>NC_044322.1:66610473-67218547 GCF_007399415.2 Gopherus evgoodei
TAAAACTCTCCACCAGGCCATTGGTTTGATGGTGGTAAGGGGTGGCAACCAAGTGATTCATCCCATGAGCTTCCCACAGGTTTTTCATGGTCCCTGCCAGGAAATTGGGTTCCCAAATCTGTAAGGATGTCGGAGGGCCAACCTACCCTGGCAAAAATGTCTGCCAAGGCCTGGCACAACACTTTTACCCCTGGTGTTGCGTAGAGCTACTGCTTCCGGCCATTGGGTAGCAAAATCCATGAAAGTCAGTATACTGCTTTCCTCTGGGGGTCTTTTTGGGAAAGGACCCAGAATATCCACAGCTACTCGTTGAAATGGGACCTCAATTATGGGGAGTGGCTGGAAGAGGGGCTTTGACCTGGTCTTGGGGCTTTCCCACTCATTGGCACACCTCACAAGGACTGGACATAATTAGCAACATCCTTACTCATTCCCTTCCTGTGGAAAGACTTCCCCAACCGGTCCTTGGTTTGTTCGCCCCAGAATGGCCACTGGGATGCTCATGGGATAAGCTCAAGAGCTTTACCCGGTACTTAGTTGGAACTACCAACTTTCTTGAGGACGCCAGTCTTTCTGGTGTCCACCAGAAAGAGCTCCTTGTATAAAGTCCTTGTTCTACAACAAACCGGGATTGATTAGAAGAGTTGAGGAGGCAGTGAGGTGCTCCGTGCTGCCACCCAAGCTTTCTGAAGGCTTTCATCTGCTTCCTGCTCAGCCTGGAACTGTTTCTTGATGCTGGAGACATCAGTTTCTCCTTAGACTGTGAACTTGGGCTTGGTGGCCTCTGAAGCAATGTAGGTGATGGGGTTGTTTTTGTTGATTGTGAACTGCTCTCCGCTGGTGCACTATGTGATATTTCAGGCTCTGGCTGAGCCTCTTGGGTAGGGTTGTCTGCTCTTCTGCCAATTCAGGCCCGCTGGTGCCCTCTGGTGTTGGAGTTGTAGATGGTTTGGAAGCGCTGGAGTCAGCACTGGCAATGGTTCTGGTGCTGGTTGTTTTGTCAGTTCCGGTTCTGCAACGGGTTTCACTACGGCTGTGGCATTCATGGGTAGAAGATCCAGTTCCACCACCTCTGTCTGGGTCTCTGGTAACACAGACAGGGCCCTTGTGGACAGCTCAGGAACAGGGATGGTGTGGAAGCTTGTTTGGCCTGGCTGCGTGTGACCATTCCCACCGTCTTGGCCAGCTTCACGTGGTTGGCCAAGTCTTCCCCAGTAGCATGGGGATGGGATAATTATCATAGACTGCAAAAGTCCACATTCCTGACCAGCCCTTGTACTGGACAGGCAACTCAGCTGTAGACAAGTTTAAAGATTTTGACATGAATGGGCGAATTGTCACTTGGGCCTCTCACTCTCAAGGTTCCCCTTCACTCCAAGGGTATTTGAGAGCACCTGGGCCTGGGGATCTTTGGTGTGATTGTGGTGTAATGAACTGTAATCAGTTGGGTTCTTAGGGCAGTTGGCCTTTATATGTCCCAGTTCATTACATTTAAAACATTGCCCAGCTGACTGGTCACTGGGCTGAGCTAGAGACTGGTGAGGTGGGACAATAAGGTGTCTTGGGCTTTCCTTGGGTTGTAGGTGGGGGCCTTGGGTTGCCTGTGGTGATAGGGTTAGTTTCAGTTTGCCCCCTCTGATATTCGCTCCAGCTGTTAGTAGTTTTTTTCTTTCCTGCCACTTCCAACCCATTTAGCTCCAATCTCCACCTTCATTGGTTACAGTTTTGGGCTTTCCATCTAGGATGTACCTTTCTATTTTCTCAGGAACACCCTCTAAAGAACTGCTCCATTTGCATTAGAAAGGACAGAGCTTCCAGGGATTCAGCACTTGTTCCTGATATCCAGGCATCCAATTCTTTCCAATGTGATAGGCGTGTTGGGTAAATGACACATCTGGTTTCCACCTTAGGGCTCGGAACCACGGATGGACATGCTCAGGTGTTAGGCCCCATTCTGATTCTGGCCTTGGTTTGAAAAAGTTTATAATTGTTCATGTTCTCCTTAGGCATTTCAGCTGCCACCTCTGGTAAGGGTCCACTGAGCTGTGGCCTCAGCTCTATCATGTACTGGTCTGTAGAGATGCTGTACCCAAGGCAGTCCCTTTCGAAATTTCTAAGGAGGCCTCAGTATCATCACCTGCCTTGTAGGTGGGGAATTTTCTGGGATGGGAACAGTAACCTGGAGAAGGGGTTGTTAGGGTTGGCTGGTACATCCTGCTTAAACCTTGCTAATTCCAGGGCATGCTTCTGGGCCTCCCTCTGGATCTCCATAGCCCTCTGGTGGTCCACCTCTTTAGCTTTCTCTTCTCTCTTGTGGGCAGCCTCATCTCTGGCCATCTGTCTGTCATGTTCCTTTTGGCTCTCCTCAGCCTGGAGTTTGGCTAATTCCAGCTCCTGTTGTATGTTTTTTTTTTCTTTGCTTGACATGTTTCCCTGCTCTGCCTGAGCTATTTGGTTGTGAGGTTAAAAAAAACAAACAACCCACAGCTTTAAGTGGACTTCTAACGCCTGGTCTACACTACGTGTTTATATTGAATTTAGCAGAATTAAACCGATTAACCCTGCACTCATCCACACAACGAAGCCCTTTAAAACTGATTTCTGTACTCCTCCCCGACGAGGGGAGTAGCGCTGAAATCGGTATTGCCAAGACAGATTAGGGTTAGTGTGGCCGCAATTCGACGGTATTGGCCTCCGGGAGCTATCCCACAGTGCACCATTGTGACCACTCTGGAAAGCCATCTGAACTCGGATGCACTGGCCAGGTAGACAGGAAAAGCCCCAGGAGCTTTTGAATTTCATTTCTGTTTGGCCAGCATGGAGAGCTCACCAGCACAGGTGACCCACACAGAGCTCATCAGCACAGGTAACAATGCAGTCTCCTGAGAATCGAAAAAGAGCTCCAGCATGGACAGCACAGGAGGTACTGGATCTGATTGCTGTATAGGGAGAGAATTCTGTGCTAACAGAACTCCATTCCAAAAGACGAAAGAAAAAACATTGAAAAAATTTCCAAGGCCATGATGCAGGAGAGGCCACACCAGGGACTCAGTACAGTGCCGTGTGAAAGTTAAGGAGCTGAGACAAGCCTACCAGAAAACCAAAGAAGCAAATGGAAGGTTCGAGGCAGGGCCGAAAACATGCCACTTCTACACTGAGCTACATGCAATTCTCGGGGGTCCGCCAACCATACCCCACCCTGTCCAGGGATTCTGAGGTGGGGGTGATAATCTCAGCCATGGCTGAGGATTCTGCAGAAGGGGAAGATGAGGAGGAGGAAGCGGAGGAAGAGCTTGCAGAGAGCACACAGCACTCCGTTCTCCCCCAACAGCCAGGAGCTTTTTCTCACTCTGATGGAATTACCCTCTCAGCCCTCCCAAGCCACTATCCCAGATAATGAAGCCATGGAAGGAACCTCTGGTGAGTGTACCTTTGTAAATATAAAACCTGGTTTAAAAGCAAGTGTGTTTTTTAATGATTAATTTTGCCCTGAGGACTTGGGATGCATTCGGGCCGGTACAGTTACTGGAAAGTCTGTTAATATGTCTCGGGATGGAGCAGAAATCCTCCAGGGACATCTCCATGAAGCACTTCTGGAGGTACTCCAAAAGCCTTTGCAAAAGGTTTCGGGGCAGGACAGCCTTGTTTCATCCTTCATGGTAGGACACTTGACCACGCCAGCATGTAGCAAGTAATCTGGTATCATTGCATGACAAAGCCTAGCTGCTTATGGTCCCAGTGTTGGCTGGCATTGAAGCAACATCTGTTCTTTATCTCGCTGTGTTATCCTCAGGAGAGTGAATCGTTCATGGTAACTTGATTGAAAATTCTGAATTTTAATTAAGGGGACAGAGAGGCCATTCCTACTGAGCTTTTTGCCTGTGCTTAAAAGAATCCTCCTTGCAGGTAGCCAAAGCAGGGGGAAGGTGGTGGCTGATTGGTGCTGAGCTTTTTTCGCATTTGAGTAGCAGGGATTTTCCTTGATACCAGCCAGCGGTGGGAGGAGGGGTAAAGCGATCATCCAAGAGAATTGGATGGGTGGGTGGTTTCTGCTGCTGCATGTTACAGGAAAGAAGCCAGCACTAAACGAGCTTTGCCTTGCTATTTGGTAAAGGAGGGCGCTGGTATATGAAGGCTGCAGAGACAATGGCTTACCGTGGCTGCATGCAAGCCAAATTCTGCTGCCCAGACCTGTGTCTGTGAGATCTCTAATACCAGAGCCGCAGGCACTCAACATTAAGATGCAAATGTGACCTTGTAGTAAATCACATGTGCTATGTAAGGTGAATAGTGTTGTTCACCGTGAAACAGTATAAGCATTGTTCTGTAAAATGTATCTTTTAAAATACTTCCTCCTTTTTCCCTCCCTCATGCAGCTGCAATTTTTCAAGCCTCCCTACTCCATCCTGAAGTCTATCTCAGATAAGGGGCGGGGAAAAAAAAAAAGACGGAGAGATGAAATGTTCTCAGAAATCATGGGAAGTGACCTGCAATTAAAGAGCCTCATCTGAATGAGTGGAAGGACTTTGTATCAAATTACAGGAAAGATGCCAGTGAATGTGAGGACAGGAGGGACGCATCAAGATGAGAAGTGGGTGGCAGGAATATCAGAGGTGTAGGCAGAGATCAGCGGTTGGCAGGATGAAACTCTGGGGCTGCTGCGTGATCAAAACTGACATTCTCCGTCGTCCAATGGAGCTTCAGAAACAGCAGCAGGATCACAGAGTGCTGCTGCAGCCCCTGTATAACCACCTCACCCCTCACCATGTTCCAATCGTCCTCAACCAAGCGTGTAAGAAAGCGTGGGGGGATGCTCTGTGCACCGCCCACTCCACCCCGTGGACAGCCCAACCAAAAGGCGTCATTACTTTGAAATTTTTTAGTGCCTTTTCCTTCCCTCCTATCCTCCTCCCCAACACACCCGGGCTACCTTGTCAGTTCTCTCCCTCTTTTACAATGAATTAATAAAGAATACATGATTTTTAAATGATAGTGACTTTATTTCCTTAAGCAAGCTGTGATTGAAGGGGGAGGGTGAGTTGTTTACAAGGAATGAGTCAATCAAGAAGCAGGAGGGGTTTCATCAAGAGGAAACAAACACAGCAGTCACACCGTACCCTGACCCGTGATGAAACTCGTTTACAAAGCTTCTCTGATGCGCACCACTTCCTGGTGTGCTCTTCTAATCGCCCTGCTGTCTGGCTGCGCGTAATCAGGGGTCAGGTGATTTGCCTCAGCCTGCCACCCCGCCATAAAGGTCTCTCCTTTACTCTCACAGAGATTGTGGAGCACACAGCAAGCAGCAATAACAAAGGGGACATAGGTTTGGCTGAGGTCTGATCGAGTCAGTAATGTGAGCCAGCGTGCCTTTAAACAGCCAAATGAACATTCTACCACCATTCTGCACTTGCTCAGCCTGTAGTTGAACAACTCCTGACTACTGTCCAGGCTGCCTGTGTATGGCTTCATGAGCCATGGCATCAAGGGGTAGGCTGGGTCCCTCAGGATAACTACAGGCATTTCAACATCCCCATCTGTTATTTTTTGGTCTGGGAAGTAATTGCCTTGCTGCAGCCTTTTAAACAGAGTAGTGTTCCTGAAGATGCGAGCGTCATGAATTCTTCCTGGCCATCCCACATGGATGTTGGTGAAACGTCCCTTGTGATCCACCAGCGCTTGCAGCAGCATTGAAAAGTACCCCTTGCGGTTTACATACTGGGTGCCCTGGTGCCCCGGTGCCAAGATAGGAATATGGGTTCCATCTATCTCCCCACCAAAGTTAGGGAATCCCATTGCAGCAAAACCATCCACTATGACTTGCACATTTCCCAGAGCCACTACCTTTCGTAGCAGCAGCTTAATGATTGCTTTGGCTACTTGAATCACAGCAGCCCCCACTGTAGATTTTCCAACTCCAAATTGATTCCTGACTGACCGGTAGTTGTCTGGTGTTGCAACCTTCCAGAGGGCTATTGCCACTCATTTCTCAGCTGTGAGGGCTGCTCTCATCTTGGTATTCCGGCGTTTCAGGGCAGAGGAAAGCAAGTCACAAAGTTCCTTAAAAATGCCCTTACGCCTGCAAAAGTTTCGCAGACACTGGGAATCATCTCAAACCTGCAAAACTATGTGGTCCCACCACCCTGTGCTTGTTTCCCGGGCCCAAAATCAGCGTTCAATGGCTAGAACCTGCCCCATTACCAGCAGGATCTCCAAAGCGCAGAGGCCTGCGGTTTGAGAGAATTCTGTGTCCATGTCCTCATCACTCTCGTCACCATGCTGCCGTAGTCGCCTCCTCCTCGCCTGGTTTTTGCAGGTCCTGGTTCAGCATAGACTGCACGATAATGGGTGAGGTGTTTACAACGTCCATGATTGCTGTCTTGAGCTGAGCAGGCTCCATGCTTGCTATGCTATGGGGTTTGCACAGTTCACCCAGGAAAAAAGGTGCGAAACGGTTGTCTGCTGCTTTCACGGAGGGAGGGATGAGGCTGTACCCAGAACCAACCGCAACAATGTTTTTTTGCCCCATCAGGCACTGGGATCTCAGCCCAGAATTCCAAGGGCAGGGGAGACTGTGGGAACTATGGGATAGCTATGGGATAGCTACCCACAGTGCAATGCTCCGGAAATCGACTCCAGCCTTGGTACATGGACGCACACTGCCGAATTAATGTGCTTAGTGTGGCTGCATGCACTCGACTTTATACAATCTGTTTTAAAAAAACCGGTTTCTGTAAAATTGGTATAATCCCGTAGTGTAGACATACCCTCAGAATGAGAAGAGACCAGAAAACTGGTTTGTAACTTGTCTTTTGCAAACTGTTAATTACTTTCCAGCTAAGCCCAGCTGGAAATCCTTTCTAACAAAGCCTTGTTAGAAAAACCTCTATCTGTTTGCCTCTCCTTCACTGCTTCCCCAGCATCTCAAAGGAGGAAAAAAAAATCTGGCTTTTGGTTCCTAAAAAATCCCACCACTGCTCACCATGTCAAGGTTCCTTCCCCACTCTGAACTTTAGGGTACAGATGTGGGGACCTGCATGGAAACTTCTAAGCTTAACTACCAGCTTAGATCTGGTATCACTGCCACCATTCACAAGCACTCCCCTTTTTGGGTAGCCTTGAGAAACTTCACCAATTCCCTGGTGAACACAGATCCAAACCCCTTGGATCTTAAAACAAGGAGAAATTAACCATTCCCCTTCCTTTCTCTCACCAACTCCTGGTGGATCCAGATCCAACTCTCTTGGATCTAAAAAACAAGGAAAAATCAATCAGGTATTAAGAAAAAAGGCTTTTAATTAAAGAAAAGAAAGGTAAAAGAAAACCCTCTGGGAGAGATTAGCATACCAGCTACTCTCACAGACAACAGATTCAAAACACAGAGGATGTTCCCCTGGGCAAAAACTTTAATACACACAAGAATACCCAAATTTGATAATTCCCTTAATGGTACCAAGACAAGTTACAAAGAAAATAAACATAAACCTATTTATCCCTGTCTAAAACTTACTACTCTGATAAGAGGCTGATTCCTTGATCTTTTTCACTCTGGCTGAAACTGAAACTCTAAACAAAGGAAAACTTTCCTCTTTCCTTTTGAAACATCTTGTTCATCCATTGGTTTCTCTGGTCAGGTGTCAGCTAGGCTGGATGAACTTCTTAACCCTCTATAGGTAAAAGCGGCATTAACCCTTAACTATCTGTTTATGACGGGCTCCTTTAGGGCATGTGTACCAGATCAGTTCCCTTCTTCCTTTACTCAATAGCCTAGTTGTTAGAGCAGTTTTGGGAGACCCGAATTCAAATCCCTTCTGAACCTGAGAGAATCAGAAATTTGAACTCATATGTGATCTAGGATAGTTAGGGGCAGATTTTCTGTCAATCTCACCTCTCAAAGTTGTTCCACTTTGCATAACATACATAAAAATCCATGGGAGCAGGGATCTGAAGTTGACTTTCCCATATCCCAGGGGAGAGTCCTAACCAGTGAGCTGGAGAGTCACTCTCACTTACTCTCTGGTTCAATGAATATTTAAAATGCAAAGAGGAACACTTTCAACCGAACAGACTTAGGCGAACTTTACGTCAGGATAGCCCAGTGATTAAGGCACTAACTTAGGAGGAAGGAGAGCTAGCCACAAGTCCCTACTCAAACTCTGATCACTCACATTCTGGATGAATGTTTTGGCAAAAAGGCACCATCACTACCATGCCTTCCTTTTTAGTTTTTGCAAGAAGGGCAGACCTTCCTTTGGTGTCTAACTCTAGGAGTGAGTTCATTGCTGAGAATCGCTGAGAATCCCAATCCCCTCTGACCCGGACCTTGGTGCCTGAATCCCTTTGAGGGGTGGGGCTTAGGCTACACACCCCTTTCTTTGGTATTTCCTATTGGCTAGTTGTAGCAGCTCCTGTTCAGTATATGGATTTTGTTAATCTGATTCTTAGGGAGCCTAACTGTGCCCATGTATTGTATATGGAGCCTAGGTCCTAATTTGGAGCTGTAGGTTGAGCTAGGTAGCAGGCCACCTAAAGTTAGTTATTGCAGTGCTGAGCCTAAGTCATCTTTGTGGATCTAGCCACAGGTGTAAATGTTCAGATGCCATCTGTTATCCTAAAATATAAGGAAACCTCAGAGTTTATCTTGTGATGAAACTTTCAAACATAAACCTTCAAAGATTCTCATTTAGCAGAGCATTTGCGTTTATGCTTAAGTGCTTTCCCAAATAGGGATGCATTCCTGAATTGAGGCACTGTTGTAGCCAGCGTCGCAATATGTTTATGTGCCAGATGTGTTACAGATTCATATGTCCCTTCATGGTTCAATCACCCATTCCAGACTACATGCATCCATACTGATGATGGTTTCTGCTAGATAATGTCCAAAGCAGAGCAGACCGACGCATGTTCATTTTCATCATCTGAGTCAGATGCCACCAGCAGAAAGTTTATTTTCTTTTTGGTAGTTCAGGTTCTGTAATTTCTGCAATGGAGTGTCACTCTTTTAAGATTTCCAAAAGCATGCTCCAAACCTCAATCCTTTCAGATTTTGGATGGCACTTCAGTTTCTTAAACCTTGGGTCAAGTGCTGTAGCAATTTTTAGCATACCAGCTACTCTCACAGACAACAGATTCAAAACACAGAGGATGTTCCCCTGGGCAAAAACTTTAATACACACAAGTTTTGGTATCTTCCTTGCATTTGTTAAATCTGCAGTGAAATTGTTCTTAAAATGAACAGTATGTGCTGGGTCATCATCCAAGATTGCTATAACATGAAATATATGGCAGAAATGGGTAAAACAGAGCAGGAGACATACAATTCTCCCACAAGGAGTTCAGTAACAAATTAAATTAATGCATTATTTTTTTTAATGAGCATCATCAGCATTGAAGTATGTCCTCTGGAATGGTGGCCAAAGCATGAAGGAGCATATGTCTATTTAGTATTTTTGGCCCATAAATACCTTGCAACACCAACTAAAAAGGTGCCATGTGAATGCCTGTTCTCACTTTCAGGTGACATTGTAAATAAGAAGCAGGCAGCAGTATCTTCCATAAATATAAACAAACTTGTTTGTCTTAGCTATTGGCTGAACAAGAAGTAGGACAGAGTGGACTTTGTAGGCTCTAAAGTTTTACATTGTTTTGTTTTCGAGTGCAGTTATGGAACAAAAAAAAATCTACATTTGTAAGTTACACTTTCATGATAAAGTATCAGAGGGGTAGCTGTGTTAGTCCTTGTCCTGCGCCACTTCCAGCAGCTCCCATTGGTCTGCAGCAGCGAACCGCAGCCTGTGGAAGCCATGATCCACCGGACCTGCGGATGGGGCAGGTAAACAAACCAGCCCAGCCTGCCAGGAGCTTTTCCTACACAAGTGGCGACCCCAGTTTGAGAAACACTGTGTTAGTCTTTATCCATAAAAACAACAAGAAGCCCTGTGGCACCTTAAAGACTAACATTTATTTGAGCATAAGCATGCTTCTGAAGAAGTGGGTTTTTTATACATGAAAATTTATGCCCCAAAAAATCTGTCTTTAAGATGCCACCAGACTTCTCATTGTTTTCATGATAAAGAGATCACATTACAGTACTTGTATGAGGTGAATTCTTTTGTTTATCATTTTTACAGTGCAAATATTTGTAATAAAAACAATAATATAAAGTGAGCATTGTACATTTTTTATTAACATAAGAATGGCCATATTGGGTCAGACCAAAGGTCCATCTTGCCCAGTATCCTGTCTTCTGACAGTGGCTAATGCCAGGTGCCCCAGAAGGAATGAACAGAACAAGTAATCATCAAGTCTTCCATGTCCAGCTTCTGGCAAACAGAGGCTAGGGACATCATTCCTGTTCATCCTGGCTAATAGCGATTGATGGACCTATCCTCCATGAACTTATCTATTTCTTTTTTGAACCTTGTTATAGTCATGGCCTTCACAACATCTTCTGGCAAAGAGATCCACATGTTGACTGTGCGTTGTGTGAAAAAATACTTCCTTTTGTTTGTTGTAAACCTGCTACCTATTAATTTCCTCAAGTGACCCCTGGTTCTTGTCTTATATGAGGGATAAATATTCCCTGATATTCACCGTCTCCATACCATTCATGGTTTTATAGACCTCTATCATCTTCTCTCTTAATCATCTCTTTTCTAAGCTGAAAAGTCTTTCAATCCTCATGTGGAAGATGTTCCATACCCCTAATAATTTTTGTTGCCTTTGTCTACACCTTTTCTAATTCTAATACATCTTTTTTGAGATGGGGTGACCAGAACTGCATGTAGTATTCAAGGTGTGGGTGTAACATAGATTCATATAGTGGCATTATGATATCTTCTATTTTATTATCTATCCTTTTCCTAGTGGTTCCTAACATTCTGATTGATTTTATGACTGGCACTGCACATTGAGCAGATGTTTTCAGAGTACTATCCACAGTGACTCCAAGATCTCTTTCTTGAACTAATTTAGGCCCCATCACTTTGTATGCATAGTTGGGATTATGTTTTCCAATGTGTATAAATATGCATTTGTCGACATTGAATTTCATCTGCCATTTTGTTGCTCAGTCACCCAGGTTAATGAGATCCCTTTGTAACTCTTCACAGTCAGCTTTGGACTTAACTATCTTGAGAGTAATTTTGTATCATCTGCAAATTTTGCCACCTCACTGTTTACCCCTTTTCCCAGATCATTATTGAATATGTTGAATAGGACAGGTCCCAGTACAGACCCCTAGTGGACACCACTATTTATCCTTCTCCATTTTGAAAACTGACCATTTATTCCTACTGTTTGTTTCCTATCTTTTAACCAGTTACCAATCTATAAGAAGACCTTCCCTGTTATCCCACGTCAGCTTACTTTGCTTAAGAGCCTTTGGTGAGGGACCTTGTCAAAGGTTTTCTGAAAATCTAAGTACACTATATCCACTGGATTCCCCTTGTCCACATGCTTGTTGACCCCATCAAAGAATTCTAGTAGCTTGATGAAGCATAATTTCCCTTTACAAAAACCATGTTGACTCTTCCTCAACAAATTATGTTCATCTATGTGTCTGACAATTTTATTCTTTACTATAGTTTCAACCAGTTTGCCTGGCAATGAAATCAAGCTTACCAACCTGTAAGTCTTGGGATCACCTCTGGAGCCCTTTTTAAAAATTGGTGTCACATTAGCTATCCTCCAGTCATTTGGTACAGAAGCTGATTTAAATGATAGGTTACAGACTACAGTTAGTTGTTCTGCAATTTCACATTTGATTTCCTTCAGAACTCTGGGGTGAATACCATCTGGTCCTGGTGACATATTACTCTTTAGTTTATCAGTTTGTTCCAAAATGACACTAATGACACCTCAATCTGGGACAGATCCTCAAATTTGTCACCTAAAAAGAATGGCTCAGGTTTGGGAATCTCTCTCACATCCTCAGCTGTGAAGACTAATGCAAAGAATTCAATTAGTTTCTCCACAATGGCCTTATCATGCTTGAGAGCTGCTTTAGCATCTTGATGGTCCAATCCACTGGTTGTTTAGCAGGCTTCCTGCTTCTGATGTACTTTAAACAATTGCTATTACTTTTTGAGTCTTTGGCTAGCTGTTCTTCACATTCTTTTTTGGCTTTCCTAATTATATTTTTACACTTCGTTTGCCAGAGTTTATGCTCCTTTCTATTTTCCTCACTAGGATTTAACTTCCACTTTTTAAATGATGCCTTTTTGCCCTCACTGCTTCTTTTACTTTGTTGTTTAGCTACGGTGGCACTTTTTTGGTTCTCTTACTATGTTTTATTTGGGGTATACATTTAAACTGAGCCTCTGTTCTGGTGTTTTTAAAAAGTTTCCATGCAGCACTTTTGACGCTGTTCCTTTTAATTGCTGTTTAACTAACTTCCTCATTTTTGTATAATACCCCTTTCTGAAATTGAGTGTTACAGTTTTGGGTTGCTGCAGTGTTTTCCCCTCCACCGAGATGTTAAATTTAATTATATTATGGTCACTATTACTAAGCGGTCCAGCTATATTCACCTCTTGGACTAGATCCTGTGGTCCATTTAGGACTAAATCAAGAATTGACTCTTCTTTTGGGTTCCAGGACTAGTTGCTCCAAGAAGCAGTTATTTAAGGTGTCAAGAAACTATATCTCTGCATCCTGTTCTGAGATGACATGTACCTAGTCTATATGGGGATAGTTGAAATTCCCCATTATTATTGAGTTTTTTATTTTTATAGCCTCTCTAACCTCCCTGAGCATTTCACAGTCACTATCACCATACTAGTCATATGGTTGGTAATATATCCCTACTGCTATATTCTATTATAACATGGAATTACTATCCATAGAGATTCTAGGGTACAGTTTGGTTCATTTAAGATTTTTACTTCATTTGATTCTATGCTTTCTTTCACATAGAGTTCCACTTCCCCACCAGCATGATCTGTTCTGTCCTTCCAATACATTTTTTACCCTGGTATTACTGTGTCCCATAAATTATCCTCATTCCACCAAGTTTCTGTGTTGCCTATTATATCAATAATCTCACTTAATATGAGGCACTCTAGTTCACACATCTTATTATTTAGACTTCTAGAATTGGTATATAAGCACTTTAAAAACTTGTCAGTGTTTAGCTGTCTGCCATTGCATGATGTAACTGAATGGGACTTTTTTCCATTTGACTGTTTCTCATCAGATCCTACCTGCATTTTACCATCTTCCATCCTTTCCTCCTACTAGGACATTAAAAATCTCCATTAATAGATCCTCCTTTAAGTGATGTCTCTGTCTGAACCACATGCTTCTCCATACCTGTCAGCTTCCCCGCAGCCTTTAGTTTAGAAACTACTCTATTCAGTGTTGTAATAGAAATAAATATATTTGAAAATGTAGAAAAACACCCACAAAAATTTTCAATTGGTATTCTGCTGTTTAACAGTGCAATTAATTGTGATTAATTTTTTGAATCATAATTAAATTTTTTGAGTTGTGTGAGTTAACCGACAGCCTTAGTTTTAATAACACTTTATTAAAAAAAGTGTAGTGTGCAATTACATCTTTGGATGCAATTATCCCAATTGCATGTACAAATTGTTATATTTTTTGCATGTGTAAATGGCCAGTTAGATGCATAGCTGAGCATTTGCACACACAATTGCAGTAACTGTATGAAAAATGGGACATTTATTTCACATTTTTGCGTACACCTGGCTTTTTGAAAATAATCCCTAGTTGGTTTATACCAGTGATTCTCAAACTTTTGTACTGGTTATCTCTTTCACATAGCAAGCTTCTGAGTGCGACCCTCCCCTTATACATTAAAATATTTTTTATATATTTAAAAAATATAAATTATAAATTCTGGAGTAAAAGCAGTGTGTGGGGTGGAGGTTGACAGTTTGTGACCCCCTCATAATAACTTTGTGACCCCCTGAGGGGTCCCGACCCCCAGTTTGAGAACCTCTGGTTTATACACTATATCTTAAGTAAATGCTGTATAAGTACACTGTTGCTGTATATGCAGTAAATGCCCAGTAGCTGAATTAGTTGCACAGTAACAACTAATTGGTACACCTAAAAGTACAAACTGTAACACCTTTAAAATGGTGTTAATAATAATATTATTCCATTTTAAATATGAGGTATTTTGCTGTTGTGGACACCGAGCTATTTTAGGGATATTTTGAAAATAAAAATGTGTTAAAGAAATAATATCATTATCTATTAATTTTTTTTATAGTTTTTAGGGTATTTTTTATAGAATCCCACTGGTTTCAGTCTTATTAGATTCTATGAGTTCACATGAATGTAAATACACTGAACATTATTAAAAACAATTGAGATACTTGCTTAATTATAGCTAACTTATAGATAGATAGCAATGATTTTCATATGTCGTATGTTTGCTAACAATCTGTACTCCAAAGTAAACTTGTGTGGAGAAAGGTAATTCCATTCCTATAAGGTACAAACCCCCAAATTACAAATTTCATGATGAAAGGGAAAACCCTGGGGTCAGCAACTCTGGGATAGTCCACCTGGTTGACTGCTTCGGTGCCACACTCTCTGGAAGCCCAAAGGTCCCTGACTCAGGGCCACTCCACCTGGCTCACTGTTCTAGAGTCACAGACTCTGGAAGACCTGGGGTCTGTGACTTCTGGGCAGCCTCTCTGGCTGGTTGTCCTGGAACTTCAGACCCTGGAAGTCTGGACTCTTCAGCAGCACAGCAAATGGACTTTTGAGGAACCAGGCAAGTGAGCTGGTAGAACACCAGACAGTTTTAGAAAGTTGCCCGGCAGAAGGGGTCCTGCCTTGTTTCTGGAGGAACTTCACTGAAATCAAAATGTCTTCTCAGCCTGTTTCCATTTCAGTGAATTGATTAATTCTGACAAAATAAAAACAAAACAAAACTCTTTTGTCTGTATTTTTCCAACCAGCTTTACTCTGAAGCAGGCCTGCACAACATACGGCCCGCGGGCCACATGCGGCCGGCAGAGGCTCACTGTGCGGCCCGCGACAGGATTCAAAAGGCTCTGAGCTGCCCGCAGCGGCGGGGAGCTCAGAGCTCTTTAAATCTCAGCCGCGGCCGCAATTCAAAGGGCTCTGGGCTGCTCGCAGTGGCGGGGAGCTCAGAGCTCTTTAAATCTCAGCCGCTGCCGGGATTCAAAGGGCTCTGCGCTGCCTGCAGCGGCAGCCGCGGGGAGTCCTAAGCGATTCAAAAGGCTCTGAGTTGCAGGCAGCCGCAAGCTCAGAGCTCTTTAAATCTCAGCTACCAGGGCCGGCTTTAGGCCAATTCAACCAATTCTCCTGAATCAGCCCACCCCTAAGAGGGCCACATGCCCAAGCCCCAGTATGGTGTACCAGCAAAAGCCAGTGCACTGTAGTGGGGTGGCCCAGCTTCCCCAGGGGGCAATTTAAAAGGCCTGTGGCTCCCAGGCCCTTTAAATTGCCACCAGAGCACCACTGCTGGAGCCCTGGGGTAGGGCTGTGGGGCTCTGGGGGCTATTTAAAAAGTCTGGGGTTCCCGTCGCTTCTACCGCCCCAGCCCTTTAAATAGCCACTGGAGCTCCACCACTTCCCCAGGGTTCCCGTGGCTATTTAAAGGGCTGGGGCTGTAGAAGAAGGGGCCCTTTAAATACCCCCAGAGCCCTGGGGTCACGGGGGGCTCTGAGGGCTATTTAAAGGGCTGAGGCTCCAGCTGCCTCTGCCGCCCCGGTCCTTAAATAGTCGCTGAAGCCACACCGCTTCCCCAGGGCTCCCTCGGCTATTTACAGGGCGGGGACGGTAGAAGCAGGGGAGCCGCGGGCTCTTTAAATAGCCCCCAGAGCCCTGGGGTAGCGGGGGTATGTGTGTCTCCAGATGACTTTGCTGCCCTGGTCCTTTAAATAGCCCCTGGAGCCCCACCACTTCCCCAGGGCTCCTGCAGCTATTTACAGGACTGGGGCAGTGGAAGCAGGGGAGCCCCAGGCCCTTTAAATAGCTCCTGAGCCACGGGCTGCTACTGCTACCCTGGTGGGGAAGGCAGGAGGAGGAGGCACTCACCATACAGGATGGGCTGTACCCCTGTACCTGCACCAGTTGCCCGCAGCCAACCCCTGCCGCACCTCCTTCCCTGCCTGCACCAGTTCTTGTCTGCAGCCAGCCCTGCACCCACTGCCCACAACTAGCCTGTCTCCAGCCAGCCCCTCACCCCCTGCCTTTCCTTCAGCCTTGCACCAGGGCTGTCTACAGCCTGTCTACAGCCAGCCCTGCACCCCCTTCCCTGTCTCCAGCCAAGCCCTGCCGCACCCCCCTGCCTGAATCCAGCCAGTCCTGCACTCCTTTGTCTCCAGCCCTGCCAACCCATGCCTCACCCCCGTGGCCCTGCATGAAGCCAGCCAGCCCATCCCACACGCTGTCTCCAGCCTGCCCCACACCGCTTGCCCAGCCTGCAGCCAGACCCTACCTCCAGCCACCTCCCACTCACCTCCAGCCAGCCCCATGTCCACTGGTGCCCTGCAGTTTCCAGGGAAGTAACCCTGCACACCTGCTTCAATGAGGTGGGCAAGGAGCAGCTCGGACCCACATGTGGACCCTAGCACACACTCAGGGAGTAGCGGAGCTCATTTCTAGTTCAGACACATCTTTTTAAAAAAGAACTTTAGGTAGGGTTAACATACATTTGTACTTTCCCGGACATGTCAGGCTTTTTTGATCTTTAATTGCCATCCAGGAGGAAAAAACTGACGTATGGTAACCCTATTGGTACAAAAAATACATACTGTGGCAGAACGTCTTATAGGGAAACGGTTGCTAAGAAATGAAAGGCTTTTTTTACATTTTTTTTTCTTTCAGTCATCCCTGCCGGGGCCCCTCCGAAAATGTTCGAATTGGGCCCCACACTTCCTAAAGCCGGCCTTATAGACTCATAGACTCATAGACTCTAGGACTAGAAGGGACCTCGAGAGGTCATCGAGTCCAGTTCCCTGCCCTCATGGCAGGACCAAATACTGTCTAGACCATCCCTAATAGACATTTATCTAACCTACTCTTAAATATCTCCAGAGATGGAGATTTCGCAACTTCCCTAGGCAATCTATCCCAGTGTTTAACTACCCTGACAGTTAGGAACTTTTTCCTAATGTCCAAACTAAATCTCCCTTGCTGCAGTTTAAGCCCATTGCTTCTTGTTCTATCACTGGAGGCTAAGGTGAACAAGTTTTCTCCCTCCTCCTGATGACACCCTTTTAGATACCTGAAAACTGCTATCATGTCCCCTCTCAGTCTTCTCTTTTCCAAACTAAACAAACCCAATTGTTTCAGCCTTCCTTCATAGGTCATGTTCTCAAGACCTTTAATCATTCTTGTTGCTCTTCTCTGGACCCTCTCCAATTTCTCCACATCTTTCTTGAAATGCGATGCCCAGAACTGGACGCAATACTCCAGTTGAGGCCTAACCAGCGCAGAGTAAAGCGGAAGAATGACTTCTCGTGTCTTGTTTGCAACACACCTGTTAATGCATCCCAGAATCATGTTTGCTTTTTTTGCAACAGTATCACACTGTTGACTCATATTAAGCTTGTGGTCCACTATGACCCCTAGATCTCTTTCTGTCATACTCCTTCCTAGACAGTCTCTTCCCATTCTGTATGTGTGAAACTGATTGTTCCTTCCTAACCAGCTGCAGATAGGATTCAAAGGCTCTGGGCTCCTGTGGGGAGCCCAGAGCCCTTTAAATCTCAGCCGTGGCCAAGATTCAAAGGGCTCAGGGCTCCCCGCAGAGATTCCCAGCCGCGGCTGAGATTTAAATGGATCAGGGCTCCCCGCCGCCACTGGCAGCCCAGAGCCACTTGAATCCCAGAGGCGGCTCCAGTGGATGCACTGGGGCTGGGATTTAAAGGGCTCGGGCTCCCCTCAGCAGCAGGAGCTCTGGGCCCTTTAAATCCCTGCCCCAGCCCCACAAAGCTCCAGTTCCAGCAGCCGCCGGAGCCCCGGGCCCTTTAATTTGACCCTGAGGGCTCCCAGCCAGCTCTTCAGCTGGGAGCCCCTGGTTGATTTAAAATCAAGTATCACCTCCCCACCCCCAACTTTCCTTTTTGGCCCACAGCTTTTTTGGTGGGGTGACACTGGGAAAGGAAGGTTTGTTTCTGCAGGGCTGGGCGGTGCTAGGGCGGAGTGTTTCCACTGGGCCTGGGGGCGGTGTTTCCACAGGGCAGAGGGGTTTCGGCCCTCAGCTGTTTTCTTTGGAGTAATGTGGCCCTCGCCGCTTTTCGAGTTGTGCAGGCCTGCTCTGAAGTATGCTTTATATGACGGGATCGACTGCTCAACTTATTTCCTCTCTTCTCTTCTAGCCAAATTAATCTAGAGAACATTTACCAGACAAAAACATCCCAACTCATTAACCAAATGATGCAATAAAACTCCATGAAAGAGATTTGGACACTGACTCTTTAAAAAGCAACTCACTGAGAGCCTGTCCCGATTCTCACTGAGGTCAGTGAGTGTCTTTCCATTGACTTTAATAGGAGTTAGATTGAAACCTTAAAGGGCACCAGATACACATGTGTTTATTGAACAATTATTGAATTTCACTAAATAGACCTTCAAATAGTTTATTGAGATTAAAATGTAATAAACATAAGAGCTAGATTTGCCTGCAAAGACATCCATGCATGGAATTTCCATTAAGTTCCCAATGAATTTCCTTGAGAATTTATGGGATAAGGTCATAACTCCTTAGGTAACTATATACTGAGGAAAACATATCCTTATTATTCATAATATATGCATTTAGAATTAACATAATGTAACCAGCTTGTATTGTGGGGGTTTTAATGTTGAATAAGGTAGTCACTTATATTTATTGTTTATAACATGCAATAGCTTTTCCTTTAGGAATAAATAAATGCCAATGGGGAACTGTATTTGAAAGCTTGACTTTGTGTTAGACATTTGATATTTCCTCTTGTATTGCCAGTCTTCAGGCCAATTTCTCCAGTGTTTGTCAAAATAGAAACATCTGGAAAAAATTCAACATTTAGCACTGAACACTAAGGACTTTACTGCACAATGACTATCAACACTGTATAATATGTTAAGGGTAGTTAGCATGAGCAACTCCATTTTGTAAGTTCCCCTATTTTGTATCCATCATTAACTAAAAGCAAGCACATTGCATACACGGCTCCCAAGGGCAGCATTAAAGAAAGATAAAGTCAGAAACAGGAAAGAGGATAGGAACACAGCTGTAGCAACATAATTAAGGAAAAATTCTAGTATGCAAGGTAACAGCTGGACTGTGCACTAGCCAGCAAGAGGACAGTGATTAACTGTAATAGGCTAAAGATAAGAAAATGGCTTGTTTATTGGTTAAGGCTTCTGATTCACAAGGGTAGCGTGCACTCCTAAAAGGTATATAACTTCTATGTAATCTGCAGCCTGGGTCTCTCCCTGACTAGCAGGGGGACACCATGTTCGAATGTTGTTTGAACCTTGTGCAATAAAACGTTGTTATTTGGACACTCTGTAAATCTTTGGGTTTTGTGCCTCAGCCTAGAAACGAACGGTAGCATGGCCTACAGGTATAATTCGCAACAAATACAATCTGACAAATAAGCCATTACTGTCGGAGGGAAAGCTTTTAAATCAGGCCTTAACTACTTTTATTAAGGGCTTAGAAGGTAATCAGTGAAATTATATTTTTCCCCTGTGTATTTGTGCCTCTGTCTGCAGTTTTTAGAGATGTGCCAGTTACAATTTATCCACTACCTGGTGTGAAAACAGGTAACCAAATACAAGCAATTAGCAAGCATTTCTCACTGTGGAAAAAGGTGTTATTTCCTCAAATGTATGTTCCCCAAGGGAGACAACAGTGTGGAGGTGACATTTTGTTCCCATCTTTACCCAGAAGATACTTTATTGTTCTCTTCTTATCCCAATTGATCAGTGACTTTCAGTGAATGCTGATTAGTAATATAGCAATATATTCTGTTGCACTGAAATACCATTAAAACTCAAGTTCACAAACAACGCTATTCTATGACAGGTTTCTGTATGGACATCAACACAAAATATTTTAAATGTGTTTCTTGATATTACCCTTTGTTTTCTTTTATATTCCCCCTCCCCCAGGCACCTCCACTATCTATTATACTACCTATGAATGTGGGACTTGATGCTTGCTTCAGGTAGGTAAGTTCAGTGAAACAGAGCAGGTGGAGTTGGGGCATAGAAGAGGTTGGTATTGCTACAGGCTGTCATGTGTTGAACCTCCACAGCAATTCCATGTAGTGGAGTCACTCCACAGTGAACATGCGGAGGGATTTCAGAGTAAAATGAGATGGAATCAAATTGTTGCAGCTCTCTGTCATGTTTCCAATGGTACCCAAAGAATTTCATTTGAGAAAGTCCCATATCACATGCAGCTACTCCTTTCTATGCCCTCCACATTTACTGAATAGGGTAGTAGAGCACAGCCTTGGAAGCCTGCATCAATGGCCATATAGCTCCTAAGGGAGCCTTGCTGCAATGTGGGAGGATTTCCTGCTGTAAGTGTGGGGGAGCAGCTCATCACAAGGTATGGCCTAGGAACAGCATGGTGGTACTCTGCTTATCTCAGAGGTCCTCAGGGGCTGGCAGAGACTCTCTTCTCTTGCTTATGTTTCTTTTTGCTGTTGGAGAAAAGCATTGGATCTTTAATTTGTTTGGTTATTGGGGCAGAAATTATGGTCCTTATTCTCAAATCTGGCCAAGAAGTTGCTGGGTTCAGGTGGAGGGTGTGGGTAGTGGCGGTGACAAATGTGGATCCCAACAGAAGCTGCTGCTGGAGCTAATGGACTTGAGAAATTCATGTGCTACCTGTGTTTAAACAAGAAGCTAAGGAAATTTCAAGAAATGACAGACTTATATACTTGACTTCTGAAGTAGAGTATACTAGAAACACTAATCAGGACTAATTTATAGGGAAACACCCAGGAACATGTAATTTAATTAAGGATAGTCGGTATGATTTCACAAAAAGGAGGTTATAGCCACCATTTGATTTCATTTAAAGAAGTAACTAAAAGCTGAAGGAAGAAAGCCACAGACATAATTTGCCTGTACATTAACTTATGCATTTTCTATGCAGTACACAGGCTGTTAGCTACACAGTTCCTATTAGAGAAATAAACTGTGTAGGTGAAACTGTGCTTTGAAAATGTAAGGACTGCAAGGACAGCAAATACATTATAAGGATGATCTACTTACTTGCACAGGCTTGGAACTCAAAAACAGAGGGTAATTGCTAAATATTTAGAGAGAGGAAGGGAGCGCCTCAGGATCATTATTAGAAACAGTTCTGTTCACTTTACATAGCAATAACCTGGAGGCAGGAGTGTGCAATAAAGAGATAAAATGTCCTGAAACAGGTCTAGTAGTTACTGACAAAAGAGGGCAATATAATTCAAAATTAGTTGGATAAACTAGAAGCCTGGGCACATAAGTGGCTTTGCACTTCAACACGGAGAAATGTAAGGTGCTGTAGTTTGGGGTAATATGATATCAAAAATATTCAAAGGAAAATAGCCTACATAAATCTTTGGAGGAATATCTGAGCATAGCAAAGGATAAAACTCTGAAAACTTCAGAATAGCTTCTAAAATAGTAAATAACAAAGCAATAAACAAATGCAACACTCATTAATGTTTTTATATGCCATCATTTGTGACATACGTAACATGGTCCATGTATCAAGGAACTTACAAGCAAGGACATTGGTCTTACTCTCCTTGAAGTCCCATTGTTTTCAATGGAAACAGGATTTTGCTCTAGGTTCGAAAAGACATTAGATCATTTATAAAATAAATGCCTGATTTAGGTTTCATTAGATCTACATGGGAATGTTGGATCTTTATTGCCAAGACTGTGAAAAGGAGTGGATTTAGTAGGAGGAAGTGGGATGCAGAAAAAAAAAAAGATTGGTCCAGATCCTCATCTGGTGTAAAATGATGCAGCACCACTGACTTCACTGGAGCTGCAACAATTTACACTTCTGAAAATCTAGGCCATTTAATACAAGCCTGAAAAAATAATTCTGTCACCATATCAGATAGTACAGCAAAGCCACATTTAGAATGTTATATTTGTTTTTTGTATATTAATAGATTTTGAGGCCAGAAAGGGCCATCACAAAAAGTTCCTCTACCTTGTAGAAGACAACTTCATTTTTCATCACTAGCCAGAGGAGAAGACATCTTGGATCTACTTCTGAGAGGGAAAAATGATTGAGAATTTCAGGACAATGTCTGACCTCCTGTATAACACAGGGCATAAAACCTTATCCAGGAATTTCTGCTCATAGCTTCTGTTTTGAGCCAAAATCTATCTTTTAGAAAGATGTCCAGTCTTCATTTAAAGACTTCAAGTAATGTACTCCACCATGTCCCTAGGCAAGTTGTTGCAAAGTTTAATTACTCTCATTGTCTAAAATGTGTACCTTATTTTCAGTCTGAATTTGTCTAGTTTCTGCTTCCAATCATTGAATCTCATTATGCCTTTTTCTTCTAAAAAGCCATCCACTATCGGAAATGGCTTCTCTGTGTAATTACTTGTAGACCATGAACATGTCACCTTTTAACTTATTTTTTTTATTTTGGCTAAATTAAGTAGATTGAGATTTTATTTTATTCTATTCAAGGTGGTGGGGAGTCTCTTCTTCTTTCTTACCACTTCCCTATTTGGGGTTTGTGACTTTTATAGCTGTCACAGTTCAGTATTGCTCTCTGTAGTCCAGCAAGGACACCCACTTTAGGCTTCTGGCTCCCTAGATGTTGCTTTCTAGGGTAGAGACTTATGGCTCTCTCCCTTCTGACTGGAATATTTCCAGGCTGAACAGTTCCCTGATTATACTCAGATAACCCCAGCAAAAGACAGACTTCCAGAACAGGCCTGCTTCACTTCTCTCTTCAGAAACAGTCCACAGCATACTTGCCACAGTTAAGTTACCACACAGGCTTTTCTAAGCAAGCACATTTATTCTTGGGGTGAAAGCATTACAGAAAAAAACATATTAAAAACAATAAAAGAACCTGCACACATTCTAATAAGCTGACCACAGATCACCCCTGGTTGGTGATTAGTCCTTCATACCCCACACAGGGATTCTTCCGGAGGTCACAAGTTCATCACGGTTTCAGCTCAGAACCAGCACCATAAAAGAGTCACTCTTTTATCCCATTTAGATCTTTGAAGCCACTGTGAATAGGTAATCAGCCAGACAATGCTTCAAAAGGAGGTTAATTTGCATATATCTCCCTAGAGATTTCATGGGAAGCCCATTTAATTATTAAAGTTCATTATTGTCTTAGCCTATTATTTAAAAGATTTCTTTGAAGCTTACACCATTTCCCAAGTTTACATTAGGTAAGTCTCCTAGACAAGTTACATACAATCCCCAGATAATCCATAAACACTTAAACCCACAGAAACATTTGTATTTTAATATGAGGTGCTCCTAGAATATTTAAACTTAATTCTCAAGTATCAGAAGGTTAGCCATGTTAGTATGTATCCACAAAAATAACGAGGAGTCTGGGGCAATTTAAAGTCTAACAGATTTATTTGGGCATAAGATTTTGTGGGTAAAAAAACCCACTTCTTCAGATGCATGAAGTGAAAATTATAGATGCAGGCATAAATATACTGATACATGAAGAGAAAGGAGTTACCTTATGAGTGGAGAACCAATGTTGACAAGGCCAATTCACTCAGGGTGGATGTGGTCCACTCCCAATAATTGATGAGGAGGTGTCAATTCCAAGAGAGGGAAAATAGCTTTTGTAGTGAGCCAGCCTAGTGAGTTAGCCCAGTAACCCAGAAACCAATCCTTGTAACAAACCCCATTGCATACTATGTCCCCATATCTGCTCTAGCGACACCATCAGAGAACCCAACCATATGAGCCACATCATCAGGGGCTCATTCACCTGCATATCTACTAATGTGATATATGCCATCATGTGCCAACAATGCCTCTCTGCCATGTACATTGGCCAAACCGGACAGTCTGTACATAAAAGAATAAATGGACACAAATCAGCCATCAGGAATAGTAACATACAAAAGCCAGGTTTCAGAGTGGTAGCCGTGTTAGTCTGTATCAGCAAAAAGAATGAGGAGTACTTGTGACACCTTAGAGACTAAAAAATGTATTTGAGCATAAGCTTGCATGGGCTAAAACTCACTTCATCGGATGCATGCAGTGAAAAATACAGTACGAAGACACATATATATACACAGAGAACATGAAAAAATAGGTATTGCCATACACATTATAACGAGAGAGATCAGTTAAGGTGAGCTATTATCAGCAGGAGAAAAACAACAGCAACAACAAAAACCCTTTTGTACTGACAATCAGGATGGCAGAACACTTCAGTCTTCCTGGACATTCTATAACATTCAGATTTAAAAGTAGCCATACTTCAACAAAATCTTCAGAAACAAATTTAAAAAAGAAACTGCAGAGCTACAATTCATTTGCAAATTTCCCACCATTAATTTGGGCTTGAATAAGGACTGGGTGTGGCCCTCTGAAGTTCTACTAGTTCTCCACTTGTAAGGTAACTCCCCTTTCTTCATGTGTCAGTATATTTATGCCTGCATCTGTAAATTTCACTCCATGCATCTTAAGAAGTGGGTTTTTTAACCCATGAAAGCTTATGCCCAAATAAATCTGTTAGTCTTTAAGGTACCACTGGACCCCTCCTTGTTTTTGTGGGTAGAGACTAACACGGCTATCCCTCTGATACTTGACACAATGCAAGGCACTGAATTTAGCCATATGAAGTGGAAATCCATCAACCTCATCAAAAAACTTGCACAGATACAGACAGACATCATCTTCCTCTCCAAGTGCAAACAGATCAACATCATTCCAAATGGACTGGTTAAAAAGTCCATTGCAGTCGACATACTACACTGACTATGGTGAGAGATTGTGCCACACACTCTCAAAGAAACTGAGGCTTCACCTGATCAGCATCCTGTACAGCAAACAGGAGAAGATCAAGAATGAGCGCTCAAAACTGGAGACTCTCATACAAAACCAACCTTCAGTCCATGTGGCTGGACTTTACAAAAATGAGACAAGCCATTTACAACTCACACTTTACTTTTCTACAGAGGAAAAAGGACAGTAAACTATCTATACTCCTACATGCCTCAGACAGAGACAGAAACTATCACATTGTCTTCTTCCAAAACTCATGGTCTTATGCCAGGCTGTCAGGCAAATTGGTCTCTCTAAGGTCTGTTGATATCTGCCCACATACCGAGTCTTTGTCCTCCCCCTAGGTCACCTTCTGTCCATCATTGCAAAGGACATCCTACTGATGGGTCTCTGCTGTACATGTCCATATCAATGTAGCATAGCTTCCTTCAACTTTTCTTCAGTTGGGACAACCTATATTAGATCCCTCACAGCCTCATTTTGTTTTCTCTTATGGGTGTGTGTGGGAGCTATCAATTATTATTATTTTGGTTATTGTTATTATTTTGAAGCATTTTTATTACGACAAAGTTGCAACAGAATGTTAATATAAGGTATCATACATCGCTTATTAATTATTCAGGATCAGGTAAATATTCAAAGAATCGGGCAAAAGATTCTGACATGCTGGCTGGGGAGCCCTCCACCTCTGAATACGATAAAAGGGTGATTACATTTCTATATAAATATCCTCTTTTTGGTGGTACTTTTGTTCATGTGGTTGGTGTGAAAGCTTTTCCATAACAAAGAAAGTCAACATTTTACTATACCACAATTCCATAGGAGGAGTTTTTTTTCTAGCATTGTGCAATACAATATCTAGCTGCTAACAGTAAAGAATACATTAATTTGTCATTCTGTTTAAAATGTAGATTGTTTTCTGGAGCATTAAGTAAACTGGTAAAGAACTCTCTAGGAAGCTGTCATTTTGTAGAAAGATGAATCTCTAAAATTTCATCTCAGAACTGTCTAATTCCTGGATACAACAACCATATGTGCAAATATGTTCTTTTCTTGCAACTTCTTCAACAAAGCACCTCCCTAGTAGCAAAAATATGATGGATCTTAACTGGAGTCAAATGCCATCCATACAGTAATTTATAAAAAAAATTCTTCATGAGCTACACAAATTGAAGATGTATATCCTCTTTCCTATATAAAGACCCATTCATCTGGATCAGTTTCTTTGTCAACTCACTCTTCTATCTTTTCATCTGAGTTGTTTACTTATCAACATCTTTTTCAGTCAAAATTTTATAAGGAATAAATCTTTTGTTCCAGCTTACACCTGGGTCCTCTTCAAATATAGTTAAAGGAAGATCTAGATAAAGCCTTCTAGTATCCAGATTTCACAATAACATGTTTGACTTGTAAATATTGAAAGTATGGGATCTTTATATTATTTACATTATTTCATTACTCTTGGTATGATTTCAGATCAGTAGCCAGGAACAGTTGTCGGAATCCAATAATCTCAGCTATTTACCTACAACAAATAGTCACTTTGATATTTCCTAGGGGTAATACCTGATTTGTAATTAAAGTAATTAAGGGAGATGGCTCCAGCAACAGGAATCTAGAAAATTTGTCCAAATCTGCTCAGATGGTCTGGATGGAAGAGTGACTTTTTATTTTTATATTTTTTTAGATTGAGCTTTTTAAATCTCTCACTGTAAGTCAGGTTTGCTGGAACTCAGATCATTTTTGTAGCTCTTGTCTGAACACTTTCTGCTTTTAGAAATGTGGACACCAGAAATGGACTCAGTATTCCAGTAATACTCACCAATGTTGTATTCAGAGGTAGTATCACATCCCTAGAACTACTTAATATTGCCCTGCTTATGTATTTGCGTTCACCCTTTTAGATTCAACATCACACGGGGAGTTCATGTTCAGTTGGGTATCTATTATTACCCTTTTCAGAGTCACTGTCTTCCAGCATCTCCATCTGATAATTGTGACCTCCATTTTTTGTTCCTAGATGTAGACTTTGTATTTGATTGTACTAAAATGCATATTGTTCTATGAGCCCACCTTAACTAGATCCAGATCAAGCTGTATAACTGGCCTGCCCCCATCATTATTTATCACCTAGCCAAATTACTGTGTCATCTACCTGTTTTACAGCACTGATTTTATATTTTCTTCCAGATCATGGATAAAAATATTGAATAGCATTGACTAATTTGGTCATCTTATTTTAAGAAATATGGATCAGCGTTCATGTCGTGTTCCCCATCAGTACCAGGCCAGGGCCGGGGAAACTAATGATACAACCAGCGGATCAAATTGGGTGATGAATCCTGGTCAGGTGCCACCTGAGGCACGTTGCACATACACGAAGAAGAAGAAATATACTGTAGAACTGAAACAGATTCAACCGATGACAATCAGAGTGTTACAAGGACTTGAGAAACTGAGGGCCTGAGTCTGAGCACACATGACAGTCATTGCAATAAAGCAGTTGATGGTACTACTACATAAAAGGAGATGTTCAAGCACCCTGTATAATTGGATCAGAGCATCTGTATCACTATTGCTTCATAAATGAAACCAGTTGAGGTATTCAGTTCTCAAGATAACAGAGAGATGAATGCTGTGAGTCCGTTTGGACGAACAGTAATGGCAAACACATGAACCAAAGGGATGGATGGGAATGAACACATATGAATTTAAAGGTGAACTCCAGAGGAAATAAAGCTCTTTACTGCCCATTTGTGATGTATGAAGACAGACTAAGAAGGTTTCCTGCTTTTTTTTTTTTTTTGCTTAGAAATATGAGGAATACTGCATTTTGACTTTCTGACTTTCTTCTTTTTGCAGGAGGGTTCTTTGTTGAAGCATTGCCAGCCCACAGTTGCAAGGGAAGAAGGCAACTGCTAAAGTATTTTAAATGCAAGTTAGTTGTAAAAAGTATTTTATCTCAAAAGAGAGGTGACCTATGGAAGATGTATTTCCTTCTGTTCTAAAAATGTCTCCAACACTTGCAAAGTTTCAGAATGAATTTGAAACTATTGCAATATTGAGACTAGCATGCATAATATTTACTATGGTGTGCAACATTATATATTTCCATATGAATATGTAACAGGATCTTCCCAAACCCAGCATCAGACCCCATATCTGTCTCAGTTTCCACACTTCTTTTACAAATGGATTTATTTACTGTTCATACACCCTACCTAAGGGTATTTCTACCCTTCGATCTGAGGGATATGATTACTAGATCAAAGAAACATATCTATGCTAGATTTGATTGAGTGAGCACAATTAAAAATGGAGTGTAGCCGTGGTGGTGTGAGTGCCAGGAGGGGCTAGCTACCAGATATACTACACTCACTAAAAAAATGCAAAAATTAGGATTGTTTTTGGCTTAATTGGCTTGTGAGTTACTTGTTGGCTAGTTTTTGGCTTGTAGCTTGTTGCTTCTTTTTTTTGATCTGTTCCCGGCAAGCTCCCAGTAAGGGGGGCAAGCAGGGGCAAGCCAGGGAGAGAGTCAGGGGTGTACAGAGGGCCCATCACAGTCCCAGACTACACGCTGTGGGGATTTAGTCAGATAGAGTGTTGGGATTCTTAGGGGTTGGCTTGTTTTGGCCTTGTTTTGAAAATAGAATTAGCTGGATTTTTTGTTTATTGTGAAAGTCGGGTTGTTTATTTACCCCGTAAAAGTTGACAGCTGTGCTGGCCACCCTGAGAACATGCCTAGCTTCTTGGAGAGGTACGTATTCAGGACAGGTAGCCTTTTCCACCATTTGTAGTGGTACAGCTACACTCTATTTTTAGTATGCTAGTTCAATCAGAACTAGCATGGATAGGTCTCCTTGAGCTGGGAATTATACCCCCAGCTTGAAGTGCAGACATACCCTTAAAAGGTTTCTGCCTAAAAAGTGGGGATCCTCAGGCAGGTCTTTCTCCTAGCTGGAGTGGAAAGTCCCATTTCAGGTCCTTTCCCTAACCCAGTGTCACCTACAGTTATTACCCTTGGGGAACTGCTTGTTGGCCTTTATCTCCCCAGCTTGGAGGCAGCTGAATAGTCACAGATGAAGGCTAAGCCCAGCTCCCTTAAAGGGCAGTGCCAGCAGGATAAAGAACATGGGTATTAAAATGTTATAGGCTGAAGAGTAATCACCTAACCCTATCCTCTGTGTTTTCTCTGAAAGACAACAATCCCTCCTCATGATAAACAGTATCAAAAACAGCTGGTAGAACTAATAATATCACCATGGACTTTAAGGGCCAGATCCTCAGCTTGTTTAAATTGGCATAGCTTTATTGACTTAGTGCAGGGGTCAGCAACCTCTGGCATGCGGCTTGCTAGGGTAAGCACCCTGGCGGGCCAGGCCAGTTTGTTTATCTGCCGTGACGGCAGGTTCGGCCGATTGTGTCTCCTGCTGGCCACGGTTTGCTGCTCCAGGCCAAGGGGACCTGCGGGAAGGGATGTGGAATGAGAGATGTGCTGGTTGCAGCTTCCCAAAGTGGCCCGGCGAGCCATGTGCCAGAGGTTGCCGACTCCTGTTATAGAAAGAAGTAAGCTTACATACCCAATAGTTATTTTTCAAAATATATTTGTATCCAAAACGGAAGAAGTTCTCAGATGTGGGGGAGAACCAGGCATTGTCTATTTTTGTTCTGAACCAGGTGCATTATAAGTATTTCCTGCTGCTGTAAATTGGCCATGGATGCAATTTTTACATCTATTTCATCTACCTACTTTCAGATGTCAACAGCCTTCACTAATGAAAACATTTCAAACAAAACATTCTGTGCCAGAATTTTAACACACTATCTCTGGGAGGAATATTACCATCTTTGGCTTCAAAGTTGGCTAAAAAAGAGAATGTACCTTGATACCATTAATGTACCTTAATCATTCCTATTTTTTGCCTGTGGAATACAATAGTTTATTATACTGAGGACTGTAATTCTTTAGTCTAATCCAGGTTATTTGGCTCGATACTGGGGTAAATGGATGGAGGTTAGTGGTCTGTGGTGTGCAGGAGATCAGAATAGATGACCCTTTCCACCTTTGGAAAATGCTTTGAGATCTTGGGATGAAAAGTACATAGTGTGATTTTTTGTTGTAGAGTTTGTCAGAGGCTCTGTATTCGAGCTCAGTGAAAAAATGATGTTTTTCCCTTGTGGAGAATTTTGAGAAAAATGAAAAATAAAATGGGATCTTTTGGTGAAAAATTGAAAAGTGAAATAATTGGATTTGGAAACGCCACCAAAATCAAAACCAAAGGCATCTGGAGCCAAAACCCTTCTGTCTGAACCCTCAAATGCCGAAAGAAATAGGATGAGGTAGGCTAGATAAATGGATACAGTTGTGTCCATTTTCTGTGCTTATAACTAGGGTTTACACAATTCATTTGAAAAATACTATACATAATAAATTATACTATAAGTGCTAGATTGTGACTATCCCTGTGCAGAAGGAGAGATTGTGAGGAACTCTCCTCCCTTTTCATTTCCACACAACAGATAGCCACAATATTGATTCTTGTGCTTGTAGCATCTAAAGGATGTCCAGTGTGAACTGATTATAGAGTTCCTGGTCCTTCACTGTTACTAGGGAGGAAGAGGATGCATTGTAGTAAGGAACTTAGTAATAAACACATATTTGCAAGACAAAGGAAGTCCTGGTTAGGGGAGTTCTCTAGTTCTACTTAAAGCAAGGCTCTTTGTGTTTATGGCTTCCCAGTACATGGCTTAAACAGTAGGATATATGCGGCTCTCTAAAAAAGAAAGAACGGAAAGAAAAGAGACCCACCCTGAAATACGGCCAAAGTAGTGAATTAGTGGGGAACATGGAAAATCAGGGAGGAGACTTGGGTAAAGAGCAGTCAGAAGGAGAGCAGAGACCTGTGAGTGTAATATCAAGAATTCTCACAGAAACTGAGCAGCGATATGTTCAAGTGGAAGAGGAAGCTCTAGCAGTCACTTGGACCTGTGAATGGCCCTGTGCATATCTGTTTGAATTTTAACACAGAAGCAGACCATGAGCACTTAGTGGCATTGAATTCAAAACCACGGAATGACCTTCCACCTAAGATTCAAACATTTTGTCTACGGCTGATGTGATTTTGTTTCAACACTGAATACATGCCAGGGAAAGCACTCAGAGCAGTAGATGTTCTATCGAGAGCTGCAATTGAGCAGCCCCCCAGTGGAAGAAGAAAAGGCTTTAAAGAAAGATATCATTGTCTATATTGACCTTTTTCTGGCAGCAATTCCATAGTCTGCCAGCCAACTTTAGCAAATTAGAGATTGCCAGAAACTGAGTCAACTCTGGCATAGATAGTGGGATCGAAGGAGTCAACTTCCAACAAACCTACTACCATATTGCAAGGACCAATATGATCTTCATATGGCTGCTGGCCTGCTTCTGAAAGGATGGTGCATTTTTATCCCTCTGGGACTCCAGAAAGAGATGCTATCCAAAATCTGTGAGGGACACCCAGGTGCAAACAAGCGCAGAGCATGAACACAACAATCTGGTGGCCCAGTCTGAGCAGGCAAATTCAGACTTTAGTAGAGAGCTGCAAGATATATAACAATTTTTTAAAAAACAATCCCTAGAACCGTTATTCTCTACAAAGTTACCTGACCAACCTTGGCAGTGTGTAGCCAAGGATATGTTTTTCTGGAAAGGACACATACATCATTGTAGTTAATTACTTTTCCAGACATATTGACTTGGCTATACTTACAGATCATCCAGATACTAAAGTCAATATTTGCAAGACATGAAGCTCCTGAAGTCCTCATATCTGATAATGGGCCTCAGTTTAGCTCTGATACATTTTTAGCATTTGCACATGACTTTGATTTTTCAACATCTAACTAGTTGTCCACGTTATCCCCAAAGCAACGAGGAGGAGGAGATAGCAGTGAAGTTCTTAAAAAGACTTCTGCAAATATCAGTGGACCTATATAAACTACTCCTGGCATGTTGATCAACATACCTTGCATCTGGACAGTCATCACCAGAACTTCTGATGGGAACAAAGTTTGGCTCTAAAGCTCTCAGATATTTTAAACTGTTCAGAATTTGTCAGAAACTTCCAGATCCTCCTAGTGAAGACTCCCAAAGGACTTTTCTGGATGAATCAGGTTCATCTTCAATATTTCCTCAATGAAGAGAGGATCTGGAACCTGCAGGTACTCTGTCAGGGAGTCTCCTCTGCAGGGATTCCTGTGCACAAACTCAACAGAAGTGAGAACTCCTCCCCAGTTACTAGAGACAACCAGGATGCACGTTGCAGTATAAAGTCCTTTGTTAGAGGAGTTCTCTAGTTGCTGTTTACAACATGGCTCTTTGCATTTATGTTCTCGCATACATACATGACCTACATACAACAACAAAAGGCTACGAGATACCCCATAGGTTATTCCCTATTCATAGCAGGTGCAGAAACTTAACCCAGTGTTGGCAGAGTACCTGTTGCATCTTTCCAAACCGTGGTGTTGTCCAGGTGGAATTCAGGCTCACTCAGCTAGAAAGTTTCCAGGAATTCCTGCAGGGACAGAATGAGTCTACATCGTGATTTTGGCTTGGGCTGTAAAAGCCAAAATGGAGCACTAAATGTTGCACTGTATGCTGGAAGTGCTGACTCTTAGCTTCAGTATTTGACACTAAACTGTGAGCATCTATAACATACCACTTAAATAGCCTATTTTTATGAAATAGTTTGTGCACTTCAAGAAAAGGTAGAGAAAATAGTCTTTTACTCTTAATGTGGACAATCCAAGGCTAGAGGTTAGGTAGTTATTAATTCATAGAGCTTATAGCTTTTACTACTTGTAGCTTCATTTTATTCTCTTTTTGGTCACTGTAAGTGTGCATTTTTTGCCATTATAAACATTACAGATTTAAAAATAAAATGAAACCCTCTCTGAACTGCATTTTTCTTTTTTATTCCCAGATACTGCTTGATTTTGATTCTGGGTGACATGAGTTAATACCAAGTCAATGATAAGTTCAACTGTATTAAATGTCTTCAGAAGGGAGATGACTGGATTACTTTGACTGAGCCTGCTGGTAAAAATATCCAAAGATGACAAAGAAAAGGAGGTCAGTGGCAAAATAAATAAATGAGAAGGCAGAGGAAAGGAGATGGTGGAAAGATACCAAGATGCATATAATCAAGATATGCATAACGTAGAAAGCAAAGGCCAAAGAATGTTGCAGACAGTGGGGCAACTCAGAGAGCACCTATGCTATTCAGTAGCTCTCCTATGTCTTTTGTGATGGGAATATCAATCCCTGGCCTTAGGCAATGTCTGTTTTGGGCATTGCACTTTGGGGGTGTCCAGTTCCTGTGGAAATTCTGCAGCTCACAGGATCACTCCTCCAACTCTATCTTCTCTATTGAGCCTCTGTGTCTAAGTATTGCAGGTCCAATGATATATATTGTGATGTTTTCTTTATAGGTATGAGTACGTCCTCATATCTGTATGTCCAGTGATCTACTGAGCTTTCAAAGAGACTTGTTAACCTTTTTGGAAAAAGATGCATTTACACATTGCAAAATAAGGTGGAAGGATGGAGACACAGAGAAAAGTGTATTTGCTGCCTCACTTAACAAACATATTGATTTTTTTTCCACAGCTATATTTGCATTACCTGAAGCATGCTTGCTTTTAATGTAGACCTACCATCCAGCCAGCCTAGTGTTGCTTTACTTTGTATTTTGATGGTCACAATCTTACTTCAGAAAGAATACTGTCCTCTTGCCAAGATACTAAGATGTATATTGTAAGTTATGCCTTCTATATCCAGGACCAAGTTCTGCCCTGACTTGCAACCCTAAAAATAAAACTATAGAATCTCTTATTTTGATTGTTTGATAGTCTTTTCCATAGGCCTATGTTAAAGGTCGCCATTTGCAGGAGAAAGGGCCATATTTGAGATCTATCAACCTTGAGAGTGTCCCTTTAAAAACAACTTACCATTTTTTGAATAGCTGGTTCTCATTTTCCCATATCAATGTTTATATACACTGGAAAATTATGGGCTGTGTGTTCAGCTGGCTCTCAATCTAGCCCCCATTTTTATGGACACAAATATTGGCAGCTTTGGGCTTGGTTTTATGAAGTGTTAAGGGCTTCTTGTGAAAGCAGTGAACACACCAGGGTTATAATGTTACAATACAAAAAAAGATTAGAAATGGTTGCATTGCTCCAAAGATAAATAATGGTGTTTAGGGGTAAAATCAAGGCTGGGAAAACAAAACCTGTTCTGTGTGTATGGTCCCGTGGAAGTGGAATCTACAGGCAACATCAGGGAAAGGGTGTACCCTTTGCCTGCCTGCAAAAGACACTCTGAAATTAGCATCAGAATGGATGGATTAGAGGAAATGTATCTTGATTTTCAGTTCACGGGAAATTCTGTAGAGTATTATCACCTGGTATCCCAAGGGAAAACTCCAGGGGACTATTTATAGTAAGAAATTTGAGGTATTTAAAAGATGTCAGCAATATATAATAGGAAAATACCAAAAGAACTAGAGGGAATATTGGAATGAAACAATAGTGTTAATTATTTGCACTTACATCATGTCTTTCATTCAGGGATCTCAAAGCACTTTCGTATCAGAGTACTGAGTATTATTTAATTAAATGCGCTTGGTAATAGATTTGTTATACTCTGAATATGAAGGAGATCTGGAAGGAATAAAAAGTGCTGAAACACTTGCCTGATAAGCTGAATAGAATTTTATTGCAAGAAGAAGAATATAGTCACAGTATTTTTTCCTGTTGGTGGCTCCTTTTCCTCCCTGCGCAGGACTCTTTGAATTTTTTGGTTTGTCCAAGTGGGAAGGGTTTCTGAAACACCCAGCTCTTCCATCCTGCAACTTGTGCTTCTCCCTCAAAATTCCATACAGGTAGAGCTTCCTGAGCCAGCTTTTCCTGCTCCCACATTTTCTCATGCTTACCAGTGTGGCATTGAAGGTTTCCCAAAAAAGAGCCACAATGTGCAGCTCTCCCGTTTGGAATAATTGGTTCAGTTTGTAAAAATTTAATTAATTTTAAATTTTCCTTTGAACCACTCAATTTAACACTATTTTAAACATGCCTTTAGGATACAAATTCTGCATAAACAAATGGCAATAGCAAAAATCTCTTCCATAGTCCCCTACATATTTAATAGCAGTTATTCACACATAGCTTCCAGTTTATTAAGATAAAATCAACAAAGAAATTGCTTCTGCATCTTCATTTCCCTATATATGTGCATTTTAGCTTGATTAGAAGTAAAAGGAATCCAGCCAGGTGAGGCTGCCTTTACAATGCTGATCTCCTGGATCCATTTACAGCTCTATTGTTGTGTCTCTCATTATTGCTAGTATGTGACATTTAGTCACATGTAAAGTGTAGAGATTTGGAGAGGAGTTGAAAAGAAAATGAAAAATTTGCTAGATGAACACAACACAACAAATTTGGTAGACAGATCAGATATTTTGAGGGTGCACTTAAGAATTGTCACATGTTCAGATAGGTTCCAGAGGGTAACACTTATCTACAGAATCATTTGAAATAGGAGTTGCTATAACCATTCAAGTATCCGACGAAGTGGGTATTCGCCCACGAAAGCTCATGCTCCAAAACATCTGTTAGTCTATAAGGTGCCACAGGATTCTTTGCTGCTTTTATAGCCATTCAGTTCAGCATAACAAAGCAAAGTGATGTGGTCATTGTCAGTTCAGTTTCTTGGCATGCCTCTGGGGCATAATTTAACCACTTGAGCCAGCCACACATGAAGTGAACTCTGGAGATTGAAAGTCTCCCTTGGATTTCCCTTTTATCCTGATTCTGTGGAATACGGTAGATAATTTCCAAAAGAAAATATGCCAGTACAGCTGTTACCTGTTGATAACTTGCATTTCATCTGTGAAATCGCTTTTACACTTGTTACCTGCCTTAAACATGAGCATTACATCTTTACTACGCTGCTGGATTCACTTGAAAGATACCCTGCTGCTGCAGCTTGGAAAGGTGGCATTTTTAGGGGTTGGTTAGGAATCACAGAACGACAGGCCCATATAGACAGCAATGACAAGATATTTGGATTAATAGTTCTCAGAAATAATAGTAGAGAAAAACCTTGTGAAATTGTGGATAAAAGGAGCTTTTCTAGCACTATCCTATTTTAAGTACCATTTAGTATTCATCTGTTTCTGCTGTAGTGTCTATTCTAATGATATCTTTCCTGATTCTAATGTTCTCTATAGAAACATGCTCAGCTCATATCTCCAAAGTAAGCAGATATTCATCCCACTTAACATAGTCATTTACAGAGACATGTGGTGAAACAAGAATTCAGATCTTCCTGGGTATATGGCTATAGGGCTTGCTTTTTTTGAATGAAAGAAGCAGCTCCAAAATCTCAAGCCAGAAAATGTGCTTTCAGATTTTACATACTCTTCCTTACATTATTCTGGTGGTGATGTTTATCTCCAAAGAACCACATAGTCTTAGTGACAAGAAACAACTATTGTTTCCTTAATACTGTACTCAAATCTTTAATTCATTAATGCTGTGTCCAGGTGTGAGCTCTGATAAAGAGATGTCAATAATATCATGAGGAACTGAATCATGATTAAAATTACAAGTGATGGGCAACATCCTGTTTAAATGAAACAGGATACATTCTGCTCTCAGTAACATCTGTACAATTTTATTGAAGTCATTATTTCTGGTATTGTCTGTGATATATAGGAACATTCTGAATGGCAGGTTTCTTTAAAATCATTATTGATTTTTGTCATTTAATCTCTATTGTTTATAATAACTAAAATATAAATTTTCTCTCCCTGTTTTTCCCCTTTTCCATGTAGCAAGCACAGGATCTTCCCCTTTGTACATTTTATGTACTAGGAACCAAAATAGAGAGAGCCACATTAATTCCTCATTTTGTGTGCCCTGAAGATGTAAGCACAGCTCACTGCTGTATTCTCAGAAGCCTGCAGAGGAAGAGAAGTCCTGGAGTGCAGTGAGACAGCTCTCATGCAGATCACAGCATTGTAGTCTAGGGAACTGGCTGGCCCACTAGGCAAATATCCATTTCCCCAGACAGCTAGTCTAGGCCTGGCACAGCAAGTGAAATAATGTTTGTCAGTTATTTTTGTGCATGTTCCCCTTGTATAAAACGCAATGCACTCAGTTTGGACTTGCTGGTATGACTGTGCATCTCCCTGAGCCAATGGGATCTACTCCATCATAAGGTTGAGATCAGGACAAACCATGTGGTAGGAAAGGTAGTTTCTAACAGAGAAAAGCAGCAGTAAACAGTAGTTAGAGTGTGCTGATGGAAATTGTGTTGGGGATACATTAATTCAATGCCTCCTTTTGTTGTCTGAACCATGCTCCTTCCCCATCAGTATATCTCACTTTTTGGGCAGCCCTGAATAGCTGCAAGTCCCCTAGTGGAGGGGTACTGTTGGTGCCTTGTGTCAGTGCAAACCACACATCAGGTGCGTTTTCCACTGCCAAGGGCCCCCCACCCAGTTTGGAATGTAGCCCAATATATTGTTGACCTCATCTAGACAGTAGCTATTGTATGTGTGTTTTTGTTTTGATTTGTTAATTCCTTGGTAACAAAAAATTACTTAGGGTTTTTTTCTTTTAACTGTAATAATTTACTCTCTCTTGGCTATTTGAAGCTTCCGTCATTATGAAAAGAGACTTGCTGCTCAGTTCATTTTGCTCTGGGAGATGTAGTGATTCACTCTGGAGGTGGCAGGACTGTAGTATTCACTGTATGGACCTGCTAGCACAGGTCTGGCAGGATTTCCCTGTCCAGCGTAGGCAGAGCTTTTTGTCAGAGAAACATGTCAAAACACCAGCATTGCCAGCTCCAAGCATTCAGAAATCAAGTCAGGGCCCCCAAAATCAAGAGTCTGACTCAAAAATAAGAAGATTTAAAACACTGCATTATAGCTATTAGCCTTCTGGGCTTAGCCTTTAGAGGGTCACATTTTCAGGCTTTTCTCTGCTACCATGATGGCTAGAAACATTCTTTTTCAAATGAAAGCTGAGTCTTTGACTTCATCATAGTACTCCAAAAGCTGGGGCTTTAGGAAAACATATCCCAAGATTCACAATAAAATCATGAGAACTGGCAACACTATCAGGTGTTCTCTACAATATGAATTGGATAACAGCGATTCTGTCATAATGAATTTGATTGTGATATGAGTATGTCCAAAACATGAATATGATGTTCCAAATGGAAACTTCAATAAGCTAAACCTGCCACGACAAGCATTACAACAGAAATCCAATCTTACTCTCCTAATTGGCTTGGGTGTTGCACAACAGTTACAGTGCAGAGTAGTGTGTAAACATCTCCATATGTTACGTTGGCATGAATTACTGTTGATGCAATGGCTTGCTTTTCTTCTGCATTGGTGCTATTCTGATGAGGTTATTCTTTATGAGAAAGAGTGTCAGTGTGTTTCCCTAAAAGTCCTGGGTATTTAATATCTCTTGTGTAATTAGTATTGTGTGCTTCTAACACAGAAATGTGGAGCTGCTTGAAGAAGCATTTAAAAATTCAAGTGGTGGAATAATTTGATGTAGCCTCCATACCATGCACTGGCAGAGCTATAGATTTTTTTTCCTGCAGTGAGAGCTGTGATATTCTCTGGTGCATTGTTTTTTTGAGATGATGACCAGCTCAAAGGTTCTCAAACTGTAGTCCATGGATCATTGGTGGTCTGCACTGAGCATGCTGGTGACATGCAGCTGCCTCTCCGTCTTACCTACAGCTGCATTAAAAGAAGTTAACCCCCCCCCAAACCTTATATATTTCTCCAGTATCACTTTATGTCTACACTACAGAACTTACAGTGGCACAGCTGTACCACTGCAGCTGCACCTCTGTAAGGTCTCTAGTGTAGCCACTCTATGCCGACATGAGAAAGCTCTCCCGTCGGTATAATTAAACCACCCCCAACGAGCTAAGGCAGCAGGAAAGCATCTCACACTGACTGGGACTTTTGTCACTGAAACTTATGTCTGTCAGGGTGTGTTTTTTCACACCTGTGACTGACAAAAGTTTTAGTAACAGAAGTGCTAGTGCAGATGTAACCTACACACCTCCTGGGTGTGGTGTTCTGTCCCACCTAGCGGCACCGAGACCACTTAGAGAGAGAGAGTTAAATGAGTCTGGTCTACAGCCTTAGCAAAGAGTTAGTTGGCTTTTAGCTCATGCGGTAGAGAATCATGCATTAAGCTCTAGACATCCCAGGTTCAATCCTGCCTGCTGACGACCAGGGTTTGTTGGCATTACACAGACATAGACTAGATAAGCAACTGCTGTGGTTCCCACAGTGATGTTAATGGCTGTTAATAGGAAGGAAGATTTCCACACAATTGCAAATGAGAGGGCAGGTGTGCCACAAGACAATCTTTGGATTAAAAGGTACTCTATGTGTGAAAAAGTTTGAGAATTCCTGATTTTGCTCAGCCTTATAAGGCTCCCTACTTATTCCGGTTATCATGGACAGCTCTGTAAGACACATAGTAGCTGTAACAAGTTGAATTAGATAGACTGGCATACATTTCAGTATTTCTGCTTTTGCATGGATCTGTCTAGTTTTTTTGTAGCCCAGTTGTTGCATCACAGTGTTTTCATTTATGTTCGCACCTCTCCTAAAGCAGTTTCTTACTATATGCTTTGGTAAAATGTTAAATGCAAAATAAAACTGAAAAACATTGTGGGGAATATTCATGTGAGAAACAGCCTTCCGACTCGTACCTACTGCTATTTAATGGCTTAAGTATTTCAAGCTCTTTTGATAACATAAATATAATAAGGAATATTGATTCAAGTGTTGTCTGTGAGGGAACTCTCACTAGAGGCAGTGAGACAGACTGTAGTGAGTGAAGATGGTTTACTCCCAGGACAGTATTCAGTACAGGAATCCCTGCGTCTCTTACATATTGGATTTAAAACTTTATAGTTTTGTGTTCTTAAAAATCTCCCTTTATCTCTGACTGCATTCAAAGAGAAGACATTTTAAATTAAAATATCCCTCAAGCTGTTCTCAAACGTCATGTGTTTAATTTTTTTTTTAAATAAAAAAAAGTCAGCCATGGAACAGAGAAGCTGTTCGTCTTTGTTAAAATTCAGTTTTCATGTTTATGTCTGAGGTGTTTCTATGGGACTTGACTTCCCTCCTTTTTAGGCTAATGGTGACTTTATAACGTCAAATTGCTCGACACTGTCTCTGCAGAATACAGCTTTTTTGCCTGCCTGGAGTAAGAAACTGTGATGGTTCCCCCAAAGGCCTGTAGAGTATACTTTATGATAGCTTTCTAGCATTAAACATTAATCAGAGAGTTTTATTCTCTGTGTTCAGATACTTTTTCTTTTCTTGCTTTAAAATCTGAAATGTTCTCAAGAGATCCTAAACAGCAAACATTTAACAAGAACTTTCTTTGCCTTCTATTCTCTCTCTCACAAGAAAAATTATTTGCTGTTTATAGAGCTAAGCCTCAAAATGTGCTACCTCACATGACTCAAGTCTGAGTGTCTTAATCACAAGAACATTCTGTCTTTTGCTCTGATTTGGTTGTCTCTGCAAGCAGATTTGAGATCGATGGGTTGGGAGGAAGGGTGAGTTGAAAGAAAATATTCTTTGGCCACCCTCTTCTACAGAAACTTGTATCCAAGGCATGTAGCTAGTGCAAAGCCTTATTTAGAATGTGGAGGTATCTGCAGAAGCATCATTTCTGTAGTGAAAATGAGAAAAGTAATCATGTGAGTCCTTCCCATAGATGTCATAGGAGAATTTTATCATCAACAATTAATTATTTAATGTAAGTGCATTATCAACTTGTGCAATGTGTTGGTGCAATACTGGTGAAAAGTTAATCAGCGTGATATGTCAGTTCATATGTTTTCTATGTTACCAATGGAATGCACTTATCTATACAGCAGACTCTGGGCCACATCCTCAGCTAGTGTAAATCAGAGTAGCCTGGTGACTTCAGTGGAGGTATGCTAATTTACACTGTCTGAAGATCTAGGCCTTTAACCCTAACAGGGTTGAAAATATTGGTTAAATTTATTGAATCTCTGTATTGAAATTCACGGATGAGTAACCAAGTCAGGATAATGAAAAATGATCTAGCACAGTGGTATGATGAAGCAGTTTTGTTCCTTTGCGGAAACTTCTGGTGCCAAGTATACTAATGTTCAAAGCATCTTTTTCCTCTCCCGCCCCTCGCCTTACAGGTAAGATTTTGAATGCACATAGAACAGAACAATCTTTTCTGTAGGATGTTACTCTTCAGAACAGGTTGGTGCAGGTAATATTTCCAGTAAGTAGTTAATTCCTTATATTCAAGCATTGTGAATCCAAGACTTTAGTATCTGTTAGTGCAAACTGAAATAAGATTGATTGAGTAGTTCCTTTTCTGCTGATCCACCTTTTCAATTCACATTATCTAAGCTTAGGTGGTTCCTCAAAACAATATGCAACCTCAGCCTCCCATTAAATGTGCTTGGACTACTCTTCACTTAGAGCTGTGAAGTGTGCAAGAGAAGTGACATTTAGTGTCAAGCTGATATGAACGTTCATTCATAAAAGCTTTTAACTTCTACTGGAATGACAATGGCATCAATTTTTGCCCTTTCCACTGCTTGGTGTGCTCTTAAAAACAAGGTATTTCAGTGAGTGCCCTCTCTGGCTACAAGAAATTATGAAGAAGAGATACAGAACTATCTGACATCTAGCTTTATGAGGGTGGGGCCTCTGTATTTCACTGAATGAGCAACTTATGCATTACACAGGAGCTGATAAAGGAGCTGTGGACTTTTAATACATTCACTCACTAGTATGCAAGTAGGATCACTTAAATCTCTGTTAGAACCTGAAACCCAGTGTTAACCACTGATATTGTTCTATAAATTATAAGTTAAATGCATGTTCATCCTTGGATTTATTCTTATTAGGTGAACTGAGTGTAACATTGTGAATGCAAAAAATTTTAACGGTATCTGGAACAGGTAACTACTGTTATATTCATTGTCGTAGGAGGTGCCTATATATTTGATTGATGGAAGAGGCTCATTTTTATGAAAAACGTGGTGGGTTACTGCTGCTCTGATCCTATATTTGTTTTATAAGCTGGTAAAATCAGTCTTTACATAATGGGTGAGAGAAGTACAAAGACTATCTAATCTCACTGTGACAGGATTTGGGTGGCCGGGCAGACTAGTAGTTAGATTGCCTGGCTCTCAGCTTCCTGATGGCTGAGTGGCCTCAGTCTTTAAGGCTGAGCGGGTTAGGGGGACCCGGACCTTCCCTCTCCACAGGGTCCCAGCCTAGTGCCCTGTTTATGTTAACCCCCTCCCCAGCAGGGATTCCAAATCCGCTGCTCTGGGCTACTTCCTACCAATCTGTTAGTCTGTTCAGTTTGGGACCTGGCCCCTCTAATCCAATCTACTGGGTGGCTAGCTTCCCACAGGATTTCCTCTTGGATCCAAATAGTGCCTTTCTGCAGTCCCAGGCTCCTGCGGGAGGGGCAGCCACAAACTGGTAAGGGTCAGCCCCTCTATGTCTTGGGTTTTCTCAGTCAGTAACCTCTGGTGCTGGTGGTTTCTCTGAAGTATTCCTTGGCTAGAGAACCAGTGCTCTGTCCCTTTTGGTAGGGAGAGCTACTTCCTGCCTCTTCAACAGCCATCCCTGAATTGAGACAGACTTGCCCCCCACCCCACACTCCAGGCCTGGCATTGGCTGCAGGTATAATGGAATGGGGCTAGCTGGGTCTAAAGGCTTTCCTTAACCCCTCTGTGTGGTAGGTGGTTCTCCTGTTTCACCATACTCACTTTATTAGAAATTGCCCAGTATAGAAATTGTTGGGAATGTAAACTATAAGAGTTGGGGTAGAAAAGTTTGGATATGAAAGAGCATGGGGATATCTGGTAGGTGACTACTAGGCCATGAAATATATGAAATTAAGGAGAAAAATGCTTACATATCACTGAAAATATGCTATGTCCCAGACACCACTGTATGCTAATTGTTGGCAAGTGCTAACTTTTTAATGGTGACCATTGCAACTAAATATATAATAGACTTAGACTTAAAGATGTGCTAAGAACTGTAAAATGATCTAGAGTTTTCTTTATGGCCTCCATCATTCAAAAAGAGCTTCAATAAAATGACCGTAAGCCAGTGATTCAGGGTATTATGTTAAAATCCTTCTTTCAGCCTCATCTAAGGCATTTTGATTCCCATACTGAACTGAAATTGGTCAAGTGGATCTGAGATTAGGATTTCCTCCTAACTAGGCTGGAAGTAAAAGCATTGTCTTTCAATCAGGACTACTTATGAGTTGCATCCTAGGAAGCCAGCATAAATAACAATCTAGAATAATAGGCTACAAGTGACAAGCTCCACAATATGTATTCCAGACTAATCATTGACTTATATCACTTTGGGCCAGATTCACCAATACATCTGGATTAGTTTGTTGTACTCTTGTGGCAGAAAGCTGTACTAAATCTGACTGAACGAGCCATTTCAACTGTATTTGCTTTACTGTCTCTTTGTGGATCAACAGAAAAATGCAGCAACTAGAAAGTCCTTATGAGTGCTGGATCCTTATCTCCACTTCACCAATCCTCATTCTAGAGTTTACTCCTAAATCAAGATCTAGCAGAAATCAAAAAATTGGGTGTCCCTGTCATAAAAATATAGTATAATAAAAATATTTCAGGTTCATTCTTCAATTTGTGAACAATTTCCTTTTCAAACTGGGCTATAGATCAGGGGTGGGCAACTGTCATAACATTTTTTCCCAGATCCTTAGCGTCCAAAATATGGGTGTTAGCATGCAAACCTCCAAGCTTAGTTACCAGCTTGGACCTGGTAAAGCTGCCACCAGCCAGGAATTATACAGTGCCTAGCTCACTGTGGTCTCCCCAAAACCTTCCCTGGGGGACCCCCAGACTCAGATGCCTTGAGTCCTACAACAAAGGGAAATAACCCCTCCCCTTGTTTCCTGGTTACCTCCTCCCAGGCTCCCCTCCCTGGATGACCCTAGGAGATTCCCTGCTTCCAGTCCTGGAAACACAAGTACCGAGAGAGCTAATCTCTCTCCCCCCCCTCACCCAGAGAGTATGCAAAGTCAGGCTTAGTAAATCTAACACAAAGAGATTTTTCCCCCTGACTTCTTCCTCCCACCAATTCCCTGGTGAGCTGCAGACTCAATTCCCTGGAATCCCCACTAAAGAAAACTCCAACAGGACTTAAAAAGAAAGCTTTATATAAAAAAAAGAAAGAAAAAGACATAAAAAATAGTCTCTGTAATAAGATGACACTATACAGGGTCAATTGCTTAAAGGAAAAAAAATGAATAAAAAGCCTTATCCATAAAGAATACAATTTAACACATTCCAGCAACTACACACATGTAAATACAAAAAAACAATATAAACTTATTGTCTTACTATCCTTGTACTTACAACTTGGAAACAGAAGATTAGAAAGCCAGGAGACAGAAAGATCACTCTCAGAGCCGAGAAGGCACAGACACAAGACAAAGAACAAAGAACTCACACCCAAAACTTCCCTCCACCCAGATTTGAAAAAGTCTTGTTTCCTGATTGGTCCTCTGGTCAGGTGTTTGGTTCCCTGTGTTAACCCTTTACAGGTAAAAGAACATTAACCCTTAGCTATCTGTTTATGACAGCATCCTCTGGCATGCAGCTCACCAGGGTAAGCACACTGGCGGGCCGGGCCAGTTTGTTTACCTGCCACGTCGGCAGGTTTTGCTGATCGCGGCTCCCACTGGCCGCAGTTCGCCATCCCAAGTGTGGGCAAGGGATGTGGCACAGATGAGGGATGTGTTGGCCTGGGATTGCGAACTGCGGCCAGTGGGAGCCGTGATTGGCCGAACCTGCCGACGAACAACCTGACCTGGCCCGCCAGGGTGCTTACCCTGGCGAGCTGTGTGCCAGATGTTGACAACCCCTGCTATAGATGAAGAACTGCCAATTTGTTATTGTGATAAATGGATAATGAACACAAGAGTTACATGACTTCATTTTGTAATTAAACTAAAGTATCTCACATTAAATCAATGTGTAACAATTTAAAACTAAAGTATCTCAGTGTGGTTCCTTTCCCTAATCCCCGCCTTCACTGCTGACAGAATCATCTGTTTGCAGGTGCATCTATCACCAATGATAGTGCTTGGATAGAGAAGCCTGTAGCCTTGGTAGAATTCCTTGCTTTTTAACAGATACACTATGCATACTTGGACTGCAATTTCTCCCAGTTTTTCCCCACCTATTAAAGATTACTCTTGCCTAAGAGCATACATTAACCATTCTGCAGGAATATTCTTGACTTTCCCTCTTGTATCTATGAAGTTTAAGATAAGGTGTCCTCCTTCCATTGAACTAGTAGAGCATTTCATGGTCCTTGGGAAAGCTACGCCTTCCAGTTCCCCAGGTGAACTCCTGTCACTTGACACGCCCAACCCTCCACTTCTTTCTGGGTTGGTATCCCACAATCCAGCTACTTTCCAACTGGGTCTCCAGGTTACACTTCCCTGATTGCCATCCCTTAATCCTCGCACACCTCCTACGCCCTATGGGATCCTGTAGACAATAATAATATTCAGTGACACAGAAGCAGCTTCTTCAAAACAAGTGTAGTTTTATTTTTTAAAAGATGCACAGTACTCAGAGAAATGTATTTAAAACAACAGAGATCTGTACACACCTATGCTTGGCATTCCCTTCTAGCTCCTAGGTAGATATGACTTAGCCTAGGTGCCCCCATTGCCTTGGAGACCAAGTTACAGTGTACTGGTTGCAGTCACTGACTCTCCATCATCCCGTATCAACTTGCAGCAGCTGACAGTTCCCTCCTCCCTTTCTGCACAGTGGATCTTTCAACTGATCAATGTCTTTTGATCTCCAGGTTCTCAGCCTGGGCAAAACAGCTGTGCCACAGCTGGGGTTCAGGAGTCACCTTTTCACTGGCTGTTAACCTGCCTATTGTGACAATGTGTTTGCTGGGATGCTCCTTATCTAGGCCATTGTTTTGCCTTTCCTGCTTGGTTCCTCTAATAACCCCATTTATAACTCCATAGCAGGTAACTCGTTTTAAATAAATATGAAATGATATGTATACAGGACCGGCGCTAGGGTTTCTCGCGCCCTAGGCGCACGGCCATTTCGCCTCTCCCCGCGCTGATCCTGCAGCTCCGGTGGAGCTGCCACAGTCATTCCTGCAGAGGGTCCGTTGGTTAGTGGCTACGGTGGAGCTGCCGCAGGAGTTCCTGCGGGAGGTCCACCGGAGCCGCGTGAGCAGCCGCCGTACGCAGGAATGACTGCAGCAGCTCCACCGGAGCCACGGGATCAGTGTGGGGGTCGACAAAATGGGCCTGTTGCCCCCCCAGCAAAATGCCGCCCCCCGAATAATCCTGGCGCTGTAGGTGACTGCCTAAGTAGCCTAAATGCTAGCGCCAGCCCTGTATGTATAACATCCACAAAAAATGCAAATATTTCCCAGTTGTTTTTCAAGTGATTGAATGTCCATTCCACTGTGACTGTTTGTACCCATCAGGGTTGCACAAGCGCCTTCTGCTGCCTCATATACCATACACAGGCATAAATGGCTGAGCTGCCATAGATCCCTATCAGTTCCTTCCTATCACCCCGACAGTTGTTGAAGCTCCCTGTCCTTGCCAGTAAATAGTACCCATTGTATAGTTAGTGTAGTTTTGTAGTTAGTTTGTTGGTCAGTAAACAAAAAAAATGTTGCTTTGTGTGGGTCTGGCACCCAGTTTGGGTATAGGCCCTGGTATCAGAGATATGCTATGCTCAGCAGCTTTCAAGCCCTGCTGCTCTTGTGGTAAGACAATGCCTAATAGTGACCTTTACCCCAACTGCCTTAATTACTTGGGGGAGGCTAACGTGAGTGAAAAGTGAAATATTTGCAAGGGCTTTAAGCCTCACTCTATAAAACATAGGGCATCTAGATTGAAATATTTGCTGCTGAAATCAGCACTACATCCTCCATCTAAGTCATCTATTTCCATCTGGGTTCTGAGCACCTTGATGTTGGTCAGTAGCGCATGGTCGGTGCTACCAGTACTGAGAGGCAGATTGGCATTGCTGGTACCAAAGAAGAGGCATCAGAACTTGGACTCGGTATTGGGATCATTGAAAGACTCAAAGAGATTGAGTTCTTCCAAAGATTCGTGAGGATGTTCAAAGATGAGGCACTGCTCAGAGCACACATTTACACAGGGGAGTTAATTGGCTCCAGAGCCCAGTATGGGCCTGTCAAGACCTGCTTCTGAGGCACCTTCATTGGCATTACGTCATGTCCCAGTATCACAGAGTGTCTTCCCAGTACCATTTACTCCTGAGGTGTTTGAGGCTGCAGGAGAGTAGTAAACATCTTGGTGTTGTTGTCACCAGCAGCTCAAGAGACTCACCTGGCACCGACACTCAAGCTACCAACATCAGTACCTTCAAATCCACATCGGGCAGTTCCTTTTGATTCAGGCATCAGGGTACTGAGTAAGGCAGTACTGTCTAGGGAAAAGCCACAGATGATGTTGCTGCCTTCTCTTTTTTCAGAGTTTTAACCTTCATCGCTACCACCATGATCATAAGAATTGGCTTTTCCTTCACCAGAGTCTGAAGAGGTAGCCTATGTGTCCCAACCTTTCTGGTCTCATTATCAGGAGTATGTCACCTGCTCACTCTAGAATCAGCCTATGCAGCAGCTTGGGGCTTATCGAAGGGATGCTGGGGCTATGTACAGTTTGGGACTAGGGCTATACCAGTGGCCCTTTTGGAGCCCAGGGGTTCTCTCCTCAACTGAGAGCATTCCTGCAGCCATGTCATCAAGCTCCATCTACAGGTCATCAGGAGCACTGCTGCCACAGATACCCTAGTGTCGGTACTGAGCCCAGCATGGAGATCCCTCTCATGAGAGCACACAAGAGGAGCAGGAATTGGACCAGTATTGTAGTAATCCTCTTCCTCTTCAAGAAATTGTGGTGAAGCCTATTTCTCCATCTCTTGATGATTTTAAGACTCATCAGCAGATACTGAGGAGGGTGGCCATGGCCCTGGACATTACCTGGAGAAGATCTGGGAAAAATCCCACAAGCTGGTGGACATTTTTGACATTGGTGGCACTTGCTAGAATAGCTGTTCCTATAAATGATGCTATCTTAGAGCTTAATAAATTCCTGTGGCAGACCCCAGATTTCCTGCCTCCGACTGCAAAAAGGGTGGAAAGGAGGTACTATGTCCCCTCTCAGGAGTTTGAGCACATATATTATCATTCCTCTCTGAGCTCCCTTGTACTGATGGCAGCCAATGGGTGCCAACCACAAAAATAAAGAGGAGAAAAAGCTGGATTTATTTGGGAGGAAGCTTTATTCCACAGACATGTTACAGTTTGTATTGAAAACCAGAAACTTTTGCTGGGGAGCTATGATTTCACCCTTGGGGATACAGTTTCAAAGTTCAAAGACAAGCTCCCAGAAGAGGTGAAACAGGAGTTCCAGATTCTAACAGAGGAGGGAAAGCTGGTCACTAGAACAGCTCTGCAGGTAGTCTGGGTGCTGCAGATTCTGCAGCTCACAACATGGCCTCTTCTATGAAAATGAGGTGCTTGTCCTGGTTACACTCTTCTGGCCTGCCACCAGAGGTGCAACAAACAATCCAGGACCTACCTTTTGAATGGCCATCACTCTTCTCAGAAAAGATGGACAAGATGCTGCATACACTCAAAGAGTGTAGAGCAACCCTGAAATCCCTGGACATTTATACCCTAGCTGTGAAGCCAAAGGTGTTCCATCCTTATCAGTCATAGCATTTTCAGGGGTTTGTCTCTGGAGCCCAAGCCTTGCCAGGAAGAATCAGAGTTTAGAAGAGAAGTCCACCACTCCTCTCTGCTTCAGCAGCTGCCAGTTCAGGCAGGTGGCATTTTCCAAGAGCTCATTTTGATGGGCAGCTCGAGAGCAGCGTAGCAGTTCTAAGAGTGCCATCTTTGCCTTTTCCAGTTTTTGCAGACTACCTGTGTCACATCTGTCATGCTTGGGCCCATATCACAACAGATCTGTGGGTTTTAAGCACAGTGGACATGGGATATACATTAAATTTATTTCTATTCCCCTCCCTATCCCACTTCCTTGTCCCTCTTCAAGGACTTCCCTCATGAGGCAGTGCTACTGCAAGAGATACAATTGCTTCTCCCTGTAAAAGCTATGGAAGAGGTCCCTCCTTCATTCAGGGGAAAGGGGATTTACTCCTGATACTTTCTGATCCTGAAGGCAAAAGTGAGTTCAGGCCTATTTTAGATCTAAGGCAGTTAAACAAGTTCCTAAAAAAAAAAAATCAAAATCCCAGATGGTCACTCTAGCTTCCGTTACTCCTTGTATAAGTGCTAACTTCCCCTCTTTCCCATAGGAGCTCTACCCCCGGCCGCTCCCCTCACCCCTTTCATGAAGCCTCTCCCCTGCCCCGCCTCTTCCCAGCCTGCCTCGTGCCCATCCCAACCCCTTCCCAAAAGTCCCCTCCCCAACTCCGCCCCTTCCCTGCCCCTATTCCAACTCCTTCCCAAATCCCCGCTCCAGCCCCTGCCTTTTCCCGGCCTCCTCCCCTGAGTGCACCACATTCCCGCTCCTCCTCCCTCCCAGAACGTACTAATGCTACCAAACAGCTGTTTGGCTGTGGCCAGGCGGGAAGCACTGGGAGGTAGGTGGAGGAGCGGGGATGCGGCATGCTCAGGGGAGGAAGAGGTGGACTGGGGGATGAGGGGAGTTTGGCTGCTGGCGGGTGCAGAGCACCCACTAATTTTTCCCCTGGGGTGTTTCATCCCCAGAGCACCAATGGAGTCGGCGCCTATGACTCCTTGTCTGGAATCAGGGGACTGGTATGCTGCTCTCGACTTAAAGGATGCCTACTGTCACATGGCGATTACTCAGGGCCACAAACAACTTCTGAGATTCACTGTCAGCAGTTACCATTATCAGTTCACAATGTTCCTCTTTGATCTCTTGGCAGGACCGGCGCTAGGGTTTTGAGCACCCTAGGCTGATGGCAATTTCGCCACCCTGTGTGCTGGTCCCGTGGCTCCGGTGGAGCTGCCACAGTGGTGCCTGTGGGAGGTCCACCGGAGCCATGCGAGCAGCCGACCATCTGCAGGCACGACTGTGGCAGCTCCACAGGAGCTGCCTGCCGCCCCCTCCAGACATCCTGGACTGCTGGCTGCCGCAGTGGCACCCTGACCCAGGGTCAGTGCACCTCCGCGGCAGCCGGCGGCCCAGGGTTTCCCTTGGCCAGGGGACCCCCGCCCCAGGGCTGCCAGCTGCTGGGGCAGGGCCCTGACCCAAGGGACACCCTGGACTGCGGGCTGCCGCGGCGGCGCTCTGACCCAAGGGACACCTTGGACTGCGGGCTGCCGCGGAGGCGCCCTGACCCAGGGGACACCCTGGGCTGCGGGCTGCCGCGGAGGCGCCCTGACCCAGGGGACACCCTGGGCTGCCTGCTGCCACGGAGGCGCCCTGACCCAGGGGACACCCTGGGCTGCCTGCTGCCGCGGAGGAGCCCTGACCCAGGGGACACCTGGGGCTGCTGACTGCCACCGGCAGCTCAGACTTCCTCTCTGTCCCAGCAGCAGCAGCTGCTCAACCATTTAAAAAAAAATTTTGGGGCACTTTTTGGTGCCCTCAAATCTCGGCACCCTAGGCAGCCGCCTAGTCTGCCTAAATGGTTGCACCAGCCCTGTCTCTTGGGTGTCCCAGTGGTTTTTCAAGGTGTCAGCCTTCCTCTGGAGGTCAGAGGTCTGTGTCTTCCCTTACTTGAATGACTAGCTTATTAGAGGTTGATCCAGATTGCAGGTGGTGCCCAATATAAGTATAATACAATTCTCCTTCAATGCGCTTGGCCTGTTGATCAACACAGACAAGTCAGTCCTGTCTTCAGTTCAGAAAATAGACTTTATTTGAGCAGCTGGATTTGACAGTGGCCAGGGCCTTCTTACTGCAGGCGGGGTTTCATGCAATTCAAGTCATTCTAGACTTAAAGACTTATCCCCATACCTTGCTGAGAAATTGTCTAAGTGCCTGCTGGGGCACTTGGCAGTGAGTACTTATATAGTCCAATATGCCAGACAGTGTTTCAGACTCCTTCAAGGCTGAGGTGTATTTGCTAAGGAGGCACTACATAGACCTGTTGAACCAAAATGGATCTTGTCCTCCCTTGATTGGTGGACAGAATCTACTAATCTCTGCAAGGGAGTCCTTTTTGTCCCACCTCAACTATTTTTTTCCCTTACTCATGGATGCCTTGGGCCTGGGTTGAGGGGATCACTTGGGACTCCTGCAGATGCAAGGTCTGTGGTCTATCCAAGATCTCAGTTTACACATACAAATCAGGAAGTTGTGAACCATCCAATTAGTTTGCATGGCATTTCTTCCTCACATGAGGGAAAGAGGCATATTCGTGTTGCATGACAATATGAAGACCATGTTTTTATGCAAACAAATGGAGGGAAGGGGGTGGGTCTAGTCCTTAACACTCTGCTGGGAAGCAGTCCTAGTCTGGGACTTCTGCGTCAGCAACGCTATACTTCTGAAAGTGGCCTACCTCCCAGGGCTCAGCATATACTGGCAAATTGCCTGAGCAGATGGTTTATCAATCACCATGAGTGGTCCCTTTACCCAGACATAGCAAGGTCGATTTTCCAGCTCTAGGGAACTCCACAGGTGGATCTGTTTGTGACAAAACACAACAGAAAATGTCAGTTTTGCTTCCAGAAGGGATACAGTCTGATTTCATTAATGGACACTTTTCTACTGCTGTGGTCAGAGTGTTTGCTGTACACTCTCCCACCCCCCAACTCCTCTGCCCCAATCCCTATTCTGCCCAAGGTTATTTGCAAGATCAAGCAGGAAAAGGCCTGTATTATGTGTTGTCCACTCCACACAATGTAAATCAGTTTAAATTAGGTCAATTAACCTTATATGCAGCACCGTGAGGAGAGCCAGACACTCATAAAGACTAATTGATGATGAAGTTCAGTTGGCAAGGAGCTGATTGGGCTTGTGTTAAAGGATGAAGCTGAGAATACAAGGAGACGTCAGGGGAAGTAGTGTTCAGTCAGTCCCTGGAAGAAGAGAGGTTTGTTTGTGGCTACAGAGTTTGGCAAGAAGTCAATGAGGGAAAGTAGTCTACAATTACTCGTGGGAGAAGGGAATTTGGGCCAGTAAACCCAGAGGGGGTGGGGCAGAAGGTAAAGGAATGAGTAGGAGGGAATCCAAGGAAATAGCAACAAGTTCTGGAAGCAAGCAAACCATAGTTGCTGGACATAGGGTCCCTGTCTGGAACTTGGAGTAGTGGGATTCCCCTACCAGCCACTGGGAAGTGGCATGGGACCTGGCCTTGGACTGGAAACAGTCTGGAATGGCATGTGGACAGTTGATTCAGTGAGACTTTGACACCTCCACAAAGAAAGGACTGTCTGGAGGGCTGAATCATGAAGAAGGAGCTCTGTGAGTCCTTCGAGGAATGGGGGGGAACGTGGTGTGAGCAACTGTCATAAACAGATGGTTAAGGGTTAATGCCTCTTTTACCTGTAAAGGGTTAAAAAGTTCACCTAGCCTAGCTAACACCTGACCAGAGAAACCAATGGGGGAAAAAGATGTTTCAAAAGGAAGGAGGGAGGTGTTTCCTTTGTTTGAGTTTCATCCAGAGTGAAAAAGATCAAGGAACCAACCTCTTATCAGAGTAGTAAATTTTAGAAAGGAATAAATAGGTTTATGTTTATTTCTTTGTAACTTGTCTTACGCAATTAGAGGTAGAATCAAATTGGGTATTTGGGTATTTTTTTGTGCATCTAAATTTGTGCCCAGGGGAACATCCTCTGTGTTTTGAATCTGTTGTCTGTGAGAGTAGCTGGTATGCTAATCTCTCCCAGAGGGTTTTCTTTTACCTTTCTTTTCTTTAATTAAAAGCCTTTTTCTTAATACCTGATTGATTTTTTCATTGTTTTTTAGATCCAAGGGGGTTGGATCTGGATCCACCAGGAGTTGGTGGGAGAAAGCAGGGGGGATGGTTAATTTCTCCTTGTTTTAAGATCCAAGGGATTGGATCTGGACTCATCAGGGAAGTGGTGAAGGAGTCTCTCAAGGCTACCCAGGGAGTGGAAGGTTTTGGTGGGAAAGGGAGTGATCCAGACACTGAAAATTCTGGATGTTGGCAGCGATACCAGATCTAAGCTAGTAATTAAGCTTAGATATATCCATGCAGGTCCCTATCTGGAACTTGGAGTAGTGGGATTCCCCTACCAGCCACTGGGAAGTGGCATGGGACCTGACCTTGGACTGGAAACAGTCTGGAATGGCATGTGGACAGTTGATCCAGTGAGAGTTTGACACCTCCACAAAGGGAGGACTGTCTGGAGGGCTGAGTCATGAAGAAGGAGCTCTGTGAGTCCTTGGAGGAATGTGGGGAACGTAGTGTTAGCAACTGTCAGAATGAAGGTGTCAGAACTGAGCTAAATCCCAAACATAGTCACAAGTTGGTGCCCCAAAGGTGAGTAAACCCCATGACAACCCATCTTGTACTGATCACCCTGGCATGGCCCCATCATCCCTAGTTTTCACAGCTGTTTCATGTCTCAATGTTTCATGTCCCCATTCTCAAACCCGCTTATTGCAAACTTGATTTAACTGAATTGTGGACACTTCCTCCACCCAAGTCTTCAGTCCCTTCACCTGATGGCCTTGAGGCTTCATAGCTAAAATCAGCAGAGGAGACCTGCTGTAGAGAAGTCCAGGAGGTCCTGAACAATAGTATAAAACCATCAACTAGGACAGCTTCCCTTGCTAAATTGAAGAAGTTTTCCATCTGTTTGAGCCTGAAAGAGATATCCCCTGATATTGCTTCTATTCAGCACATGCTGGACTACCTTCTGTATTTGAAATAGCAAGGCTTGGTGATTAGCTACATCAGGGTACATCTAGCGGCTATATCAGCATTTCAGCCTCCTGCAGATAATCGCTTTCCTTTCTCAAACTGAATGGTCGTAAGATATTTAAAAGGTTTGGACAGTCTGTTTCCACAGTTCAGAACCCTATTTCATCACATAGATTGAATCTCATCTTAACAAAGTTAATGAGTTCCCACCACCTTTGAGCCAATAGTGACCTGCTCTCTTTTGCCCCTTTCCGTGAAGTTAATGTTTTTAATATCAGCCAGGAGCATGGAGGAGTTGAGGGCACAAGTATCAGATCCTCTGTAAAGTGGAGCACACAAACACCTATAGTGGAATGGACCTGTGCAACACATCTCAAAAGAACAACAGTTACGGAAAGGTTAATAACCATTTTATAAACTCGGGGGTTGTGCCGTATGACTGGAGGATTGCTAATGTAGTTCCTATTTTTAAGAAAGGGAATAAAAGTGATCCGGGTAATTATAGGCCTGTTAGCTTGACGTCTGTAGTATGCAAGGTCTTGGAAAAAATTTTAAGGGAGAAAGTAGTTAAGGACATAGAGGTCAATGGTAATTGGGACGAATTGCAACACGGATTTAGTAAAGGTAGATCGTGTCAAACCAATCTGATCTTCTTCTTTGAGAAGGTGACGGATTACTTAGATAAAGGAAATGCGGTAGATATAATTTACCTAGATTTCAGTAAGGCGTTCGACACGGTTCCGCACGGGGAACTGTTAGTCAAATTGGAAAAGATGGGAATGAATATGAAAGTTGTAAGTTGGATAAGGAACTGGTTAAAGGGGAGACTCCAGAGGGTCGTATTGAAAGGTGAATTGTCAGGCTGGAAGGAGGTCACTAGTGGAGTCCCTCAAGGATCGGTTTTGGGACCGATCTTATTTAACCTTTTTATTACTGACCTTGGCACAAAGAGCGGGAATGTGCTAATAAAGTTTGCGGATGACATGAAGCTGGGGGGTATTGCTAACACGGAGAAGGACAGGGATACTATTCAGGAAGATCTGAACCACCTTGTAAACTGGAGTAATAGAAATAGGATGAAATACAATAGTGAAAAGTGCAAGGTTATGCATTTAGGAATTAATAATAAGAATTTTGGATATATGTTGGGGGCGCATCAGTTGGAAGCGACGGAGGAGGAGAAGGACCTTGGGGTACTGGTTGATAGCAGGATGACTATGAGTCGCCAATGTGATACGGCTGTTAAAAAAGCAAATGCGATTTTGGGATGCATCAGGCGGGGTATTTCCTGCAAGGATAAGGAAGTGTTAGCACCGTTATACAAGGCATTGGTGAGATCCCATCTGGAATACTGTGTGCAGTTCTGGTGTCCCATGTTCAAGAAGGATGAATTCAAACTGAAACAGGTTCAGAGACGGGCTACAAGGATGATCCGAGGAATGGAAAAACTGCCTTATGAAAGGAGACTCAAAGAGCTTGGCTTGTTTAGCCTGGCCAAAAGAAGGCTGCGGGGGGATATGCTTGCTCTATATAAATATATCAGGGGGGTTAACGTTAGGGAGGGAGAGGAATTATTTAAGTTTAGTACTAATGTAGGCACGAGGACGAATGGGTATAAACTGGATATTAGGAAGTTTGGACTTGAAATCAGACGAAGGTTTCTAACCATTAGGGGAGTGAAGTTCTGGAACAGCCTTCCGAGGGAAGTAGTGGGGGCAAAAGACTTTCCTGGCTTTAAGACAAAGCTTGATAAGTATATGGAGGGGATGTTATGATAGGATTGTTAATTTGGGCAATTGATCTTGGATTACCACCAGATAGGTCTGCTCAATGGTCTGCGGGGAGATGTTGGATAGAATGGGAACTGAGTTACTGCAGAGAATTCCTTCTTGGGTGCTGGCTGGTGACTCTTGCCCACATGCTCAGGGTTTAGCTGATCGCCATATTTGGGGTCGGGAAGGAATTTTCCTCCAGGGCGGATTGGCAGGGGCCCTGGAGGTTTTTTGCCTTCCCCTGCAGCGTGGGGCACGGGTCGCTTGCTGGTGGTTTCTCTGCAGCTTGAGGTCTTCAAACCAATTTTGAGGATTTCAATAACTCTGTCCTGGGTTAGGGGTTGTTATAAAATTGGATGGGTGGGGTTTTGTGGCCTGCCTTGTGCAGGAGGTCAGACTAGATGACCAGATTGGTCCCTTCTGACCTATGAGTCTATGAGTCTATTTAGCTCCACGCAGGGTATAATAGCATCACAGGAACCTCTCTTCCCCCTGACACTCTGACACTGCAGCCTTTACTGACCCAGGCAGTGACAGAATGAGAATAGAATGAAAATAGATTGACAGTATCATTTAATAATCTTAGGAGGGACTGCAATCAACACATTATAATCCTGGTTTTGACACTTATTTACTGTTTGATTTGGGTTAAAGGTTTCATTTATCTGTGTCTGTGTCCCCATCAATAAAAAGGAGTATTTATACCAGCTGCACAGGTATGTTGGGAAGATGAATTAGTTAATTCTTGTAAAATGCTTTGGAGCTATGCCATAAAATGCTATATAATTACTAAATATTTTTAAGTTAGAGGGTAGCAGTATTGCTAGGCTGTAGCTTTGACTATAACTTTCTGACCTTAGTTAACAGCTCATAGTGGCAGGAGTAGCACTTTAATGCAGCATTTTCAGGCAAATTCAGTGTTACCTACTGTAATCACTATTAGACAAAATGTGTTTTAATGATGAAGTAAATTAGCAGTTGCTCTGGCAAGGGACTTGCTGTTATATGATTCTGTGTATGTGCAAGCACTTAATCTGAAACCTGTCTTGCCTTATTGTGTTTCACTGCTCTGCATTCCATTATATCTAAATGCTTCAGCAAAAAATCGGATGTGGTAGTGGCAGTTAAGTCTGTTTCTGCTGTTCCTCGCCTTTCAGCTGTCAAAATGTTTTATTTCATGCCACTACTCTAAGTTCAGGTAGGCAAGCTGAAAAGTAAGGGAAAGCTGCCAGCATTTGCCTTCATGTTGAAGTTGAGTTTTCAAGGGAAATGATCTTATATCCTCGGCACTGATGATCTTTATTTTCTCATTAGAGCCTTCTGTAATGAAGCAGGTTAAAAAGTGTCCAGTGTGTTATCATAGAATATCAGGGTTGGAAGGAACCTCAGGAAGTCTTCTAGTCCAACCCTCTGTTCAAAGCAGGACCAATCCCCAGACAGATTTTTGCCCCAAATCCCTAAATGGCCCCCTCAAGTATTGAGCTAACAACCTTGGGTTTAGCAGGCCAATGGTCAAGCCACTGAGATATCCCTCCCCCCAGTTATCAGTATTGGGCTTGCTTTGAGTTTTTTCGTTTTTCCCTCTCTTCCTTCATTCTCCTGAACCTGGAGGTCTCCACTTTGTGTGTCTCTTACCTTTGTAGTTTTAGCTGTTCTCATTTATTGTGACCCTACACTGGGCCTGAAGGGGTTAAAGGACAGTATGGGACCCAGGTAGTGCCCCCCCACCCAGACCAGCAGAGCCTGCTCCAACTGGAGAAAGGGTTGAAAAGGGAGCAACCCAGCTTAGAAGGAGGAAGGCTGGGGAGGAGGACAGACCTACCATGAAGGATCCTGATATGGGTACTGAAGAAGCCTTCCCGAGGAAAGAAGACTGCATGCTGAACCTGATTGAGGCTGATGATTTTAGTTGCCTTTTCTTTTTTTTTGCCTTGGATTTGGCTGGAGGAGAAAGGTGGATGGTAGGAAGTGACCCATGGAGGAGGCACCTTCTGGGGCCAGACACAGTTGACTTTCCCTAGGGCCCTGAGTTGGAGCCTGGTTAGTGGGCAGGCCTGGGCTCTCCTACCAACTTCCCTTGCTACAGGAGGGACCTAGATCTTCTGCCCACCTCAGTACACCTCTGATTAATAGGGACTGGACTGGAAACCCTATCCACCTGAAGGAGGCGCAAAAGATGCTAACCAGTAGACTGTCTGACCCACAGGGGATCCTATCACAGATATACACAACAGCATGGTTACAAAATATTAAGGTCACCCTGAGGTCAAGCTGGTTTTTTTTGGACAGATGTTGAGAAACACAATAAATTAGGCTGCTTCTGTTGATGTTCTTGCATTGTACATCTGGATCTTACATTTTTAGGACCTTGGAAGGTGGGAGCACTGCCAGCCCATCAGACATTTTCTTGCTTAGTAATTCATCTTTGTATTCATTCTCACCAAATGAAGCATATGTTAATTTGGCAGCAAATACCATAAATTCTTAGTATCAGAGGGGTAGTCGTGTTAGTCTGGATCTGTAAAAAGGGACAAAAAGTCCTGTGGCACCTTATAGACTAACATGAATCTGATGAAGTGAGTATTCCCCCACGAAAGCTTATGCTCCAATACATCTGTTAGTCTATAAGGTGCTCTGTCGCTTTTTATAAATTCTTAGATAGCCGGAATAGGGGATTCACACTCACTAGAGAGAGATATCAAGTAACATGGTTACTTAAAGCTGCAGTTAAAGGGCTAGAATTCTAAAATTCACAAGGATAAAAGCCCAAATGTTTATCATTATCATCTGTCTAAGTATTATATGAATTATTAGAGATGGCCCCATACCAAAATCCCAGATCCCAACACCACTAAAATCTGGGCAGAGGATTTTGAAATCTGGACATGGACTAGGTTTTCCACATGTCTCTCACATCAGGCCAAACCATAAATCCAAGGAAGTTGACAGATCTAAAAGAATCAGCATGGATATGCTTGTCTATAATCAGGACAATTGCCAGCAGCACAGTTTCTATGCTTTAACCATGCCTGAAACCAGACTAACCAGGTTCAGGGTATTTGAAGACTATAGTTGTCACCAGAGTTGCTTCAACACCTTTCCCCCTTTTTCTCAATGATCTTTCCCCCAAATTGTATATTAGCCCCTTATTGATCATTAGTCAGATTGTCAGTTTTAGTAGATAATTTCTTAAGCAGAGACTTCACCGGTGCTTGCTTAAGAACATCTGGAAACCTATTCTTCTGAAGCAGAGGTTGGCAACCTTTGGCACACAGGGTTATCTGCTGGCTGCTGGGAGCTGCGGGGGGCAGTGCGTGGAGAATGTCAACATAAAAAAAAAGTCTCGTGGCCTGCCAGCAGATTACCCCGATGGGTCACATGCCGAAGATTGCTGACCCTTGTTCTGAAGTAATTGACACTCTTCTCAAAAGTAGAATCAATACATCTCAGCTGACTCATTGGCCAAAGAGGAAATGTGGTGAGGTCTCAGATTCTAGCCTCAAATTCCCTCAGTGCATTCATTAATTTAGTATTCCACACCTCCCCACTCCACCCCCACCCAATGACCACTAAGCCAATCTCAAAATCAGTTTCAAAGTGTGGCCAGATGAAGGAATTAAGCCAAAACCCAAAATAGTTAGTTTTATGGCTGACATGGACCCATGAAAACTTGAAGTGATAAGTACTGACATTAAAATTACCAGGTATAATCAGTCTCAGCAATGTATAACAGAATGTTTGTGAGGGAACGAAAACTAGCATGTAGGCTGAAATGTGATCCCCATCTGAAGAATCTTATAGAAAATGGACACACTTATTCGGTTCTAGCTGTAGATTGAGAATCTGCTGATGTTTCTGAAGATCTACAAAACTGGATTATGGTTTTCAGACTGTACTATAATTTTTTTAATGAGAGGTAGGACCTCTGCAGATCTGAAGATGGTTGACATCCTCTTGATACATGATTAAGTATCAACGGTACCTGTCAATAACACCACTACAGCCTCTAGGTAAACCAGAAAGTGGAATCTAGAAATCCAAGGAAATACTTATGAGATGAACTCATTAAAGTGTCAGTGTCTGTACTGTATTACATATTTCTCATTTGAAAGGGTCATCTCTTAATGCCACTGAGCTTGAGAAACAAAACAGATGATGATCATTGACTCACATAAAAATATGCTGTATATTTTTTTGGATAATAGTTAGGAACCAAATTCAACAGAAGAATTAAGGAGAAGGGGAGGGGGGAAATACTTTCTCATTCACTTCATTTCCCTTTGTTTAGTTTAGAAATGTGACAACGAAGTTATCATTGCTAGCTGATGTGGATAGTTGAGAAACACACAGTCATGCTGAAAATCATTTTGTTTGGCTTCTAAGTATTTTGGGATGATGCATGAGCATGTTTTATAATCAGATCATCCCTCTCAGTGAACAATGAGAGGAACACTCCCCTCCCCACCCTTCCATCTATATGGAAAGTTCTCCTTCATCCAGAGCCTCAGATGGTACAAAATGTCCTAGCTGCACTGAAGTTTGGAGCTATGCTTATTTACACCAGCTGAAGATCTTGTCCTTTATTTCTATAGTTGTATACAATACTCATGATGAAACTCACCTGAATTTCAGGCCAGCTTCATTAGAAAATTCACAGACCTTTCAACTGAATCTGGGCCCAGTTTTAAGAACTCCTTGGCCAACTTTCCATCTAAATCATATCAATGTCATTGTTAGCATTGCTTGAAGGTAAACCAATTTAGAATTCAGTGGTTTCAACAGAGTTGTCTTTTGAGATACCGAATTTATTCAGACCTGAAGCTTAAGGCAAACTTTGGGAGGTGCAAACCTCCTTGGACTGAAATAAAAGAAAATATTCACAGAAAGTCTTGAGAGGTGAAACTGCCAAACTGTACATGACTCTGCATATTTCTTTACTTCTTTCAGAGGGAATACTTGAGATTATTATGGAAAAGCAAAACTTTAACAAGCCTCTGTTGCTATCAGATGTATCTTTAGTTTCCAGATCATTTGTCGTTGTTTTTTTAATTGTCCTTGAGAATGTTCCCACACAGCAACCAGCCAGAGGATTGTTCAGTTCCATTGTCAGCTGAGGCATTAAAATACAATAGTGAGTAATGATATTACACATGGAACAGTTCTTTAGCATTATTTATTTAATATTTACTGAAAGACTTTTTTAGTCTCATTCATCTTCATTTCTAGGATTAAGCATTTTGAGGCATTGTAGCAGGGTGGGGCAATTAATTTGGGATTCTTAATTGATGCTCAATATCCTCTTTAAACAATGAAGCTCCCAAATACCCAAATCCCTTTGGAGTTTCTTGAAGCACAGTGCTATTTTTTACTTTCTGTAATCTTTTTTTTCCATTTTGTTTTAAGGCCTATATATCTATATCTATATATCTATATATCTTTTAATCCAGCTGGTGTCTGGAGTCTATTGCAAATTTTAAAGAGCAACAAAGTCACATCAGCTCCCTCTCATATCCCTCTATGCCTCATTCATACAGTCAGGAACACAAGCTTGCTTTATAGCCTCATTCTGCCTTTGGCCTATTTTCTGCTGCATTAGATATCACAACAACATGAGAGATGCAGAAAATATAAAAATAAACAATTCAAATACAACCCCCTGTTATGGATACTGTTAATTATGAGCTTTTTTCACCTTTTTCTTTGTTCTGCATTATATAAGTGGGTACAATTGTTAGAGGGGAAAAAAGACTGTATTAATAACAAAAGCATCCCAAAGGTATCCTTATTCATATCTGATAAACACACTGCTGACCAAAGAAAAATAAAGCAAGAATATGAACACTGCAATAAACAGTGGCGGGTAGTGAGATTAGATGTAATTGGAAGTAGATGATTTTACGTTTTATCTGTCTATTACTGTTTGGCATGCAACCCATCAGGGTAATCCAATGGGGGGTCACAAAACATTTTGTTTACGTTGACCATCCACAGGCAAGGCCCCCTGCAGCTCCCAGTGTTTGGGAATGGTGAACTGCGGCAATGGGAAGCTGCGGGGGGGTCGTGCCTGCAGACAGTCAATATAAACAAAATGTCTCGTGGCCCCCAGCGGATTAGCCTGATGAGCCACATGCTGAAGGTTGCTGACCCCTGGTCTAAGTTATTATAAATCAATCATGAGAGAAGTGTTTTAAATAATGAGGTGTCCGGTGGCACCTTAGAGAATAATAGATTTATTTGGGCATAAGCTTTATGGGTAAAAAACCCACTTCTTCAGAAGTCTGAAGGAGTAGATTTTTTATCCACAAAACTTATGCCCAAATAAATCTGTTAGTCTTTAAGATGCCGCTGGACTCCTTGTTGTTTTTGTGGATACAGACTAATACGACTACCCCCTGATACTTGGGTGTTTTAAATGTTTTCCTTTTTCAGTTTTCTCATTTCCTGACAGTTTTAGAAACAAGATAATTAGAATCTACATAAGAGTTATTATGATTTTTTATGATCAATTTTTTTACTGATGTCATAAGCAAACTGCTGTTAGAAAGAAAGAGAGAGATTTCACAAATGTTTGATATATAATGACTTAGACCATATGGTTTTCTCATATGATGAATCTGGAGTTCTGTGGGTAGTGTAACTTTATTTGTTTTTATAATTTATAGTTAGGCCTCTACCAAATTCACAGTCCATTTTGGTCAATTTCACGGTCATAGGGTTTTAAAAAGAATTAATTTCATGATTTCAGCTATTTAAATCTGAAATGTAATGATGTTATAATTGTAGGGGTCTTGACCCAAAAAAGAGTTATGGGGGGAGTTGCAAAGTTATTGTGGGGGGGGTTGCAGTATTGCTAACCTTACTTCTGTGATCCTGCAGGAGGTGGTACTGCCTTCAAAGCTGGGCAGATGGAGAGTGGCAGCTGCTGGCTGGGAGCCCAGATCTGAAGGCAAAGTCACTGCCAGCAGCAGCGCAGAAGTAAGGATGGCATAGTATGGTATTGCTACCTTTACCTCTGCGCTACTGCTGGTGTGGAACTGCCTTCATAGCTGGTCACCCAACCAACAGCTGTCACTCTCCAACCATCCAGCTCTGAAGACAGCATAGAGGTAAGGGTGACAACACCATGACTCCCCCAGCAACTCCCTTTTGGATCAGGACCCCCAATTTAAAAAAATGCCTGTTTCCTCTCTGAAATCTGTATACTATAGGAATAAAGCACACAAAAGGCAAGATTTCACAGAAGGAGACCAGATTTCATGATCCGTGATGTGTGTTTCATGGCTGTGAATTTGGTAAGGCCCTATTTATGGTAGGGGTGGCCTGGGGCCTTAGTTAAGTGCCCCTTTTTATTTTTTATATAAATCTCAAAACATAAATATGGGTGGAGGGATAGCTCAATGGTTTGAGCTTTGGTCTGCTAAACCCAGGGTTGTGACCTCAATCCTTGAGAGGGCCTTTTAGGGATCTGGGGCAAAAATCTGTCTAGGGATTGGTCCTGCTTTGAGCAGGGGGTTGGACTAGATGCCCTCCTGAGGTCCCTTCCAACCCTGATAGTCTATGATTCTATAATATAGATAAATAAAATCATATAAATGTAAGGCTAGAAAAGACCTCAAGAAGTCATCAAGACCAGCCCCTTGCACAAATGCTTTCATGGATTTCAAGACCAGAACGGACCATCATAGTTATCTATTCTGACCTCCTGTGTAACACAGGCCAGAAAATTTGGCTCATTAATTAATGCATCAAGTCCATGGCTTCTGGTTGAGTTAAAGTATATATTTTAGAAAGATACTCAACCTTGAGTTATAGATTTCAGGTGACAGAGAAGCCACAACATCGCTATGTGAGCTGTTCCAATAGTTAATGACTCTCACTGTTAAAAATGTACACCTTATTTTTAGTGTGAATTTGTCTAGCTTCATATTTCAGCCATTAAATCTTTTCCCACCTTTGTTAACTGAAGAGCTCTGTACCATAAGAACTCCTTTCACTATGTATATACTCATATACCATAATGAAGTCACCTCTAAACTTTCACTTGGCTAAACTAAATAGATTCATCTTCTTTAGTTTCTCACTGTAAGGCATCCGAGGAATTGGGTATTTACCCATGAAAGCTCGTGCTCCAATACGTTTGTTAGTTTATAAGATGCCACAGAACTCTTTGCCACTGTATGGCAGGTTGTCCAAATCTTGAATCTTTTTTGTAGCTCTTTTTTGAACTCTTTCCTACTTGTCAAATAATTTTTAAATTGGGGTCCCCAGAAGTGAACATAGTATTCCACTATTGCTGTGTATAGTGACAATACCACCCCCTACTTCTATTCAATATTCCTGCATCTATACATCCCAGGATTGTATTAGTCCTCTTAGCTGCAGCACTGCAGTGGCAGCTCATGTTCAGTTGGGTATATGCCATGTGCCTTAAGTCCAGTTCAGAGCCACTGCTTTCCAAAATACAGTTGCCTGTTCTGTAAGTGTGACCTACATTACGTGTTCTTATATGTATGACCTTGCATTTCATTGTATTTAAAACACAAGCTATTCAAGTGATCCCTGCTTACTCAGTGATCCAGATTGCTATAGTGACCTTCCTTGCCCTTATCAAATTTAACACGCCACCAATTTTTATATCATTGCAAACTTTATCAGAGGTTCCCAGTAATCCCAAGAAAAATCACCACCCAGATTTTTGATCTATATGTCTATTTCCATATCTCAAGTCTCTGTGTAATACTAAAGTATAGTATGTGCATATCACAAGATAGCACAGATACTTAATACAAAGAAAAGTACTGTTTGAACTAGCATTATAGTTTTAAAAACAAAACTGGGATGTACATAAAGGAATGTTCAGGCATTTGCAAATGAATTCAACATGTTCTTAATGATAAAAGTCAACATCTAGCTGAATGTTGCAGGTGATCAAAGACAATTTTGTGTAAACACTGACATGTTTGGACAGAGACACTGTAAGTTACATGCAAAGTGAAAGATGGTTGAATTCTATCAAACACTGAGAGCAATGGAAGCGTTTAATAAGAGCCTATTGCTTCATCATTCAAGCCGTGTGAATCAGCCCTGTATTAAGTATTTTAGTTAAATAGTCTCCGCTGTTAGGGGGAAGAAATGGTTGCCAGCTAGAATTCAAACACTAAAGTGAGGCTTAACTAATTAGGCATCCCCGCCATGCAAACTGAACTTTTAAAATCTGATTCATTACAATATTATTTATGCTATAGTAATGGATTCAGTTAAAGATGTATTGAATGTTGCATTCTATATTTTTATAGTGGTGTAAACACATACTGATGTGAAGCCAATTTTTATGAACCATAAAAAGTGTATTATAGTTTCATTCTACACAAGGGATTAATGACTATTTGAAGACTTGAGGAAGTTGAAAATATTATATGTATAATATTTATTGTCCTTATTTTAATAAATTTGTTATTGCACTGGTGCTATTTATTTGATCAATATTTTCTAGGTTTTTTTATGCAAATTTTGTTCCCAGGCAATATACTCTGTTGTTCTTTGTTATTTTTCTTTTAATTTAAAAGCTTTCCTTACCTTAATTCAAAGGAATATCTGACATTTGTGTATGATTTTAATGTATTGTGATTGTCATATTAATCTTTCTCTGAGTGGGCACATGCTCTCATTTAATAAGTCATGTTGGCTGTTGGTGTAAAGAATAGAGAAGTCAATTTGCAGACATGAAAGCTGGCAAACAAAGCAAAAGGCAAACACAACTAGGAATAATAAACACTTTTTCCTGAAGGCCATAAGACTTTAAAAAGATCCTCACTGAAGAAAGTGGAGAACAGCTTCTCATTTTTTTCTCTTCTTTATTATTTAGCTTTCACTTTAGGATTAAGGATGTTAACTGTAAGAGGCAGCACCATGATCTTGTCAAAAACAATACAGGATGATCCATAAGGAAATTGGCTGATGATATACTCATTGTGTTCCCAAAAGCATCAGCTCCTTCAGTGTTCTGCACCCACTGCTTTATGGCTGAGAGATAATACCATTTGTTTCTTTAAAAATCTTTGCTAATCAGATTTTACGGTTTTGTGATGAGTACATTTGTGACTTAGCTTGACATTGACACTAAATATTTTCTGTTTAAACTTCTACAAAGTGAATTTTGTGTCATGTTTGTCTTTGTAACATTATTAAAAATTTGCAAAATAGACCCCTTTACAGCCTTTGATGGATGTTTGAAACTGGGAAGTCAGATATGAGCTACATGATATGGAATGGAATTCAATATAGACAAATGAGCAGCATATACCTATTTGTAAGAAGCCAAACAAACATTTATTCCATTTATTTATTTTTGTATAAAGGGCCAGATCCTTAGCTGGTATAATTCAGCATAGCACCATTAACTTCAACTGAAGTCAATAGAGGTATAATAATTTACACCAGCTAAAGATCCAACCTAAGAATCCCACTTTTAAATAACTTTAATCCCTTCAATGTTTCAGGCTTGTGGCACGTATTTAGAGAAATAGATAATGATAACTGATAGTCATGCCCCACCCTATGTACTATGTATCAGCAAAAATATTTTCAGCCATATTTGTTATGTGTGTTGTTCCTTATATATTGGTACAAATCCAAAATAATGCCATTAATTCAAGTGGAGTTCAATACAAATTGAGCTACTCTGGCTTTATATCTGAGCGTAAAATTTGTCCCATATTGCATAAGCAATCTGAATAAATTGTATTTAAATAAAAATATCACTGCTGCTTTCAGAAATAAATTGACGCTCAAATTTTGGGAAATAAGTGAACAAAAACTATCCCCAAAAAGCTAGAACAGACAGGCAAAATCACACAACAGATTGTAAGGAAAGGGACAATTACTATGTTTATTACATATTTGTAGTGTTACAGGACTGGTTAAACATCTCTGCATAATACAAGTAAAATGTAAATAAAAACTAAAATTTATTGGTTATTGGTTCTTTCCAATAGGAACTCTGTTCTAGCTAGATGTTTGTCAAGCTATCCTGATTGACCCCAATCATGGTTCAAAGAGAATTTCTCTTCTTTGGTATGGAAAAGCCATCTCTAGCCTTCCCTCTACTTATCTTCATTCTAGAATTACTGCTTGATGTCTGCAGTTAACAGAAGTAAGATCGGATTTACAAGAAAGCAGCCAACAAACAAGTTTTGAAAGCCAGGTGTGTTAGTGTGTGCGTTGATGTAGAAGAGTTTAAAATTAAAAATGCCCATTTCTAGATATTTGGTCTTATTAAGATTCTGTTGTGCTATATGCTCTTTTCTTAAGCCTTGTTTACTGTTGATGTGATACTTTAATGTTTTGGGTACTTACCATAACAGTCACTTAGTCTGTAAGCCAATAAAATGCACTTCTAGAAAGCTCCAACAAATCAGAGTGGTAGCAATTTCATAGCCACTTTGAACAGGTATTATACAATGTGAAAAGCAATAAAGAATAAGGTGCCTTTGTCTTTACTGGGTGAAAACTTACTGCACTTCAGTTGTTGCATTGAAATAAGGGCCTTTCTGAGCTACAGTCTCTGAGTTATTTAGTATTTTAATGTTGCAGCAGGTGCAGATAATTCATCACATTTCAATTTTATTTTTATGATTACTATATTCAGAGACATCTCGCAGTTACACTAGCTAATTTAAAGCAAGCCAGGCAGAATTTGACTGTCTGTTGGACATAAAAACTTGAATGGTCCAATATTTTCTCCAGTTAAATCTTAATAAAATAAAAGTGCTTCTAACAGACTCACATCACAAATTAAGCTCTTTGTAATTCTTGAAATTATTTAAAATGGCTGTAAGAGCAAATTGAAAAACACTGGCTTAATTTTCAGCTTTGCATTTCCTCTTTAAAAAGTGAAATTGGTGCTTGTGAAATGTACTGAACTGAGAAAATTGGCGAACAGAGCTGGCCATGCACATGTAACTCAAATTGGCACAAAGGAGTTCCGAGTGGCAAGATCAAATATAGAAAGTTTCTAAGTCTGTTACTCACTTCAAGTTAGTGGATCTGATCCTTGGACTCAAGCAGTAGCATCTCATTCTTTTAGTTCCAAAAGTTGAAAGTTTGGTCCCATGGGACAGTCCAGCCGTATGGATGTCCTTACACACACACACAAGAGGTAAAGGGAATGTAATACAATATTAATGGCAATACAAACTTCCTTTGATGGTCCATTTAATGTGCATTCACTCGGATCTGGCAGGATCATTTTTAATCATTAAAAAAGATTGTTCAGTCTCAATGACTCTTTGGTGCCTGGACTCTCTGCCGACACTGCCAATAAGGGAGCCAATTAATGCCGGATGACATTGTGGATTTTGGTGGGATGTGGATATTTGTCCACTGTCCCCTGAAACAAGCCCACTGACTCATTTTGTAGAGGCCACTAACCAGCTAACAAATGGTAGTGATTTTTGATCACTACAGACTTATGCCAGATTTGATCAGAGATAGTAAAATGTTCCATATTCTATTACAATTCCCTAAGCCATCCAAGTCCCTCACAGCCTAACACTGGAAAGCATATTTGGTCATATTGTCAAAGTGTCAGGGACCCAACTGAGACATGAGCAGTTGGGCCTAATGGTTGGAGCCATGGGGCTAGCCAGGCTGGAGGTTAGAGTGGAGTCAAGGATCAGGACCCCAGGATACCTGGGACATAACTGAGAGCAGAACAAGGGATCAGAAGCCAAATACCAAAGACAATTGGGAGCCGGGATGTGGTCAGGAAGTGGAGCCATGGTTCAGAACCAGGTCAGAAGCCAAATCCAGAGCCAATGGATGAGATAGGGACATAGTGGGGAAGCAGATCCAGGGATCAGAGCCATGGATCAGACACTGAATACCAGAACTAATGGGTGAGATGGAGACACGATCAGGAAGCAGAGCCAATGTCAGAGCCAGGAGTGTCAAAGATGGAGAGGGCAGGGGCTGAAGCGGGCACAAAAAGCAATGGAGCAGGCAAAGCAGGCAGGAAGCAGAAAGCAGGTCCAAACAAAACTGCAAGCATCAGAGGGGTAGCCATGTTAGTCTGGATCTGTAAAAGCAGCAAAGAATCCTGTGGCACCTTATAGACTAACAGACTTTTTGGAGCATGAGCTTTCGTGGGTGAATACCCACTTTGTCAGATGCATGTAGTGGAAATTTCCAGGGGCAGGTATATATATGCAAGCAAGCTAGAGATAATGAGGTTAGTTCAGTCAGGGAGGATGAGGTCCTGTTCTAGCAGTTGAGATGTGAAAACCAAGGGAGAAGAAACTAGTTTTGTAGTTGGCAAGCCATTCAGAGTCTTTGTTAAATCCTGAGCTGATGGTGTCAAATTTGCAGATGAACTGAAGCTTGCAGTTTCTCTTTGAAGTCTGGTCCTGAAGTTTTTTTGCTGCAAGATAGCTACCTTAAGATCTGTTATAGTGTGGCCAAGGAGGTTGAAGTGTTCTCCTACAGGTTTTGTATATTGCCATTCCATGAGGTACAACCACATCTGCTCTAACCCCTCAGACAGAGACCAACACCTACCAAATCTCCACCAAGCATTCTCAAAACTATAATACCCGTACGAGGAAATAAGGAAACAGATCAAAAGAGCCAGACATGTACCCAGAAGCCTCCTACTGCAAGACAAGCCCAAGAAAGAAACCAACAGGACTCCACTGGCCATCACATACAGTCCCCAGCTAAAACTCCTCCAACGCATCATCAGGGATCTACAACCCATCCTGGACAATGACCCCACACTTTCACAGGCCTTGGATGGCAGGCCAGTCCTCGCCCACAGACAACCTGCCAACCTGAAGCATATTCTCACCAGTAACTGCACACCGCACCTTAGTAACTTTAGCTCAGGAACGAATCCATGCAACAAAACTTGATGCCAACTCTGCTCACATATCTACACCAGCAACACCATCATAGGACCTAACCAGATCAGCTACACCATCACCAGTTCATTCACCTGCACGTCCACCAATGTAATATACGACATCATATGCCAGCAATGCCCTTCTGCTATGTACATCGGCCAAACTGGACAGTCTCTACGGAAAAGGATAAATGGACACAAATCAGATATTAGGAATGGCAATCTACAAAAACCTGTAGGAGAACACTTCAGCCTCTCTGGCCACACTATAGCAGACCTTAAGGTGGACATCCTGCAGCAAAAAAACTTCAGGACCAGACTTCAAAGAGAAACTGCTGAGCTTCAGTTCATCTGCAAATTTGACACCATCAGCTCAGGGGGTGTGGCCAGGGGCAGCTTCAGGCAGCAGCGCAACAAGGGTGTGCCTGGGGTGGCAAGCAGAGGGGGGCAGCGTGCTGGTCACTATGAGGGCGGCAGTCAGGCTGCCTTTGGCAACAAGCCTGTGGGAGGTCTTCCAGTCCTGTGGTTTCAGCGGAAATTCAGTGGCAGGTATGCTGAATCCGTGTTATCAGTAGACCTCCCACAGGCATGTGCCAAAAGCCATCTGACTGCTGTGCTTGGGGTGGCAAAATACATAGGGCCACCCCGGGTGTGACAGCATCCCTAGCACTTCTAGTTCCAGCACCAAAAATGTCACCAGATAGTAAAGTCGACCTTGGTTTTGCTCAGAAGTCATGTTTTCTTGGATTTCATATTCTTCCTGACTCTGAATCTCCGTGGGAAGGGGAGGTGTATCTGAACAGTCAGGAAAGGGATTTTCTGTGTAGGGCTTCAGGAGGGACACATGACACACTGGATGGACTTCCAAATATTTGGGCAGCTTAAGTTAGAATGCTATGGGCTGACTTTTCAACTATTTTCAATGGACCCATTCTAATCTGATAGATGGGTGGGAGGATTTGAGAGGTTCTGCAGACAGCCAGACCTTGTTCCTCACTCTTAGTGTTGGTGCAATTTGATGGTCTCAGTTGGCATGGCACTTATGTGTTTCCTTGGTGGCTTCCAGGTGCTCCATAAGTTCTTGGTGAACTTGATGATGGTGGGTAACAAGATCTGTCACAGCAGGAACTTGTGAGTCTGCAGGTGGAACTAGATGGTGATGAGGCATAAATTGGAGTAAAATGGACTGTGTCAAATGGAGGCATGGATGGAGTAATTGTAAGCAAACTCGTCATATAGCATGAGAGTGACCCAGTCATCTTGGGAATAATTAAGGAAGCATCAAAGGAATTGCTTTAAGATTTAATTTACCCACTCCATATGTCCATTGGTCTGTGGGTGATAGGAGGAGGAGGTGAAGAGTTCAGTTCCTGGGAGTTTACAGAATTTGTGCCAGAATTGTGAAGTGAATTGTGAGCCCTGTACAGACACTACTCCTGGTGGAAATCCATGAAGCTGAAAAACAGGCTTTAGGAAAAGGCAGGCTGTCTGCCGAGCAGTGGGGAGAGCATGAAAAGAAATAAAATGTATCATCTTAGTGAAAAAGATCAATAGCTACCAGGGTGATGATGCAACCATGGAAGCGAAGTAGTTCTACAACGAAGTCCAATGAGGCCACACCCAGGTTTGAGGGGGGGTGAGCAGAGGCTGGAGTAGATCAAGCTGTTTAGCATGGTGGCCACCTGTTCCAACAGCACATGCCACAGGAGCTGACACATTTTTTCATGTCAGTATTCATCTTTGGCCACCAGAAATTTCTTACCTCCATAAAATCTGAGTTTTATGATGGCCAAAATGGCCAGCCACCAGCATTTCATGGCACAGTCTCAACACTTTATATCTTGGCTGACCTTTCAGAATGTAAAGGCACTTCTCATGATACAGTACACCATTGTGCAGATGGAAATCTGAGATGACTAGGGTGTCAAAGGTCTGATAGATTTTAGCCAGTTGTGGCCTTTTGAGAGTAGTGTACAAATAAGGGACACAAACTCCAAGGTTGTGGGTCTACAAATAAAATTAGATGGTCATAGCACAAGATCCTGGGGAGCTGTGGTGAGGTCATCATATTCATTCTTGTGGGAATGGGTGTTTGCTTTCCTATTTCATTACCAAGGGTGGAAGGTATTGATGAAATCTGGCAAAGAAAAGTGACACCCCTCACCCCCACAATGGATCTGCTGTTGAGTAAGATTATAGGCCACCTGAAGCCATTATAAGTTCTTGTGATTGGTGAGGACCTGGACTGGGAACCGAGTTCCCTCCATAAGATGTCTCCAAGCTTCAAATGCTGTTTTGAGTGCGAGCAGCTCCTAGTACCAGATACCATAGGTTTTTTTCAGAAGGGGTTAGTTTTCATCAGGGATTGGCAACCTTTTGCACGCGACTCGCCAGGGTAAGCACCCTGGTGGACCGGACCGATTTGTTTACCTGCTGCGTCTTCAGGTTTGGCTGATCGCGGCTCCCACTGGCTGCGGTTTGCCGTCTCAGGCCAATGGGAGATGCGAGAAGCAACGCGGACAGAGGAATGTGCTGGCTGTGGCTTCCCGCTGCCCCCATTGGCCTGGGATGGCGAACCGTGGCCAGTGGGAGCTGCGATCATTCGAACCTGTAGATGTGGCAGGTAAACAAATCGGCCTGGCCCACCAGGGTGCTTACCCTGGCGAGCTGTGTGTCAGAGGTTGCTGATCCCTGGTTTACATGAATAATATGCACAAAGATGGAGTTGATTATGGGTGCCTGCATTTTGCAAAAGTGCAGTCCTGATAGTCAAGTTTGAGCAGTGGTAAAAGGTTTGGTCGGGTCTGGATGAACACGAACAGGGGCTGAAGTGAAGGCTTTCTTTAGCTGATCAAAGGCAGACTTTACTGCCACTAATCAGACAAAACAAACCTGTTTTTGGAAGAGTGCAGTTATTGGTTTTACCTGCACTGATAAAAATTAGCAAATCCAAGAAATTGCTGAAATCCCTTTGCATCTTGTGGGATGCACCACCCAGTGATGGCAGACACTTTCCATGGATGTATTGCTAGGCTCTAGGGAGAAATGATATAAACGAGGAACTCAATAAATTGTGTCCTTGCTGAATTCATATTTCTTTGGCTTAGTGTAAAGGCGATTCTAGGGAAGTCTGTCAAGGATAAGGTGAACATGTTGTTCATGGAACATCAGGTATTTGGAAAAGACAAGAATATATGTAAATAGATAAATCAATCTAGCATGTCCCTGAAAATGCAATTCACTAAATCCTGATGTGTAGCTGCAGCGATACATAGCCAAAATGGCATAACTAACTACTCAAAATGTCCTTATTGAGTGTCTTCTACTCATCACCTTCCTTTATATGGACCAGATTGTAGGCTCTGTGTAGATCAAGTTTAGCAAAATCCCTGGCTGCATGAAATCTCTCAAAAAGTTCATTAATAATTGGCAACGGGGAGCAATTTTTGAACTGTCACTCTATTCCAGGGGTCCCCAATGTGGTGCCCGCCAGGCCATCTAAATGCGCCCGCGACCTGGCCGGCAATCAAGCATCTGCCGAAATGCTGCCAAAATTCGACGGCATTTCAGCAGCAATGCCTCTTGATGACACCGCTTGCTGCCAACAGGCGACATCATCGAGAGACGTCGCTGCCGAAATGTGGTTGAAATTCAGTGGCATTTCAGCGGATGCTCGACTGCCGCCACGGTCCTTCATCTGGCGCCTGCCAGATGAAAAGGTTGGAGACCACTGCTCTATTCAGAGCCCAGTAATCAACACAGTGGAGCAGGGAGCCAGCTTTTTTTTTTTTTTGTCACAAACAAGTTTGGAGCCCTTGCTGCAGAGTTAGAAAGAAAAATAACCCTCTTCTCTACATTCTCACAGAGATATTTCTAGAGTGTCTGGAGTTCTGGTTCTGAGAGGGAGTAAATATTGGGGAAGGGAACATCATCCACAGGTTGAAGGGGTAAACATAACTCTGAGATGGTGACAAGACATAGATTCATAGATTCTAGGACTGGAAGGGACCTCGAGAGATCATCTAGTCCAGTCCCCTGCCCTCATGGCAGAACCAAATACTGGACATCAGCTGTCCTTTTGTCAAAGGCATCAGTGTAGACTTGATATTTCTCTGAAATACCCAAAGTGGATGAAGAGGTGATGGGGAGGCCAGCATCTACCATTTAAGTCTATTCTTCAGTCACTGCATCATGAGGGGGTTTGGGTCTGACACCTGACCTTAGGAGACATGACTGGTGGCAGAATCTTGATGTAAAGCTTCATGTGTCTGTTCCCCACTGCATAGGCAGGTTGTGGTCAACCAGTCAAGGAATACCAAAGATGATGGGGAAGTAAGGGGTGTAGATCAGTCCAATCTGCAGAACCTTCCAGAGCCCTGGAGCATGGTCACAGTCAGTAGTGTCATTTGATCAGTAACTAGGCTAGAGGAGAGGGGGGACTCATCAATTGATTTCACCAAATCTGGGATGGCTTACACTGAATGGGAATGTGATGGAGGAGAGAAAAATCTGGGTCCGTTAAGATATCGGAAGCTCCTGAGTCCACCAGCGCCCTCAGCTTGACCTCAGCAATGTCAGGATGTTGTAACCCAGGGGTCGGCAACCTCTGGCACACAGCTCGCCGGGGTAAGCACCCTGGTGGGCCAGGCCAGTTTGTTTACCTGCCGCATCCGCAGGTTTGGCCAACTGCTGCTGCCACTGGCGGCGGTTCACCATCCCAGGCCAATGGAGGTGGCAGGAAGCGGCGCAGGCAAGGGATGTGTCACAGGTTGCCGATCCCTATTGTAACCAAAGAGGAAATTGGAGGGTTGTTTGTTGCTGGCAAACTTATGGCCAGAGTACTGATTAACAAAATGGACTTTCCTATCCGGAGCAGTACACAAGTCTTTCTGGGGCCCGTCCCCCAAATGTAGGTATAAGTCTCGAGCTTTGTTGGCTCCTTTCTATGTCATTAAAACAGGGTCCAATATTGCTGGCCTGTGAGAGTTGAAAACTGGACTCCCCTTCTAGTTGATGTTCAGCCAGCTGATCATCCATGCTGATGCACAGCTTGACTAAGACATCTAGGTAAGGTGGTGGCTGTACTGGTGGCAGCTCATCCTTAGTTTCTTCATTTAAGCCAGGCTGGAAATGATAGCACTGTTCTGCCTCGTTCCATCTAGTATTGGCCGCTAAGCACTGGAATTTTGTGGTAAACATAATGACAGGTCTATTCCCCTCATGTAGGTTCCAAAGCATGCTCTTGGTGTAGTGGGTACAATTTGGGTCATTGACAAAATCACCATGGCTCAAATTAATTTCTCAAGCTGCCTCAGCATGGGGCTGGAAGTCTCTAGGATAGGGGATGCCCATACCAGGGCCTCCCTGATAAACAGTCTGATAATGAGCCCCACTTGGGCTTGGTCCGTGAGAAATGGCAGAAGTTGTGGCATGATCAGGAGCCAACATTAATTCAGAAAGCTGCAAAATCCCTCCCTGCCATCACTGTCAAACTGGGCTGGCAGCAGAATCTTCAGTTCCGGGTGGACCTCAGTCCCAGGTAGTAAGATCTGTACCTGCAGGGCTGTGATTTGGATCTGCAGACTTTTCAAAGTGTCCATTACCTTTTTTGGGAAGACTTTTGTCCCTGCCTGCAGGTATATGGGATCTTGGGGAGCAATTACCACACAGGTGGGGTGCAAAATAAACTTTATTAAGAAAATGCAAAAACAGGGAAAATTTAATAGTGAGGGGTATGGGGTTTGTTAAGGTAGGCAATTGGGGAGGGAGTTCTTTTAGTATAGTATAGGGGGTTTCAATAGTGGGGTACAATACAGTGGGGTACAATACAGTTGGTAACCAACTAACACTGAAGTATAAATGTAACAGGTAGCTAACAATTTCTAGGTAAAGGGTGTGTCACAGCAGCATATAACCAACTAACAGTTATGGGTAAAATGTGTTAAATAACCAACAACTTTAGGTAAAAATGTGTCACAGTGGTGTAAATATAAATGTGAGGTGTGTGAGAGAGAAAAAGGGTAACCAATGGGGTTTTATGCTAGACTTCAGTAATACAATTGAGGTTTGGCAGCAGTAGGAGCGGGGTGAACACGTGGGGGAAGGGATTAAAAGAGAGAGAGAGAGAGAGGCAGTGGTAGAGGAATGAGGTTAGGGAATGGGGGAAGAGGAGCACGTGGTGGAGCAGAAACCAAAGATAGAGGCGCTACAGAGGGAGATTTAAACTCAGGGAGACACAGAGAGCAGACAGGCTGCAAGTTTAAACAGCAGAGAGACTGCAATAAGTGACTGGGGAGCTCGGGGGGGGGAATTGGGGCAGTGGGAAGACAAATTTAAATAGTAAAAACCTTATCTATCCCCTAACTTAATCAAACTTATATAAAATGACAAGCAGCTACAGAATACAACCAGGCAATGATTTTCTAAACTTATCTTAACCAACAATTAGGCAACACAACAAATATCACAGAAACTTACAAGCTCTACAATCTTAACAAACTATGACTTATTAAAAAAAAACAAGACCTATGGTGCACCTTATGCTATGGGGAGGTTACAGAGGGCAGAGTGGTATGTATCCAGGACCCAGCTCCAAAGGAAGCCAAGGGATGGTAGCTACAGCGGTGGATACAGCTGAAAGCAGAGAGCCCCAAGGCAAAGCCCACAGGAGCAGAGCTTAGCAGTGGCAAAGAGCCCTGTAGTTTAAGAGAGGTTTTAAGACACAGACCAAGGTTTAGCTTGAGTCTGTGTGCTGGGGAAACAGAGCCAGCAGCTAAAATAATAGAAAGTTAGAAAGTTTTACAGAGGGATTCTTACCAGTCCCCAAGGCAGCAGCAAAGGCAGAAGCAGCAGCAACATCAGAAGAGGCAAGGAGGGTTCGGTACAGTCTCAATAATCAGGAGATTTCTCAGGTAGCAATTCGTTTTTCGTGGGGAGGGGGGTTCAAAAACGGGGGTACGCTCAAAAATAAAACGAGAGCGGAGAAAGGACCCCCCAGAACCCCTGGCTGATCAGACCAGGCAGCAATGCAGGAACCTTTCTGAGGTGTGTTTCAAAAATGTCTGGTTTTAAAGGCAAACTTGGGCAGTTTCCCACCAGTAATCCTGATAGGCTCCCTCTGTCACAGGGGAGGGGGCACAGGGGAAAAACTGAAGGTAAGCCCAGAGACATGCCTGGACATAGTCCTGTGCAATAGGTGACTCAAGAGCACATGAGACTATGACTCATGCCCAGGATCTTAAAACCACAATAGGCCTTGCAGCTCTGGACATTGCCTACCCTACACCAAGCCCAGGTTCAACGAGGTGATAACAGGACTAACCCTTTGAAAAGGGCAGTGGTCCCATTTAGCATGCAGCACAAGTGGCCATCCCTTTGAGAAGGGCAATGGCTCTTGTTAAACAACTTAAGGGGCCCTCCCTTTGAGAAGGGCAGTGGCCCTAGTAAATAACTTAACAGCCAGGGAAGGGCGGCCACAGGAGAACAGAAAACAAAATGGAGTCTGGGGAAACAAAATGGAATAGGGGAATGGCTGTAACGGACATGCCCCCCTGGCCGACCTGAACGGGCTGTGAGGGGGATGTCCCATGCAAAGACCAAAAAAAGGAACAAAAAAAGAGAAAAAAAAAAGGTTTTACAAGTCATCGTCTTCGTAGTATGGAGGTGGTGGTTTGCTGCTGTCCAAGGGGATGGAGGAATACCTCACCTGCAAAGGCAGGGCTGACACAACCTTATGAATTAGCTGCTTGACCACTGCTATCCCCAACAGAAAGGCCACAAGAACAATAGCCACAGTGATAAGCCACTGCTTGATGGACTGAGCCCAGGTCCCCAACCCCCAGCTGGACCACTGAGCTTGCCACCAATCCCACTGCTTACGCTCTTCACGAATCTGGACGGCGAGGGAGGATAGTTGGTCAGCCACGGCTGAGACATTGTTCCACCCAGGCTGAAGGCACAGGCAACATTGTCCTTTAAAGGGAGGATCGAGGTCCTCCAAGGCGACACAAAAGTCCTTCTGTAGGATGGTCTGGATCAGAAGACGGTTCTGCTCGGCGTAGTTGGCTAGGATAGTGAAGGCGTCGCTGGTTCGACGAAGTCCTTCTGCTGTGATGTTGGTGAGGGCTTCCAGACCAAGCGACAGTCCACGGATTTGCTGTAAAGTTAAACTGTATGAGAGGGGGTTAAACTGTATGTACCCTCCTATGACCATCTCGGTGGCTGACTTGAGTCGCTCCCATGCGGTGGCTGTTCGTCGTTTGCGTGGTGAGGAGAAGAAGGGGCGACGGTGGTGAAAGAGCCCTCCTCCCTTTATGACGAGTTGCCCGATGGCACATACCCCCTTTGGGAATGCGGGTAGAGCAGTCCGGGCAATGTTGTTCCCACAGAGCCACACTTGTCCTGGGGAAGAGGGTAAAAACTGGTCATGGATGGAGCTTCGCTGGGGGGATTTCTGGCCAGGTGGTATATCGACCTCCATCCATAGTAGGTGGGCGGCTCTGACCTTTCTCAGTTCTACATGGGTCTGAGCTGTGGATAAGTATTGGGTGGGGTTAAACACTGTACTTGTTGAAAGATGATTAATAAACCTGGTGAACTCAGTGCGGTATCTTGAGCTTCCTTTCTTGGGGTTTGAGTTAGGCCGAGGTCCTATGAACCATTGGATGCAATTGGGATACTGCCCCAACGGAGTGGGATTGGAGAAGCCAAATAACACGATGCAGGGGGCTGCTGGGAGTGGTCCTGTCACCGCAACAGGGGCGAATGAGTTGGGTCTTCGGTCGTCGCTGGTGGTGTTGCATGTGAACAGAGGCCGATGAACCCAGTTTGTGTTGTTGCAGGCTGAAGCTGGATGCTGTGGAGTCAGGTTCGTGAGGGGGAGGAACTCCCAGAGGAAGGGGGACCCTCCCTCTGAGGCTTTTGGTCTTGTACAGGCAACGCAATCGTGTGATGGGGGACATCTGACAGGTTCCCGATGAGGACCTCCTGTAGGGCGTAGGCTCTCAACCAGGCAACCAGAGGGTTTTCTCGAGGCGGGGTGGCAATCATGGTGACTGATTCCTACGGAGATATAAAAGAAAGGTGGCCCCTCTTAGGGCCTGTTATGACCGAACACTAAGCCAGTTGTGGTGGACCAGGTCAGGCTTGCCCCGTCCATCTATTTGATTATGATAGGTGTTAGGGAACCAGCCAGGTGTGATGATGGTGGCTGCTAGTGGAGTGCAGGTTCCCTGGGCATTGGGAATAGAGACCCACACTGGCTGAGAAATACTATAGGCAGGTTTCCAAGGTTCCCGTGGTTTAGGAGCAATTTCTGGCCATCGGCTGTATGCTGTATTAAGGGAAATGAGGGCTTGAGGCAGGACCCGGTCCCACCCCTTGTAGCGCTCTTCCCATCCCAGAGCTATGGCCAAGGCTTTTTGCTGCTCACTATTGAGCTTACGTACAACCTCCTTAGTGAGGCCCTTGTACAATAAGAACCCAAAAATTTTGCGTTCTGTAAATGAATGCTGTGAGTACTGGGGCCTGGGTTGTGAACTGGCATGTGGGGGGTGTGGACTGGCGTGTGGTGAGGGTGGACTGATGTGTGGTGGGGGTGGACTGATGGGTAGAGCTTGGGCTGAGGGCCATCTTATTTTCTCGAGGGCTTCATAGAGTCGCCCAATGGGGCGCCTAGCATACCCCCTTAGCCACAGAACTGCCCCAATGTCAGGGGTGGTACTGCTATCCATGGCTAAGTCAATGGCAGCTTCGTCTATGGGTATCTCGGTGGGGTCAATAACGTGTCTGAAGGCATTGACCTGGTTAATCTGAGCCTGAGTGAGCCCCAGAGGGTGTTGGGTAGGGGACCACAGCATGATGGACCCCCCTGCGATGGCACATCTGAGGGAAGAGATGTCCTTGACGCTTCCTCTGGGGACTTGGATCCCTTGAAGGGAGTGCTGTAAATGGAGGAAGGCCAGTGCTGGGGCGGTCAGGGGCCATGCAGTGTTAGATATTACCAGGCTCCCTGAGAGACCCCTGGACCAGCTACTGGTCCTGGCTAATACTATGCCCTCTTCTCTATCCACTAACTCTTGTCCGTTTTCCAGAGCCAGGCGGCCTAGCCACAGTAGTGGTGGCTCATTGGCCCCCCTAGCGGTGTCCGAGATGAACTCCTTCATCTCTTCTTTGGAGCGAGGTCGGAGTTCTGTCACCTGTGTGGTATTGCCCTGGTTATCAATCTTTATACGACTGATGGATACCGGCAGGGCTTCACCAGAGGTGACAGTGGGTGCAGGTTCATGGGCTTGGGCCTCTAGAGGGGCTGAAGGTAGGGCTGGGTATAGTGGGGTTTTCTTGAGGGGAGATGAGGTCTCTGGGTGGGTATATGGGGGTGGTTTTTCAGGGGATTTATTGGGACTGGCCAGGCTAGAGGTCAGCGGTGGTCCCTCCTGGCTAGCCTGGCTAGTGGCCTCCTTGACTGAGGTCATTAGGGCCCCATGGAAAATAGTTAGTTTATCAAGGGCCTGAGCCAGGATCTCATAGGTAACTGTGGCTACCTTTTGGGGCTTATATATGTCATGCCACAGTTTCTTGGGCTTTCGAATTTCATCCAGCTTCTGCACCAGTTCTGTTAATATCTGGTGGGTGGGGGACCCCTGCAAAATTCGAGGTTCAGGGGCGAGCTTAGATGGAGCCCAGCCGCAGGCTTTCACAACCCTTCCCACCTCTCTCCAGAGGCGGGTGGGATCTGAATCTGCGGCTGGCTCTCCTGCCTTAGTGCAGACTGGCCGGAGGCTGGAATCAGCAGGGCTGGCCCTGAATGTGGGGTGGCAGGTTAAGAGGCACCCCACATCAGTGAGCCCCAGGTGGGTGGTATACACCCTGGAGCTCTGGCCTTTGCCAATAGTACAGACCCATTCTAGGGCCTTAGGCTGCTGTTTACTTTGCAGCAAGTGGTATTGTAGGTGGTTGGTCTGATCTTCCTCTGTCCCAGAGGTCTTGGCCTCTTTCCAGGGACAGGGAGGGCAGTAATTGTTACCCCAAGATCCTGTTCGTGACGCCATGTCCCTGCCTGCAGGTATATGGGATCTTGGGGAGCAATTACCACACAGGTGGGGTGCAAAATAAACTTTATTAAGAAAATGCAAAAACAGGGAAAATTTAATAGTGAGGGGTATGGGGTTTGTTAAGGTAGGCAATTGGGGAGGGAGTTCTTTTAGTATAGTATAGGGGGTTTCAATAGTGGGGTACAATACAGTGGGGTACAATACAGTTGGTAACCAACTAACACTGAAGTATAAATGTAACAGGTAGCTAACAATTTCTAGGTAAAGGGTGTGTCACAGCAGCATATAACCAACTAACAGTTATGGGTAAAATGTGTTAAATAACCAACAACTTTAGGTAAAAATGTGTCACAGTGGTGTAAATATAAATGTGAGGTGTGTGAGAGAGAAAAAGGGTAACCAATGGGGTTTTATGCTAGACTTCAGTAATACAATTGAGGTTTGGCAGCAGTAGGAGCGGGGTGAACACGTGGGGGAAGGGATTAAAAGAGAGAGAGAGAGAGAGAGGCAGTGGTAGAGGAATGAGGTTAGGGAATGGGGGAAGAGGAGCACGTGGTGGAGCAGAAACCAAAGATAGAGGCGCTACAGAGGGAGATTTAAACTCAGGGAGACACAGAGAGCAGACAGGCTGCAAGTTTAAACAGCAGAGAGACTGCAATAAGTGACTGGGGAGCTCGGGGGGGGGGGAATTGGGGCAGTGGGAAGACAAATTTAAATAGTAAAAACCTTATCTATCCCCTAACTTAATCAAACTTATATAAAATGACAAGCAGCTACAGAATACAACCAGGCAATGATTTTCTAAACTTATCTTAACCAACAATTAGGCAACACAACAAATATCACAGAAACTTACAAGCTCTACAATCTTAACAAACTATGACTTATTAAAAAAAACAAGACCTATGGTGCACCTTATGCTATGGGGAGGTTACAGAGGGCAGAGTGGTATGTATCCAGGACCCAGCTCCAAAGGAAGCCAAGGGATGGTAGCTACAGCGGTGGATACAGCTGAAAGCAGAGAGCCCCAAGGCAAAGCCCACAGGAGCAGAGCTTAGCAGTGGCAAAGAGCCCTGTAGTTTAAGAGAGGTTTTAAGACACAGACCAAGGTTTAGCTTGAGTCTGTGTGCTGGGGAAACAGAGCCAGCAGCTAAAATAATAGAAAGTTAGAAAGTTTTACAGAGGGATTCTTACCAGTCCCCAAGGCAGCAGCAAAGGCAGAAGCAGCAGCAACATCAGAAGAGGCAAGGAGGGTTCGGTACAGTCTCAATAATCAGGAGATTTCTCAGGTAGCAATTCGTTTTTCGTGGGGAGGGGGGTTCAAAAACGGGGGTACGCTCAAAAATAAAACGAGAGCGGAGAAAGGACCCCCCAGAACCCCTGGCTGATCAGACCAGGCAGCAATGCAGGAACCTTTCTGAGGTGTGTTTCAAAAATGTCTGGTTTTAAAGGCAAACTTGGGCAGTTTCCCACCAGTAATCCTGATAGGCTCCCTCTGTCACAGGGGAGGGGGCACAGGGGAAAAACTGAAGGTAAGCCCAGAGACATGCCTGGACATAGTCCTGTGCAATAGGTGACTCAAGAGCACATGAGACTATGACTCATGCCCAGGATCTTAAAACCACAATAGGCCTTGCAGCTCTGGACATTGCCTACCCTACACCAAGCCCAGGTTCAACGAGGTGATAACAGGACTAACCCTTTGAAAAGGGCAGTGGTCCCATTTAGCATGCAGCACAAGTGGCCATCCCTTTGAGAAGGGCAATGGCTCTTGTTAAACAACTTAAGGGGCCCTCCCTTTGAGAAGGGCAGTGGCCCTAGTAAATAACTTAACAGCCAGGGAAGGGCGGCCACAGGAGAACAGAAAACAAAATGGAGTCTGGGGAAACAAAATGGAATAGGGGAATAGCTGTAACGGACAACTTTATTTGGGGGGTGGTGTCAGACTTTCAGCTGAGCCTTCTTTCTTGTAATTCTTTCTTGTGCTGCTCAAAGTGTTTAAGTTTTAAAGTTTTAATAGTCAAATAATAAAATAACAGCAAAAAGTGCTGGGGGTGGTGGTCCCCATGTCACTCAAAGGAAGGAAAAAAGCATTAGTGCCCCAGGCCGTAGCCCACTTTTATACTCACATCCGCATTAATCGAGGTTGGCCAAACCTGGGTGTAACATAAGAAAAAAAGGGGGAGGGGTGGCTGGAAGTTCTTGTCCTGGGCCCAGGTCATCCGGGATCTGCTGTAATCTCCGAATTGCTTTAGCTTTTAGGAGGGTTTTACGTTCAGGGTTCCTTTGAGGGTGTTTTGTTTCATGACCACTGTTCCTGGTATTTTTTGTACCAGTTCAAACCAGCTTTCTGTGGTCTCCTTAACTTTCCCAAAACACACCAGCTCCAGGGACGCACAGCTTTGTTCCCGCCACACCCGCCCCCATCCGTCGTTTCTATCTCACCTGCATTTTTTATTTTTGCAGCCCTGGTTCAGTGTACTTTTTTTTATGGCTGTCTGTGGCTAAGTAAAAAATAAACACAGCTGCACATTTTTTTTTTAGTGCCATGACCTTGAGTTGGGACCAGCATAGCGTCTTATTGTTGCACTAGGCTAGCTAGCTACAGTGAAAAGTTAACCTGTTCTCTGCTCTTTTCCTCCTTTCCCCTTTGGCCTTTTGCAACTTTCAAAAAAATCTTTTATTTCACACTCACAATTTAATCCTTCCCAAAATGCCCTGCAATGCTTGCAAAAGCGTTAGCAATATACAATGCTAATCTGCCTCCCCCAAGGGGGGAACCCCTTGAGGGAGGGGGCCATTGGGGTATAACACTGTCAGGAACATGACTAAAGTGGGAAATTGGGCCTAATTTTGGAGCCATGGGAGTAGCCAGGCCTTGAGGTTAGAATGGAGTCAAAGATCAGGATCATGGATTTCACAGGGCTGTGGTCAAGAGCAGAGCCGAGGATCAGAGTGTACAGGGAGACTTTGGCAAACCAGTAAAGTGCCTGAAACCACTACGACTTATTGTTAAAGGCAGCCTAGTCATCAAGCTGTAAATTGGCCATTCAGCAATCTCAACTTGACCAAGGTGGAGGAGGCGGGGTTTGAGGTGCCTCAGAAAGGGCAGCTTGACCCTGCATCTTTTCTGATAAGAACTGTGTTGAAGTTGCTGATACACGCATTTTAGAAGAGCATGATGTACCCCAGGAATGTCTACTGGGGCCTCAAGGCTGGAAAAACCCACACCTGGTTAATCAATAATCAGAAGGAACCTCTTGCTTGCCCATTGGAACTGCTTGCTTAACAAGTTTTCTTTAAGGGACATGTCATTCTATTACTAATGTATAAATAAGGAAGAAAAGCTTGAGATAGTTGGACTTGTTTGGGGACTCTTTTGGACTCTCCTTCTGGATACATCTTGCAGTCCTCACCGGCAGATGGAAGATTTGGCCAACAGAAGGCTGCCACAGTGTCACTCAAGAGCCACACTCAGCTTTGGTAATTATCAAGGGTTGGGGGTGTTTTATTAACCTGTTGTGGACGTGTGTATATGCTTGAGACCAAGTAAAGTTTATCTTTAAGTGAAAGCACTCTTGTGTTGTCCTGTTTGTGCCAGCCATCTATTGGTCTGATGGCCGTGTCTCCCCTGATTTATTTTCTGACACCACCTTGCACAGAGTAAAAGTTACCAAGAGCTTTGGGTTGAAAGAACCCCAGGTAACAAGAGGCAGGAATCAGAAGCTGAATGCCAAAGCCAGTGGGTGAGCCAGAGATGTGGTCAGGAAATGGAGCCATAGTCAGAACCAGGGATGTCAAGGATGGAGGAGGGTAAGCACTGGAGCAGGCATAGGAAGCAGGACCAATCACAGCTACAGGCGTGTAATGTGTTCAGCAGCCAATGAGCTCAGGCTCTTGCTGGGTCAAGTAATAGGTAGCTCCATGCCTCCACCAATTAGAAGGTACAATCAATCAGGCAGCCCTGGCTAGGATCAGCTGTATCCAGTGTGTTACTAGGAGACTGACCCTGCTGCAGCTGAGTCCCGACACAAAGCTTCATACTGTCAACTCAGGAAGATTGCTTGATTCCAGCACTCTCTAGGTCAGATTCAGACCTCACACATAACACTGGTATAGTGCTCCTGATTTACATCAAAGTGAGATTAAGAATCAGGTTTAGTGTTTTTACTGGATCTTTCTTTCTTTCCTGTATATTTTAAAAGTGAATTTAGTCTTTCAGGAAGATTCCAGATTGATAACACTGGAAACTCCTGAATTTAGCCATAGAACAGATGTAGCTCTGGCAGCAGCAGCAGGATTGATACTAATACTTACACTGATGTTCAAATCCTTTTGCTAGCATTAAATTAATTAATCCTCTCTATGTCTGTGTCAGGTAGGTAAGTATTATTAACCTCATTTTACAGGTGGGGTAGTGGAATAGAGGCTCTTAGAAATTAGATGACTTGCTCAGACTTCACTTGTGGTGCTGTTAATCACCATGGTTGACAGTGCTCAGTGACTCTAAAATTGCAGAGATGATGAGCAGGGATCCTAGAAATCCATTTGCCATGGAAAAATCTTTAGTTATTACATTTTGTGAAAAAATAAAAATATATATTAACTATTAACTAAATGTTGCTGAAAGTAACAGTGTCACTTATTCAATCCATGCAGCTTCCCCGTCTTGTGATTGATTTTTGAAAGCACTTTACATTTACATAAGCAGCAAAGAATCCTGTGGCACTTTATAGACTAACAGACGTTTTGGAGCATGAGCTTTCGTGGGTGAATACCTACTTTGTCAGATGCATGTAGTGGAAATTTCCAGGAGCAGGTATATATATGCAAGCAAATTAGAGATAACGAGGTTAGTTCAAACAGGGAGGATGAGGCCCTGTTCTAGCACTTGAGATGTGAAAACCAAGGGAGGAGAAACTGGTTTTGTAGTCGGAAAGCCATTCACAATCTTTGTTTAATCCTGAGCTGATGGTGTCAAATTTGCAGATGAACTGATGCTCACAGTTTCTCTTTGAAGTCTGGTCCTGAAGTTTTTTTGCTGCAGGATGGCCACCTTAAGATCTGTTATAGTGTGGCCAAGGAGGCTGAAGTGTTCTCCTACAGGTTTTGTATATTGCCATTCCATGAGGTACAACCACATCTGCTCTAACCCCTCAGACAGAGACCAACACCTACAAAATCTCCACCAAGCATTCTCAAAACTATAATACCCATAAGAGGAAATAAGGAAACAGATCAAAAGAGCCAGACATGTACCCAGAAGCCTCCTACTGCAAGACAAACCCAAGAAAGAAACCAACAGGACTCCACTGGCCATCACATACAGTCCCCAGCTAAAACTCCTCCAATGCATCATCAGGGATCTATAACCCATCCTGGACAATGATCCCACACTTTCACAGGCCTTGGGTGGCAGGCCAGTCCTTGCCCACAGACAACCTGCTAACCTGAAGCATATTCTCACCAGTAACTGCACACCGCACCATAGTAACTTTAGCTCAGGAAAGAATCCGTGCAACAAAACTTGATGCCAACTCTGCTCACATATCTACACCAGCAACACCATCACAGGACCTAACCAGAGCAGCCACACCATCACCAGTTCATTCACCTGCACGTCCACCAATGTAATATACGCCATCATATGCCAGCAATGCCCCTCTGCTATGTACATCAGCCAAACTTGACAGTCTCTATGGAAAAGGATAAATGGACACAAATCAGATATTAGGAATGGCAATCTTCAAAAACCTGTAGGAGAACACTTCAACCTCCTTGGCCACACTATAACAGATCTTAAGGTGGCCATCCTGCAGCAAAAAAACTCCAGGACCAGACTTCAAAGAGAAACTGCTGAGCTTCAGTTCATCTGCAAATTTGACACCATCAGCTCAGGATTAAACAAAGACTGTGAATGGCTTGCCAACTACAAAACTAGTTTCTCGTCCCTTGGTTTTCAAACCTCAACTGCTAGAACAGGGCGTCATTCTCCCTGATTGAACTAACCTCGTTATCTCTAGCTTGCTTGCATATATATACCTGCCCCTGGAAATTTCCACTACATGCATCTGACAAAGTGGGTATTCACCCACGAAAGCTCATGCTCCAAAACGTCTGTTAGTTTATAAGGTACCACAGGATTCTTTGCTGCTTTTACAGATCCAGACTAACACGGCTACCCCTCTGATACTTAAATGTACATAGTTAACCATACTCCAATAAATGGCTTCCGGTGTATTTGTTACCCCAAGAATAAGCTCAGGGATCCCAGAGTAGCCTTCTTGTTGCTTTCTTCCAGATTCCCAATCTGTTCCTGCAAGGTGAAAGGAGGGGCCCTGCCCTAGTAGAATTGCCAGGGTTTACCCAGGATTTCACCAAGCCCTTCAGGAAATTTCCCCAGAACAGAGTAGATCTGTTCACCCCTGGGAGGACATGGATACAGCGTTCAACTCAAAGGATTGACACCCTGGCAGTACTTTTCTAAAACAAAGTGTGACCTTTCTTTAGTGTAACCAATCTTTAATACAATTAATCTAAACCTAAATTAAATCTTAAACATAAATCCTTTAGCACGGATATGCAAATTAAAGGACCTAAGACTGTAATATCATACGGTTGGAATGGTTTAAGTGTTTATGTTCTGCACGTGGTGAACTGTCATATGCACAACACTGAGAGCGATCTTAATAAACCCTAGACTTTATACATAGTAACATAAATGTACACACCACACACATTCATCTTTATTATCCCAAGTTTACACATTTATTACCCCTATTTCTATTCTATATCCTATACTCTGGCTGGCATGTTTACTCTCTATAGGCTTCTCTCCCTCTGTTCTGTCAGGGTCATTCAGTTCTGTCCCAGCAACGCCACAGTGGTTGCTGCTGCCACCCTGTGGTTGCTTCTGCTGTTTCTTCTGATTTCTTTGCTCTTTTAGGTTTCTTCTGATCTCTTCTCGTTCTCCTTCTTCTCCTGCTCCTATCTTGACTGACTTTTGCTTGCTCTCTGCCTTATAGAGTTTTGGGCCTTTTCTGATTGACTTATTTTTCAATCCTAGTATTAGCATACCTATCCCCCAATTACCTTCAGGCCCTTTCTGATTGGTCCATACTTATAGACCAATCACTACTGCTAAATCTAACTATCAATCAAAGCTGTTACACAATAGATTTTAGTTTTATGGGATGCTGACTATTATAGAATGGTGACCCACACCTAAGTTTTGGACTGAGCATGCATGTCAAATAGGAATAAGGGAAGATCCTATTTGACATGCATGCATGTCAAATAGGAATAAGTTTTGGACTGAGCATGCATGAATGACCCCTTACTTCAGTTTTGAAGTGACCTTTACCTAACCTCAGTTCATACTGCCTACCAACAAATTAGCCAATAGACTGAACTGCTTGAAACTGCCGTCTCATTGTCCTTTGCTGTGTGCCAACATTGTATACACTTAAATTACTAAATGTTTAAACTGTAAACCATTACCTTATTTCTTTAGTATATATGTACTTGTTAACTTATGCACCTCAGTGTTACGGTCTACCCCTGCCACTCCATTTCTTACCAATTTAATTAATTTTATTAATTTTTTCCTCTTCTTTTCAGTTAATGGTGACAAAGCAATGTTTTCCAGTGCTGTGCTTAAGAAACAAATTTGAGCAGTTCAAAACCCTTCATATCACATAGATGTTACTGAACGTCATTTAGGGCTTTGTGTTTTAATGCATCTCAAATTCACTTCAGTCTCCAGACGTGAGTAAATAAAGTTATGAAAAGATAGTGACAACTTTAAAAATCATCCCTGAATACCAAGGACAAATTTCATGTTGATGGTAATGTTCTGTACTGTTTGCAGCAAGGCTGTAGATTATATTAGAAGGCAGACAATTGTAAAACACACGGAAAGCACTAAACGTAAACTGAATGAAAAGAAACAAAAACAAAAGGCTGAAGCAGGAGGGCCATTGACAATAGTAATGAAACAATGCACTGTGATTGGATCATTCTATTAATTTTATTTTATTATAATGATTGATGGCACTGGTAGGCTTCAAACTTGCTTATAATTATAAATATATCAATAAAACATTGTGTTCAACTGATACCCATATATATTGTGGCTAGGGAAACTAAAGTTCAGTGTTTCATTTTAATCACAGAAAACCACAGATGTTTATGTTTTTTTAATCAGATTTTTTTTTAATCATGGAAAAGTAGGATCCCTGATGATGAGTCTTTTGAATTGGCTCAGGAATTCATGACCACTGTGACAGCGTGGGGTGATTTCAGGCTCAACTCATTTGAATTGAAAATACTTCTGGATCCAGTTTTTGCTCCAGGATTAGGGCATTATTCCCATGGCATGACCTTATCATAGAATCATAGAACCATAGGGTTAGAAGGAACTGCAAGAATCATCTACTCTAACCCATTGCCTCTTGTGGGTTGTGGTTACAGCCAGTGTCTCCCATTGAGCAAGAGACTTGGTTTGATAGTTCACCAGAGCAAGGCTATCTCAAAACTTCACATCCTACTTGTGCGCTCTGGAGGTCTATTTCCTCTGTGGCAAGGGGAGAAGATTCTGAGGTGAACGCTTATTACACTCCTGCCACTGCTCCACCTCCCACTAAGTCAGGGGTAGGCAACCTTCGGCATGCAGCTCGCCAGGGTAAGCACCCTGGTGGGCCAGACCAGTTTGTTTACTTGCCGTGTCGGCAGGTCCATCTGATCACTGTTCCCATTGGCCGCAGTTCACCATCCCAGGCCAATGGAGGTGGTGGGAAGCCGCAGCCAGCGCATCTCTCAGCCCACACCACTTCCCGCCACCCCCATTGGCCTGCGATGGCGAACTGCTGCCAGTGGGAGCTGTGATGGGCTGAACCAGAGAAAACACAAAGGATAGGGTTAGGGATTACTCTTCGGCCTCGCAAACTCTGTCAGGTTCTACTCTGTCACTCCTCTTGTTAAACAAGTATAGGAGGCTGTAAAGAGGTCTAGTGAGGAGAACTGGGTGTTCAGGATGCTCATGAAATCCACCTTTATGTCTCCATATGGGTGACATGGGCGAATGTAGGTGAGTGAGATTGGAACAACTTGACTAAGGTCCAATTCAGATAAGACTGAGGTGTTGATAGAGCAATGGGAGGATATGGCAGAGTTTATATTGGCTACTTTGAGACTGTTTATCCATTAGTTGTTAGTTGGATACACAACTTGGAGGTCTTGTTAGATTCCCAGCTGTTTTTAAATGATTGATTAGCAGAAGTGACCCAGAGGATTTTTGCAGGAGATAGTTGAAGGCCTATCTCTTTGGGTATTTGGGAGAGCTGGTCTGTGAGATTGAAAGTGGTTCTTGGGGAACTGAGGGTTTGAGATTTTTGTCATGATCTCTGTGGAAAGTCTGGGGTCTGTTTTAGTTTTTCCTATTATTTTGGATTCTACTTTATTTTACTGTTGTGGATTAAAAATATTTTTGGCAAGTTGTCTACAGCCTAGTATAGACATCTGTTTGTATACATTAACATGAAATAAATATTATTTCTCCTCATGTGCAATATGATCTAGGCTCAATGAGGTGAGGTGAGGTAAGGGTGCTGTCATAGTCCAACCCCTAACCCTACTTGCTTTAATTAGTTTCCATAACAATCATCTTTGATTAGTAAATGTTTAATGTAGTATAAAAATGACACCCTCCCCCACTTGCCCAGCCATATCTTTTCTGATGTTTGGGCCTAATGCAGCATTCCTTCTGATGGTCAGGGTTTTGCATAATAAGAATTTTATACATAATCAGTGTCTCCACTGTTTTCATTCGCTTCATATCAGAGCTGAAGGACTTGATGCAAAGTGAATGTTAATATGGTTCTTCAAAGCGAGTAATATGCTACTAATTGACATGTTACTCAGTACATCAGTTGTGATTTTATGTATTAAAACGAGTGAGCAATGACACAATGCTTGCACTCACATTACATGAGGCTGCAGACTAGATATGTTGGAAATTGATCTATTACAGTTCTCCCATTGACATGGTAATGATTTCTAGAAAGTCATTATGATTTCAGCCTTTTGCTGGCATTTGTTGTATTCTCAGTGACATGCTATTACCCTTGTCAGAATTTGGTGTAAAACATCCTTCATTGAAACACTGTTCCTTAGGCTGGGGCTAGACTGATGCTTGGCCAAACATGGCAGCAGAGGCGTAGCGAGTGGCCTCCGTACCCTCCGACCGGAGGGGGCCCCGCAAGGAAGGGGGCCCCTAAAAGTGGCAAAAAAAATGTAAGGTATAACTAGGTAAGTGACATTTATTGACGCTATTGCACAATCCATGTCGGTTTTACTGACAAAACCATGAAGTCATTATGATACATCATAATGCTATTGGCTACATCAGTTGTCGGTCGGTCAGTTTCGAATTTTAGTTGGACCCATTCAAAGAATGTGTATTTGCGTTCATAATGGCGGTCAGTGGATAAATGTTATTAATTTAGTTGTTTAATTTTTTATCGTTTCCAAAGCAGAAGCATGCTTTGTGATGTCTAAGAGAATGTATAAGAGCGGAGCTAGTAAACGAAAGGCAGCAAAAGATGCCGAGAAGGAACTTGAGAAAATTTCAAAGTTGTCAACGTATTTTGCGCGGCAATCCAAAGTACAGGTAGAGGCACATGAAACGGACAGCACTAGCAGTTACGAATCATATCCAGAAGTATCCAGAAGTTCTTTAAGTGAGGTCGAAAGTGAAGACAGTTGTTCTACCAAACAAACTGTGACAGATATTCCAGCTGTTGCTGGGAAAGAAGTATCTGAATCTGAACCACTGACTGATGATCCAGGAGATTGGCCATCCATAATATCGGACAGGCAAGTGTGTGACATTCTTGCACATGGCCCACCGCAGCAGAATGAAAGTTACGAATTTCCATTTAACGAGGAAAGACGGAGGTTCACAAGTACTCATTTCTATCGAACCATGGCAAATGGTGAGAAAATAAGATGTTCATGGTTATTGTACTCAGTTCAGAAAGATGCCATTTTTTGTTTTTGTTGTAAATTATTTGGCACTGGCAACATACCGCTACATCGTGGAACATCTGCTTGGAAAGCACTGTCAAAAAGACTTCAGCAGCATGAAACAGGCAAAGGTCATCAAGACTGTATGGTGAAATGGTTTGACCTTCGGTCAGGAATAGTAAACCGTACATCTATTGACCAACTCGAATTGCAGGCTTTTCTGAAAGAAAGAGATTTCTGGAGAAATGTTGTCAAATGCATGTTTGATGTCGTTATTTTCTTGTCCAAAAGAAACTTGGCATTTCGAGGAAGTAATGAAAAGCTCGGCGATCCTTCGAATGGCAACTTTTTGGGACTGTTTGAATTGCTTGCAAAGTATGATACTGTCCTCAGCGAACTTTTACAGAGGATTTAGAAGGCAGAGACACATGTTCAGTACCTCAGTCCACAGATCCAAAACGAGCTGATTCAACTTGTTGCCAGTAACATTCAAGAGGCCAACATAGCGCAGCTTAAAAAAGCAAAATATTATTCAGTTATTTTGGACTGTTCTCCTGACGTGTCACATGAAGAACAGATGTCTGTGGTGTTACACTTTGTTGAATGCAACGGTGAAGATGGTGTCAATATTCGTGAAGCGTTTGTTGGTTTTCTTAATGTTCATGATACAACTGGCGAGGGCTTATTGGAAGCATTTCTTGAAAAGGCAAACAACTTAGGAACAGACATTGCTGACATGAGAGGCCAAGCTTATGATAACGGTGCAAAAATGAGAGGAAAGAATAAAGGAGTTCAAGCCTGCATGCTAGAAATAAATGACCGTGCCTTGTATGTACCATGTAGAGCTCACACTTGGAATCTTGTGATCTCAGACGCGGCAAAGTCATCGAAATATGCTGTTGACTTTTTTGGTCTGATTAACAGAATATACGTTATCTTTTCTTCTTCACCTTCACATTGGGATTTACTTCAAGAACATATGCCAATATCTGTTAAAGGGTTATCGGACACTCGTTGGGAGTTGAGAATTGATGCTGTGAAGCCATTGCATTATCACCTTGAAGAATTGTGCAATGCTTTGTCATCTTTGCGAGAATATGCACTCGAAAAGAAAGATGGCAATACAGCAACAGAAGCCGGTGCACTTTTAGACCATGTTACTATGTGGCCTTGACATAACCTTATTCCCAGATCTGGACCTTAGCGTCCAAAATATGGGGGTTAGCATGAAACCCTCCAAGCTTAGTTACCAGCTTGGACCTGGTACTTGCTGCCACCACCCAAAAAATTAGAGTGTTTTGGGGCACTCTGGTCCCCCTGAAAAACCTTCCCTGGGGACCCCAAGACTCAAATCCCTTGAGTTTCACAACAAAGGGAAATAATCCTGTTTCCCTTCCCCCCTCCAGGTGCTCCTGGAGAGATACACAGACACAAGCTCTGTGAAACTACACAGAGTGATTCCCCCTCTCCGTTCCCAATCCTGGAACAAAAGCCCTTTCCTCTTCACCCAGAGGAAATGCAAAATCAGGCTAGCAATCCAACACACAGCTCTCCCCTTGATTTCTTCCTCCCACCAATTCCCTGGTGAGTACAGACTCAATTTCCCTGAAGTAAAGAAAAACTCCAACAGGTCTTAAAAGAAAACTTTATATAAAAAAGAAAGAAAAAATACAAATGTTCTCTCTGTATTAAGATGATACAACACAGGGTCAATTGCTTAAAAGAATATTGAATAAACAGCCTTATTCAAAAAGAATACAAATCAAAGCATTTCCAGCACTTATATTCATGCAAATACCAAAGAAAAGAAACCATAGAACTTACTATCTGATCTCTTTGTCCTTACACTTAGAAACAGAAGACTAGAAAATAGAACTACTTCTCCAAAGCTCAGAGGAAACAGGCAGACAGACAAAAGACTCCGAGACACACTTCCCTCCACCCAAAGTTGAAAAAATCCAGTTTCCTGATTGGTTCTCTGGTCAGGTGTTTCAGGTGAAAGAGACATTAACCCTTAGCTATCTGTTTATGACACGCCCCCCAAATTGCAGACAGTGGGGAAGCTCACTGGCGGCAATTTCCTTCTAGAACTTGAAAATAAACAGATTAATACAACACATGCACCTTTACATATACTACTAAGTATATAACTAACAGACTTTTACATTTTAAGAACACTTTTTAACTACTGGATTCTGGGAAACTCTCACGGGAGAGTGCATCAGCAACTTTGTTAGAAGCTCCTGTGATGTGTTGAATTTCAAAATCAAAATCTTGGAGAGCTAAACTCCAACGAAGAAGTTTCTTGTTGTTCCCCTTGGCAGTATGAAGCCACTTTAGTGCAGCATGGTCAGTTTGTAGTTTGAACCGCCGTCCCCAAACATATGGGCGTAGCTTTTCCAGGGCGTACACAATGGCATAGCATTCCTTTTCACTGACTGACCAGTGACTTTCCCTCTCAGACAGTTTTTTGCTGAGAAACACGACAGGATGGAAGTTGTGATCTGTTGCTTCCTGCATGAGTACTGCTCCTATACCACGCTCAGATGCATCCGTGGTTACTAGGAATGGCTTGTCAAAGTCCGGGGCCCTGAGCACAGGGTCCGACATGAGCGTTGCCTTAAGCTGGGTAAAGGCTTTTTGACACTCATTAGTCCACTTAACGGCATTTGGCTGGGTCTTTTTGGTTAGGTCGGTCAATGGGGCAGCGATTTGGCTGTAGTGTGGTACAAATCGCCTGTAGTATCCGGCCAAGCCTAAGAAGGATTGGACCTGTTTCTTTGACCTTGGGACAGGCCACTTTTGGATAGCATCCACCTTGGCCTGTAGGGGGTTTATGGTTCCTCGACCCACCTGGTGCCCCAGGTAAGTCACTCTGTTTTGGCCTATTTGACACTTTTTGGCCTTAACAGTTAGTCCTGCCTGCCTGATGCGCTCAAAGACCTTTTCCAGGTGGAGTAGGTGTTCGGGCCAGGAGTCTGAAAAAATGGCCACATCATCGAGGTAGGCAACTGCAAATTCTCCCAGTCCAGCTAGTAGACCGTCTACCAGCCTCTGGAAGGTGGCGGGTGCATTTCGAAGGCCGAAAGGAAGGACATTGAATTCATACACCCCCGTATGGGTGACGAATGCTGACCTCTCCTTGGCAGGTTCATCTAGCGGTACTTGCCAGTACCCCTTGGTTAAGTCTATGGTAGAGATGAACTGGGCACGTCCCAACTTTTCCAATAGCTCATCAGTACGTGGCATTGGATAGTTGTCCGGACGAGTTACAGCATTTAGCTTTCGGTAGTCCACGCAGAAGCGTATTTCCCCATCTGGTTTGGGTACCAGAACCACTGGAGATGCCCATGCACTGGTAGATGGGCGGATTATACCCATTTGTAGCATGTTCTGGATCTCCCGTTCTATAGCAGCTTGGGCATGAGGAGACACCCGGTAGGGTGGGGTTCTGATTGGGTGAGCATTACCTGTATCAATGGAGTGGTATGCCCGTTCAGTCCGTCCTGGGGTGGCTGAGAACAATGGGGCGAAGCTAGTGCACAGCTCCTTGATTTGTTGCCGCTGCAGACGTTCCAGGGTGGTTGAGAGGTTCACCTCTTCCACGCCACCGTCTTTTTTTCCGTCGTAGTAGACACCGTCAGGCCACTCAGCATCATCTCCCTGGACTGTAAACTGACAAACCTGTAAGTCTCTAGAATAGAAAGGCTTGAGAGAATTAACATGGTACACTTTAGGCTTTAGTGAGGAATTGGGAAATGCTATGAGGTAGTTTACAGCTCCCAGGCGCTCTTGGACCGTGAATGGCCCTTCCCATGATGCTTCCATCTTATGGGCCTGTTGCGCCTTCAAGACCATAACCTGGTCTCCTACCTTGAAGGAACGTTCTCTGGCATGTCTGTCATACCAGGCCTTTTGCTCTTCTTGAGCATCCTTTAGGTTCTCTCTAGCAAGGGCTAAAGAGTGTCGGAGGGTGCTTTGTAGGTTGCTTACAAAGTCCAGAATGTTAGTTCCTGGAGAAGGCGTAAACCCCTCCCATTGCTGCTTCACCAACTGTAATGGCCCCTTAACCTCGTGACCATACACAAGTTCAAATGGTGAAAACCCTAAACTGGGATGTGGTACAGCCCTGTAGGCAAACAGCAACTGCTGCAACACTAGGTCCCAATTATTGGAGAATTCGTTGATGAATTTTCTTATCATGGCCCCCAAAGTTCCATTGAACCTTTCCACCAGGCCATTGGTTTGATGGTGGTACGGGGTGGCAACCAAGTGATTCACCCCATGAGTTTCCCACAGTTTTTCCATGGTCCCTGCCAGGAAATTAGACCCTGAATCTGTAAGGATGTCGGAGGGCCAACCTACCCTGGCAAAGATGTCTGTTAGGGCCAGGCATACAGTGTTAGCCCTGGTGTTGCCTAGAGCTACTGCTTCTGGCCATCGGGTAGCAAAGTCCACTAAAGTCAGTACGTACTGCTTTCCTCTGGGCGTCTTTTTTGGGAAAGGACCCAGAATATCCACAGCTACTCGCTGAAATGGGACCTCAATTATGGGGAGTGGCTGGAGAGGGGCCTTGACCTGGTCTTGAGGCTTTCCCACTCTTTGGCATACCTCACAAGACCGGACATACTTGGCAACATCCTTGCCCATCCCCTCCCAGTGGAAGGACTTCCCCAACCGGTCCTTGGTTCTGTTCACCCCAGCATGGCCACTGGGATGATCATGGGCTAAGCTTAAGAGCTTCTCCCGGTACTTAGTTGGAACCACCAACTGTTTTTGCGGCTGCCATTCTTCCCGGTGTCCACCAGAAAGAATTTCCTTGTATAAAAGTCCTTGGTCTATAACAAACCGGGATCGATTTGAAGAGCTGAGAGGCGGTGGGGTGCTCCGTGCCGCCGCCCAAGCTTTCTGAAGGCTGTCATCTGCTTCCTGCTCAGCCTGGAACTGTTCCCTTGAGGCTGGGGTCACCAGTTCTTCCTCAGACTGTGGACTTGGGCTTGGTCCCTCTGGAAGCGATGTAGGTGATGGGGTTGTTTTCGTTGCTGGTGAACCGCTCTCCGCTGGTGCACCTGAGGGTATTTCAGGCTCTGGCTGAGCCTTTTCGGTATGGCTGTCTTTTGCTTCTGCCAGTTCTGGCTTGCTGGCGCCCTCTGGCGTTGAGTTTGAAGATGTGGTTGCACTTGCTGGTGCTGGTTGCTGTTCCAGTTCCGGGCCTGGGACTGGAGATGCTGTGGCTGTTTCAGTGGTAGGCATGGAATCCGGGTCCACTACCTCTGTCTGGGTCTCTGGTAACACAGACGGGGCGTCTGTGGACGGCTCAGGAACAGGAATGGGTCTGGAAGCTTGCCTGGTTTGGCTACGGGTAACCATTCCCACTCTCTTGGCCCGCCTCACCTGGTTGGCCAAGTCTTCCCCCAGTAGCATGGGGATAGGATAATTGTCATAGACTGCAAAAGTCCACATTCCTGACCAGCCTTTGTACTGGACAGGCAGTTGAGCTGTAGGCAAGTCTACAGCTTGTGACATGAAGGGGTAAATTGTAACTTTGGCCTTTGGGTTGATGAATTTGGGGTCAACGAAGGATTGGTGGATAGCTGACACTTGTGCCCCCATGTCTCTCCACGCAGTAACCTTCTTTCCGCCCACTCTCAAATTTTCCCTTCGCTCCAAGGGTATTTGAGAGGCATCTGGGCCTGGGGATCTTTGGGGTGATGGTGGTGTAATGAATTGCACTCGCATGGTGTTCTTGGGACAGTTGGCCTTGATATGTCCCGGTTCATTACACTTAAAGCATCTTCCATCTGATGGGTCACTGGGCCGAGGTGAGTTACTGGAGACTGGTGAGGTTGAAGAGTAGGGTATCTGTGGCTTTACTTGGGTGGTATGGAGGGTCTTTGGCTGTCCTCGGTTGTAGGGTTTATGGTCTGTGTGCCCCCTGGGGTAATCGTTCCCCTTGACAGTAGCTTTTTTGCTTTCTGCCAGTTCCATCCATTTGGCTCCAATCTCCCCCGCCTCAGCGATAGTTTTGGGATTTCTATCTTGTATGTACCGTGTGATGTCTTCAGGAACACCATCCAAGAACTGCTCCATTTGTATGAGGAGGTTCACTTCTTCCAAGGTTTGAATGTTGTTTCCTGTTAACCAGGCCTCATAGTTTTTTGCAATGTAGTAGGCGTGTTTGGGAAATGACACCTCTGGTTTCCATTTTTGGGTTCTGAAGCACCGACGGGCATGATCTGGGGTTATCCCCATCCTGTATCTGGCCTTGGTTTGAAAAAGTTTATAGTCATTCATTTGTGGCTTGGGCATTTCAGCTGCCACCTCTGCTAAAGCTCCACTGAGGTGTGGCCTTAATTCTACCATGTACTGGTCTTCAGGGATGCTGTACCCAAGACAGGCTCTTTCAAAATTTTCCAAGAAGGCCTCGGTGTCATCACCTGCCTTGTAGGTGGGAAATTTCCTGTGCTGTGGAGCAATAATGGGCGATGGGTTGTTAGGATTGGCTGGAGTCTGTTGCTTAGCCTTTTCTAATTCCATGGCCTGTTGGTGGGCTTCCCTCTGGAGTTCTATCTGTCTTCTGTGGGCTGCCTCATCTTCTTCTAGTTTTCTTTTGTGTGCTGCCTCTTGGGCTGCCTGTTTGATGCTTTCTTCCTTTTCTTTTATCTCCATCTCTTTTTGTTTCATTTCCAGTTGTCGCCTGTGTTCAGCTTCTTTGATGTGTTCTTCGGCGTTTCTGTTTGCCTTAGAAGTCATGGTTCCTGTTTTCTTGTGTTGGGGTGCCCTCCGGTGTTTATCTTCTGAACTGCAGGTTCTCTGTTGCCTCCTGAAGTCTGCCTAGCAACAGTGCCTTTTCCCTTTTCTCTCTCTAGCTAATGTTCAATTAAGGGAAACCAGAAAAACCACTTTATTTGCATGCATATAGAGTGCTGGTATGACTCTCAATGGGAGTGCTATTGTGTGACAAAAGACCCTTAACAGTCTTCTCGCTTAATATGCAAACCACAAACTGCTAGAGAGAGCAGAAAAAAAAACTCTCTGGTTCCCTTTTAAAACCAAACTGTTTCTCTCTGCTAAAAAGCCCTTAGCAGAGAAAAGAAAAATATAATATTCCTACTGGCTTCTGGATTCTGTCTATATCCCACCGCTGCCACCATGACATAACCTTATTCCCAGATCTGGACCTTAGCGTCCAAAATATGGGGGTTAGCATGAAACCCTCCAAGCTTAGTTACCAGCTTGGACCTGGTACTTGCTGCCACCACCCAAAAAATTAGAGTGTTTTGGGGCACTCTGGTCCCCCTGAAAAACCTTCCCTGGGGACCCCAAGACTCAAATCCCTTGAGTTTCACAACAAAGGGAAATAATCCTGTTTCCCTTCCCCCCTCCAGGTGCTCCTGGAGAGATACACAGACACAAGCTCTGTGAAACTACACAGAGTGATTCCCCCTCTCCGTTCCCAATCCTGGAACAAAAGCCCTTTCCTCTTCACCCAGAGGAAATGCAAAATCAGGCTAGCAATCCAACACACAGCTCTCCCCTTGATTTCTTCCTCCCACCAATTCCCTGGTGAGTACAGACTCAATTTCCCTGAAGTAAAGAAAAACTCCAACAGGTCTTAAAAGAAAACTTTATATAAAAAAGAAAGAAAAAATACAAATGTTCTCTCTGTATTAAGATGATACAACACAGGGTCAATTGCTTAAAAGAATATTGAATAAACAGCCTTATTCAAAAAGAATACAAATCAAAGCATTTCCAGCACTTATATTCATGCAAATACCAAAGAAAAGAAACCATAGAACTTACTATCTGATCTCTTTGTCCTTACACTTAGAAACAGAAGACTAGAAAATAGAACTACTTCTCCAAAGCTCAGAGGAAACAGGCAGACAGACAAAAGACTCCGAGACACACTTCCCTCCACCCAAAGTTGAAAAAATCCAGTTTCCTGATTGGTTCTCTGGTCAGGTGTTTCAGGTGAAAGAGACATTAACCCTTAGCTATCTGTTTATGACAGGCCTTTTGTTCTGACTTTGTACACGTGGTACGATATACTATGTCACGTCAATAAAACCAGCAAATTAATTCAGTCACCAGATGTGTCAATTGATGTACTGCAGGCAGAAGTCGGTGCTACAATGAAGTTTTTGGAAGACTATCGAAATACAGGATATAACTCTGTGGTCACAAATGCAAGTGAAATAGCAGAGCATATGGGTATTGAGCAGGTGTTTCCAGAAACCAAGGTGCGACATAAGAAGAGAATGTTTGATTACGAATGTGCTGATGATTCGAGTCGTCTTTCTGCCGAAGAAAAATTCAAATCGCAATTCTTTCTTGTTCTCACTGATCAGGCCATATCTTCTGTTTCGTCGCGATTTGACCAACTCATGTAGTGGTATAAGTTGTTTGGATTTCTGTACAACGCTAACAGCCTGAAGCAGTGTCACAGAGAAAATGAACTGGAGAATCACAGCAAAAATTTTGAAAGAAAAATGGGAGACATTGATGCCAATGAACTCATAATGGAATTGAATCATTTTATTTATGTCATTGAGAAAGAGAGAGGACTTGTCACGGCAAACAATTTTTTAACGTACATATACAAGAACAGCTTTCAGGAGGTATCCGAATCTTTGCATTTGCATCAGAATTCTTCTGACCACACCAGTTACTGTGGCTGGTGCTGAAAGGAGCTTCAGCAGAATGAAACTGATCAAGACTATCTTGCGCTCAACCATGACAAATGACAGGCTTTCTGCGCTTGCAGTTATCTCAATCGAAAACAAGATTGCCAGATCTCTGGATATGACACATTGATTAACCAATTTGTGGAGAACGAGGCTCGAAAGAAGCGCTTTGCGTAAATACGGAATACATGTACTCTGTAGGCCTATGTATACATAATATGAACCCTGTATATTGTATAAAATAAATACCGCATTCCAGTTTCTGCATCGTAAGGGGCCCGGGACATATGTTCGGAGGGGGCCACGTTCTTTGTTGCTAAGGCCCTGCATGGCAGTAAAGGGCCAGGGCCAGGGGAGGGGAGGTTAAATCTCAGTGAATTAGCTGTCCTCTATGTTGGAATAACTCACATGAGGGATAATTTGGCTCTAAATAACTATAACATTTCAAAAATTTAAAACTAGATTTTATTTGGGATGCAGTATGCAAAGAGGCTAAAAATTTGTCTGTCAAAAATTGTACACATTTGATATACATGTTTGAATTAGGATTTGTGTTCATTGATCAAGCAGCTCAATAGCTAACTACCCACTTTGCCTGCACACATATTCCATTCACATGCTACCCAGACCTTCACTTTTAAAAGTTGCATATGATTTTTGGATGAGCAATAGGGCTGGGCCAAATTTTGGGCAAATAATTTGTTCACTGAAAAATAAATTTTTTATGTTGACTGAACTGTGACTTTGTGTTGAAAAATGTAAATAACTTTGGCAAAAACAAAACAAAACAAACAACCTCCCCCCCCACGAAAATGTAGAAACATTTTGTTTCAGGGTTTTCTAAATGATATGCTTTGACTTTTCATTTTGAAAAAATATTTAATTTAGAAATGTAGATAGATTTAAGAGAACCTCCCCCACCACAGAATAACACTGACTATTATACTAAATGCTTTGTTTCACATAGAACAAAATTTGTAAGACCTAAAACAATTATTTTTCTGATTTTTTGGTTTGGCTACTGAAGTGAAAAAATCAATTATTAGACCAGCTTCAGTGCGCAAATTTAGTGGCTCTTTTAAAGTATGTCTCTTTGTGTACAAACTAAAGCCATTCTGTCATCAGCTTCTAACAGGAAAGCTATATAATAAATATGCTTTCAACTTTGCTGCTGGTTTTGATTGTTTCCTTCTTCGATTTTAGTTGATATAAGTGACAGCAAACTTCTCACCCTGATACACCAGGCTCCAGCCTCACCTATGGAGCAGTAAAAAAGTCCTGGGCAGACTGGCCAAACTCTTAGTGCCTCATTTGTGGCTTATTCCTTTCATTCAGTATTGCAGATGGCTGAAATCTCTGATATGAAGTTGTCAGATGTCAAGGGAGCCCTTTTGCCCAAGGACATTCCTTCTTCTAGGGAAAAGGTGGGGAAGCAAGTAGGAGCAGAACCCTCAGAAATGTTTTCAAACCTCAACACCACCTGGCCTTGGGGGCTTCCTCCAATTCCTGGCTCCCTCCCATGCCCTGGCAGACCTCAGGGGCCATGGCTGGAAGATCAAAAGGGGTCTGGATGTGCAGACTGCCTGTGGGGGAGAAAAGGGGAGTGCATGAACTTCCCATTCCTTTGCAATCACCACTAGTTCTGTCTACTGAATGTTTGCCCCATATCCTGGCTGGCCTCAGGATAGGTCAGAGTTCTACTTTGTGAGAATAAGGATTCCTGCTCACATGTGGTTTCCCACTGATCATCTAGTGTTGGGCTGGGAAAGAATTGTTGAATATATTGTCACAGCTTTTAGGGATTTTTCACCTTCCTCTAGAGCACTGATAAGAGATCATCATGAACAAATGTTGAGGCTTTAATAAAGCTGTTGAGCATAGAGTGGTGGAATTATTAAAAACTTGTGTGGAGAAGCCTGGAGAATCCCGAACACCAGCCCAAATTTAAGGCAAAGCAGAATCAAATTCCTTTAAAGAAGAAAAAGAGGAACAAAAAATAGTTGGCATGGTGTCACTCACCAGGTCAGAGTCTGAACTTTAAGTGGAATAGTAGAGAGGGAGCCCAAAACTATATAATCAGTTCAGATTTTCAGGACAATGTAAGGTGGCAAAAAAACAGAGGGCCATATAGTGCCTAGTTCTTATGCACATTCACAGCAGAGGGTGGAACGAGACTTTGAGAAGCATGTGCAGGGCCGGATCTAACTTTTTTGCCACCCCAAGAAAAAAAACAGAGCGTCGCCCTGCTGTAACACCCTGCTCCGTGAGCGCCGCACCACCAACGCACCCCGCAGCGTTGAACCCTCCGCCCCCCAAGCGCCACACCGCCCGAAGCCCCTACCCCCTCAGTGCCGCCCCCCCCGTCCCCCTTCGCGCCACGCTGTGCCGCTGAAACCCCGGAGCGCACGGCCGCTCAAGCCTCCGACCCCCACCGAGCGCAACACCGCCGAAATGCCCCCCCCAGCACTGCCTGGCTGAAACAAAAACAAACAAACAAACAAAATCCTCCAGCGCCACCCTGCTGAACCAAAAAAAAATAAAGAAATAAAACCTGAGCTCCGCCCCTCCCCAGCTTGGTCAGCTGGTGCCTGGAGCCGGCCCTGAGCATGTGTCAGGTCCAGGCAGGATTGCAGCCCCGGCACCGTGAGGAAACCAGAGTTGACCTTTTTCCTACTCCTTTCAGAGAGCATAGTACCATAAGTGGGAATGAGGCAGGGCAGTGTTTCCAATCTTCTATTCACCAGGCGATGGAGGATCAAGATATGCTCATCAAAGTGGTATAGTAATAGTCTCACAGAGGATTCATGCCTAGGAGGACCAGAAACCACTTACTATGGGCTGTGAGACATCTATATAATCCAGCCCTTAATCAATTAAAACCAGGTTAAAGGCTTAAGGGAAACAAGAAGGACTTCTGTAAATATATCGGGGAAAAGCAGTGCCACAGATAAAGTATATTTGAGATGGTCACAGCTGGAGGTGGGACATGGGATGGGCCAGGGATCTGAGGTGGCAGCAGGCATTCTCTCTCTGAGGTTCTTGGCTGGGTAGTTCTTGCTCAGGTGTTCTATGTCTAACTGATAGCCATATGTGTGGTTTGGAAGAAATTTTTTCCAGGTCTGATTGATAGTAACCTTGAGGGATTTTTGCTTTCCATTGCAGTTTGTGGGTCACTTGCCAGTATTATCTGGGTATATCTCACCTAATCATCTTGCTGCCACTGTGGGGGCCATGGGTACTGGTGCGCCTTAGTTCTTCCTATTCTCTGTCTGTGGCACATAATAGTCTGTCTCCTCTGGGCTGTAATACTGTGGTCTAATTTTGGTTGTTGGATTTAGCATATGGGTGCTGGGTGGTGTGGTGGCCTGTGATATACAGGAGGTGAGACTGGATGATCTGGTGCTCCCTTCTGGTCTTAAACTCTATGAAAAGCCCACACTGTCCCCTACTGAGATGCTAAAACTTCGAGCCTTTCCACTGACAACTTCTGCAGCGCTGTTAAGCAGTGTTAATACAATAATCTGTGGCACTTTGAAAAATGGCAAAAGGTACATTTTACCACCATTCTGCACTTGCTCAGCCTGTAGTTGAACTGCTCCTTACTACTATCCAGGCTGCCTGTGTATGGCTTCATGGGAGCAAGGGGTAGACTGGGTCTCCATGGATAACTATTGGCATTTCAACATCCCCAACAGTAATTTTCTGGTCTGGGAAGTAAGTTCCTTCTTGCAGCTGTTCAAACAGCCCTGAGTTCCTAAAGATATGAGTGTCATGCACCTTTCCTGGCCTTCCCATGTTGATGTTGATGAAACATCCCTTGTGATCCACTAGTGCTTGCAGCACTATTGAGAAGTTCCCTGTATGATTTATGTATTGGTTGGCAAGGTGTTCCAGTGCCAAGATAGGGATATGCGTTCCGTCTATCACCCCACCACAGTTGGGGAACCCCTTTGCAGCATAGCCATCCAGTATGACCTGCACATTTCCCAGAGTCACTACCCTTTTTTAATGAAGAAATAATGAAATTATTATTTATTCACACATCTCACACCTACATTATAGCCAAATCTGTCCCTATCCCCATTCACCCCTCCCCATGGAATTGCTCATGCTACAGGAGGGGAAGAAATGGGATTTTGAGAACCTATTAGTTATGTTCACCCAACACATTGTGAAGAATACTGCCTTGAGTCCCCAAGGAAGGAAGGATGGGTAAGGAGCTAGTTTGGAGCTTGGGAGATTTGGGTTTAGTTCACTGCTCCACCATAGATTTTCTCTGTTGCCTGGGGCAACTCCCTTACTCTCTCTGTGCCTCAGCTTCTCGTCTGTAAAATAGGGATATTGTCACTTTCCAGCTTCACAGAGGGCGTTGTGAAGATAGACTTGTTAGAGATGGTGAGCCCCACTGGCCATGTAAGTACCTGAAGATAATATGCAGGAGGTTTTCGGTGTGCTGGGGAGGAAGAGGCTCCAATAACAGCCAGCTTGTCTGGTGCACAGGCACAGCAGCCATGTAAGCTGCTAATATAGGCTGAAATCACTATCTTGGCCTCCTCCAAGATACAAGCTCCTCCAAGATACAAGCACCTAACTCCCATTGATATCAAAGGAAGTTAGGCACCCAAATGCCTGTGAGGATCTGGGCCCTTGATAAGTGATTCAATGGGGATGATACCTTCCCTCTTAAACCGTGCTGAATTGTTCAAGGCATAGCCTTCTTCCTCCTTAGGCTGTGTATTGACAAGAAAATTCTTTTAAAAATAGCCTTCTGTGCATTTTAAAAGCACTGCAGAAATCCTCGATGTTTAATTTAGTTTTGTTTAATACTTGAAACAATTAACTCTGGAATCAATTGATTTTAGGGAAAGTATTTCCAGCTGCAGCTGCAGGCTCCTTTTCAATTTCAGATGCAATAGCCACAGTTAATTATCCAGTCAACAATAATTCTATTTAGTCTGAGAAAAAAATCTGGTTTTAATTTTCAAGCTTTAATTTAGCAATATTAGAGTTTAATCAGTGATTGTCTAATGAGGAATTAGATAATGCTCTTGGAAAATAGATTCCTACACATCCAGCTCTAAAATTTCAGTTCAAACTAAATTTATCTAGAGTAACCAAATTATGTATTCGGTAGCTACAAAGAAACTGCCTATGAAGCTAGATTGGGAAAGCACATACTTGTACATACTTGTCATGGAAACACATTGAAGAATTTAAGGTGAGGAGAGTAGACATTAAACAAAATGGGGCAGATTATTAGTACCTTCTTGTCTCATGCTAAATTATTTCCTACTTTAAATAGGAAACACTAAAGTTTCTTTTTATTTCTTTATTTCTTTTTAATTAATTTTGTATGAGTAGGCATTCCTAGAAAATATTGGGGTGTTTCAAACAGGAGCTCAGATGCCATGGTGATGAGGATGACATACAAAGAGTAATAGAATAGAAATATAGGAGAATAAATTATTTTTTTTCCAATCGCCTCTGGATGTGGTTTGGCTAACAGCATTGCTTTCAAATCTCCATCATGAATGCATAACAAAGAGTAACTTCACCGGTTTGATATATAAACTATATTATATAGGTTAGATATGTCTGTAGGAACAGGCTTAGATGGTCAAGGCAATAAAGAACCAGTTTACACACCTTCAGAAGTGTTACTAAGGTGTGCCAGTACAAAGAGATTCCTATGCACTTCCTTTAGTGCTGAGTTAACTATCAGTGACTTCAGTAGGAGCTTAGTATCTCCAGAAATTGGGCATTGTTCAGTTTCTTGCAGGATCAAGTCCAAGGTTCATAAACAAAAACATTGTGGCACTGATATTCGAATCCTCTCCTTCTCCTCTAGAGCAGTGGTTCTCAAAGCCAGTCTGCCACTTGTTCAGGGAAAGTCCCTGGTGGTCCGGGCCAGTTTGTTTACCTGCAGCGTCCACAGGTTCAGCCAATCGCAGTTCCCACTGGCTGCGGTTCACGCTCCAGACCAATGGGGGCTGCAGGAAGGGCAGCCAGGACATCTCTCAGCCCGCGCCGCTACCCGCAGACCCCATTGGCCTGGAGCGGTGAACCACGGCCAGTGGGAGCAGTGATCGGCTGAAACTGTGGATGTAGCAGGTAAACAAACTGACCTGGACCAGCAAAGGCTTTCCCTGAACAAGCGACGGATTGGCTTTGAGATCCACTGGTCTAGAACACATTTTGTTTCTCTTATTGTTCCTCATACTGCTTTCTCCATCAGATTCTTCTCCCTAACGTAGTAACTTTTCCATCTACTCTCACTCATCCTCTTTATTCCCAATGCTGCATGTGTGCTGCCTTCTGGCACACATTCTTGGCAATGGGGACTCCTTTGCGCACACTCTACATTATGCTGGTAGAGGGGAATACCTGCACACCTCCTGCGTGCATGAGCTGACTTTTCATTGCTTTCTTCTTCCAATCACCCCCTGCTTCTCCAGACCTTCCTTTGCTGCTCCTGTGCTCTCTCTCTGTCCCCCTCATTTTCCTGAGGTGGAAAAGTCACATGTATTTCCCTCATTTCTTGCCTGTCAGAGCTACAATCATCCTCAGTTTCCTTCTGCATCCCTCAAAGTCCTATATCCACCTCTGACCTCCAGCTGCTTCTGTGCCCCACTCAGCTTGGCCATAACTGGCTAAAGAAGCTAGGGCAAATGCTGCTGCTGTTCTGGGTGCAGCTGTGTAGGAATCTATGTCCTTTCCTTTCACTTGCACGGCGGGAGGAGACCAGTAGTGGGGAAGCAAAATGGACAACGACTATTGAGAAGAGGAGACTGCTAAAGAAGATGTCAGTAGCACCTCCCCAAAGCAGGCCTCAGGCTGACATCAATCTACTGATGTCACACGACTAGTCCAGGGGCCACTGTGAGCAGCTGCACGACTGTAGGACCAGGTTTGATCACAATGTAAACTAGCATGCTGCTTCCTATGTGTTTGTACAGTGCCTACCACAAACGGATCCTTACTATAGTCTCTGAACATTGCTACATCATTGTCATCGTTGTTGATCTCTCGAGGCTGAGGAAGATCTCTTTCACAGGTTTTATTTTTTATGAGTCCTTTGGTGACTGAGGAGTCTGATCCTTGAGCAACAGGCTTGTTGGCAGACGTCGCAGGTGGTGTTGGAAGTCAGGGTTAGGTGGTGATTGCTGTGTGATGGTTGGCTGTTCTTTCTTTTCAGGTTTTTTTCTGCAATCAGGGCAAGACAATTTTCCTCAAAAGTGGACGTTCCTTCTCTGACAAGTCTTTGCCAGTTATCCCTATCCTGGACTACTGTCTCCCAGTAGTGTGGTGTCGATGCCACATCTCTTGCTAATAACTACAGTGCTAATACTAAATTCTGACGCTAACTACAGTTCAAATGATTAACATACAGTATATTTAATGAATGCAGTGTTGTTCAAGAAGAACTCTGTGGTCTTGAAAGTTTGTCTTTCTCACCAAAAGAAGTTGGTCCAATAACAGATATTATCTCATTCACTTTGTCTCCCCAACATATATTTAAATCAGGAAAAGACAGAGGGGTCTGCAGGTGCTAGAAATTGTTCCTCAATACCAAAGTCTTATGTGGGGAGAGCATTAGAAAGATTAAGTTTATTGGATTAAGTTTGGAATAAAAGCCTATAATGCATCAGAGAAACAAAGGAACTTTAAAAACTATGATTTTTACTTACCTTGCCCATTGGGTATAATAAAAATACATATGTTTTGAAAAGGAAATACACACTAGCCTGACCAAGGTTATTCCTGAGACACTGGGGAAATCTTACAAGAGCAGTTATCCAAGGTAAAATATTATTTCTGTAATGCTAGGAATGTGAGTGTCACTAGTTATTTGCTCTGTGCTGGACTTACAAGTTAGACTTGCCAGAGGGTATTCTAACCTGCACACCTGACATTTCAGAAAATGTTCTTATTCTTTCAGTCATTCCTGTATATCAGTACCTGCTAGGGCTGCAGTTAAAATATTAGTTTGGCAGTTTCTTTTTTGGTGGCAGACTTTTATGAACTTCTGTAACTCAAAAGCAGCCTGCAAATACAGATATTAGTCCATTATTTGGATTAGGGTGATATCATTTTGTATTACAGAAAATAATCACCCTCTTTAAAAAAAAAAGCTTTATAGATATAAACCAGCAGTTTTTAAAAGAGATTTTTAATACACATACTTGTTGTGCATATATTGTGTGTAAAGTATGAAGATAGTATTTTTTAAACACATAAGCATCCATTGCCTTGATAGAGAGTAATAGCTCCAAGAAAAAGAGTTATCATTTATTGTGTCAGTGATGTGTGGATTAAGGACTCCCTAAGTATACACTTATATGATAAATCATAATGGCTCTGCTGGAGTCAGTACAGGCTATCAGGACAATGAACTGTGGATTAAGGACCATTTAGAGTTGTTACAATCTCAATGGAGCAGACATAATGATTTTGCTGACTGTCTCCAAAGTGTTCTCAATTACAGATTTTATTTTCTATTTATTAAAAATATATCAAAGGAAATTAAAGTGATGTCAATTTATCTACCTGTACAGAAGGGAAATTAATAGTTTCCAAGCCCAGAAGGCATCATTGCAATAAACTAGTCTGACCTTCTGTATAACACAGGCCATAAAATTTTCCCAGAATAATTCTTATAACATAGTTTTTAGATAAAACATCCAACCTTGATTTAAAAATTGCCAGTGGTGGAGAATCCACCATGAGCCCTGGTAAATTGTGCCAACGGCTAATTACTCTGACTATTAAAAATGTATGTTTTATTTCCAGTCTGAATTTGTTTAGCTTCAACTTCCAGCCATTGGATTGTGTTATATCTTTGTCTTCTAGACTGAATAGCCCATTATTAAATATTTGTTCTCCATGTAGGTACTTACAAACTGTGATCATGTTACTCCGTAACCTTAGCTTTGTTAAACTAAATAGATTCAGCTCTTTGAGTCTATCACCTCAAAGCATGTTTTCTAATTTTTAAATCATTCTTATGGTTCTTTTCTTGAACCCTCTCCAATCTATCAACATCCTTCTTGAACTGTAGACACCAGAACTGGAAACAGTATTCCAGTTGTGGTAGCACCAGTGCCAAGTACAAAGGTATACTAACTTCTCTAACTCAAGATTCCCCTGTTTATGCATCCAAGGATCACATTAGCCTTTTTGGCCACAGCATTGCACTGGGAACTCAAGTTCAGATGATTAGCTGCTGCAACCTCCAAAGGGAAATTGACAAAGAGGATGACAGAAAGATATAAGTAAGGTCAAAATCACAATCCATCTAGTCACTATAAGTGTGGAAGAAAAGATCAGCAAGAATGAGAAAACACTAGAAGTGTTATCAGTCATCTGTCTATATTAGCAAGTGAGCAGATGTTTCACATGAAGTCAAGGATCCTGTTGTGAGATCATAATGAGCAAGAGCCCTCTCTGCTTGAAAAAAAGGCTTTGACATTCATCTAATGTGACCTAAAAAGCAGAAACACTGTCACTTAGCAGGAAGATTGAGCTGAAGCAAAACAACTAGAAAATCAAACCTCTGAGCAGTAAGCATGGGAAAATGTAACTTCGCAATATATGGAGAAAGGGGAAAAAACAAAATATTAAGAGAGCAGACCAAACTGTTGGTCTGGCAAGGAGGACAAATTAACTGTATATATCACTACAAGAAGAGATGAATGATGGGTTATGTTTACAGTGGAATGGAAGAAAAACATGGCTGACCTGTTGGAAATGCAAAGAACAGAGCTGTGTTCATTTATCTATAACAGAATCCAGGAAAAAAAAATCAGTTTTGGTGGGTTACATTTTTATGAACTGTTTTAAGGAGGAGATCCCCAAGCAAACAGATCCCTCCTTAACTGTGCCTTATTTATCATATAGTAAATTGTAATTTAGGAGTCACCATTAGATGAATATATCAAGTACTACATTTCTGGATGATAATAAAACTGGCCTGAAGGAGTTTTATTTCTCTGTGTACAGTCCATCTTGTGGATTCCTCTATAAGTTGGAATGAATTGTGTATTTTTTTATGGGGGGTGGGGGGGGGAGAATCAAAGAAATTCATAATATAAAAAAGATGTACAGGGCGTCTTTGGATTTAGAGGAACAGCTCAACCACCTTTGTTTCTGAATGGCATGCGTAGGGATGCTGTGGCAAGACCTCCACTCTACAAGTGACTGACTAAGGCAGGAATAACCGATATTACCCCCTGATTCAGGAAAGCACTTTAGCATGTGCTTACGTCAATTGAAATCAACCTGCTTCCCCTCCATATAATTTAAACTTTCCAAAACGAACTAGAAGAAGCTCCTCAGAAATGTCCTGTTTCATTCACTACACTAATATCAAAGGGTTTCCCCAATAAAAATGCAATGCATGAACTATGTTGGAAATGAAAATATTACCTAATATGTGACTAATCAGATTTTGTATACAAATTAGGTCTCTTTGCTATCTCCAAAATTGTGCTAGAATGATTTGGTGCTCTCTGAAACAAATCCTTGATTTATTTTTGCTTGTGGCTAAATGAGAAAAATTATAAGTATGAGATTTGTGAATATTGGCTTGTGTGCTCAGTCAAGGAGAAAGAAGACAGAGATTTTATAAAACACAGGCCATCTGTCTTCTTTTCCAACCTAATTAAGTATGGTACAATCTGTGGAAAAATGACAAAAATATGGCTATTTTGGCATGTGACTGTAAAAGAAATCTGATTTATACATTAGTAATTTGTTAATAATTCTTTCATGCTGTACACATTCAGTTTCATTTCAGCTGCAGTCTATTGCCCAAGGCTATGCTATTGAATCAAGGTAAAACAGCAAGTAAAGGCTCTTTTTGATTATGTCTGCAGTTGCAAAACTTATCAGAATTATCTATCATTAACAAAAAAACACAACTCAACCACCACAAAACTAACCCCCAGCCAAAAAACCTCCCAAATCCCACAATCTCCACTTAACAACACTTTTGCAAAACACAGATGAACACAAAAATTAACAAAAATTGGTATTTTTTACAGTTTGGTAACAATTTCCTAAAATTTTCAGAACTGCGGAAACCAAATCAGGCAGCAAACTGTGACAAAGCAGTCTTCTTTGTCAGAGTATTACTCTGATGGGGCATACAAGCACCACACTGGAAAGGAAGGGGTTAAGGAGTTGCTATGGGCCCAGGTATCCCCATTCCACTGTACCTGCAAAGCCTGCAGAGGCTGGAATAGGCACACAAGGAGGGGAGCAGAATAGCTCAGTAGCTGGCAGACAGTGGAGGTGAGCTGATTTATACACTGGGCTCCTGGGAAGGAGCTCCATGGGAATTCTTGCTGCCTGAGGCCTGGCACTAAAGACCTGACCAGGCCCTCAAAGAAGGGACTGTGACCCTTTTAGGGTTTATCTTTGTAATTATTTCTTTACTTTATTATGTAGGAAAAGAGGGGAAGTGATCCAGGGAGGCAGCTGCACAGCACCACAGGGTGCAAGACTTTGCTGCCTACCATTGGGCCCAGACTCTCCTACCAAACCCATAAGAAGGACAACTATGGAAGTCTATCTCTCAGTGGGGAACCTATTTGGGGGAAGACTCCTGAAGATACAAGCATATAGAGCCTGAGACTCTGACACCGGGGGAAGCTCTGACTCCCTTGATCAATCCTGAAGACTTCCCTGTTACTGGATTTTTTTATACATACCCTGAAAGGGGTGGACTTGTGAATGTGATCTGGCTGGGGGACTGAGTCCCTAAAGCATAGACCATAGCAGGGTGGAGAGGGAGTAAGACAAAGTCAATCTGCCACATCCCTGCCCAACTAGCAGCACAATGACACAGACACACAAAATGAAACCTTGAGGACTGACCTGACCACTACATTTGAACCATAATCCTCACTGCTGAAAGGTTAATGCTCTTGAACCTTTTGGATTTCTTGTGCCATTCTTTAAGACTTGATTCTGCAAAGTGCTTAGCAATTCCTGGAGGTGATGAGCACTCTCAGGTACCTCGGAGGGTCAAGCCTTTAGTGCCTAATTCATAATTCCCAAGAAAGAACTTCAGCACTTCAATGACTTTTATATTCCTGAAAACATAAAATTGGCCTTCCGGTATTAAAGAGATAATTCTTGCTGCTATAGCTTGAATTTTGTATTCTACTTTTAAAAAGAGAGAATTCAAACTATCAAGTTAGCTAAAAATCACACACAACACTTACAAATAGCAGTCAACAATTTACATGGAAGGAAAATGTATTAAAGACAGAACAGAAAAGGAAACTAAGTCTGAATGTAGGATCTGCAGAACCTGGGTATGGTAAATGCACTTAGCTTTATGAATCATCCCAGTAAAGTGTAAAGTGTCAAAGAAATACAATTAAACTTGAAATACAAAGTTAGATATGTGCTCAGTCAGTATTACAGTCAATTAGTTTTTCGACAGAGTGTCAGTAGTATTCCTAAAAATCATTTGATTTTCTTCTTAAACATTCAGGTGACAGAGAAGTTCAAGGTGACTTGGATGATTGACCTTCATTGATGAAATACTTTTCCATGCATTCTCTGGCATTAGCTGCACAAGTAGCGAGCTGGGGCTTGTATTTGTCTGCTCTGTTCATTTTGTTATCTTATTTTCTTCTCTACCCCATCCCCCCCTCCATCTTTTTTTTGTTCTGTTTTGTTTTTTTGTCTATTTCTCTGCTCGGAGACACTTAGCTCTTTGGGGCAGGATTTTTTTTAACTTGTCTCTACAGTGCATAGCATAAGGGGGCTCTAATCCTTGACTTGGGTGCACAGGTGCTACTGTAATATAAATAACAACAACAATTTGACATTTGTCTTTTTTTATAAAAACTGAAGAAATCTGAAAACCTAGAACTGACTTATGTTTGCAGGAGCCAAGTGAGGCTTGTGTGGTTGCAACAGAGGAAAGTGTTTTATTGGTAATAACCTGCAAGTGACACAGATAATCAAGCATTTCCTCTGTGTGTAGTCAGACATACAATATTAACTTTTTAAGTCTTTTCTGCCAAAGGTCTAGCACAACAGCTCTGGAGGGAGACAAAAGCACCCAAAATACAGAACACTATTTAATTTCATGTTCTTTGCAGAAGGCTTGTAAGTTGTAGCCTTTTCATATGGTTCTTATTCTTGTAGTGTGTTGTTTTATCCTTTTGTGACGGGATTGTTCTACTCATCACTGGACAGCGCCACCTCCTGGCAGTTGTGGGGATTAGCTGTGTCAGGCTGACACTTCTCCCAGCAGTTACGCCATATCAGTTTCTCCTCTACAGCCCTTCTCTCACTCCAGGATATGTAGTGTCCTCTTTGTGACTCAGCTCTCCCTGTTTTTCCCTTCCGGCAGTCTTCCTCTTTGCTGCTTCACAGTGCCACTTCCAAGGTGGCTGGCAGGGGAACCTGGGCCCACTCGGGATTCTGGCTCAGGAACCCTCTACACAGCAGGTTTCCCGTGCCTTTCCCTGAGCTGCTTCTATATCTTCTAGCTCTCTCCACTCTTTTGGCTTTGCCAATCTATTCACTCCCTCCTTCCAGGGAGTAACTTTAGGTAACCCCTCAACACTCCTCCTTCTCTCACTGGGTGACTGCAGGCTTCTCCTTACCACTCCTGCTGCTTCCAATTTCGCGTCTTTTGTAGAAAGCCCACCTGCCTCTCACAGGTAAGCTTCACTCTAATTAGCTACTTCCAGCCTAAAGTTCCACGGTTTGCAGCCTAATTAGCTGATTGGGGCCACCTGGCCCAATTCAGCTCTTGCAGGGCCACTGTGGGGAGCAAACCCCATCACACCTTCTGTTCTTGTTTGTAGAAAAGCTGCTAACTGCTACAGTAAATAAACAGATTCTTCACTGATTCATCTACAACAGACTCTGAAATAAGTAAATTCTTAGGGTATGAGCATAAGAACTTAAACTCAGGACAAGACCAGTGATCCATCCAGCAAAATATCCTGATTCTGTCAGTGCCACTACAATATGGTTCATACAAAGGTACAAAAACCACCATACTGGGCAATTATGAAATGATCTGTCCACAGGGAAAGTTGCTTCCTTATCTCCAACAGTCAATAGTTAACAAGAGTCTCTGGGATTCAATCCTCTACAGTTCAGCTACTGGAATTGGCAAGCAGGCCAGTAAGCTTTTATGTTATATTACTACAATGACCAAATCATGTTTAATTGCATAGATTTATAGGGCAATGCAATTTGCAAGTATGGTCACTTCCTCTTTAGATCCGTTCCACTTGAAAAATTATAGAATATTCACTGTTCTTTGGCTGGCAGCTGACAGCAGTATTCTTTCCAGAAAGCTTTGCAAAATCCAGATATTCTGTAGTTTTCTCATGTGTAACTTGCTGATTGGAATATGTCAAGAAGAGGATTGTTTAATGACAGGAGACTAATATTTCCCATGTAACACACTATAGAAGATTACTGAAGAGTTAATTATGAAGCATGCCAAGAGCTTAACACACTAAAGACATGTTGGTTCTGCTTTTTTTTTTTTAAATAAGATATGTCATTCCAGACTTATTAAAGTTTTGTCTTTTCCCAAAATGGCCTTTTATTGACTCAGACAATCCTTTGTACTTCCCTAGCATGAAATTATAATAAAAGACAGTCTCACCGATGTCTAAAATGTCCTTGAAATGAAAAGAGAAAATGACTCAAGCTATGTTTCAAAAGTGAATACATATCACTCATCATAGAAAAATGAATTGACTTTGTATTCCTTAGTCTTTAAAATAATCTTATATTATACAGACAATAGAGTTCCAGCTCTTTCAAAGACCAAGTGTTAATCTTACATGAAGATTTTTTTTTTGCCTGTATGTCAATCTTCTGTTTAGATTTTACCCCCTCAAACAATTGGTGGCAGAATAGGAGGATGAGGGCTGAAAAGCACTAACATTCCTGGTGTGGCCACCACACCTCAAATTTCAGAAGCACCATCACCACTTGCACCATTTAGCATCCTTACTGGCAGTAGCAAGGCCAGACTGAATGCCCATGTAGGCAAACATTACCCTTGTACACTTCCCACTTACAGTAATTAATACCTTCCAAATTCTGTACCTCAATTAATGAACCTTCATGTGTGAAGAAAGTAGAATGGGTGCACTGAGCATTTGGCTTCTGTGAGAGAGATTTTCTAAATCTGTCTCTACTTCTTTCTTTGTGTGTTATGATTATTTGTGCTATGGCAACACTGGGGGGACCCCATTGTGCTAGACACTGTACAAACGCATAACAAAAAGACAGGCCCTGGCCCAAAGAGCTAACAATATAAGACAGGAGACAACAGGTGGATACCACAAACAGATGAGGGGGGGCCCATAAGGAAACAGTGAGACAATATTGGTTGGATATTAGGAAACACTATTTCAGTAGGAGTATGGTAAAGCACTGGAATGGGTTACCTAGGGAGGTGGTGGAACCTCCTTCCTTACAGGTTTTTAAGGCCCGGCTTGACAAAGCCCTGGCTGGGATGATTTAGTTGGTGTTGGTCCTGCTTTGAGCAGGGGTTTGGACTAGATGACCTCCTGACATCTCTTCCAACCCTAATATTCTATGATTCTATAATACTGTGCAATGCGTACCTGTTTGTATAAATAAATGGGGAATAGAGCTAGAAATGGTAGAAATTTTCAGAATGGAAGAGGCTGTTAAGCAGTCCCATTGTAAGTGAGATAAATTTCATTTTACAGATGAGAAAACTGATCAACAGAATGCTTAAAGGATAGAGTGGAACCCAAAACCTCACTCTTTGGAAAAAGTGAAGATGAATAATGATAATTTTGGGGTCAGATTCTGTGATGTGATACAGAATGTGCAACCAAAGAGAAATGGGGGATGGTGGCTTGATGAATGATGCAGGATGAAGTAGGGGCCCCAGTGCAAGTTAGAGCAACCCGGAGGAAGGCACTTCAGCTCATAAAAGCATGTAGACTGAGTGCTACTCCTGAAATGCCCCAACCTCCACCCCAAGTGCATCCCCTATGCCAGGGATTGCAAGTGGAGGTGGGGGGAAGACAATGTAGAAGTACTTATGGTGGCCCTGTGGGATGTTCAAAGTGGTAATAATCTGGAAGTCAGTGGCCAGCCACAGTCAATCGTACCTTAGCAGATCATATTGGAAAGATTACTGCCTCCAAAAGTATCTGCTCTCATTAGTGTCCTCTGGAGAGGACATGGGGCAGTAGAAGAGAGGATGTGATTTGATGTGACTTTGTGTTGCAATTTGGATAAGGAGAATAAAGTTGAATGTTAATTTGTTTAGTTTTGCTTAAAGTAACTGCAACAAACATGTTTTAAAATGTATTCTAGTGAAGATGCCAAAAAGGAAAAAGAAATGACAGCAAATCAGCCAAACACAGTGAGTTAAGGGAAAAGATTCCACTGCACACCAGAAAGTAGGTGGAATGGAGTACAGAAGAAGGGAACAAGAAACAGACTGTCAGTCTCCACTACCTTGCACCTGTTGCTATTTACAACTGCGTAAAGGGAGTGTAAAATGTACAAAATCAGAATTGTCATTTTACACCCAGTTTTCATACGTGTAAAGGACTACTCTGTGTGAAAGACAATGGAGAATCCAGTACACATACAATAAAATACTTGAACTCTCCCTTTTCCACAAGTGATGCTTCATGGTTCCATCTTTCATTATTGGACGAAATCAATACACAAAATATCAGATGCTATTCAGTCAGAGTTAGCTGCTTTAGGTGCTACCTTTGATGAATGGCTGTATCATGTTTCAACATTTAGAACGGAGTTGGATGCACTCAGAACCACTCAGGAAAACATGAAAAAGTATGGGGAGAAAAAAATCAATGGATCATCTGAGTTTTGTAATCACTTTAATCCAATGGCACAGGGCTTTTGCCTTATCACTTATCACTAACAAAAAGTCCAGTGAGTGAGCCCATGGTGTCAGGAACAACAGACAGAGGAGTGGAAGATTAATTTCCTAGTGGCTTTTGTTGGTTTGGGATTTTTTTTATATTTTTTTAGAAAGTTAAAACCTTTACTCAACAAAAAATACATCCAATGTGATATAAATGCTGTTTCTCAGAAGTGAACATTCATACAGAGAGCCAGACCTGTAGTCACCATACTACTAACATTCTCTGATCCCAAAGTCATGGATACTTGGCTGGTGTGAAAAAGCATAGCTGTGATAGCTCCATTTCCCCCTGCTCATATGCCTCCAGTGCGCATAGTCCTGGAGACACATATTCAAAAGAGTGTTTTCTGAAAAGCAATACTGCAGCAAATATCCTGAACCTACCCAGAATGAAAGGACAGTACTGAAGTGGGAAGCTGTGTTTTTGAAAACTCATTCAGCAGAGGATCTTGGACAAATGCAATATTGGGGAAGCATCTACCAGAAAATGTGAATGCTGATGGCGAAGGGGGCAACACCTGGACTAAAAGACTGATATTTTTCAATAAGAAGAGCTTCTGTTTTCCTTTTCACTGTGATTGTTGGTATTGTAGCAATTCCATGAAAACTAAGACAATGTTGAAATGTACAATATGCTCCTGATAAATGGACATCTTGATCTGACCGCTACAGATAATGCCTTACAGATATTTATTCTTTTATACAACATTTTCTTTTAGAGTGCTTTCGGGAAATAGGGAAGTTCGTTGGTGGTGGAATTGTTGGCTCTAGGAGGAAAAAGTTGTGGTCTTTAGGTTAGTTTTATTTCTCTTGTGAAATGTCTAATAAAGGTAAAGGTTCTGAATTATTATATTGAAAACTTTAATGTTTGTAATTGTGTGTTTAAATGATGTGAGGTTCTTCCTAGGCTTGTCTGCTAAATGGAAAAAAATATACAAATGCACACAACAATATTTTATCACCTTTATGTGCAGAGTAAGGTCCTACTCACCAGGAGTAAGTGTAGCAGAAAAAGAGTCCATTACACTTCCTATCTATCAGTATACAGCATATAAAGCCAAGAGATACAGGTACATGATGCCCCACTGTAACTCATGGGATAGGGTTCTCTATTACTTAACAAGAGTAAGGGTGATAGAACTAGGCCAGGGGTTGGCAACTTCTGGCATGCAGCTCGCCAGGGTGAGCACCCTGGCAAGCCGGGCCAGTTTGTTTGCCCACTGCGTCAGCAGGTTCGGCCAATCGTGGCACCCACTGGCCACGGTTCTTCATCCCAGGCCAATGGGGGCAGTGGGAAGCTGTGGCCAGCACATCCCTCGCCTGTGCCACTTCCCGCAGCTTCCGTTGACCTGGGACGGCAAACCGCGGCCAGTGGGAGCCGTGATCGGCTGAACCTGCCGACACAGTAGGCAAACAAACTGGCCTGGCCTGCCAGGGTGCTTACCCTGGTGAGCCGCATGCCAGAGGTTACTGACCCCTGAACTAGGCTCTCAATAATGATATTAGTTATATTATAAAAATTGATTTCAAATAAATACCTTTTTTTAAAAAAAGGCAAAATAACCATTTAAGGAACAAGAGAATCTCTTAACCTCTGAAGAAGCCCTCTGTGCAAGCTTGAAAGCTTCTCTCTCACCAACAAAAGTTGATCCAATAAAAGCTATTACTTCATCAACTTGTCTTTCCAGTAACCTGCTATGTTTACATGAAGATATATCTAAAGTAGCAATTTAAAACCATTTCCATCTTAGGTTGTTATTTTTTTAAATGATAAGTATTTATTTTTTTCTTTTCCAGCAATTAATTTCTCTAAGAGACCTTTTAATAGCCCTGACACATTTTCTATTTTTTTTAAAAGCTTTAAGCTGTTCCTTGTATAGTTTTTATTAAAGTTTCCAAACAACTTCTTTACCATTAACTCAGATATGTTACTTTATTTTAATAAAGTTAAAATTAATTTTAAAAAAAGTTACACAGTATATTCTCTATATTTATCTACAGTCATTTGTTTTTGTTTCAGGACAGTCTTGGAAGGAAAGTCCTGAATATTGTTAAAAGGTTAACCTGGTGTAAAATTTTAAATATAGGAATTTGTATTCAACTGTCTTGCAGAAGTACTGCACTGTGGAATGATGTGTTGTACTGTATGATGGACGCTAGTGGGCAAGTGCTTAACTGTGAACGATAAGATCATTTATCTATCTTTGTCAGCTTTGTGCCACTTCAGTTAGTTGATTAAATAAATCACTCAGAAGGGCTTGGATGCTGATGCATATTTTATTCATCTTGGCAAACTGGCTGCTAACACATCTTCTTTCATTTTACAGTAATTATTTTTTTCTTCTTCAGAGGATTTCAATCCCTAGAGATATGCTCGTACAATAGTAAGCATAGCCATACTTCAAGCTGTACTTCCCACTCAAGGACCTAATGAGGTTGAATAACAGTTGTCATATTTTAATCAGACACTAAAAATTCACACACAGACACCCAAGTTGAGTGTGCAAAATATAAATTCAGAGACACAAAGAGGTAACTTTGAGTGCATCACTCTTCTGAGCCAAAGTGATGATCCTCTGCAGTTTGAACTAAAATGTTAAGTGTAACAGTCCTGTAATTAGAGTGACCAGATCATCACACTAAAATATCAGGATACATTGGGGTGCCATCAGCCCCTCCCACAGTCCACCCCCACTCCTCCCAGGCTCCTCTCCCACTCTGCCTGAGGTCCCGCCCCTGGCTGCTCACCCCCCCAACACACCCATCCTCATCCCTTGGCCTGCCTCTGGCTTGCTGTGTCCCTCCTCAGTCCCCCACCCACCGCTCACCTACCCACCCACTTGCTAGACTGCACGCTGCTCGCCTCTTCACCACCCCGCATGCGTCTCATCGCTACCGCACTGACTTAGAATCATAGACAATCAGGGTTGGAAGGGACCTCAGGAGGTCATCTAGTCCAACCCCCTGCTCAAAGCAGGACCAGTTCCCAACTAAGTCATCCCAGCCAGGGCTTTGTCAAGCCTGACCTTGAAAACCTCTAAGGAAGGAGATTCCACTACCTCCCTAGGTAACCCATTTCAGTGTTTCACCACTCTCTGAGTGAAAAAGTTTTTCCTAATATCCAACCTAAACCTCTCCCACTGCAACTTGGGACCATTACTCCTTGTTCTGTCATCGGGTACCATTGAGAACAGTCTAGATCCATCCTCTTTGGAACCTCCTTTCAGGTAGTTGAAAGCAGCTATCAAATCCCCCCTCATTCTTCTCTTCTGCAGACTAAACAATCCCAGTTCTCTCAGCCTCTCCTCACAAGTCATGTGCTCCAGCCCCCTAATCATTTTTGTTACCCTCTGCTGGACTCTTTCCAATTTTTCCACATCCTTCTTGTAGTGTGAGGCCCAAAACTGGACACATTACTCCAGATGAGGCCTCACCAATGTCGAATAGAGGGGAATGATCACATCCCCCTATCTGCTGGCAGTGCCCTTACTTATACAGCTCAAAATGCTATTAGCCTTCTTGGCAACAAGGGCACACTGTTGACTCACATCCAGCTTCTCGTCCACTGTAATCCCTAGGTCCTTTTCTGCAGACCTGCTTACTAGCCATTCGGTCCCTAGTCTGTAACAAGTATCAGAGGGGTAACCGTGTTAGTCTGGATCTGTAAAAGCAGCAAAGAATCCTGTGGCACCTTATAGACTAACAGACGTTTTGGAGCATGAGCTTTCGTGGGTGAATACCCACTTCCTCAGATGCATGTAGTGGAAATTTCCAGGGGCAGGTATATATATGCTAGCAAGCAAGCTAGAGATAACGAGGTCAGTTCAATCAGGGAGGATGAGGCCCTGTTCTAGCAGTTGAGGTGTGAAAACCAAGAGAGGAGAAACTGGTTCTGTAGTTGGTAAGCCATTCACAGTCTTTGTTCAATCCTGAGCTGATGGTGTCAAATTTGCAGATGAACTGAAGCTCAGCAGTTTCTCTTTGAAGTCTGGTCCTGAAGTTTTTTTGCTGCAGGATGGCCACCTTAAGGTCTGCTATAGTGTGGCCAGGGAGGTTGAAGTGCTCTCCTACAGGTTTTTGTATATTGCCATTCCTAATATCTGATTTGTGTCCATTTATCCTTTTCCATAGAGACTGTCCAGTTTGGCGATGTACATAGCAGAGGGGCATTGCTGGCATATGATGGCATATATAACATTGGTGGATGTGCAGGTGAATGAACCAGTGATGGTGTGGCTGATCTGGTTAGGTCCTGTGATGGTGTCGCTGGTGTAGATATGTGGGCAGAGTTGGCATCGAGGTTTGTTGCATGGATTGGTTCCTGAGCTAGAGTTATTATGATGCAGTGTGCAGTTACTGGTGAGAATATGTTTCAGGTTGTCAGGTTGTCTCTGGGCAAGGACTGACCTGCCACCCAAGGCCTGTGAAAGTGTGGGATCATTGTCCAGGATGGGTTGTAGATCCTTGATGATGTGTTGGAGGGGTTTTAGCTGGGGGCTGTATGTGATGGCCAGTGGAGTCCTGTTGGTTTCTTTCTTGGGTTTGTTTTGCAGTAGGAGGCTTCTGGGTACACGTCTGGCTCTGTTGATCTGTTTCCCTATTTCCTCATGCGGGTATTGTAGTTTTGAGAATGCTTGGTGGAGATTTTGTAGGTGTTGGTCTCTGTCTGAGGGGTTAGAGCAGACTCCACTGGCCATCACATACAGCCCCCAGCTAAAACCCCTCCAATGCATCTTCAAGGATCTACAACCCATCCTGGACAATGATCCCACACTTTCACGGGCCTTGGGAGGCAGGCCAGTCCCTGCCCACAGACAACCTGCCAACCTGAAACATATTCTCACCAGTAACTGCACACCGCACCATAATAACTCTAGCTCAGGAACCAATCCATGCAACAAACCTCGATGCCAACTCTGCCCACATATCTACACCAGCGACACCATCACAGGACCTTACCAGATCAGCCACACCATCACTGGTTCATTCACCTGCACATCCACCAATGTTATATATACCATCATATGCCAGCAATGCCCCTCTGCTATGTACATCGCCAAACTGGACAGTCTCTACGGAAAAGGATAAATGGACACAAATCAGACATTAGGAATGGCAATATACAAAAACCTGTAGGAGAGCACTTCAACCTCCCTGGCCACACTATAGCAGACCTTAAGGTGGCCATCCTGCAGCAAAAAAACTTCAGGACCAGACTTCAAAGAGAAACTGCTGAGCTTCAGTTCATCTGCAAATTTGACACCATCAGCTCAGGATTGAACAAAGACTGTGAATGGCTTGCCAACTAAAGAACCAGTTTCTCCTCTCTTGGTTTTCACACCTCAACTGCTAGAACAGGGCCTCATCCTCCCTGATTGAACTGACCTCGTTATCTCTAGCTTGCTTGCTAGCATATATATATCTGCCCCTGGAAATTTCCACTACAAGCATCTGAGGAAGTGGGTATTCACCCACGAAACCTCATGCTCCAAAACGTCTCTTAGTCTTTAAGGTGCCACAGGATTTTTTGCTGCTAGTCTGTAACAGTGAATGGGATTCTTCCGTCCTAAGTGCAGGACTCTGCACTTGTCCTTGTTGAACCTCATCAGATTTCTTTTGGCCCAGTCCTCTAATTTGTCTAGGTCCCTCTGTATCCTATCCCTACCCTCCAGCATATCTACCACTCCTCCAAGTTTAGTGTCATCTGCAAACTTGCTGAGAGTGCAGTCTATGCCATCCTCCAGATCATTAATGAAGATATTGAACAAAACCGGCCCCAGGACCGACCCTTGGGGCACTCCACTTGAAACTGGCTGCCAACTAGATATGGAGCTGTTGATCACTACCCGTTGAGCCCTACGATCTAGCCAGCTTCCTATCCACTTTATAGTCCAATCGTCCAGCCCATACTTCCTTAACTTGCTGGTAAGAATACTGTGTAGACAGCTGCAGCAGCACAGCAGCCAGCAAACAGAGCTGTAAACAGGGGAGTTTCAGAGGGAGTTCTCTTGGAGGAGCAGGTTTTTGTATTTTGTATATTGTATTGTGTAGTTTGTATGTGTGGAGGCTGCTAGGGGCAGTGTGCTGGGAGAGAAGCTAAGTCCTGTTTAGGGGGCGGTGCTTACCTGCTTAGGGGCCTATAAAAGTAGCCAGCCAGTCAGGCAGCAGCAGAGACAGCTGCAGCGGCAAAGCAGCCAGCAAACAGAGCTGTAAACCGGGGAGTTTCAGAGGGAGTTTACAGGGGGAGGTTGTGGGGGAGACTAAGAGACCTAGCCAGAGGAACTGACAGGCTAGTTAAGGGAGTGGGTGGTGGTCTGGCAGTGTTCTGGTGCCTGTTGGGGGTTTGCTTTGTTTTGTGTTTCTTGGACTACCAGGTTTTAGGTGGGAAGGCTATGACCGATACAGAGGCAGCAGTGAAAGACACAATGAGGATGATTGGATGTGGAAGCTGCGGCATGTACATGATCCTGGAGGGGTACCTGAAAAGAGTTTTGTCTGCATGAAGTGCTGCCTGATAGAGCTGATGGAAGAAAAGATCTGAGGACTGGAGATGCAGGTGGAAACTCTGGTCGAGTTTAGAAGGGGGTTCGAGCAGATGATGGAGCAAAGACATGAGGAGGCTGAAGGGATAAGCTCAGACTTGCAGATGGAAGCAGGACCAAAGAATTCTGAGGAGAGACTGCTGGGTGAGGAAAGTGGACGGTGGAAGCATGTGACTAAGAGAACCAGGCAGAGGAAAAGACGGGCCAGTGAAGGAGAAATAGAACTCAGGAACAGGTTTGCAGAGTTGGAAAATGAAGAAGGGGCACAGCAGGTGGTCACTGAAGGAGAGAGGACAAGGAAAAAGTGAAGAGCTCCTAGTCCTACAGGAAGAGGGGAGGAGTCAATGGAGGCAACACCAAATATAAGCCCCAGGAGGATTGCAAGGGTGAATAGGAATCGAGAGGACTTGCAGCCAGTGGGTGCAGGGGATAGACTGGAGAATCACACTGTCACCAGGAAAAGGCAGGTCTACGTGATTGGGACAGATAGCTAAGGGTTAATGTCTCTTTCACCTGAAGCACCTGACCAGAGGACCAATCAGGAAACCGGATTTTTTTCAACTCTGGGTGGAGGGAAGTTTGTGTCTGAGGTCTTTGTTTTCTGTCTGCCTGCTTTCTCTGAGCTTTGGAGAAGTAGTTTCTGTTTTCTAATCTTCTGTTTCTAAGTGTATGGACAAAGAGATCAGATAGTAAGTTATATGGTTTCTTTTCTTTGGTATTTGCATGAATATAAGTGCTGGAGTGCTTTGATTTGTATTCTTTTTGAATAAGGCTGTTTATTCAATATTCTTTTAAGCAATTGACCCTGTATTTTGTCACCTTAATACAGAGAGACCATTTGTATGTATTTTTCTTTCTTTTTTATATAAAGCTTTCTTTTAAGACCTGTTGGAGTTTTTCTTTACTTCAGGGAAATTGAGTCTGTACTCACCAGGGAATTGGTGGGAGGAAGAAATCAGGGGGGAGAACTGTGTGTGTTGGATTTGCTAGCCTGATTTTGCATTCCCCCTGGGTGAAGAGGAAAGTGCTTTTGTTTCCAGGACTGGAAACGGAGAGGGGGAGTCACTCTGTTTGGATTCACATAGCTTGTGTCTGTGTATCTCTCCAGGAGCACCTGGAGGGGGGAAGGGAAAAAGGATTATTTCCCTTTGTTGTGAGATTCAAGGGATTTGGGTCTTGGGGTCCCCAGGGAAGGTTTTTCAGGGGGACCAGAGTGCCCCAAAACACTCTAATTTTTTGGGTGGTGGCAGCAAGTACCAGGTCCAAGCTGGTAGCTAAGCTTGGAGGTTTTCATGCTAACCCCCATATTTTGGATGCTAAGGTCCAAATCTGGGACTAAGGTTATGACAGGACTCCTTACTGAGAAGAATAGACAGGCCTGTAACTAGAGCTGATCCAGAGAACAGAAGGGTGTGCTGTCTGCTGGGTGCTAAGATACGGGATGTGGACCTGAGTCTGAAAAGGATCCTATCGGGAGCGTGAAAGAATCCATTGATTGTCCTTCATGTGGGAACGAATGATATGGCTAGATTCTCGCTGGAATGTATCAAGGGAGACTATGCTAAACTGGGGAAGATGCTTAAGGAAATCGAGGCTCATGTGATCTTCAGTAGGATTCTGCCGATTCCTAGAGAAGGGCAACAAAGGTGTGACAAGTTATGGTGATCAACAGATGGCTCAGGCAGTGGTGCTATAAGGAGGGCTTTGGGATGTATGGCCACTGGAAAGCATTTATGGACAGAAGACTGTTCTCTCAGGATGGACTTCACCTGAGTAAGGAGGGAAATAGACTTCTAGGATGGAGGCTCGACCAACTGATTAAGAGAGCTTTAAACTAGGAATTTGCGGGAGATGGTTGGGAGATGTCCAGGTGATCTCCATGCCAGAATTTAACCTTGAGAGGGAAGAAAACAAAGTAAGAGGGGATACAGCCGTGGACAGAAGAATTGACATAAGGAGGAAGGGTAGTGTAGATACCAGTCTAACAAGTGATGCTGGTGATAGAATGTCTGCTCCTAGTGGGGTAAAGAATGTCAGTGAAGCCAAACGGCAAAAATTAAGATGTCTGTACACTAACGTGAGGAGCCTAGATAACAAAATGGAGGAACTAGAGCTATTGGTGCAGGAAGTGAAACCAGATATTATAGAGATAATAGAAACATGGTGGAATAGTAGTCATGACTGGAGTACAGGTATTGAAGGCTATGTGCTGTTTAGGAAAGACAGAAATAAAGGCAAAGGTGGTGGAGTAGCATTGTATAAAAATGATGAGGTTAACTGTAAAGAAATAAGAAGTGATGGAATGGATAAGACAGAGTCTGTCTGGGCAAAAATCACACTGGGAAAAAAAGCTACTAGAGCCTCCCCTGAGATAGTGCTTGGGGTGTGCTGCAGACCTCCGGGATCTGATTTGGATATGAATAGAGACCTCTTTAATGTTTTTAATGAACTAAACACTAATGGGAATTGTGTGATCATGAGAGACTTTAGTTTCCCAGATATAGACTGGAGGACAAGTGTTAGTAAGAATAATAGGGCTCAGATTTTTCTGGATGTGATAGCTGATGGATTTCTTCACCAAGTAGTTGAAGAACCAACAAGAGGGGATGCCATTTTAGATTTGGTTTTGGTGAGTAGTGAGGACCTCATAGAAGAAATGGTTGTAGGGGACAACCTTGGTTCGAGTGATCATGAGCTAATTCAGTTCAAACTAGATGGAAGGATAAACAAAAACAGATCTGGGATTAGGGCTTTTGACTTCAAAAGGGCTAACTTTAAAGAATTAAGGAAATTAGTTAGGGAAGTGGATTGGACTGAAGAACTTGTGGATCTAAATGCGGAGGAGGCCTGGAATAACTTTAAGTTGAAGCTGCAGAAACTATCAGAAGCCTGCATCCCAAGAAAGGGGAAAAAAAACCATAGGCAGGAGTTGTAGACCAAGCTGGATGAGCAAGCATCTCAGAGAGGTGATTAAGAAAAAGCAGAAAGCCTACAAGGAGTGGAAGATGAGTGGGATTAGCAAGGAAAGTTACCTTAGTGAGGTCAGAACATGTAGGGATAAAGTGAGAAAGGCTTAAAGCCATGTAGTGTTGGACCTTGCAAAGGGAATTAAAACCAATAGTAAAAGGTTCTATAGCCATATAAATAAGAAGAAAACAGAGAAAGGAGAAGTGGGACCGCTAACCACTGAGGATGGAGTGGAGATTAAGGATAACCTAGGCATGGCCCAATATCTAAGTAAGTACTTTCCCTCAGTCTTTAATGAGGCTAATGAGGCGCTTAGGGATAATGGAAGGATGCCAAATGGGAATGAGGATATGGAGGTAGATATTACCACATCTGAGGTAGAAGCCAAACTTGAACAGCTTAATGGGACAAAATTGGAGGGCCCAGATAATCTTCATGCAAGAATATTAATGGAACTGGCACATGAAATTGCAAGCCCATTAGCAAGAATTTTTAATGAATTGGTAAACTCAGGGGTTGTACCGTACGACTGGAGAATTGCTAACATAGTTCCTATCTTTAAGAAAGGGAAAAAAAGTGATCCGAGTAATTACAGGCCTGTTAGTTTGACATCTGTAGTATGTAAGGTCTTGGAAAAAATTTTGAAGGAGAAAGTAGTTAAGGACATTGAGGTCAATGGTAATTGGGACAAATTACAACATGGTTTTACTAAAGGTAGATCTTGCCAAACCAACCTGAATTCCTTCTTTGAGAAGGTGACAGATTATTTAGACAGAGGAAGTGCACTAGATCTAATTTACCTCGATTTCAGTAAGGCATTTGACACAGTTCCACATGGGGAATTATTAGTTAAATTGGAAAAGATGGGGATCAATATGAAAATTGAAAGGTGCATAAGGAACTGGTTAAAGGGAAGACTCCAACGGGTCGTACTGAAGGGTGAACTGTCAGGCTGGAAGGAGGTTACTAGTGGAGTTCCTCAAGGATCAGTTTTGGGACCAATCTTATTTAACCTTTTTATTACTGATCTTGGCACAAAAAGCGGGAATGTGCTAAAAAAGTTTGTGGATGACACACAGCTGGAAGGTATTGCTAACACAGAGAAGGACAGGGATATCATACAGGAAGATCTAGATGACCTTGTAAACTGGAGTAATAGTAATAGGATGAAATTTAATAGTGAAAAGTGCAAGGTCATGCATTTGGGGATTAATAATAAGAATTTTAGTTATAAAATGGGGACACATCAGTTGGAAGCAACAGAGGGAGAGAAGGACCTTGGAGTATTGGTTGATCACAGGATGACTATGAGCCGCCAATGTGATATGGCCGTTAAAAAAGCTAATGCAGTTTTAGGATGCATCAGGCAAGGTATTTCCAGCGAAGATAAGGAGGTGTTAGTACCGTTATATAAGACACTGGTGAGACCTCATCTGGAATACTATGTGCAGTTCTGGTCTCCCATGTTTAAGAAGAATGAATTCAAACTGGAACAGGTTCAGAGACGGGCTGCTAGGATGATCCGAGGAATGGAAAACCTGTCTTATGAAAGGAGACTCAAAGAGCTTGGCTTGTTTAGCCTAACCAATAGAAGGTTGAGGGGGGATATACTTGCTCTTTATAAATATATCAGAGAGATTAATATTAGGGAGGGAGAGGAATTATTTAAGCTTAGTACCAATGTAGACACAAGAAAAAATGGATATAAACTGGACACTAGGAAGTTTAGACTTGAAATTAGACAAAGGTTTCTAACCATTAGAGGAGTGAAGTTCTGGAACAGCCTTCCAAGGGGAGTAGTGGGGGCAAAAGACATATCTGGCTTTAAGACTAAGCGTGATAAGTTTATGGAAGGGATGGTATGATGGGATAGCTTAATTTTGGCAATTGATCTTTTGATTATCAGCAGGTAAGTATGCCCAGTGGTCTGTGATGGGATGTTGGATGGGATGGGATCTGAGTTACTGCAGAGAATTCTTTCCTGAGTGCTGGCTGGTGAGTCTTGCCCACATGCTCAGGGTTTAGCAGATCGCCATATTTGGGATCAGGAAGGAATTTTCCCCCGGGCCAGATTGGCAGAGGCCCTGGAGGTTTTTCGCCTTCCTCTGCAGCGTGGGGCATGGGTCACTTTCTGGTGGATTCTCTGCAGCTTGAGGTCTTCAAACCACAATCTGAAGACTTCAATAACTCGGACATAGGTTAGGGGTTTGTTATAGAAGTGGATGGGTAGGATTCTGTCGCCTGCTTTGTGCAGGAGGTCAGACTAGATGATCATATTGGTCCCTTCTGACCCTAAAGTTTATGAGTTTAGGAGACTGTATCAAAAGCTTTGCTAAAGTCAAGAAATAACACATCCACTGCTTTCCCCTCTTCCACAGACCCAGTTATCTCCTCCTAGAAGGCAACTAGGTTAGTAAGGCATGACTTGCCCTTCGTGAATCCATGCTGACTGTTCCTGATCACTTTCCTCTCCTCTAAGTGCTTCATAATTGATTTTTTGAGGACCTGCTCCCTGATTTTTCCAGGGACTGAGGTGAGGCTGACTGGCCTGTAGTTCCCTGGATCTTCCTTCTTCCCTTTTTTAAAGATGGGCATTACAGTAGCCTTTTTCCAGTCATCCGGGACCTTCCCCATTCACCATGAGTTTTCAAAGATGCAGTCACATCCACCAACTCCTTTAGCACCCTCAGATGCAGCGCATCTGGCCCCATGGACTTGTGCTCGTCTAGTTTTTCTAAATAGTCCCAAACCACTTCTTTCTCCACAGAGGGCTTGTCACCTTCTCCCCATACTGTGCTGCCCAGTGCAGCAGTCTGGGAGCTGGCCTTGTTTGTGAAGACAGAGGCAAAAAAATCATTGAGTACATTAGCTTTTTCCACATCCTCCATCACTAGGTTGCCTCTTTCATTCAGTAAGGGGCCCACACTTTCCTTGACTTTCTTCTTGTTGGTAACATACCTGAAGAAATGCTTTTTATTACTCATAACATCTCTTGCTAGCTGCAACTCTAAGTGTGATTTGGCCTTCCTGATTTCACTCCTGCATGCCTGAGCAATATTTTTATAGTCCTCCTTGGTCATTTGTCCAATCTTCCACTTCTTGTAAGCTTCTTTTTTGCGTTTAAGATGAGCAAGGATTTCACTGTTAAGCCAAGCTGGTTGCCTGCCATATTTTCTATTCTTTCTACACATCGGGATGGTTTTTTCCTGCAACCTCAATAAGGATTCTTTAAACTACAGCCAGCTCTCCTGGACTCCTTTCCTCCTCATGTTATTTTCCCAGGGAACCTGCCCATCAGCTCTCTGAGGGAGTCCAAGTCCACTTTTCTGAAGTTCAAAGTCTGTATTCTGCTGCTATCCTTTCTTCCTTGTGTCAGGATCCTGAACTCGGCCATCTCATGGTCACTGCCTCCCCAGGTTCCCATTTACTTTTGCTTCCCCTCTGCCAGGTGCCCTCCATCTCTTCTTGCCCCTCCACCGCCCTCGCTCCGCCCCCATTCCACCCTCTTCCCCCAACTCCCTGCCCCTGCCCTGCCTCTTCTCCACCTCCTCCTCTGAGCACATGGTGTACCCACTCCTCCCCACTCCCTCCTGGAAAGCACGAAGTACCACCAAACAGCTGTTAGGTGGCAGGAAGCGCTGGAGGGGAGGAGGAGCAGGGATGCGGCACGCTGAGGGGAGGGGGGAGAAGGAGGCGAGAAGGAGGGAGATTGGCTACAATTTTCCCCATATGTGCTGCAGCCCCAGAGCACCCATGGGGTCAATGTCTCTCTCCCGCTCACCTCCTTACCTGAATAGTTGGAAAAATGGTGTCCCGATCATACATTGCTCAGGACGTGGGACAAAGAGTTAAATATTGGGACAGTATAGGGACATTTGGTCACCCTACCTGTAATATCCTGGATAAAATGTGACCAATGTAACTACTAATAGCTAAATGCCTATTTACTTGTTTGTGCATATAAATCAGGTAGTTAAACATTAAGCAACTAATATTTCTGTTCACAGTGAGTTGCACATGGGGAAAAATGGCACAATATTTCATGAACAGCCTGGATTGACACCCTGCTAAAAATCTGACCCTTAATACTGGATTGAGAGTACCTTTTTATATGATTAATCCCCTGTTCTTTGAAGGAGTAGTAGAGGCACACTGCGTACGTACACCCCCCAAAATGACAACCAGATTCATAGATTCATAGACTTAAGGTCTGAAGGGACCATATGGTCATCTAGTCTGACCTCCTGCACAATACAGGCCACAGAATCTCACCCACCCACTCCTGTAACAAACCCCTAACCTGTGTCTGAGTTATTGAAGTCCTCAAATCATGGTTTAAAGACCTCAAGGTGCAGAGAATCCTCCAGCAGATAAATCATGCTCCATGCTGCAGAGGAAAGTGAAAAACCTCCAGGGCCTCTGCCAATCTTCCCTGGAGGAAAATTCCTTCCTGTCCCCAAATATGGTGATCATTTAAACCCGTTTCCATTTATAAATACTAAAACAAAATCTTTTAATTGTCCCAGTAGTTTAGATTCCAAACGTGACCTTTCTTAAGACTCCGGCAAGCAAAGGGAAGAATGTCCTCCAGATTCTAAATATCCTTTTTTTTAATCTATTAGTTGCTGAGCAACAAAGTTACTCTGAGCATGTGGGCAAGACTCACCAGCCAGTACCCAGGAAAGAATTCGCTGTAGCAACTCAAATCTCACCCCATCTAACATCCTCCCATCACAGACCATTGGACATATTTACCTGCTAATAATCAAAGATCAATTAATTGCCAAAAATTAGGCTACCTCATCATACCATCCCCTCCATAAACTTATCAAGCTTAGTTTTGAAGCCAGATATGTCTTTTGCCCCCACTACTCCTCTTGGAAGGCTGTTCCAGAACTTCACTCCTCTAATGGTTAGAAACCTTTGTCTAATTTCAAGTCTAAACTTCCTAGTGTCCAGTTTATATCCATTTCTTCTTATGTCCACATTGGTACTAAGCTTAAATAATTCCTCTCCCTCCCTGATATTTATCCCTCTGATATATTTATAAAGAGCAATCATATCTCCCCTCAGCCTTCTTTTGGTTATGCTAAACAAGCCAAGCTCTTTCAGTCTCCTTTCACACCTTTCTGTCCCTCGATGGTTGATTACCCTGGTAACAATAATCTCAGTTTGATAATTAAACATAAGTGTGGGGGAAAAAAACAAAAACCCAGGTTCCTGAAAGGGTTAAATCACTATGCAAGATACAGTTATGTCCACAGTTGCTATTATCTCCAAGCCTTCTACAGTCAGTGCATTGAACAAAGCAAAACAGCATTATCTAGTAGGGAAATAAATTGATTACCAATTAATCTCTGCTGGGCTCCATGCACTCTTCAATCTGTTTGATGCAGTGTCTATAGAAAATCTCCATCATGCAACACTTTAATAACAAACATTTTGCAATATTGAATCTCCTTTAATTTACTGCTTGTTTTTCTTTACTTCATGTATTTCATCTTTGTCATTTTAACTCCCTGGTCTAAATTCTTACCTGGCTTGTGTGGGTCCACTAGTAGTGGGAGCAGAAAGCCTCTTTCCTGCCATACAATATCACAACCACACAGGAGCCAGCACCATGCTACAGCACTTTTTAAACTGAACTGTTTGCTGCGGGTCCACCTAATGCTTTTGTTGGCGTTCTACAGTACTCAGGGATTGTAGTAGTCAGCTGGGTAGGAGAAATGACTGTGATCTGGTGCCCACTACTACTGTTCACCAATCTGGAAACAGTGCACTGGGATAATGCTTGCTGCCCATTTGACAAGCATCGGTAAGTGCTGAGTCTGAGGAAGACTTCCTAGCCGTCCTATCCCATTCTGCCTGAATGTGCCTTGCATAGGCAAAGTGACTTGGGAAATCTGGGCTATTCCAGCTTCAACCCTCACATTGAACTCTCCCTCTCCCCACCACAGGGAAAGTTGTAATTTGGTTTTTTGTATTTTTCTGCATATTTAAAAAAAATTCTCTTTTTCTTTCTCTCTATTTATTAATGTTTGGTATATTAGACAAAACATATAATATCCAGTGGATTATGATTCTCAACATTATGAAGAACAAAACAAATGTCTAAAGCAGGGATTGGCAACCTTTGGCAGGGTAAGCACCTTGGCAGGCTGGGCTGGTTTATTTATGTGCCACGTCTGCAGATTTGGCCAATTGCGGCTCCCACTGGCCGCAGTTCGCCGTCCCAGGCCAAAGGGGGCTGCAGGAAGCAGCGCGGGTTGAGGGATGTGCTGGCCGCTGCTTTCTGCTTCCCCCATTGGCCTGGAGTGGCTAACCACAGCCAGTGGGAGCCGTGATTGGCTGAACCTCCGGACACGGATGGTAAACAAACTGGCCCGGCCTGCCAGGATGCTTATCCTCGTGAGCCACGTGCCAAAGGTTGCCGATCCCTGCACTAAAGGATAACCCCATGCACATGTCCCCCAAACAGTCAGCTCTTGAATGTGGGAAAAATATTAATATACAGTTATTTGGGCCAGTAGCAGCATCCAATGTGGATCCAAATACAAAGTACATACTTATAGTAGAACAAAATAGACATGGATGTGTGTTTAGTGTCATTCTTGGATCAGGAGATGCATATGCTTAACTATGTGATCCCAGAGTAAATACCCATCCCCTATCTCTATATATAGTATGCAGAAAGATCTCTCTAAAAATTCAGGTAGAGCCATGATGACAGAACAACTTTCACTCCCACCATCTTACTAATTTTGATGGATGCAGAGTTCCTGGCGTGCTAGGTTTGATTCACCTTGCCACGGTTTGTTTCAAGGGATATATACTATAGTTAAAAAAATCCAATTGGAAGTCCAACAAAGTTCAAAGTTTTATGTAGAAGAAAGGATATAAAAACAATCCAAGAGATATAAAATGTATATTGCCAAATCACAAGGGTGAGATGAAACAGACCACAGTTAATCATAAATTATTAGGGTAGTGACCTAGAGGGTACACTTACAAAGTTTGCAGATAATACCAACCTGGGAAGGGTTGCAAGTGCTTTGGAGGATAAGATTAAAATTCAAAATAATCTGGACAAAGGGTCTGAAGTAAATAAGATGAAATTCAATAAGGAGAAATACAAAATATCCTGCTTGAATTTGTACACACACAAAATGGGAAATGACTGCCTAAGAAGGAGTATTGCAGAAAGGGATCTGGGAGTTAGAATAGATCACAAACTGAATATGAATCAACAATGTAACACTGCTGCAAACAAAGTAAACATCATTCTGGGATGTATTAGCAGAAGTGTTCTAAATAAGACATGTTGAAGTCATACTTCCACTCTACTTCATGCTGATAAGGCCTCAGCTGGAGTATTTTGTCCAGTTCTGGGCACCATATTTCAGGAAAAATGTAGACAAATTGGAGAAAGTACAGAAAAGATCAACAAAAATGATTAAAGACCTAGAATAGGGGTCGGCAACCTCTGGCACGCGGCTCACCAGGGTAAGCATCCTGGTGGGCCAGGCCAATTTGTTTACCTACAGTGTTGGCAGGTTTGTCTGACCGCGGCTCTCGCCATCCCAGGCCAACGGGGGTGGCGGGAAGTGCCACGGGTTGAGGGACGTACTGGCTGCGGCTTCCCACAGCCCCCATTGGCCTGGGATGGCAAACCGCAGCCAGTGGGAGCCACGATCAGCCGAACCTGCCGATGCGACAGGTAAACAAACTGGCTGGCCCACCAGAGTGCTTACTCTGGTGAGCCACGTGCCAAGTTGCTGATCCCTGGCATAGATAAACACATGTCAGGAATGGTCTAGTTATTACATAATCCTGCCTTGAGTCCAGGAGACTGGACTGGATGACCTACTGAGATCCCATCCAGTCCTACACATCTATGTTTCTATTTCCGCCAAGGAATGGTAGTAAGCCAGATAAGAACTTCTAGATCATGTTTGTTTACCAAGAGGACTCAATTTCCAGCACAACATAAGAGTTCTATCTATCTATCTATCTAAATAGAAAAGAGCAAAATATCAGTGAACAGTTTTTTTCAGAATCGCCATCATGGAATGTATTATCCTTTTTTCCTTATCACAAAGTTCAGAGGATTTCATACCTATTTTTTTGGTAGCATTATGGATGTATTCTATCTACCTCAATATTTAATGCCTCCTGAAAGGACTCACTCTTTTCATAGGATATCTGTTAGCTCTTCTCCTATTTGAGAGAATTCAGCTTTCAAGGACAAAATCTTTGCTAATTTGGTTGTGTGGGCAGAACAATGCCAGGTTTATACCATTTGACCAAGGTACAAGACCATTTTTTACTGCCACAAATTAGTCAATACTGGATTAAACATTAAAATAAAAAATGATTAGAAAAACATAATTTTCAGAAGCAAATGTCCTTAAACAGTCTGAAATATATTCCTACAAAACACATTTGCAGGAGTTAAAAGGTGATACAAAAGTCACAAGATTTCTAAATGTCTGAATGATGTTCATTATTTGGTCACTGGATCTTAGCATTTTTGCTAGTTCATGATTTTGTTGGATCCTAAGGAGCATTCTTAAGTGCAATTAAAGATGTATTTATTTTTATTTGTTTTGAACCATAGAATCATAGGGCTGAAAGGGACCATAAGGGTCATCTGGTCCAACCCTCTGCCAAGATGCAGGATTTGTTGCATCTAAACCAGTGGTTCCCAAACTTGTTCCGCTGCTTGTGCAGGGAAAGCCCCTGGTGGGCCAGGCTGGTTTGTTTATCTTCCACATCTGCAGGTTTGGCTGATAGCAGCTCCCAGTGGCCGCGGTTTGCTGCTCCAGGCCAATGGGAGCTGCTGAGGCACTTACTGGCCGCCTCATCCAGCAGCTCCCATTGGCCTGGAGCAGCGAACTATGGCCAGTAGGAGCCGCGATTGGCTGAACCTGTGGACGTGGCAGGTAAACAAACTGGCCCGGCCCACCAGGGGCTTTCCCTGCACAAGCAGTGGAATGAGTTTGGGAACCACTGGTCTAAACTATCCAAGACAGATGGCTATCCAGCTTCCTTTTGAAAACCACCAGTGAAGAAGCTTCCACAACCTCCTGAGGCAGTCTGGAAATTTCTTCACTGGAGGTTATCCCGTGAAGTCCAAAAAGAAAGATCTAACATTATCTAGGAATAGGAGTTTTATTAATTCTTTGGCACTTTTAATTTCTTCACTACCTTTTACTAGACTTGTGAGCTTGAGAACGTTTTTTTAAATAAAAATCAAGATTTGGTTAAAAGTTATGTTTTTCTATTGTTTACAGATATGAGGCAAACCTTACCCTCCATTACACCTAGGCAATCCAGTGGAGTTATTTAAATTAATAGGATTATAGGGTATATAGAGAGCAGAGTTTCATATTTAAACCACTAAATTTTATAGAAGAGTGCCTAAGATCTTCATCCTATATAACCACATGGACATCCTTAACTTTAAGTACTGAGTGATCTGATGGATCCTAAAGGAATTGCTCATACGCTTAAAATCAAGCACATATGCAGATATTCAAAGAATCAGGGCCTAATCCCCTATCTCTGCTACCCTTGCTCAGCTACCCTTACTTATGTTGAGTAGTGCCTTACTTTGTGAGTTGGCCCATTGATTACAACAGGATGTCTGGGGATTATGTTCCTATTCAATATGAGCTAGGATGACAGAATGTAAGCCTGTATTTGGACTATTTTGCAGGCAATACAACATTACCATATGGTGAGACTAAGGGCATGATTTTCAGCCCTTAGCTTCCTGTGGTACCAATGCATTTTTGTGTGCAAACTGTTGCATACCATATTGACAGAATCTATCACCTCAAATTCCCCTGTCTCAATGTGCATGCAGGCAGAGCCCTTACTGTTGCCTCACTGAAAGTGGGGCCATGATGTTTGACTCTCACATTTGCTCAGGGTGTTGTTGGGGTTTTTTGTGTGTGCTGCATATTAGTATATTCTGGAGTTGGATGGTAGGTAGATGAGTCACTGTACTGCTGTTCTCATTTACTTTCATATTCCAATTATATTTTTCAGACAGCCATAGAAATTAGTAAGTAACTTGTAATGAGGTCTTGGATTACGGTCCCCAGAGTAGTTTTGGTCAAAGGAAATATCAATGTTGTTTTTTTGTTTGGTGTGAATGTAAAGGAGGGGTGGATTTGCATTCTGTAGTGAGATGATTTCTGTGCCAAACATGGATCTTGAAAGAGCTATACTTTCAATTATTTACTTGCATTCCCAAACCTAGGGTGATGGTCATCTTAAAAAGATGAAACAACTTGGGAAAACATTTATTGTGCTTGCCAAAGAGAAACCTTTATAGTGATCACATTTAGGAAAGTATTAAATGGCTTAGTATTAAATGGTTTGTATCATATGTTTATATATAGAATGGGCTAAATTGCAGATGCAAGTGCACTCCATTGATTTGAAACAAGTGTTCTAGGTCATTTATATTAACAAGAGGAATCAATCTCCAACCACAATAGAGTAATTTTTAATAATACAAATATTTATTATATAAACTTAACCTCTATTGACCCATCAGTCTCATCACTCTGTTACTATCCTATGAAGAGTTCAGTGATGGGTAGTGGGAATTTGACAGAGGTATCTCAGTCTATCACTATACATTATAGATAGCTCGAGTTCATTTAAAATGCCTTCTTACCCACCTTAAATTTTATGCAAAATATGATTCAATATTTTTGGGTAGCATCCACATCTATACAACAACACCTGGCTCATGGAAAATGAGTTAAAACTTTACGAGTAATTAGCTGCACAAACATATCATGGGGCAGAAAGTGGGCATTTTTCTACAGGATTTCATTAACACACAATAGCTTAGTTTTATGTATGAGATTTATTTGCACTTATTTGGGGATTCATTGTCACACCACACTTAGGGAATCAATATTTTGCATGTGTGTATCCTGTGTAACTGTGTATATCCTCCCATCAAAATCTCATTTTCTTTCCAGTCTACCCACTTATGTAATCTGGCTAATCTTATATGTCTATCTTCTGATGAACTTGCTTGTTTTATGAGTGGCTTGTGCGTTGTGGTGGTTTTGTTGTAAATACTCATAAATATTTCACATTAAATGATTTACATCATCTTTTGGTAGCACAGCATATTTTGGAAATAACTTCCTTGCACATGGTAACTGGCAGTAGAAGAAAGAATAAAGATTTAAAAAAACTAAGGAGTGGGAGAAAAAGAAAGCCCAATGAATACTGAATTAATTAAGACAACAACCTTTCATAAATATGCCAGTTTGCACTTGATGGCTCTTAAAAAAAATCTTTCTGAATTGTTACTGATTTAAGTCTTTCTGTTTAATCCTGTCTTTCTCTTCTGAAGCATGAAGCCAATATTATTCCACACAATAATTTGCAGTTTTTTGTTGACGGAAGACCTACAATTTTAGATTGGCTTTACCAAAGGAACATCTAGTAATATTTTTATACCATTTTGACAGACAGTTCTCATTCCTCTTTGTTATGCTGCCAATCGAGAAAACAAAAGGCAATTGTAAAGTGTCAGTGAGCTTGAGAAGCAAGATAGATTCCTTTGCACAGTTTGAAAGGTCTTTCTTTCTTTCTTTTTTTTACCTGTGTGAAACTTTATGCAGTTTGTAGTTTGCAAATTGTAAACATGAAATGTTTTTGTGCTGAAAAATTCAAGGAAAACACTGAAGTCAATAACTGACAACATGAACTAGCTACCTTAGATGTTAATTAAGTGGTGTTTGTCTTTTATTTTGATGTGTATTTTTAATAGTGTTTAAGAGGCTAGAGAAATAACAGTTTAGAATCTGGATTATGCTTTTCCACATAAAGTATAACCCTTCATTTTCCTTAAAAAGCATCCATTATGGATAAGGGAGTTGCACAGGCAAAATAAAAGACAAGTAATGAGAATTTTTATTAGAAGCCAGACTTGAATTTATATAACTTATTTTTATCCCCAATAACAATTAGAATTGCTTTTTCAAAAAGCATCATTTGAAAACTCCTATAATTGTCTTTGTCTTTACTCTAGTGAAAATATAACATAACATTTGTGTTTGTTTATTAAACTGTTTGAAAACCCTTCTAAAATCTCCCATTGACTTCAAAGGAAGAAGAGTCACAATTTCAAGATTCTGACGGTATGACCAGGTCTTTAGGGATATTTCCTTAAGTGTTTCCTATCCTAGGCTGTTGAATGATGTTATTGTGCTTGGTTAGAGCCTGATCCAAAAGCCATTGATTTCAGTGAATGTAGGATCAGCTCCAATCCTGCTCTCATTGAAGTCAATGAGTATGGCCATTGAATTGAATGGAAGAAAGGGGGGAGAGGTATTGAAATTTTTCTGTAAGTATTGGCTGAAACTAATTAATTAACTTTTAAAAATGAGCAATTTGCCCTTACTGTGCCCACCATAAGCTCTTTGCGATTTTCTCTGTCACAATGCATGATTTATTCAGTAAGGGAATTATTGTTGAGCTTAACTACAGTTAGTATCCACTTGCTTAAGAGAAAAATCCCAAGAGAAGTAATTTTCCATGCCTCAGACCATTCTAACTTAACTGAGTAAAATGGTGCCCATATAATACCAAGTGATATTGAATAATTTACCTCTTTAATGTCAATTGTAAATCACTGTGGTGGGGGAAGGGAGGTGGCTGGGATGGTTATACAGAAGCAACTGAGCCCTGCTTCTGTTCAGGAGATGGGGGAACTCGTATCCCAAAGTTTCTCTTCTTGCCCAGATCTAGAATCTCTTTTTGCAAATAGCAGAGTAAGACTGCAAAAGGCGAGTTGATGGTCTAATAATTTTTTCTATATTCTGAACAAAACCCCCAATAACTTCAATGTCAGTTGGGACTGTAAAGTTGGACAAAAGGTGTGATTGTTGCTGTGTCATGCGACTATAGTTAAGAACACAATATAAAGAACCATGACTTATGCAACTTTCCAAAGGACTGATGTAAATTGGTTTCTAGTAAAGGTGGGATTTTAACTATAAGTTAACTACAAATGTGTGTAGGAAACACTTTAAAGTGGTCTGGTATAATGGGAGGTTGGTTACCAGAAGTAGTCTTTGCTGCAGGTTTCACAGTATGTGTTTTGTTTAACAGCTTTTTCCATTTTTTGAATTAGATGTTGCCATTGCAGAAGTTATGGATACATTATGTGTTAGAATGTATTCTAATTTCAGAATGTATGACTGCTGAAAACAGCACCAGGTACAGTACCAGTAATTTTCCATTCCATAATATTCAGAATATGCAACATCAAAAGGTTATCTCAAAGACATTGGAAATTTAACTGCATCATTCAAAGTGTCTAGTGACTAAAGGCTAACCAATAATTTAACCATAGTATTCGGAGCAGTTGGGAACTTCAGTAATTTAATTGCAGCCATCACTAGGCAAGTCAGCACTTAAAGAGACACATGAGCCTTGAAGGGAAAAATAGCTCTTTGATTTAACCTTTGCTGTCTGAAAAGCTGATGGCTGGGATGGATGGATGGATGGAGGGCAGAATACTAATTGTCCTGTAGGGACTGGCAAGACAGGCAAGTTGGCTTTTTTGAGTCTGGTTTGAATGTGAGTTCTGTTACTAGACTAGCAATCCAACTGTCTTGTATCATAATATGAGTGCAGAGGAACCTGGGGGAAAAATGAAGGAATAAATATCTATCCTATGACCAAAAAAAAAATCTGAGCAGACCCACCACAGCTCATTAACCCTGGCCGCCTCAGTATGGGGATGGTATACCCTAGGGGTCGGCAACCTCTGGCACACGGCTCGCTAGGGTAAGCACCCTGGTGGGCCGGGCCAGTTTGTTTACCTGCCACGTTGGCAGGTTCAGCCGATCGTGGCTCCCACTGGCCACAGTTTGCCACTCCAGGCCAAAGGGGGCTGCAGGATGCCACAGCCAGCACATCCCTCACCCCGCGCTACTTCCCACCGCACCCATTGGCCTGGGATGGCAAACCGCGGCTAGTGAGAGCCATGGTCGGCCAAACCTGCCAATGCAGCAGCTAAAAAAACTGGCCCGGCCTGCCAGGGTGCTTACCCTGGCGAGTCACATGCCAGAGGTTGCCGACCCCGGTATACCCCATCACATCCACTCTTTCCCTTTCTTTTGCCTTCCTCTCAGTACTAAGTTTGGCTTCTTTCTTCAGAACAATAGGACATAAGAATGGCCATATAGGATCAGACCAATGGTCCATCCAGCCCAATATCCTATCTTCCAATAGTGACCAATGCCAAGTGCTTCAGAGGGAATGAACAAAACAGGTAAACACCAAGTGATCCATCCAATATAAACTTCCATTATAGTCTACTGAACAGAAGACTTAAACAAGCTCCCAAACTGCAGATATTTCTAGCATGAAAATACTAAGAAAGTGACTTACAGTCTCTTTTTTTTCCTTCCTGAGTCATTGGTCAAAATATGAATTTTTGTGTGTGTCTCTCTGACTTTCATTGAATCAAAGAAATTTATGACTGCAAGGGACCTTGATAGTCTAGTTCAGACCCTTGCACTGAAAAAACTCCAATGAACAGAGATTCCACAATCTCCCTAGGTAATTGGTTCCAGTGCTTAACTACCCTTATAATTAGGAAGTTTTTCCTAATGTCTAACCTATATTTCCCTTGCTGCAATGTAAGTCTGTTACTTCTTGTCCTGTCCTCAGTGGATAAGGAGAACAATGTATCACCATCCTCTTTATAACAACCTATTATGTACTTGAAGACTGTATTGTGTCACCTTTACTCTTCTCTTCTCCTGACTAAACAAACCCAGTTTTTTCAATCTTTCCTACTAGATCATGTTTTCCAGACCTTTAATCATTTTTGTTGCTCTTCTCTGGACTTTTTCCCCTTCGTCCAAATCTTTCCCTAAGGGTGGTGCCCAGAACTCCAGTTGAGACCTTATCTGTGCTGAGTTGAGTGCAAGAATTACTTCTAATGTCTTTCTTACAACACTCCTGTGCTAATACATCCCAGTATGATATTTGCTTTGTTTGCAACAGTATTACATTGCTGACTCGTATTTAGTTTGTGATCTATTCTAACCCCCAGATCCCTTTCCACAGTACTCCTTCGTAGGCAGTCATTTCCCATTTTGTGTGTGTGCAACTGATTATTCCTTTCTAAGTGGAGTACTTTGCATGTGTCCTTATTTAATTTAATGCTGTTTATTTCAGACCTTTTCTTCAGTTTGTCAAGATGATTTTGAATTCTAATCCTGTCCTCCAAAGTGCTTGCAACCTGTACCAGCCTGGAATTGTCTACAGACTTTACAAGTGTCCCCTCTATGCCATTAACCAAATTATTTATGACGATATTGATTAGAACCGGACCCTGGAGAGATCCTTGTGGGCCCCGCTCAACATACTCTTTGTTTCCTTGAAGGTAGGTTTTTGTTTTAGAGACTTATTTGGATTTTGAACGGCTATATTATGACAATTCCATTGCTGACGTTCTGGAATTTAGTGGTTAATTACCACAGCATGTAGAAAAGCAAAAATGGAGAATATATTTATTCTTTATACAGCCATTTTGTAATGATTTCTGTTTGAAATTCTGATAATATCAGAGTCAGACATTTAGAGAAAGCTGTGACAGAAAGCATGTTTGTGAGCATCATTGTAATGTGCCTGTCGCTACAAAGTCCCACAGCGCAGAGCTTGTACATCAGCAGCAGTATAATAACACTCTGAGGTGGCCTCTAATAGTTTGCAGACAGGTCTTAGAACAGTGATACATAATTTATAAATGGGGGGAGAAAAGAGTGAAATCTGAGCTTCTCAGCGAACAGCCAGAGCTCTAATACTCATAATTTGCCAGTTTACATAGACAATGCCTTTGTTATACAAACTCTGCAACTACATCAGCCATACCATCCTATTGATCACATCCAAAAGGTTTGTAATGTGTAATCCAATTAGGTTATTCTATCACTTGTAACATAATCACAACATTATATCAGTGACCTGGATAAATATTAGGAAAGGAAAGACAGGTCTGGATAAAATAAGAAGGCCAGTACCAGAGCTGATGTAAAATAATGGAGCTCCCTTTGACATCTCACTGCAAATGTATATATTACATACCCTAAAGTCAATAGCATTATGCCAATTAACAGCAACTAAGGCCAGGGCTACACTACACTATTTTGGTATAACTACATCACACAGGGGTTTGAAAAATCCACACCTCCGAGCAATGTAGTTATAATGACCTAACCCCACCCTCAACCCCGGATAGACAGCGCTATGTGATGGGAGAAGTTCTCCCATCAATGTAGCTACCACAACTTGGGGAGGTGGAATAACTATGCAACTGGGAGAAGCTTTCTCATTGGCTTAGTGGTGTCTTCACTAAAGCTGTAGTGTTGTATGACAAGACCAGCCCTAAGTATCTGACCCAAAATTAAACCTTTCTGGTCTTCGCCATCACTGGAAATGACAATATTGTAATACCAAAGCTGCAAATGGAAGACTATAGCACAGTGCTGTACACACGAATAAGAAACTTGCTGAGACCAAACCAGGAAGTGTAGGAACTCTCTTGAGCCTGGCTGTTTTGAGACTTGAAGCCCAACTGCATTCAGACATATTCATAGATTTTTATAGCCAGAAGTGAAAATTATGACCATCTACTCTGACTTCCTGCATAGCACAAACCACAGAATTTCACCTAGTGATTTCTGCATCAATAAGCATCCACATTTTTGAAACCTGATTTGAAATAAACCAAACCATTTGAAGTTCACCCACCTACATTAATAAATAAGAGGATTCTGCACTTTACCAGTGAAATATACTGTAAGTGCTTTCTCTATGAGGTAGCATTTTTATTTGGTATAATTTTTAATTACAGCTTGATCTTATTGTTTCTTTGAAATGATTTAACATAATTTAGAAGACACTAGAAGGACAGCATAGAAGGACATTGTATGTTTGAATTTCATCAGTCATTCTTCATAGCACACACAATCAAGATAAACACAGGTATAAACTCCCCAAACAATCTTTAATTACTACTGAATATAAATCTCCATATATAGCAGGGGTCAGCAACCTCTGGAACGCGGCTTGCCAGAGTAAGAACCCTGGTGGGCCGGGCCAGTTTGTTTACCTGCCGCATTGACAGGTTCGGCTGATCACGGCTCCCACTGGCTGCAGTTCACCGTCCCAGGCCAAGAGGGGTGGCAGAAAGCCAAGCCAGCACATTCTTCGCCCGGCCTGCTTCCCACCGCTTCCATTGGCTTGGGACGGTGAACTTGCTGCCGCCTCCATTGGCCTGGGATGTCCAGTGGGAGCAGCGATCGGCCATACCTGCGGACGCAGCAGGCAAACAAACTGGTCTGGCCTGTCAGGGTGCTTACCCTGGCGAGCCACGTGCCAGAGGTTGCTGATCCCGATATATAAAAATTGCTCATAAACTGCATAAACTGGATATTAGAGGACAGAAGATAAGCTCTTAATTCATCACTACATTATGTAAACTAGAAATTCAGTGGAGGCCTCTTAAACATACAGTCTTAGTTTGTTTAAATTTATTCAATAAAATCAATTTATTGGGTCTTAATGGACTTAATATCAGGTAGTAAGCCTTATGTGCCTTGTATACAAGAAAGTGATGAGGATGAGTAGTTTCAGAGTAGATTGGGTCATTGAAAAAAATATAGCCAGAACAAGTTAATTCAAAAGTTTGGTAATTTGGTGCATCAGTGATTCATAGTATTTTGTACAGGAGGTCCCTGGTATATGTTAGGGTTGTGTTCTTGAAAAGGGCGACAGAGACTGAAACAACGGATCCCGGGGAATTTTTCCCCATGGGAAATAATGGAATAATGGAAGCCACACTTGCTTGTGACAATGCTCTTTTCACCAAAACAGTGTACCTTTTCACAACAGGTTATACAGTACACATTGTACACACATTAAATAAAATAATGTAGAACCCTACCATTCAAACACACAGAACATTTAAAAAAATAATATAAAACAGTGTAACAGTGCTTACCTTAGGTGGGGCTGGCAGCTGGGTTTCTTGGTCTGGCTTTTCCATGGCTCGTTTTTCAGTTCCAGAAGTCCTAAAAATGGTGATGTCTGCTCTCCTGTATGAATCTTTGAATGATAGAGCTCCCTGTGGCAATCCACTGCATCACTGAGAACCCTGGAGACTTTGGCAGACTATTCACAAAAAGGATCTGTATGATTTCTGTCATCTCACCCGGCAATCCAAAGAAATGAGGGAGATTCCTTGTCATCAGACTCCTGGCTTCTTGCCCTATATCGTCATTGTCCTTGCTTTCTTCAGATATCTGTTATTGGGCCAGCTCAATAAGTTCTGCATTTGTCAGTTGCTCAGTGTGAGACTCCAACGACTTCTCTGCATCCTCCACCTCCACCTCCTTGAAGCGAACATCCTTCGCCAACTTGACAATTTCTTGCTGGAGAGCAGGAACAGCATCAAATCACATGAAGATGTGGCCAGCATCTGCCCATGCACGGCACCAAATGCAGTTCATATATTGCGAAGTAACCTCCTCCCATGATGTGTCAATGTTTTCCATGCAGTTCAAGATGTTGTAGGACTTCCAAAAGTCCTTTACACTGGGCTTTCCTTCACCTGCTATCTCTTTAATCAGCATGGAGAATGTTCTCTATAGGTAATAAGCCTTGAACGTGGCCATTGCAACTTGGTCCATAAGGTGTAGCAGTGATGTGGTGTTGGGTGGCAAAAATAGGACCTTGCTATTCAGGCAGAGGGCTTTGTAGTCCAGTTCATGGGCACTTCATAGTCCAGCAGAAGAAGAATCTTAAAGGCCAAATTTTCCTTCTGACAATAAATCTTAAATTCAGGGAGAGCATGGTCTAAAATATTGTGTGGTATCCAGGCCTTTCAGTTCCACTGCCAAATTACAGGGAGACGAGACTTAACATAGCCCTTCATCGCTCTTGGGTTTTCACTGTGGTAGACAAGCAAGGGCTTCAACTTGTAATTGCCTTCTGCAGTTTCCCCAAGCAGAAGGGTTAAGTGGTCTTTTGAGACTTTAGAGCAGTCTTCTCATCATGAGAAATATAAGTCCTCATTGGCATCTTCTTCCAGTAAAGGCTCATCTCACCGATGTTAAAAACTTGTTTCGGACAGTAGACACCTTCTGAAACAATTTTCTTTAGCTGCGTAGGAAACATTTCAGCTGCTTCTTCATCTGCACTAGCCGCTTCTCCTGTGAGTTTACATTATGTAGATTGGCATGCTTCTGGAATCTGTGGAACCACCCATGACTAGCACTGAAGGTGTCCTTTTTCGCTGTTGAGCTCTCTCCCTCTCTTTCCCTTAAATCATCATACAGGCTTTTGTCCTTCTCCTGAATCAAGCTTAAACTCACAGCCATTTTCTTTTGATGGAGGCAAAGTGATCGGTCTGTAGCTCTTACATTCACTGCACAGTCCCTTGCCCTTATAGAGTGAGATCACAATACCATCCTTCCAGGCAGTTGTCAAGGTTCCAGTTCTCCACACTAAATGAAAGATGTCCAGAAGTGTTTCTACTACAGGATCAATAATACACTTTAGCAGCTCTGAGGGGATTCCATCAGTATTGACTGTGCATCCGTTTTTCAGTTTAGAGATGGCACACTTCACTTCATCCAATGTTGGTGCATCAATACAAATGTCTGAATCCGGAACTGTAGTGACTGCCAGATCTGAAAAAGCAGAAGGGTTAAGTGGTCTTTTGAGACTTTAGAGCAGTCTTCTCATCATGAGAAATATAAGTCCACCTTTATCTAGCTCTGAAAAATGGCAGCTGGAGGATGGTTCAGGACACTGTGATAATGTTCCACCCAGCATGAGAGAATTTCATCATCCAATTTACATGGCTAGCCTTGGCTGTCATTCAGGATGCCGTTTCTAGTGATTACCTTTGACTGCTGAGGTTGTGAATGGAGTGGAATGCTGGCTTCAAGTCATCCCTGGCTAAGCCAAATTTAACATAATTTGCCACTTGGTTATAATATGCCTTGCAATCATGGAGTGCCAGGGTGTAAATTTTTTGCTTCAGCTGATTATGAGTGTGCTTATCACCACACTGGCTGGCTGCGGCCTTCAATGTATTTATCTGGAAGGCCTCTTCCGATTGGCATGGTTGGCATGCTGGATGCTTATAGCCAATCATCTGCTCAGCAGCAGCTGTTGTGGGTGGAAGTGAACAGGGACCAGGCAACCTCCATGTCATCTGGCAGATTAGCTAGAGCTGAGAATCTGTTGCTGACGCCAATACAAGACCTGTTGGCTAAACCTGGCACATGGGGTGTGTCGATATCAAACTTCTTCATCATTGCAGAGCGCTTACCTGCTTGTTGGAGCATCGACACCATACCTGCGTCCACTAGATGGTGATCTGTTTTCGCGGCACATTCTGTACCACAATATGCTCTACAGGAGGCAAAGAGACACCTACTGCGTGTAATGATGTGATCCAACTCCTTCTGAGTGACGCCATCATGAGAGATCCAGGACATTTGGTGTATGTGTCGCCGCTTGAACCATGACCCAAGAATGGAAAGATTCTGGGAGGCACAGAATGTAAGCAAGTGGCGAGAGTTATCATTGGGTGTGCCTGAGCCATAATAACCAATGATCTGTTCAAACCCAGTTTGCAGGGAGCCGGTAACTGCATTTAGGTCACCCAGGATCATGAGATTATCATGTGCAGGGACTGTGCATACTAGATGTTTCAGTTGATTGTAGAAATGATCTTTAACAAAGTCAACAGATTCCTCTTTCAGCACATAGACCACTATGATAGTGAGGTAACTGTGCCCATTTTTAAGATGTGCAGTAAGTAAATGAGGAGACCCAGGCATGTAGGTTGTCAGGGAGGACTTCGCCTTGCCTCACAGTAGTAGTGCTACCCCATATAAATGGTTGGGGTGGCCAGAATACAGAAGTAAAGAATCTTCTACCTTTTGATGTCCATGATCTATCAGCCTTGCTTTTGTTAGTCCTCTGACTGATATACCAAGATGGTCCATATACTTGAGACAGCAACCTAATTACCATGCCTGTGAAGAGTTGCAACATTCCAAGTTGCAGTTTTGGTGGACTGTTGTAGATCCCAGATTCAATTGGATGTGTTGACACAATGTACTGCAGACATGCCTGCTGACATCAGAGGATGCGTGTCCCCGGGGAGCTTTGGCACAAATCCATCATATTTGCACCGAGGGGAGACAACACCAACAAGGCATCTACAACTGAAAGTAAGGCAGGGGCTTTAACCCTGGTGTTGAGTACTAGGTTACTGATGGTCCAAAAAACAAAAGCGAATGATTATCCCAGGAAATACCTCATCCCACTGGGATAAGACGAAGGTGCAGTAATTCTACCCCTTTCCTGGTTTACCAGTACTGGCTTCACACTGTACGACCTGAACCATTGAGTCTTTCTCAGTGACTTCCTTTACGTCGGGTAGCTGGGTGCAGCCACTACCCTACATCTTTGCCACCTGTGTTAGCCATCATTTTCAGGGTTCATGTCGGATCTGTCCGCCTCATATAATGCCCAAGGTGATATTTCAGACAAGTCTTCATCACTGATGGCATAGCTCCAATGAGCAATCCTCTACATATCCTTTACATATCCTTCACCACATATAATCGCATCATTCCACCATGATAGTCTAGTGCTTGCACAAGATCAGCACATGGATGAACAGCTGGTTGAAGCTGAATTTGAGCAAGATTCTGGTAGGCAGAGGAAAACATAAATCTGCTACCTCCCTACTTTTTGTTTGACCTGCTCTGAGCACATCTGACAGATTGGGCACAAAAGGCAAGATAGATGGGGGAACGTTTACTTTGTGAATCCCTCTCGGGTTTGGCCTTGTGTTAGGATCTGAGCTGTTGGGCAGCATCAGGACTTAGGCAGCTGTGCACATGCCCAGACACCAAAATTTAGGCATCTTTGGGAATTAACAGTGGAAATGTAGATACATTCAGTTAGGCAGCAGCTGAACAGAGGCTTTGTGAATGTCAGTGGTACCTAAATATTGGACTTAAGTGGCAGTTAGTGACCTAAGTCTCTGTTGTGAATCCCGCCCCCAGATGCTACAGTGATGAGCGTGGTATAAGAATTTATATAGAATAGAATAGACTAGAACTTTAATGTGAAATGTAGCCCTGGCCATAAGATCATAATCTGGTGATAGTCTCAATTCTGTCTTCTCTAATGACAGTGTGAATTTTTCCTGGACAAAGACCACAGAGCAGGTCTTGGCATTGGTGTTCAATCCATTAACTTTCTAATCTGACCAATTTTTATATTAATGTATTTTATGTAGTATACACTTGATAAAATCTGGATGAAATTCACTATAAAGCATGTATATATCTGCATGCTTTCACAGGCCATTGTTGTTCCATAGCATTAAATGCGTTCAGAAAGGATTTGATTTGTCAGATATGACTAAGAAAACCACTACAATGAAATGATTTTTGCATAGCTGAAAGTGGTTTAAAAGATTTGTCCAGGAAGTGGTGCTTACATTTTCTTACATTCAATCAATCTTGTTAAAATAATCACAGCTTACATATAAGAACTAGTTACCTGTGAAATACAAATTTGACCTGAGTACTTGCTGTAAAAGAATTTACACTAAGGCATTCATAAGAAAGGGAGGAAGGGTGGGAATAAGAAAAGCTTTCCTGGCTATAATCCTGTTTGTCAGCCTACATATACAATTATGAATGACATTGATTCATTATGTACTAGCTGCAGTGAAGTTCACTGTTTAAATTTAAGTTAAAACAAAACCCAGAAAAATCAATGCACATGGCATTGATCTGATGTCATTTTTCTGGCTTATCTTCAGCAATCCAAATTTTCCTCTTAACGTTAAAGCAACGTGACTCTCTTGTTATTATTCACATTATGAAAGACAAGCTGGTCCTCTGGCAGGGTAGAGTTTTTGTGAAGTGAAGGTTTTCAAACAGCCTTGGATTCCTAAGCTTAGGGTCAATTTGATGACAAGCGATGTCTTAGAGGGAAATGGGAAAGGGGAAGAAGAGGGATGTCAGCTATTAGTATCTTAGCCTTTGATGGGGCTCAGACACTACAATAATAAGCATGGTACAAATGGATGGATGGGAGGATACTTCAATACATGCAGCAACATCGATGGTGGCCTGAGGTGAGACTGATTTAATGTGGAGCAATGTCTTGATTATTGGGCAAAATAGTTTGGTATCCTGGAATCCAACTACAGCAATTGCAGTCCTTCTCATATTGTATTATTGCACCCTATGTTCAAGTGCATTAAAACCCTAGATATGAACTCATTATATGCCTTGGCTCTGTGATCATATACTACCCTCAGTAGGTAGCACAGTTCTCATGAATATGAAAGTTGAATGCATGATCACACAGAGAAAAGGCAAATGCCATTCACTACATTCTCATAAAGCTTGAGGGCAAGAATGTGGCCTGTCCTGTACAGTTGCACAGAGGGGTACAAACTCATCACTCACTATGCATATCTGGGAAGCCTTCCCAGACATTGGGCCTGGTTGGTGGTAGGCAGGCACTGTGAAAAAATGGGCAGTGGGTGGAGCCTTAGTTTTACCCTCTGCAGCTTGGGGCCAGGATGTTCCAGGCTCTTTGAGCCATTTGTAAGAAGTATTAGGGCCACTTGCTCCACACAAATATTCACCCCATTGCTTTCCTCCTTGCTGGCCTACTGGTGCTAGTGTGTCAACCCTCCCTTGAAACATGCTGAGGTTATGGGGCTGCTCCATCTCCACTACAGGGCTAAAGTAGTATGGAGGGCTTCCCACTTATATAACAGTTGACTCTGGCCTCTGGGTTATACTTGGCAAACAATATGTCTGTAGTTATTTGTCATCTCAGTATAACCACAAAACTCTGAATGATACTAATTGCTTCTCATTTTCATTAGATCTGTATTTCTGCTTCTTTGTTCAGTCTTTATATGGTAACTTCTGTCTGTAAAATGATGTTTGTACAGTGCTTTGAACATATAACATACTTTGTAAGTTGAAAGGATGACTAGTATTCACTATATTAGTATTGATATCCTGACTTATTGTTAAAAGACACGAGCTCAGAATTTCACACTGATTAAACACCTAACTGAGCACCACGCTGTTGCTTGGCATCAGTTGACTGCATTCCTAGAGGGTGGAATTTATGCTAATCTCATTCCAATTAAGCAGCAGTTATTACTATTGGGATAAATTGGTGCCTTGCAAGAAGTCCCAGTTATGTGGCCATCCTGACTGAGTGTGTTCCCATTAAGTGGAGTATATTGTACTATGGAAAGTGATTAGAGAGAATTTTGACTTTACATAGGGCCAGGCTGCAAGATGTGCTTGCTGAGCCACACAGGGATGGAGCCTCCTCCTCCCTTAAAGTCCTCCCACAAAATCGGACCTTGTGCTTGGAGAGAGAACAGGGACTGCTGGCTTCTTCTTCCCCCAGGGACCAATAAGAAAGAAAAGAAAAGCGGGTGAAGGAAGGAGGTAGGGTCATGGCTGGCAGAGTGGGGTTGCCACCACATAGGAGACCAACTGCTTTGTGGAGCAGAGGGGATAGCTCATTTGTATACAAAACTTCCCCAGACAGTTTGCACTTGCCTGATTAACAATCTCCCCACAGTTCCACCTGGGAGAGTGCCGCTCTTCACTACCCCAAATGTGAGACTGTGACAGAAATGCTATAATAATATAAAGTTCATAGGATAAGGTGACCATATTTTCAAAATCAAAATTCAGAACAATTTTATGGCAACATTTTCAGAGTGGCAAAATACTCAGCCCAAAGATAAGTGTGCTGGTGTCACTATTGCCAGCTCTCACTCAGCAATGACAGTAAATTTTTCAGAGTTAAGGAATTTCATAAGAAACAGCATTCTGAACGAGTGTATCATGCAACACTGAATGAAGCCTTTAACATCCACTTTGAGCAAAACAGCAACTTTGCTCAAACTTTGCTCAAAGAGTGTAGTGGCTACACTCGTTTGACTTTTTTCTTCACTCCAAACACTGTTCATTACAGTGAATGCTCATTCCACTAGACTGTGTCCGATAAACACAGAGCGAATTTGACTCATTGTGGAAAAATATTGTGAGCTAACATTCAGTAGTCATATAAAATCCAAAATTTTGTTTGATGACATTAAAACCTTGGACCTTTTGGTGTACCAAAAGAACATCAGACAACCATTAGTAAAATAAGATGGTCTGGTGAAATTAGCACATATGGTCATTTAATCTTAAAAGGGAAGATTTTAGTAGAAAACAAGGATTGAAATTCTCTCAAAAGGTTCCATGTTGCTTAGTCAGGGAAGTCCCTGAATAATTATGTATCGCAGGAAATGGCAATTTCCATTCTTCAATACATCATTACTACACTGAATGTATAACTCCTTTCGGTTCCCATTTTTTTTCTTTTCTTTTTTGATCCTGATTAAAATCCATTTAATCCATTCTGTGAAAGTAGGGTGGCAGGCTGTTGACCTCTGCAAGTTTAAGCCACTAATAGACATGAATTGTCAGATCTATATTTTTCAAGTAGTATTTCCATTAAAACGGGAATGGTCTCCAAAAAGTAGCACAAACATCCATTAGCTATTATTTCATTTTTTCTTGGTGGTTAATAAAGAGATATGTGAATCATCAGCAACAGAATTATGTAGTACAGCATGACATTGATTATTGTGATACAGCATGGCCAGAGGGCAGCAGGAGAGGGTTAGAAGGGAGCTTTATTTCCTATAGAGGAAAGATAGTTTGCTATAGATTAATTAGAGCTCCTGAAGCCAGTTAGAGCACCTGAAGCCAGTCATCTGATACAACCTCCCTGCTTCAATCAGACAGGGGAAGGTGTTGGAGCAGAGAGGATTGGTGTTGAGCAGAGAACAATTGAGGAGGGAAGCAGAGGAAAGTTTGGAGAAGTGATGCAGTGGGCTAAGAAGACCAAGACCCTAGGTAAAGGGACACCTGGCTTGTGCAGAGAGAGGGAAGGAAGCCCCCACAAGCTGAACGGCAGGAGAGGGAAGTAGCCCAGGGGAAGGAACCGCTTGTTCCAGTGGTTTACCGCTATCCCTAGGGCCCCTGGGCTAGGACGTGGAGTAGAGGGCAGGCCTGGGTCCCTCCCTCTCCACTCCGCTCCTCTAGGACACTAATGGGGCAGTTAATATCCCAGTTCAGGGACAAGACGCGGCACCCTGAATCCCACCACCCAGAAGAGAAAGTGCGAGACCCATCATACTAGTGCTGGCAATTTGCCACATTATCAATATGTCAGAGGTAACACTGAGCAAGTTTGGATACTTACTCACAGACTTTAAGGCCAGAAGGGACCATCGTGATCTTCTAGTCTTAAATCCTCCACATTGCAGGCCCCAGAACCTCTGTCACTCATTCCTGGAGTAGACCCATAACCTCTATCTGAGTTACTGAAGTCCTCAAATCTTCCTTTAAAGACTTCTAGTTACAGACAATACACCATTTACTATTGTTCAAACTAGCAAATGTCCCATGTCCCCATTACAGAGGAAGGCGAACCCCCAAACCCCAGAGGGTCTCTGCCAATATTACCTGGGGGAAATTCCTTCATAACCCCAAATATACCAGTCAGGGAGACCATGAGCACATGGGCAAGACTCACCAGTTAGATACCTGGGAAAGAATTCTCTGTAGTAACTCACACCCTTCCCTCTCTAGTGTCCCATCTCTGGCCATTAGAGATATTTGCTGATAGCAGTCATGGATGGGTTATATGCCATTGTGGACATCCCTCCATAAACTTATCAAGCTCAGTCATAAAACAAGTTAGGTTTATTGCCCCAATTACTCTCCTTGGAAGACTGTTTCAGAACTTAACTCCTCTGATGGTTAGAAACCTTCATCTAATTTCAAATTTAGACTTGTTGATAGCTAGTTTATATCCATTTGTTTTTGTGCCACCACTGGACCTTAACTTAAATAACTCCTCTTCCTCCTTGGTGTTTATCCCTCTGATGTGTTTATAAAGAGCAATTATATCTCTCCATATCCTTTTATTTTGTTAAGATAAACATGACAAAACTCCTCTTGTAAAAATATGTTTTCAATTCCTTTGATTATCCTAGTAGCCCTTCTCTGAACTTGTTCCAGTTTAAATTAATCTTTCTTAAACATGGGGGACCAGAACAGCACACAGTATTCCAGGAAATACCTTGCCTGATGTATCCTACAATTGCGTTCATCTTTTTCACAGCCACATCACATGGGCGGCTCATAGTCATCCTGTGATCAACTGATACATCCAGGCCTTTCTCCTGCTCTGTTACTTCTAACTGATATGTTACCAGCTTAGAGAAAAAGTTCTAGACTGTACACTATTAAATTTCTTCCTATTTCTATTACTCCAGTTTTCAAGGTTGTCCAGATCTTCTTGTATGATATTCAGGTCTGTTGTCAGAGGTGTTGTCAGAAGCTACCGGTATGGTGCTTTGCTCTGCTCTCTCCTTGTTGGTATTACTCGGCTGCTTGCGTGTGTTCCCTCTGTGTGCTGCCCCAGCTCTGTGCAGATAGCTGACACAGCAAACCCGAAGAGAACCCCCAATGACCACAGAGTCTAGTAAGGTACGAAGGCACGTCAGCCAGGTTTATTGCCATATGGACACAATTGCAGTTCCCTCTAGATTGTTACTCTACAGGGCATACTACGAGAAAGTGTCCCTGGTCAATGGACTCAGCGCAGTTAGTGGCGGGACTTTCCACTGCCCCCTCGGCCGGACAAAGACATCGCCCCAGGGATGCATTCTTATACACAGGTACAAACAAGTTACACATCACTCCTGATGTATTGAGGTACAACCCTTCTATGTAGCGAGGTACAACCCCTCTACGTAGTAAGGTGCCGCCTTTCACCTTGTACATGTTGGTTTGAACAAAACAACTCTATCCATCATATTACCCTTTTGCCCCTGTCATTGGGATGAGTCAGCCTGTTCCTTGTTATCTGTGTGGAATGTGCCTATGTGAATGTTTTGATCTCTAGTGTTCAGTACCTTTTAGGTACGTATCTTCTTGCAGCATCAGCCCTTTCCTTGCCAGTTTCTGTGAGCAGGGCCTGCCTCTGGCTCACAGCTTCACTTTGCTTTATGTTAGCAAAGTCTTGGCCATTATTTTAGTTCAGGCCTCAGGCCTCATACCAGGCCTCTGATACCAAGGTTTACATCTTAGGGCCTCCTCTTACTACATTCCCCCACTTTTTGTCTTTTTATGGGGAGGATGTTTACCTATCATCTCGGAAAAGCATAATGCACGGACTAAAGATAACCCAGTGGGCTAAACACTGTTGTGTGGTTACCTTATTTTACCATCCATACACTCATGCCCCATCTGTCCTTTCAGTCTGCACATTCCCTCAACTGTTAGGCATATTTTATGATCCAATTATCTTTTAGTCCCTTATGGTGGGCCTGGGAATGTTAGGCCCGGGACCATGACTGAGGAATGTAGTATTATGATTGATCCTTAGAGGCACTCCCAAATAATTAATATATATGAATTATATGGATATGGCATATATTTGTAGTGTGTATAGGCATACATGTATAGTATGTATGTGTACATATGACACCAACTTATATCCAAGCATAACCATGTTTTTCCAGTTTGCTGGTGTACTCTGGCCCTTTTACTTTGGTGACACAGATAGAAACACACTCCTATTAGGGCAATTCCAGTGACCACCTCTTTCATTATTAGTAGTAGGCTGAGTATTTTGAAATACTGGGATAGGGGTTGTGATAGCGTGTTCTACAACGTATATGAGAAGTAAAACAGAAATTTGGAGTAGTGACACTACCACTGAGGCCTTTGTATATAAATATATTGTAATTAGTTACTACACAGTACTGTCCATTCATGTTATAGGTTACCCTTGCTGCTGGTCGTCACCCTTGGGTAAGCTTCACTGGGCAGGAAACAGAAGTGGGTAGCTTCTCTGTTCCATTGGTTGATGTAGATTCAGTTATTTCTTATGGATGCTGTCTTCCAGATAACCTACTGAACAGACAGTAACCAATTTATCAAATATTGCTGTGTCAGGATTTAATATTGGTACCCAGACACTGAACAAGATTGTTTTGAATAACATGTGCCTCAGCTAGGATGCAGTGTCACTGACCCAAATTATGACTGGTACTAACAGGCAATTTGTTTGCCAATTTGTAGTTACTATGTAACTTAATTTCTTTACCAATTTGTTTTTTCCTTGCCTTTATGGTGTCGGCTTCCATTTGTTTGTTAATTTTTACCTGTGTGTTGGTTAAACAGTTTAGCAAGGTTATACACATTGTACATATTGTACAGCAATAATACAATACAGCAATAATACAGCAGTACAATGATAATACAGTAGTACAGTAAGAATACAGTTGTTTTTACACAGTAACCAAGTTGAAATTAAATGACAGTTTTTCTGGTCCAGCTAGTGGTTTTTGTCTGATTGTTAACTTAATTGTCCATATATGGTAGATAGTAGTGTATTTGAACAGTCTCTTATTTATAAAGCATTTTTCTTTTCTTGATGCTTGGAGGTTTCTTTACTGTATACAGTTATTATCTGGTGTCTTCAGAGTGTGATATTTTCTGGCATCTTTAGTCTGTGGGATGCAACTTAAACAACTTTTGTTAGTTAACGTAGTAAAGTTTTTGTTTGTTTGTTTGTTTTCAGTAACCCAAACTTAATACGCAGTTTTAACTTAGTTTGTTTACAATGTAATAAGAACAATGTAATAAGGACTGAGCTTTTTATAACACAAGCTATACTTTTGCAATTGTTGTATAGACATTCATTTTCATTTGGGGTGCATTACTAATATTTAATACTAAATGTAATGCTTAACTGCTAAAATAAATGCTCACAATCTTTCATAAGAAGGGGTATTGCTTTTCCTTGCTGAACACTTTGTTTTTAGTAACATAACTTCAACAAGCTTTTTAGAGTTAGAGTTAATTTGCTTGTGATACCAATTTTACTCTTGTTAACTGTTTAGAAGCACAAACTTTAACAACCATTGCTCCCCATTAACATAGCAAAACAAAAGAAAAGCATATAAAATTAAATTAACTATAAAATTAAACCAAAATAAATTTTAAATACAGATACATGCAAATACTTTGAGGGTATTTGAGGTATAGTTTCAAAATGCTTTGCCATGTTTGGGAGCCAAAGGTGGAAACCTGTTAAAAATGTGGAAACCTGTTGAAATTGTTTGGTTAGCTTTATGCATAAATTGTTATTTTAAAACATTTTGGTTATGACAGTCTTATAACTATATTTAAAAGTGCAAACAAGTTTATAAAAAACCCAATCAAGAAATTAACATTTTGTTAATATTATGTTTACCTTAATGATGAGGTTTCCCCTCACATTTTTTATTAAAAGAAAACAAAAAAACAAAACAAAACTGCAATTGATAAAAGAGAATTATTTTTGTTTGCAATTGCATTATTTGTTGAGGCAGAAATATATTTCTAACTGAAACCTTTTTGAACTTTGCACAAAAATTGATGTTAATAATGCTATAATTATACCTCAACCACGATTTTAAAATAGTGTGGTAACACATATATTTATATATATATATATTTTTAAAAGGGTATAAAATTAACTTTTATTGCAACAAAAAATAAAAATAAAAATAATTTAAAAAATAATTGTCACGTGACACACACAACATAGACACAAGACACACACACACACGAGACATACAGGACAAACCTACAATTAAAAACAAATGGCGCCAGAATTCTATTCATAACTATACAAAATAACACCACCAAAAATAAAATTAAAAAGGGTTAAACATTAGAATATACAAGTTATTACCTTATTTAAAACTTGTAGCAGGAATTTGATAAAAATATATTAATATTTGCCAAACCTATTGTATTAATTTGGTAACAAGGAATTTTGCATTACTTTATATATTTAACATTATTTTAAAACTCTGCTGTATGGAATAAGAAAAGCCGATGTTTCAAATATTAGTTAGTGGTTAGGATTACAAGCAGAGAGTGCATTTCTGTTGCTTGGCAACCATATCTTCAAGAAAGTTAGGAATAATTCCAGCTGTTGCATTCCTGAAGGGTTAAAATAATTAATTTACTGGATTTAAAGTTTTTACCTTATTTTCTTTTTGTTTCTTGTTTTGTTCTGTTTTCAATTGCTTTATCTTTTGGAGGTTTCTGTAAAAACTATAACTTTTAACTTTTAAAACAAAGAGAAAAAGTAGAAGTGAGGAGAGGCGGGGGAAAAAGGGGGGTGGGTGAAGAGCAACCTAGCAAGACCTGAGCCAAGGGAGATTAACTCTATAAAGGCATTTGAAAGTACAGGCAGCAGCAGCAAGTTTAGCAAACTGAGAAAACACATAAAAGACAAAACTTAACCGATATGTAAAAATATTTGAGAAAGAAGGTTCTATTTTCAGATATGAGCGCGGAGTGTGGTTCCATGGGTAAAAGCAATTGGGAACCTGCACAGTTGGGAATTGCGCCCCTGGTTTTTGTCCTGGCTCTGAGAGGAGATTGGGGGTAGTTACCTGCTCTTGTAAAACCTGAATTTGTTCCCCCAGTGTCTGTTGCTTTTGTGTGCATGCCAAATGGATAGTGGGAGTGTCCTTTTTTGCTGCAGTTAACTGTTTCTGGGCAACTCTATGAGTTAATGCATTAATTCTAGGTGTTAACCCACTTAATTTCAGTTTTTTACTTCAAAATTCTTTTTTATTCACTCCCCTGCGATCGAGTCGCAGCTCCTGTCTCCTAATGTGCTCTGTGAACCGTTCCATTTTTTCCTTCATTTGATTTACCAATTCAGTGAGAGTATTGTTTGCTACTCTTTCCTTCTGTGCACTTACTTGTCTCGTTCTGACAGGCACCAGTCTAGGTTCCGGTTTAACTGGAACCCGGCTTTTATCATAAGGTGATGGTTGCAATGCAGTGGACCCAGTTTCATCTTTTAATTTTACTAGGACCACCTCTTTCTGCTTCTGTCCCCATTCTTCAGGCACAAGGTAGCTACCTGGAGCCTGCTGTTTACCACCAATATTTATAACAGGGGACGGCACATGTATTTTTTGTAGGTTCCTTACAGTTGTTTCCAGTGTTTCACTCTGTTCCTGTACTGGTTGTCTCTGGGCTGCTTGCCACCCTGCAAGGGTGGTGGGAGCATTCCAGGGCTGTGTAGCTTCTTTTGATTCTTTTAACTGTTTCTTTGTTACTGTTACTTGCCCTGCTTTTTCTATTATTTGTTTGGCCAGCATGCCAGCATGCTGTTTCAGCCATCTCACTGCCATAGACAGTAGTTGCAAAATTATTGCTTTTTTACTTTTATTACTATTTCTTAGAGCCTCAGCTCTACATATGCCAGTCCACGTTTCCACACTCTCTTTTTTAAATTCATATGGACCCCCCTTACTGGCAATCCAGCGGGTCCATGAGTTATCAAACTCCGTAGGGATCAAAAGGGAGGGGATCAGCGGGTTCCCTAGCACAAGGTTTTCTGCCATGTTAGATCGTGATTCCTACAGTGGACAGCTCGCTTACTCACCAGATCAGCGGTCGGGGTCACCAGTGTTGTCAGAAGCTACCGGTATGGTGCTTTGCTCTGCTCTCTCCTTGTTGGTATTACTCGGCTGTGTGCGTGTGTTCCCTCTGTGTGCTGCCCCAGCTCTACGCAGATAGCTGACACAGCAGACCCGAAGAGAACCCCCAATGACCACAGAGTCTAGTAAGGTACGAAGGCACGTCGGCCAGGTTTATTGCCATATGGACACAATTGCTGTTCCCTCTAGATTGTTACTCTACAGGGCATACTACGAGAAAGTGTCCCTGGTCAATGGACTCGGCGCAGTTAGTGGCGGGACTTTCCACTGCCCCCTCGGCCAGACAAAGACATCGCCCCAAGGATGCATTCTTATACACAGGTACAAACAAGTTACACATCACTCCTGACGTATTGAGGTACAACCCTTCTATGTAGCGAGGTACAACCCCTCTACGTAGTAAGGTGCCGCCTTTCACCTTGTACATGTTGGTTTGAACAAAACAGCTCTATCCATCATATTACTCTTTTGCTCTGTCATTGGGATGGGTCAGCCTGTTCCTTGTTATCTGTGTGGAATGTGCCTATGTGAATGTTTTGATCTCTAGTGTTCAGTACCTTTTAGGTACGTATCTTCTTGCAGCATCAGCCCTTTCCTTGCCAGTTTCTGTGAGCAGGGCCTGCCTCTGGCTCACAGTTTCACTTTGCTTTATGTTAGCAAAGTCTTGGCCATTATTTTAGTTCAGGCCTCAGGCCTCATACCAGGCCTCTGATACCAAGGCTTACATCTTAGGGCCTCCTCTTACTACAAGGTCCTCCTAGGTATTGGCAATACCTCCCAATTTTATGTCATCTAGAACTTTTATTAGTGCTCTCCCACTATTTGTGCCAATGTCATTAATAAAAATGTTAAACAAGATTGGGCCCCAAACTGATCTATGAGGAACTCCACTAGTAACCACCCTCCAGCCTGAAAGTTTACCTTTCATCGTGACCCATTATAATCTTCTCTTTAACCAGTTTCTTACCCACCTTTTGAGTCTCATATTAATCCCCATTTTCTTCAATTTAATATTTTCCCCTGTGGAATTGTGTCAAATGCTTTACCGAAATCCAGGTAAATTAGACCCACTGCATTTTCTTTGAGATGATAACCAATTTTCTAGAGAAAGAAAGAGATCAGGTTGGTCTGACACAATCTACCTTTGGTAAAAACAATTTATATTTTATTGCGAGTAATGTTTAACTCTTATGTCCTAAACTCTTTTCTCTTTCAACATTTGTTCTAAGACCTTACATAAAATTGAGTTCAAGCTAATGGGTCTGTATTTTTCTGGTTAATTTCCTCCCCTTCCTTAAATAGGGTACTATTTACAATTCGCCAGTCATAGGGTACAACCCCTAGTTTATAGATCCATTACAAATACTTGCTATTGGGCTTGCAATTTAATGTACCAGTCCCTTTAATATTCTTGGATGGAAATTATCCAGGCCTCCAAATTTGTTGGGAGTAAGCTGTTTAAGTTTGGATTTTACCTTGAATGTAGTTATTTCTCCTTCCATATCCTTATCCCTTTTAGTGACCCTGCCACTGCCAGCAAATTCCTGATTACCTGTATTAAAAACTGAAGCAAACTATTTGTTTATGTGTGGGTCAAACCTAGATTATCTTTAATCTCTACCTCATCCTCACCGTTTATCAGTCCCCCTTCCCCAAAATGATTTTGACCTGAATAGGTTCTCTTTTATCCATTCAATCAATTCTAATTTCTTTACAGTCTACCTCATCACTAATACACAATGTTACTCCATTACTTTATCTTTGTTTCTGGCTCTCCAGAACAGCACATACACTTCAAAACCTATACTCCTGTCATGACTACTATTCCACCTGGATCACCTGGATTGATTGGTCTTCAGCTGTTATTAAGACTGCACTGATCACAAAACGTCTGCCATTCTTCTCACATTCGTGCCTTTCTTCTCCACATTCATCTGAAATGTTTAACAATGTCATCTTCCCATCTACTTGGAGGCCGACCAGGTAGTCTTTTCTGTTCCCATGGGTACCACTCAGTAATGATTGCGGTCTACCGATTGTCTGTGAGCTGTGCCATGTGGCCTGCCCATCGTACCTTCTTATATCTGCTTTCCATGACAATATATTTCACATTGCTGCATTCTCTAATCATTTAATTTGGGATATGATCCAGAAGGGAAATTCCCAGCATAGCTCGTTCCATTGCCCTTTTAGCTACCGTCAACTGCTGTTCTTCTCTCTTCATCAGTGCCCATGCTTCACTGCCATATAGCATGGCTGGCAGCACTGTTGAATTCAAGATATTTGTACATGTGGTCTTGTTGATTTTTCCTTTGAAAAATTTTGAGGACATCCTTGTTAGAATTAAACATACACCATCCTGCCTGAATCCTTCACAAGAGTTCTCCATTCATGTCTTGGCGCATATTAATTTTTTGGCCCAAATATATGTACTGTTCCACTTATTCAATTTCTTCTCCTGTTACCATTATTCAAGCTTTTCGTAAGATATCTGATCGCATATATTTCGTTTTGCTTTGGTTCATTTTCAGACCGACCTGACTGCTTTTCTTGTCGAGTCTTCCTAGCATGATCTGCAGTTGGTTGGTGCTTTCGGCAATTAGTATGATGTCATCCGCGTATCTGAGATGAGATAATCATTCTTCATTTACGTTAACACCAGTCCTCCAGTTGATCTTATTCATGACCATTTCGAGGCAGGCTGTAAATAGTTTTGGTGAAATCGTATCTCCTTGCTTTATGCCTTTCTCAATTGGGATGTGGAGGGGAGTTTCGAGGAGAGTAATGTCTGTTGTACATCCGGTATTAGCTTCCTTCAACAAACTGATGTACTGAGTGTTAATGCTCTGCTCTGCAAGCGTCTTTAATATTGTGTTGAACTTGACGCTATCAACGGTGTTTTCATAGTCGATGAAAGCAATGCACAGTGGGAGTTTGTATTCCCTCACTCTTTCTAAGAGCTGGCTACGGGTAAATATATGGTTGATTGTGCTGAAATTTCTTCAAAACCCTGCATGCTCTCTTGGCTGTTGTTCAACCAGACTCTGCAATAGTCGGTTCGTTATCACTTTTGTAAAGAGTTTATAGATATGAGAGAGCAGGCATATAGGGCAATAGTTCTTAAGATTTTCTTGATCCCCCTTCTTGTACAGGAAGATGGTATTCGACTCCTTCCAGCTTGTTGGTATTTTTCCTTCTTCAAGATATCAACTGAATCTTAAAGCGAGGGCCTTCTAAAGTTTTTCACCTCCTGTGGAAATCATTTCTCACATTATTCCATCTTTGCCTGGAGCTTTTCCCTTCTTTGTCTGGTGTAGTGTGCTTTGGACTTCACTGATGACTACTGGGGGGACACGTATTGGGACGACTATTGGGGGGACTTCTGACTCTTGGAGCATTGGGAGAGGAAGTTGATTCTTGATTTGAACAGTTCTGTATAGAAGTCCTTGCAGACCTCCTTCATCCCTGCTCTGTCAATTACTGTCTCTCCATCCTTGTCCTTCAGTGCTGTTATGCTCAATCTATACTGCGCCAGTTCCTGCTTGCATGTCCTGAGGCTCTTGCGTGATTCAGCTGTTTTAAGGAGCTTTTCTTTCTGGAAGTTCTCAAAGTCATCCTTCAGTTTTTGCCCTCTAAGTTTGCACAGGATGGAGTAGTCAAGGTTGTTATCTGAGCTCCTTTTCATATTTCTCTTCTTCTCTAACACGCTTTTCATTTTGTTTGAGATTATTCCCTTTGCCTTCTTCATCTTTTCAGTTTCAGCTGCTTTTATGCAACGTCTCAGCTTGTTAGCAAAGATACTATAGTCCCCATCACACTTTTCCATCTGGCTCCAGTCAAACCCAGAAATCTCTTTCTTCAGCTTTGCTTCATTGAATGTCTTCAGGTGGTGTTTCTTGTTTGCCATCTGTAAAGCTTTCTTTCCACTACTTCATCAAAAATCCACTTCTCCTTAAGCAGGCGATGGTCACTGCCAGTGTTGAAGGACTGCACCACAGAGACATCTTGAATGATGTGCCTTTTATTGACTAAAATATATTCGGTTTCATTCTTACTCTTCGTGTTTGGCACAATCCTGTTCCACCTTTTTGTGATCTTTTTGTACCAGGTGTTTGCCACATACAGTTCTTTCATTTCTGAAATCGTTACCAGCCTTTTTCTTCTTTCATTTCTTTTGCCGCTGCTGTATCTATGAACATTTCGCCAGTTTTCCCTTGCCTGACCTTAGCATTGAAATCTCCCATCATGACAATGTTAGTAGACTTTTGCATGAGAGCTCTTTCGAGCTCTTGATAGAATTCTTCCACTTCTTCGTCCTCACTTACACTTGTGGGAGCATAGGTCTGGCTGACTTTGAGGATAGCTTTTGATTTCATCTGAAGATGCAGCACACCAATGCATGGTGATATTAGCTGGCATGCAAAATCCTACCTCAGCGCCTCATCGTGGTACAGTGATGACCCTAGCCATCTGACAGCTATGGTAGTGGGGTGTATGCCCTGGTAGGCCTAACCATGCTACAAAGGTGTCGGACTATCCAATCCAAAGAGGGGGATTTCTCTCTCAGAGGAAAGAGCATTTTTCCTTCTCCTTAGAGGTTGAAGGCTAGCTAAGCTTGAGGAGGTACGTATGCCTGCTCGCCTAGCCAGTGGGATGGCTTAAAGTTAACGGCTAAAACAATATGAGTAAATGGGTCTTAATTCCCTGTGAGTCAACAAACCATTCTTCAGTGGTGGAGTGGAAATTGAGTGATGAGAGGTTGCTAAAAATGTCAGGTGCTAGGCTAACATGGAAAAAGATAACCCTTACTGTATGTACTTAAAATTGTAGGTTGCTGGCGAGGGAGGAAATGTTAAACTGTCTGATGGAGGAGAAGAAAAGGTTAATATGTGATATCCTCAGTATCTATGAAACCTGACAAAGAAGGAGTTGGAAGTTAACTGGAAGGATGGAAGAGCTGTGAAGCTCGGAAAGGGAGATGGCATTGGAAACGTTGGAGGAGTCAGATTTATCATCAGTAAGGATTGGGTTTCGAAACTATTCCACCGTGTTTCTATAATCTCTATAATTTCTGGTTTCATTTCCTACAGCAGTACTTCTAGTTCTTCCATTTTGTTACCTAGGCTTCTTGCATTGGTGTACCGACATCAAAGTTTCTGATTTGGCTTCATCCAGAGTCCTCACCCGATTAGGTACAGTCATTCTGTTACTGTCAATGGTATTGGCAATATCTTTCCTCTTGTTGTCCATTCTCCATTGATGTATCCTTTTGTACTTGATTTTCCTCCCATTCAACATTAGAATAAGGTTTGGAGATTACATGAATATCTCCCAACTGTCTCCCCCATATTCCTAGTTTAAAGTTCTTTTAAACAGTTGTGCCAACCTCCATCCTACAAGTCTATTTCCCTTGCTACTTAGGTGGAGTCCATCCCATGAGAATTGTCCTCTGTTCTTGAAAGCCTCCAGTGGTTGAACAACCCAAACCTCTCTTTATAGCACCATTGCCTGAGCCATCTGTTGATCATCATAATCTTGTCTTGACTCTGCTCTCCTCCTCTAGGGACAGGTAGAATCCCATTAAAGATCACCTGAGCATCCATTTGTTTAAACATCTTTCCCAGCCTGGAGTTGTCTTCCTTTTTTGCATCCCAATGATAGTCTAACTTCTCTGCCTCCTTTAGGATCCTCTCCAGTCTCAGGTCCACATCCTACATCTTTGCTCCCAGCAGACAGCACACTTTTCCATTCTCTGCATCAGCTCTGATGACAGGCATGTCTGTTCTTCTTAGTAGGGAGTCCACAGTCTCGTAGACCTGGCTTTAGTGCTATTCTCTGGCCTTCACCCTTCTGTTCTTTCTGACTGCAAGTCTTCTTGTCATCTGTTCTCACACGAAATCTTCTCTGAGTCATCATCTTTCCTCCTGGGGGGTCATTGTCTTTCCTCCTGGGGGTCCAAACTCTGTCTATATCATTGTCTTTTCCCTTTTCTTATGAGACTCGCTGCTCTTGTCTTCTTCCTTGTTTTCCCATACTCTGTTATTGCTTGCCTCCCCTCTTCATTTTCCAACTCAGCATACCTGTTCTTCATCTCTGTTTCCCCTTTGCTAGCTGGTCTTTTCCTTTGCCTTGTTCTTATAGTCACATGCTTCCACTGACCACTCTCTTAATCCAGCAGTCTACTCTCACAGTTCTCTGGTCCAGCATGCACTTGCAAGTCTTGATATTACCCTTCTGCCTCCTCTGTCCTTCTCTCCATCATCCACTCAAATCCACTTAGCAACTCAACCATGGTTTCCAGCTACATCTCCAAATCTCAGATGTTCTCTTCTACCAGATCTATCAGGCAGCACTTCAAACAAACAAAGCACCTTACAGATATCCTCTCTGGGATAAAGTACATCCCACAGCTTACACATCTAGTCATCTTCATTGTTTCTTCCTTTCCTTGGGTCACTAGCACTGCTGCCTGTATAGCTCTTATAGCCTTCACCCCTAAGCACCTGTCCAGAAGGAGAAAAAAACACAAACACACAATCCTCCTCCAAACTTTCCTTACAAACTACCTAATTTTAGCTGTTGTTTCCTCCAATGCCATTTGCTGCCTTTGTAGGCCTGCTGATTCAGGAAACCCTGACCCGTAATCAAGATTGAGCTTTGATCAAAGGCTTTGTTTCTCTCACAACACATTTCCCCCTTACCAGACGTCTCAAACTGAAAACAAGCTGGCAAGCAAACAAACACCTAAAAGGCACTTGCTTTCCTTCTGCAAGGTGTCTCTCTGCAGACTCCTTGGCTTTCAGCTCTGTTTGTTGGCTCCCATTCCGATGTGTCTCAGGTTGTAGATAACTCAGGGAATTTTCAGTGTAATTAATAGATGTCATAGACCTGTTTTGGATAACTGAAATTTGGATAACCGAGGTTGTAGTGTAGTATGAAATTTTACTAAATTACTTTCCTCTAACACCTGATTTTCAAAGATAAATGTTTACATTATTCATAATATGCAGAACTGATTTGCATTCTTATCAGAATAACTAAACTAGGGTAAGTATGTGGTGTATTTCCTAATGTTCCCATGGCATACAATGTATTAATTAAAAATCCCACATCCTCACACCCTCCAAAAATGTAATAAATCCATTCATTGAACTAGTTCTCTTGGCACATCAATTTATTACAAGGGTAGATTAGGCTAATTTATTTTTGTTTGGCTTTAATAAAAATAGGTGTTATAAATAACTTTTATGAAGCATGCAGTAACATGTTGGCATCATTTCATTTCCATCTCACAGATTCACTGCAGCTGCTTGTTATACTGTGGCTGTCTTTCCTGTAATTTATAATCAATTACACTGATTAAACATATTTTCACTGTTTCTCACCTGAGCCAGAAGGAGGACTGATCTCATTTTTATACAAACTGTTGTTTCATATGACTAAACCAATGTACTTGATAATAAACTTGAAGTCGAATTTTATTTTTATCATTCTCAGAATTATTTTAGACTTCTAGATTTCTCTGTCTGATTTGATGATTATCTTTTATGAACTGTTCTTTCTTTCTTTCTTACAGCTTCTCAACCCCATTTCACAAGTGACTGCTGCATTATCTCTAATATACACTTTTGGCAATGCACTGTGATCCTCTCAAGTCAAGTGGATCTTAGTCTCTGTAGCACGGGAACTCAATCAAACATAACATTTTGGAAGATGGCACCACATGCTGAATGGGAGAAGAACCTCACTTCTGAGGTATTCTCTTCATGGCTATTGGTAAAATAGTTACCAATATGTGGGTAAGTAAAGTACATCCAGGCAAATAACAATGGAGATTCTCTTCTCTAAGAGTGTCCTGTTTTATAAAGGGCATCATTTCATAACATCTGATGCTTTTTTCCTCTAGCTCAGTCATTGGGCTGAGGTCCAAATTTGTGCCTGAAGGTTCAGCACTTCTAGAGTAGTTCCTCATTGGTTTTCCAAACAATGTTAGAAAAGAGTTTTTTCCAGTTCACCCACTGCACACTGCCCTTCTTTTTCCGTGGTGTTCTGTGAGGGTTTTTTTTATCTTGTTATCTGTGTTCAATTTTTTTTAAAAGTACAGAGAGCTCTTCTGGTGCTTTTGATTCCAGTTCCTTCTCTCCCAATTCAGATACAATGAATGATGCTATTTTTCTGTAAGTTGCAGCTATTTTTTTTTGTCAGGAGGGACATATTTAGTAAATGCCACATTCTTACTCTCTTGTGATTGGGAATGAAAAGATTATTAAAACAAAAAAATGCACAGAACATTCTTGACTGTTTACAAAGATATCTCATATCTCTTAGGGCTCTCTCCTTCAGAGGATGTTCAGTATGTGCAAAAAGTGAAGAGCTAAAATTGTGGTTAATAGGCAGTGACTGGAGCCTGAACCCTTTCCTAAAATCTTAATTTCTCTGGTTTAGAAACAAAATGGAGAGGTTTCAATTAAATGTGCCCAACAAGAGAACATACAGAGTGTGACTAAAATCCTGACTGGTACAATTTTTAGAAGTTCTTAAGGGCCAGACTTTTAAAGGTACTTAGGTGCCTAATTTCCACTGCTTTCAATGGGAGCTGGCTGCATAAATACCTTTCAATAATGAAATATTCAATGAGCAGAGCCTAGAAGTTGATTCTTCCACATTCCAGCTCAGTGTCTGCCACTGAACTAAAGAGTCATTTTCTTTCTTTTTCTCGTACCTGCTCAATTAATTATTAAATGATTTATACAACTGGAGCAGCTTCAACAGGAGAAAGTAACAAAGATCTATGGCAGAATACCCACTTAGAGTTAAGCAATTTTTTTTGTGGGAGTGGGGGACAAAAATTGCAAATTCAGGTCAACCAAAACATTCCAGGAATTCATGCAGTATTTGCCACTTTGACTTGGTGAAAAAACAAATAAAAATTCCAAAAAAATTGAAATATTTTATTCCAACATTTTTTAAACTATTTTTTCCTGACTTGCAATTATTTTTGTTTCAACATTTCTTTCTAATTCCTTAAAAAATATTTTTTAAAAGCTCAAAATTGAAATGCAACATTTCATATTGAAAAATAACATTTTGTTCAATCCAAATTTTTCTTTTTACTTTTCAGTTCACCAGAAATTTTGAATTTATTTTTGTTTTTGATCAAGTAAATTTTTTTTAAGTGTATACTTCAGAACTGCCAGTGAACCAAAAAATCAGTTGTTTGCAGAGCTCTATACCAATTAGTCTGGGAGGTGGAAGACCTGAGTTGAAGTCCTTGCTCCAAGTCAGGCACTATAGGGATTTGATCTGGGTCTCCCACATTCCAGGTGAGTGTTCTAACCCCACTAGGCATTCTGAATGTGTACAAATGCACAAAATTCCTGACCTGTGAATCCTGATGGTAGGTATACTCTGAGAGCACATACTAGATTTGGCCACTCTGGCAAGATAAACAGGGGAACACCTAGTCTGAGAATTGTGCTGAGGCTCAAGTGTGAGCCTGGGTTTGAAGCAGCTTGTTAGCTGCTGAGTGGCGTCAGGTATTAAGGGGCTTTGCACATGCCCTCTGGTGGAAATTTAGGTACCTACAGGATTACACAGGAGCTGAGAGGTGGTCTTGAAAAGGTCAGGTGACACCTAAATGTTGGAGTTAGGCATCTAAATATCTTTGTTCATCTAGCCCTGAGTAACACACACAATATTTCCAAAGTGACCTTGGAGAGTTTAACTTTGTATTTAAATGTTTACAAAAAAATGAGACAGGTTTGAACAACAAGGCATGGATTAGTGTTGTGCTGGAACAGTCTGACCAGTCCTCTGGACAAACCATATGCACATCTATACCAAATAAACCTACTGTCCTAAAGGGACTGACTGCTCTCCTGAAACTTAGTAAACAGGAAGTATGTTGTTGTTCTTCTTAAGAATATTTTGATTGCAGTTTCAAATGAGAAAAGCAAACTTCATGTCTTCTAATGGATTCTGTGTGAGGAAGGGTACTCAATACTCCCAGATGCTCAGACCCTAAAGTACACTACAGGCTTCTATTGCCATAAAAAAATTACCTTTATTTTATTGTCCTGTGCTGTAGGTTTTCTTTTGGAACTCAGTTTATTTAAAAATATATATATTTATCATTTAACTTGACATAAGCATTTGTTTATTTATTTATTTTCCAAATTTGGAAATTCAGCAAAAACAGTTTTTGATTAATTATTCAAAATTTTAGTCAATAAAAGTTTTGGGCTTCTGCTATTGTATAGCAGATTTCTTTGCATTCTATATGCAGAAATACATTGTGGACTAGAAATGAAATGCACAGCTGTGACAGGTACATAAACTATGATTCTTAGTAAAGCCAAAGGAAAGAAATTTATTTTCATCTCATTATCACTATGTCTACGTAAATCCTTCATGAAATCCTGGCTCCAGTCAAGTCAATTTGAGTTTGACATTAAATGAGACCAGGATTTCACTCTCAGTCTATAGTGGGGGTGAGGGTGACAGATGAGGAGGGAAAAGGAGTAGGAAAGGAGAAAGTGGGTGAACATTTTATGTATATGTATTAGATACATTCAATGTAGTATGCACACCTTTCTTATATATCTACCTTTTATTTTTAATTGTTGCCATATTATGTTTTATTTGTGAATATTTGTGCAAGAAGAAATGGCTGTTTCTTGAAAATAAAATATTTCATGTTCCATAGCTACTAGCCAGTTGCTGTTCACAGAATCCCAGTGTGTATATGTCTCCTTCCACTCTGCCTCATTCAAATAATTCTGCCAGTTAATTCTTCTGTCACTGGAGAGGATGCTTTGGGTAGGGGTAGAATAGTAGCACAATCTTCTTGCTGCAGTGGCTCAGTTGTGTAACTTCTTTTCAGCAGAGGTTATGAGCTGATCTAAATTATGTAGTTATATGATCTGAACATTGGTCTGTTAGAGACTGACTGCTAGTGTCATGTCACAGTCTGTAGTTAAAAGGTCAATATTTTACCTACAAGGCCAGAGAATCTCTCCCCCACACCCAACTCCTTTATCTTAGAGAAACATCTGTGAGTACTGAAATCCATTAAATACTACATATCTATTTGCACACTCCTTTACAGCTGAGCTGCATTTTACAAATGCCAGAGCAAAAGCTGACAAATGTGAATAGATTCATTTGCTCTAACCAAAATTATGTTTCAATTAATAAATCACACATGGATTAACTTCAGTGCCTCTTTCCACTTCCTGTAAGAGCATCCTTATCAAATAAACACCCTATTAGCAAAATTTATTTTTACGTCAGAAAACCTTTTAGTGCAAATAGCTTGGTATTGTTCCAAGTCTTAGAGCTTTAGTTGTACATGGAAGAAGAAAAATAATTTTAAATAGTTGTTCAAAACTCTGCTAAATAAAAAAATAATTGAAAGGAATGCAATCCAATTAAAGAAATAAAATGATTGGTGCACATATTACAAAGATGCTTGTGTGGAAGTATTAATACAAATAGAGTGATATCAGCATATTTTTTCCATTTATTTCTTAAAAAGGATTAGAGAGCATCATATGAAATTTGCTGCATCATATGAAAGTCATTCAGATCTTTAGAGAAGGCATGAATCACACAATTTAATTTTCAAAGTCTGCAAATCCTGTCATTCTTTTACTTTATGTTAGATAATCCTATTTCCAGATACATAAAACTGCTTACAGTACAGGTTGATTAAATAATTGAGAACAAGTGAAGAAATCTAGGTGACATGCCAGATTAATTAATTTTCCTAATTAAATTGCCTTTTACCTTTAGCCTTATATTGGGTTTTGTTGAGAATCAGATCAAGAAATGTATTAGGGGAACTTTTACAATCATTCACATTTCAGAGCTGGAATGGGAATATAGAAATAGTTAGATTCTCAGAAATTTCTTGCATAGAAATTAGCATTTTACCAAAATGCCCCTATTTTTTTTACAATTTGTGACATTTGTAAATCTCTTGGAAACCAGAAAGGTTATTCACAAATGATCAATGAATTTGGATTCAGCGATACTTGGCTCATGGGATGTCTAATTCTTTAATAACTACTCGCAGTACCAGTAACACAGACATCTAGTTAGCTGCTTCCAGAACCTGAAATAATATAGTAAAGGTGCATTTATTATAGACAATAATTATGGCTATGGGATTTTCTGTAACTTGCCAGACAGAAAGAAATCCATCTAGCAAGACTTGAAGATTTGGGAAGAAGCCTACTGACCATGCTCTTTATATAATGCAAGAGTAAGTGATGAAACAAAATTCTCACTTACAGTTATAATGATTATTAAGTGCTTTATTTACAACCCATTCGGCACCTTTGGAACTCCATTTATTAATGAGGGTTGTACTTGCATTTCTGCAAGATACTATATCCAGAGGATTTATTCAGTGGGGAAATTATTATATGCAGAACCTTTTAGGCCAGACTGTTCCTAATGAAGTGAACAGGCAAAGAGTGGAAAAATAAGGGGAAGAGAGAGAAACAACTCTTTGAATTTGAACTCAGTGGGAGCATTGTCTGAGTAAGAACTGTAAGATTCGGCCAGAGGCTTATGAAAATCCAAGTAAAGGAGTGAAAGATGTTCCTGGAGAAGCATTCCAACCCTACAATACATTTAACTCTGTTTCTCACCTGAGTATTTTGAACATTTTTTTTATTATCTTAGCCTAAAGCAGTCTGCACCTCAACTAAAATAAGTCATATTATAAATGTTCTCTCTCTGTGCCTTAGTTCCCCATTGTTAAAATGGGGCTAATTATACTTCCCTGTCTGTATGAGCTATTGTGAGGCTTAATTAATGTCTCTGAGGTGATCATGTACTGTAGTGATGGAAGCTATATAAGAAGCTAGATGATTTATTGAGTGGTTGTCTTATGTGCTTTGCCTTAGCTAAACAGAGGAACAGCAACCTACTGATTTGTATGGGAAAAGACTCTGACTTTGCTTCCAGTCAGGTTCTTATATTATTCTTAGAGTACAAGATTTCAGAGACCATGATAAGAGATTATTGAAATATGTTAAAATAATTTTTTTTAATATATTTTAAAACTAAATGTAGGTAATCTGAATGATTTATTTCTTGGCATTCAGACTGGAGGAGCTTCTGAATCGAGCGCTAAGCGGTTTTACTTGCAGCTCGCCAGTGGACTTGAGAGACTGTCTCGCCACATGATATACTACCATAACTGTGATCAGAGGAGGCACTTATGCTAGATCCCCTTTGTTATCACTAAGTTTTGTTGTAACTGAATGTTGCTCACAAAGGCCCCTTTAGAAGGCATCTCTCCCACCCTTTTTAAATAGCCCAAATATATTGACCTGTAGATCTTATTTGTTTCTTGGGCTTTTGAATAGAGGGGTTGGGGGTGATAGAGCATGTATTTTAAGATTTTCTGGTGCATTAGTTGGTTGCATTTGAAAAAGGATATGGTTGACATGTTTACTTATTATTTGTGTTTTTCAAGGCACTTACAGCCCTTAAATGAGGAGACAGAGAAATTACATCAACATTAAAATTTTAAAGGGGTAGAGATGCCAATTGCTGATTTCTGACTCTCTTTCTCCAGATTCCAAACTTCTAGGGTTGTACATGTTACCGGTCTGAATAGCCCGTGTCATCTAACAACACGGTAATGGGACTAGATCTAGCCTCTTGAAAAAGACATTCGTCCACTATCTAACTTGATATCCGAGTCAATGAAATTGTACCATTTGCAGCAGCATTCTTCATTTACACCAGCAGAGCAGTTTCTGAGCCTGAGAACTCAACACTTTGATCTTTCTGGCCCGTGACATCTTGAGAGTGAATATTTTCCCCTAAATTATAAGAAATTTATGACATTTCTCAGCTAACTGAAATGTATAAGGAGAACATTAACTGCTTATCTATCTTACACATCCACCTTAATTCTACACTCTTATACATTAACTGTATGATAGTTAGGGACAGTACATAATCACATATCAATAAGCATGAGACATACTAATAAAGTAGGAACCGTAGCTCTGAATTTCCTGGCATCTATGGGGCTTACAATCTAGAACCTGATATTGTATTTCTTTGTTATTTTGTCAAAGAAACAAGAACAAACAGAAACAAAAGCAAAATGCGGAATTGGGGAGGGAAGGGACTAAAAAGAAATGCTAAAAACAAACACTTCACGCCAAATTATTGCTTTTCTACATGGGTGTGCTAGAATGGGAAAAGGGTAAGTGGGGAGTCTTTTCCCTCCCTCCTAATGCAACCATGTGGGAAGAAGCCATAATCCGACTATGAAGTGCAGAGACGGGCAGTTGGGGAGACCAGTTAATACCACTTGCAGCACTCCAGTCCTCACAGAAAGTGTGCCAAGAATCTGGGAGTGCATGTGCTCCAATGCATGCTGGAGGAAGTTCATGCAGAACAGGTGCAGCAAGTTCTTTGGGTGAGTGTACTCTCCCCACAGCACTGGAGGTTTTATGCCTGCTTCCAGTGTCTGCAGACATGATTCTTCCAGGAGGCTACATATGAACCAGCTCAGGTGTGTAGATATTTCCAAGGTCTCATCTCTATCTCCATTCTCTAAGTAGGCAAAGAAATATAGGTCAGCCCAAAATATATTTGCCATCATTCATGTGACCTACGAATAGCACAGGAATGAAGTCTACAGTCAGTCAGGTGATTTGGTGAAGAAACATGTTCTGTGCTGTTTATGTATACTTAAAGTGACTCAAAGTCAGGATGTTGCAGTAAAAAAGCACTGCCGGGATGGGATGTTTGTGTTCCATTTTCAGATTAATTTTCTTTATTGTTGGCTAGATTAAGATATCATCATCATCGTTATGAAAATGATGAACTGCACACGCTGACTGTGTCTTCTCAGTGACTGATCTTTCTGTCAATTAAAATATTAATTAAGACCACGACAAAGTGAGGTAATTAGTCTTCATCAGGGAGTAATTCCCATGCTCAATTTCATTGTTTTTTAAAGAACTATTTTGTAATTATTTGGGAAAGTGAAGGAAAGCATTATGAGTAGGGATGGACTAACTCAAAAGATTCTGTCTCTTGGAGTTTGGTTCCTACAGGAATACTAAATTATGGATGGCTATTAATTAACCTTGTCTGAACCTTTTGTTCCTCATCTCCCCAAATTGTGTGGCATTCCCTCCTCACTTTCCTCACAGCCTCTCCATTTCTCATGAAGTCCTGGAGATTTCCCTGCCTGGTTGCTGCTCTTTTAGTGGCAGAGGCCACCAGACAAAACCAGCACATACCCTTCTGCCTTATAGCAGGCACATACAGGCCCAGTTCAAGGTGCGTAGGTTATTTGCAGCCTGTAGTCAGTCTAATATGCACTTATGTGTGGTCTGTGACCTGAGCATGAAGTCTCTGACCAATACTGAGAGGGTCTTGAGTGTTTAGTGTGATGAATGAGATTCTCCTGGTGTCTGGCATGTAGCATGAGAGTGCAGAAGCATCTGTCCTCTAGTTCATAAGTCTGTATGTGTTGTTCTTTCCGTGAAGTGTGAGAGTCTTTGAATGTAATTGCAAGTTAGATGAGGAATTTAGGAAAGGGGTTGAGTTAAAGCTTGTATTGGAAATTTAACCCCGTTACCTTCTGGCTTTCTGAAAAAAGGGTAATGATACTTTTCTGCTTTTCAAAGGTATTGTGAGAATTTATTAATTTATAGGCCAAATTCACTAAGAGTTTGTTCTAGTTTCTGCACCTTGCCTTCCTATCTACATCCCGCTTAATCTCTCCCTTTTTCTGCCACTTCCGTAACAATGGATCTTTTTCCTCAGTCTTTCCTTAGGAGCGTAGGACTGGCCATACTGGATCAGACATGTGGTCCACCATTCCAGTATCCTGTGTCCAACAGTGGCTGGCACAGATGTTTCAAAGGAAGGTTCAAGAAAACAGATAATGCATAAATATATGATAAACTACTCAAAAAATAAGTAGTTTCCTAACCCCTTTGTCTCTTCTAATTTAGTGTCTACAACCTCTTCCTTCTTTTCATCTACTGCAATCTCACATCCTTCAAAGTATTTAATTTCTGTGGTGACTATCCTTCACTTGTCCAATTCTTTACTAGTTCTCTCTGTAGTGGGGCAGTTTCCTCACTGTGGAAGACAAAAGGTTAATAGCAGCCCTTGGAGCAGCTGTGCAGAACCCAGCCAATCAGAGAAGGCTTAGAAGCAGCCAATCGGGGCAGACTGGGTGCTATATAAAGGCTGCAAAGCAGAAGAGACATGATTCTTTCCCTGACAAGCAAGGGAGGAGGACTGACTCCTAGGGATAGCACCTAAGATACAGCAGCACTGGGCAGGCTCAGGGGAGCAGAGGGTAAGCTCTAGCCTGATACCTGACAAGCTGAGGCCCCTAAAATAAAGGGGCAAGAAGGTGCAAGGGCCAAAGGGAAGTGGCCCAGGGAGAGTAAGATTAGAGGGAGAGAAGGATGGCAGGACATGGCTGCTGCCAGAGGGTCCTTAAGTCAGGACCCAGAGTAGTGGGCAGGCCTGGGTCCCCCACTTACACTGCACCTGGCCACGGAGGAGCATGGCCTGATACAGACTGTGGCTTGCCTGAGGCAAGGGGCTAGACCAGGGGTCAGCAACCTATGGCATGCATGCCACCTTTGGCACATGAGCCGATTTTGCCTGGCACGTGGCTGCCAGCCGGAATCCCGGCCGCCGGCCCTGCTCAGTGCACGTGGCCGGCTGAGTGAAGCCAGCTGAGTGAAGTGGGGCCAATGGCTGGGACCCCAGACTGGTGGCAGGCGCACCCCCTGACTCCCCCCTCACTGCGCTCGGGTTCTGTGGCTCCCGGGAATGTGAGCTGCCGGGGCACGGGGCCCAGAGCCTGCTGCAGGTGGGATGGTGGCAGCAGCTCACACTCTCGGGAGCTGCAGAACACAATTGTGGCGAGCGGGGAGCTGGGGGGCACATGGGGCCCGTCACCCACATGCATCCACTACAGGATCCCCCCCGGAGGGACACTGTGCCACAGCCTGGGCAGGCGCACTCCCCCGGCACCCCCTCACCGTGCTCGAGTTCTGCCGCTTTTTTGCCTCCAAGTGGAGTTTTGCCTCCACGTGCAGCCAGCGTCTGACCGGCATAGGTATGGTAAGGGGAGTCCCAGGGGAGCAGCCAGGGAGCAGAGGGAGGGTTGAGAGTTCTGGGGGTCCTGTCAGGGGGTGGAGAGTAGTTGGATGGGGTGTGGGAATCCCTGGAGGTCTGTCTGGGGGCGGGGGTGTTCATAAGAGTTGGAGCAGTCAGGGGACAGGTAGGGGGTAAGGTCCTGGGGGGAAGTTAAGGTGGGAGTGTCTCAGAAGGAGGCAGTCAGGGGACAAGGAGCAGGGAGGCTTAGGTAGGGGCTGGACTTCTGAGGGGGCAGTTAGGGTCAGGGGTTTCAGGGGCGGGCAGTCAGGGGACAAGGAGCTGAGGGGGTGGGGTTGGGGGTTCTGACTGGGGCAATCAGGGTGGGAAGTGGGACGGAGTGGATGGGAGCAGGGCTAGGGCAGGGCTCTTTTCTCTTTTCTGATTACTGAAATATGGTAACCCTAGGCGAGGGGGGAACCAGGGGCACATAGATGCTGGGGCCCGCATACATCAACTAGGCGAGGGGGGAGCCAGGGGCGCCGGGCCACAGCCTGGGCAGGAGGGGTGGGGAGGCACAGCTGCTCCCCACTAGCGGTGCCACTGCTGCCTTTGCAGGGCTGCTGCCCCCCTGCACTGCGCTGGCTCCTTCATGGCTGAGGCTCGCTGCTCCCACAAGCAGGATGCTCTGGCTCTCTGATGCCTCCAGAAGGTGGCTCCCCCTGCCGAGCTGCTGCAGTGGCCCAAGCTCGGCAAAGCCATTGAGTGGACTCGGGATGGGAGCCACCTGGGTGGGATTGGGAGGGCTTGCGAGGGGGCTGTGCACTCTCCGGGGAGTTCAGGGGGCGGGGTGGGGGGACCTGGTCTGGGGAGCAGCCCCTGGGCATGGCTGGTCTCTGGGGTCTATAAAGGCTTGTTGGGGATTTGCCCCTCAATGAACCAATATGCAAAGTGGAAGTTTCGCCTTGGTCGCAAAATATCCTTGCACCGGCCTTGCCCCAGGAGGTGCGTGCACCCCAGGTTATGAACCCCTGCACTAAACTGAAAAGATCTGTATTTTAATTTAATTTTAAATGAAGCTTCGTAAACATTTTAAAAAACTTGTTTACTTTACATACAACAATAGTTTAGACTTATGGAGAGAGACCTAAAAACGTTAAAACGTACTACTGACACGCAAAACTTTAACTTAGAGGGAATAAATGAGGACTCAGCACACCACTTCTGAAAGATTGTTAATCCCTGGGCTAGACTTTGGGGCTGCAGTTGGCCATGAGGGCAGGTGCAGACTGAGGACTGTGGATATGCCCAGAAGGGGAGAGAACTGAGTGAGGCACAGCAGAGGTCTGTGTCCAGAAGAGCGCACACAAGCCGGGGAGCAACACGAGTCCTAGACAGCACTGCAGAGCGGAAGAACGGGTGAGACTGCAGAAGGCGCTCCACAGCTGGACAGAGCTAATTTCCAGAGCAACCAGCAGGAGGTGTCACTACGGTGAGTGGGCAACCTGTTACACTCTCCCATCTCTCACTCATTCTCTGTAACCCTTTCCCACATTTGAACTTTCCAGGAGAATTTTTTAAATTCACATGTGTCTGGGACCTGGTTTTTACATTTTGACCTGACTTAAAGCATTTTTTCTCTTTAAGACTGTTTAATTTCATAAGTATGCATTGTCTCCTATACATCTGAAAGAATAATAGACTCTGAATATTCATCAAGATTCTGGTATCTCTTATTAAACAAACTTCAATGAGATAAAAATCTCTTAATCTAAAGCAAACTAAAAACAGTTTTCCAGAGCAGTATTTTTTATGAGCTAGCATATGAAAAAAAAATGGAGAGTTATTTTTGTGCTTTAAGTAGGGTTATAAATAAAACCACAGCTCTCTTAAACTCTGTATCCTCTCCCCACTGAGATGCTTAAGGCAAAAATAGCTTTAAAAAACTGTCGCATCTGTTTCATGTTAAATGACTTTATGTTCCACACATTAAGATATGGGATTTTCCTCTACTTGTATTGATGATATTTCCTATAAGATTTCTAATCTTGCCTGGTGTGAACACATATACTTGTAATGCTAACAAAGCCTAGTCATTAGCAAGTGGAATTGAAGCTGGGACCTCAGGGCATCAGCCTCTACCACATGAGTTAAAGTCCAACTGGCTACTAGGGAAGACTAGAGCAGACTCATTTTCTCTCTCTCTTTATGTGGTCTGTGGTCTGCTACTAGATGGGACAGAACACCACACCAAGGAGGTGTGTGTGTTACATACTTCAGCTAGCTTAGGAAGCGTGTCTCAAGCTTCAGAGACTTCCGAGTTGAAATCCCAGACAAGCCCCCACTTGTAATGCTGACAGGCCGCAGTCATTGATGGGTAGGATCAAACTGGGGACCTCTGGAGCTTGGTGCATGAGCCTCTACCGCATAAGCTAAAAGCCAACTGGCTGTTAGCAAAGGCTGTAGACCAGACTCATTTAACTCTCTCTAAGTGGCCTTGGTGCCACTAGATGGGACAAAACACCACACCCAGGAGGTGTGGGTTACATACACATTCATATTCAGAGCTTATGCCACAAAACAAACTGAGGAAAAGAAAAAAAAGAATGACAACACTGTGCTTGCCAGTTGTTGGAGAAAAGATTATGTTCAGTTTTAGGAATCACATCCTTTGGTGCCACCACATGACACCATTTAATATTTATTTCATATAAGTGCTATGCATGTGGATCAGGAGAAAAATAAATACCCTTTCCATATGGTATTCTAAGTTATCAGCCCATCCAAAGTAGTTGGAGTCATGCTCGGCAATATCATGACATTATAGCCTTATTGTCTTTCTTAGCAATTATAAAAGCAAACTCAAGTTTTAAAATGTGGCATTCATTTCTCAGCTGTGTAAATAATTCCAGTTAGACATCAATAATTATTCAATGTTAAAAAAACAACATAAGACAATGTTAAAACTATACAAGTGAGGTCTCAAAAGGCTGTCAGTGACAAAATTAGGATTGCTAATATGTAACTCTTATGCGAAGTAAGTGATTGCAGTCTTTAACTGCATATCCATTGTTTCTCAAGTAGTACAGTATATTATACATTTCGCTCCACAATCCTGGGCTTGCATATGTTGTCTCTTGTATTTTTTTCCATTCTCTTATGTTTGCGCTATTTTTTTTATAGGAATGGGCCAGTATAGCTCTTAGACATTTTATACAGAAAGTCTTTTTCTGTCTATTCTATTCAGCATAATACTTACACATGTGTCTAGGTACTTTGACTTCAATGAAACTTAAGCAGGTTCTTTGCTGAACTAGGTTTTTAGTCAGCAGTGGCAGTCTGCATTTTCTTTTCAAGCAGAAGTACCAGTTTCCTTAGATCTAATTAAGAGAATGAGCCTGTTAATTATTAAGCTGACTTACTGGTGAATGCTCTGATTTTATTAGATGGAATTTGTCCCTGCCTGCAGGTATATGGGATCTTGGGGAGCAATTACCACACAGGTGGGGTGCCAAGTAATATCTTTATTAAAGGAAAAAGGAAGTGGTGGGAATTTAACAATGAAATATGATGGGATGGGGTGTATAGGGTGTTTACAATAGACAATGATGGGGGGGTTCTTCTTATTGAACAGTGTAGGGAGTTCTAACGGTGGAGTACAGTAAGTGGGGTTCAGCACAATGGGGTACAGTACAGTCAATAAGCGTATCAAAAAGAAATGCAGAATAAAATGGTAGCTTCTATATAAAATGGTCAACAATCTGAGATAGAATGTATAAAGTGGTTAGTGCCCTTATACACAATGTAACACAATGGTATCAATGCAAATACAAAGTATATCAGAAAAGTGGAAGCAACCAATGGGGTGTTATAATTACAAGTAAAATGTGAATATAAGTGAATTTATGCAATGTAACAGTATAAAAGAAAAGTAATGACTTACTTTGTGAGGCTAGAATAGCAGATAATCTGTCAAGGAACAGGAGGGGGAGGGGAGTGAATGATTAGTGGCAACTGATGAGAGGAGAGTGCGGCTGGAAGCAGCGAGAGACTCTGAAGCCCTGCAGGGTAAGGACAATGGAGCAGCGTGATGGTGATCTTCGGTAGAGGAGGGGCAGCGGAGAAGGGCTAGAGAGAGGTTTAAGAAACAAGCGGACACCAAAAACAAAGGGAAAAAAGGGGCAAAGGGTTTGGGAAGTTTCACAGGGGGAGAAGCAGCAAGGGGTTTGGGAGGTTCGGAGGGTGATGCAGACGCGGGGGGGGAGCAGCAAGGAGTCGGGAAGTTCGGAGGGAGTGCAGATGCGGGGGGGAAAGCAGCAGGGAGACACGGAGAAGCACACAGAGGGGGAGATTGGAGCGGGGGAAAAACAGACACGGGAAAGTTCAGGGAGAGATCGGGATAGCGGGAAGATGAATTTAAGCAGCAAAAACCTTATCTATAGACACGAAGAAGCACACGGGGGGAGATTGGAGCGGGGGAAAAGCAGACACGAATTCAAGCGGCAAAAGCCTTGTCTATAGACACGGAGAAGCACACAGAAGGGGAGATTGGAGCAGGGGAAAAACAGACACGGGAAAGTTCAGGGAGAGATTGGGACAGCGGGAAGACGAATTTGAAGCAGCAAAAACCTTATCTATTTTAACCAAGGACTAGGCAAAACAACAAATATCACAAATCTAAGCAAAACTATAACAAGCAACTATACGGAGCAACAAAACAGTAAACTATAACAAGGCAGGTGAAATTTACAAGCTTTACAATCTTAACAAACTATGACTTATTAAACTAAAAAAACAAAACCTATGGTGCACCTTATGCTATGGGGAAGTCACAGAGGGCAGAGTGGTATGTGCCCAGGATACAGCTCCCAAGGAACCCAAGGGATGGTGGCTGAAGCCAAGGGATACTGCTGAAAGCAGGGAGCCCCGAGGCAAAGCCCACAAGAGCAGAGCTTAGCAGCGGCACAAACTTATTTTTAGCAGCAAAGTGCCGGAGTTTAAGAGAGGTTTTAAGACACAGACCAAGGTTTAGCTTGAGTCTGTGTGCTGGGGAAACAGAGCCAGCAGCTAAAGTAATAAAATAAAAGTAGGGAAAGTTTCACAGAGGGATTTTTACCAGTCCCCAAGGCAGCAGCAAAGGCAGAAGCAGCAGCAACATCAGAAGAAGCAAGGAGGGCTCGGTACAGTCTCACTAATCAGGAGATCTCTCAGGCAGCAATTTGTTCTTCGTGGGGGGGGGGGGGTCAAAAAATGGGGGTACGCTCAAAAAATAAAACGAGAGCAGAGAAAGGACCCCCCAGAACCCCTGGCTGTTCAGACCAGGCAGCAATGCAGGAACCTTTCTGATGTTTGTTCCAAAAATGTCTGTTTTTAAAGGCAAACTCAGGCAGTTTCCCGCCAGTAATCCTGATAGGCTCCCTCTGTCACAGGGGAGGAGGCACAGGGAAAAACCAGGCAGGTGAGCACAGAAACATGTCTGGGCAGAGTCCTGTGCAATAGGTGACTCAAAAGCACATGAGGCCTATGACTCATGCCCAGGATCTTAAAAACACAATCGGTCTTGCAGCTCTGGACATTGCCTGCCCTACACCGAGCCCAGGTTCAACGAGGTGATAACAGGACTAACCCTTTGAACAGGGCAGTGGTTCCATTTAGCACGCAGCACAAGTGGCCATCCTTTGAGAAGGGCAATGGCTCTTGTTAAACAACTCAAGGGGCTCTCCCTTTGAGAAGGGCAGTGGCCCTGGTAAGCAACTTAACAACCAGGGAACGGTGGCCACAGGAGGAGAACAAAAACAAAATGGAGTATGGGGAACAGACAGAATTTAGGAGCTAAGACAGTTAGCTACAAAATTAGTGGCCTCATCCTGCATACATTTATTATTGGAAATAGTGCTTACACCCAGGCTATGAATCATGTACTTCTGTTGATAAATTGTGTAGTCAATTGCTTGACCACACTTTGGTTCCTTATGAAATATATTCAAGAGACCACAATAACCAATATCAGTCAGGTTTATTGCTAAAAGTCAATAAAAAGATTCAATGCGATACCAGTCTCTGGAAAGCCATCTTATGCAGCATTGTTACATTCCGCTTCCAAAAGTGTGCTCTGAAAGTTACACCCAATGCCATGTTTTTATACCCTACCTGCTTACAAATAAAAGGTACTGTGTATGTCATCTGAAACTAGATTTAACCAATCAGCTCTCTACCTTGTTTTGCTGGTACCATGCTGTACCCCTTAACTCTTTGTTCTGAACACATGCATTGCAGGTACCAAAGGGAGTGAAGGCACCTCCTAGGTTTGTACTAGGATAGAACAATCATATGTCTTGTCCTCTTCCTATGGGACATGCCAGTTCTGGCCTGTGAGAAACTCCTTACCTGTTGTTATCCTGTTTACTTAAGCCAAACTTCACTTCAACTAATACAAGGTGCTAAGGGATACTTGGCTGGACAGAATTTTGTGGAAGAGTATAATACATCAGTTAACATAACTTCCCAACATTTATATAAATACTATACCTAACATATATGTATTGGCTAACACTGCTCATGACAGTAGGTACTGTTCTTGTATTTGTACGATAGGATCTTAATATAATTGAGAACTTTGATAGCCTGTATATGCCAGCAGTTGTTTGCTTTTATTCTATGTGGTACACTTAATAGTAGTGTATTGTTTAAGCACAAATTACTGTGTACTTTTCATTTAAAGACTTTTATGGGCTGCTTTCAGTGCATAGACTAATGCATAGTACTATAAGATACCACAAATAGGCATATAAGCTTGTAGTAAACACACACATTATCGTATTCCTCGTGTAATAGTAGCCAATCACAGAAGACTGGGGGAAAGATTTCCTGCTGTAGCTGAGGTCTGCTCAACACTGTATCAAGCAATAAGTTAAGCCCCCCTGATCCTGTCCCTGGCACAAACCATGCAAGCTGGGACCAGTCACCAAGGGACTGTCCACCAGCAGGGGACGGACAGAACAATACACTCCTGCCACGGCCCCATCACATCTCTATATGTCCTTAATAGGCCCCATAGAATGGGGCTGCAAAGGAGCTATTTATACTGACATTATGCAACTGTGAGAATCCACCATGCAGGGGATATCCCTAGCTGGGGAAATACAGGCAGTTTCCGTTTTCTTTGCACTGTCTGAATGAAAATCCAGTTCTGCATTGCAATTCCTAAACAAAGCTGCTGATTCTACCTTAGCATAAGAACATAAGAACGGCCATACCGGTTAAGACTAAAGGTTCATCTAGCCCAGTATCTGTCTACTGACAGCGGCCAATGCCCCAGAGGGAGTGAACCTAACAGGCAATGATCAAGTGATCTCTCTCCTGCCATCCATCTCCGTCCTCTGACAAACAGAGGCTAGGGACACCATTCCTTACCCATCCTGGCTAATAGCCATTTATGGACTTAACAGCCATGAATTTATCCAGTTCTCTTTTAAACGCTGTTGTAGTCCTAGCCTTCACAACCTCCTCAGGTAAGGAGTTCCACAAGTCGATTGTGCACGGCATGAATAAGAACTTCCTTTTATTTGTTTTAAACCTGCTGCCTATTAATTTCTTCTGATGACCCCTAGTTCTTGTATTATGGGAACAAGTAAATAACTTTTCCTTATCCACTTTCTCCACACCACTCATGATTTTATATACCTCTATCATATCCCTCCTTAGTCTCCTCTTTTCCAAGTTGAAGAATCCCAGCCTCTTTAATCTTTCCTCATATGGGACCCTCTCCAAACCCCTAATCATTTTAGTTGTCCTTTTCTGAATCTTTTCTAGTGCCAGTATATATTTTTTGAGGTGAGGAGACCACATCTGTACACAGTATTCGAGATGTGGGTGTACCATGGATTTATATAATGGCAATAATATATTCTCAGTCTTATTCACTATCCCCTTTTTAATGATTCCTAACATCCTGTCTGCTCTTTTGACTGCCTCTGCACACTGGGTGGACATCTTCAGAGAACTGTCCACGATGACTCCAAGATCTTTTTCCTGACTCGTTGTAGCTAAATTAGCCCCCATCATATTGTATGTATAGTTGGTTTTTTTTTCCAATGTGCATTACTTTACATTTATCCACATTAAATTTCATTTGCCATTTTGTTGCCCAATCACTTAGTTTTGTGAGATCTTTTTGAAGTTTTTCACAGTCTGCTTTAGTCTTAACTTTCATGAGCAGTTTAGTACCTTGATTTTGGAATTTCCTGACTTTTGAAAGCATGAAACTTTAACATTTTATTAATCTAGTTTTTTGTAAGGAATTTACTAGGTCTTTTAAAAGAAAAAAAGATGGGAAGGAAAAACAAACAAAACAACAAATACAAAACAAAACCGAAGAGGGAGGTTCATTGTCTCAGTCTTTGAAGTTCTGTGAGCTTGAAAAAAAATTGCAGTTGCATATGTGAATTCCACAATCTGGAGCTGTTTGACAACTCTGGAAAGTCTTGTCTTGTGCACCTAAGCAAATCTACAGTAAGTAGCCCAAAGAACCTTTTCCAGCTACACAATGAGGCTGAGTTGAATGCACCTTACAAAGTGTACAATAGCCTTCCCTAACTCCTTTATACCTGATAATGTCTGTAAAGACTGAGAAAGAGGCTTCTGCAAAGCCTCTAGCTCAGCCATGCAGCATATGCATCTGCAGTACACTTTTTACCCTACAGATAAATTGCATGTACAAGCTTTACCTTCCTTTAAGAGCATAGGGAGAAAACATGCTAAATCCACTATTCATGCACAGCATGCAATTTTAAACATTCATACCTCCATAAAAAAAGAAACAACAATTATCCCTGGAATACTCAATGTACTTGGTGAAAGATCTTACACTGCCAGATTTCAGCTTCCCACTTGTAGCTGTATTGATAGTAGAGCTGTGGAATTAAAATGATTACAATAATGGTTTTGTAACAGGAAAAGTATATTTTGACATTCACTTCATATTAAAATCCATCACCTGAAAATTTTAAATCAAGATTAGATGCCATTCTAAAAGACAAGATGTATCTTAGCCACAAGTTATGGGGCTAGATGCAGAATCACTGGGTGAAATTCTATTACCAGGTGGTCAGACTAGATTTACACAATGATCCTTTCTGGCTTCAAAAATCTATTAATCTGTGGATCAAAGGGCAGAATGTTCAAAGTTAAAAAGAGACCATCTTCCCAAAAGATTTGAGTTTCAGAAAGTTGTAACTGATTGAAACAAGGGGTTTATAATGGAAATAGCTATGCACAAAGCCCTACTTGAATTGCAGGATGATTGTCAAAAAATTGTGGCTGAGTTGCGGACAAGTCATGGAAAATTGCTTAAAAGTGATAATGGACTGTATTATTTGCAGTAATAAAGTCAATTATTACTTTTCTGCGATTTTCTGCTGTTGACTAATTGGAGCTGAGAAAAGTGGCTCCTGCTGTCAGCTGGTTGGGGGTTGAGAGTAGGGGCCTGGGGCTAACAGCAGCCACCTGATAGCAGCTCCCGGTCTCAGACCCAGGGTGGCCGGAGCTCCCATTGTCAGTCCAGTGCATGGTGGGGCTCCCACTGTCAAAACTGCAGTGGAAGCCTAATATTGCCAAATCCACAATTTCCACAATATCACAAGTTAGGCAGGGCCTTAGTTATGCAGCCTTAACAACCGTTTTGCTGTTGCTGAAACTATACTACTAGTAGTATTATAGTAGTATACTACTAGTAGTATTATAGAAGTAGTAATATTCAGCTACAAAACACTTTACAAACATCAACAAATTAATTTTCACAACAGTCCTGTGAAATAGGTAAACATTCTTAAAGTAATTTAACTTGTTCTTTTTAAACAAGCTCATTTTTAATACAAGGAGGTGGGAGAAGAAAAATCCTCAGCTGGTGTAAATTGTAATAGCTCCATTCAAATCACTGGGTGTGATTTTGTTATTTTTTGTTTCTCTTTCACTCCATGATTTCTTACTCTTCCATTTTCTCTGCCTTTTTTTTTCTTTTTTCTTTTATTGAAAGCCAGGAATTTCAGATGAAAGAGGAAAGTTGTGACTGATACTGTAACTACTTCCTGCTGGTTTTTCATTGTAAGACTGTCTAGCTTATTCCTCCTCCTCCTCTCTTTTAAAGAAAATGTTTGGTCAAGCCAATAAGTGCCTCATCAGCATTGTTCACATCCAGGATGCTTCCATTTATTATTGACTTTAGGGGAAGCAGGATTGGGCTGCTAAAGCTTAAATCCCTTTTTTTCTTTTACTCATAAAGTTGAAATGGAAAGAAACACTTTTCCTGAAATCCAGCCTTAAAGTTCCACTGGGCCAGTCTATACAAAATGTGGTCTTTTAATTAGGATTAGGCTTTGCATGTATTAAGTTGTTACAACTATAAAACTTTGTAGTTGACCCCCAAAGGAAATCCTGTTTATTGTTGAAAAGATGCCTTAGCTTGGGTAAGAACTTGTAGGCACCTTTGTTTTGAAATTTAATATATAAACTGCTCTTTAGAGGAAAAGGCAAAACCTGGCATATACAGTTAATTTTGGCTGGAAAGAATCATTAGTTCTAAACTCCAGTTTTTTTTGTCAGCCAAGACAGATAGTATCCATTGTTTTCTGTCGCTGTTGGATCACACTAAGAAAGACAGAACTGACAAGCAAATCCTGCTAAAATGGTTTGACTAGTCACAGGAGCAGCTGCTGCTACTGACCTGTGTTATCTCCACATGCCTATAAAACTGTAGGATACATTAACTCACATAAGGACATTCTTTGGGGTGTTTCATACTTTCATGAAATCAGGAGGTATATGTTTTATCCAGCATGGAGTTAAGTCAAAGCTGATTTACTGGAGCATGTAACCATTTATGTATGCATACTGCCAGAATACCCTTGGGTAAAAACTAAACAGAACAAAACTAAAATGAAGTGGAGAATGTAGACGGTGCATTAAAGGTACCTGCAGCCCCAGATAAATGAAATTATCTGAAAAATTAATGCCTGAGTCTTGTCACTAGTATTTTATTCTAGTCAAGTCTTTACACTGTGCCCATCACTGTGGTATCTGAGTGGATGCATGATCTCATCAGCATTTGGAATCACTTGAGAGCATGGAAGAGAAACCAAAGATATATACAGTAGACATAAGAGGGTAAAACTGTGGCAGCAGCAAGTAGCAGAATATATAGTTTGAATATCAGAAAAAAATCCTTATGGTATGGTATTGGCCTCCTAAGATGAGTGGCAGAAGACCCATCACTTACATTTGAACCTGGATTGGAATAAACAGTGATAATTTTCTACATAGAGCTATCCTTCAGTTTGCAGTGAGATGACAGATTTCTTAAAGTTTGAAAATTGTATGCTGTAAACACATTTCTTAGGTTATTGATTTCATCTTAGCTTATTAAATTAGAAAAATTGGAAAAAATCAATTTACTTGTTTCTATTTTTATGCTCTTTGTTGACTTTTTGTATTTTTCTTGGCTTGGACAATGCTAATCAATTAAGTTAGCTATGGTTTTCTTTATATCATTTTAACTTTAAGACTTTATTGCTCTGGTCCAGCAACACCCTTAAGCACATGCTGAACTTTAAACACCTAGGTAGTCCCATTGACTTCAAGAATGTGAATAATGGGACTGCTGTAAGCAAAGTGGCCTGAAAACCTAGAGCAGGGGTTGGAAAGCTCTGGCACACAGCTCGCCAGGGTAAGCACCCTGGTGGGCCAGGCCAGTTTTTTTACTTGCCACCTCTGGAGGTTCGGCTGATTGCAGCTCCCACTGGCCGCAGTTCACTGCTCCAGGAAGCAGCGCGGGCCAAGGGATGTGCTGACCACGGCTTCCCACTGACCTCATTGGCCTGGAGCAGCGAACCGTGGCCAGTGGGAGCTGCGATCAGCCGAACTTGCTGACGCGGCAGGTAAACAAACAGGTAAGCACCCTGGCGAGCTGTGTGCCAGAGGTTGCTGACCCCTGAACTAGAGAGTAGAGAGCTCACTGTTGACACCTGTTGGAGAATAGAAAGAAGAACAAACCAGAGCTAATTGAGAATTCCAGTTGGGCAGGGGCTGCATAAGATAGGGAGCTCTCTGCTGGCATCTCTTGAGGAGCAATGGGAATTGACTGAATGGGTTGGGCCTCATTTGCGTTTTAGTTATGTGACAGTTTGAGGCATTTTGATAAAATACAGTTAAATTTTGTATTTGTGGGCAATTGAATGCTATTGACCCTGTTGGGAAATGGAGGGACAAGAGACTGACACCAAATGTACCCAGGGTCACCCTGACAAAGACTGCAGTCAAGCACAGTTGGGAAAGGGAGCCTGGACAAGGGTAAAAATGAGGGGAGAGAAAGGAAAGAAGTGTCTGCTTCTGCTGGAAGTTCCTGTGTGGTGGTAAAGACTCTGTATATAACTGATTCTTCTCTGAAAAGCTGTACTGAGGTCGCTTCCAAGTACTAGACGGTAGACAGCTGAGGAGGCTTTGAGATGATGGACAGCAAAGAGCTGAGGTGGGTTGGGTTGAAATCACAAAGAGTAGCAGCCCACCTAAAGGACTCTAGTGCTGGCCTCCCTACCCAGCAATCAAAGCTGAAATCACTTCAGTTGGGTCTGGTGGTAGGGTCCCCAGAGCAGCGCAGACATCCAGAATCCTTGGACTCCATCAATCCTGGACAACAAACTGAGGGGGGAGCTAGTGAGGAGGGAAATGGCTAGAACACATCAGCCATTCACAACTGACAGAGAAGGACTGAGGCTGGGTCTAGTGCTGTTAATGTATTAATTGCTGGCTTTCCCAGTTTCATTCTGTTGTCCTTTCTTCCCCTTGCCTCCCTTTAGTAAAGTTCTCTTTGTTTTAAACCTCTGGAGTCAGTGCTTGCACCGAGGGATGTATTACTCAACACAGTATCAGAGGGGTAGCCATGTTAGTCTGGATCTGCAAAAAGTGAAAAGCAGTCCTGTGGCACCTTATAGACTAACAGACATATTGGAACATAAGCTTTTGTGGGTGAATATCCACTTCATCAGATGCATGTAGTCAGGGCTGGCTCCAGGCCCCAGCGCGCCAAGCGAGTGCTTGGAGCGGCATGCCACCGGAGGCGCTCCGCCAGTTGCCGGGAGGGTGGCAGGTGGCTCCAGTGGATCTCCCTCAGGCATGTCTGTGGAGGGTCCGCTGGTCCCGCAGCTCCGGTGGAGCATCCACAGGCACACATACGGGAGGTCCCCCTGAGCCACGGGACCAGCAGACCCTCCACAGGGACGCCTGCGGGAGATCCACTGGATCCGTGGGACCGGCGAGTGGCAGAGCGCCCCCCGCAATGTGCTACCGTGCTTGGGGCGACGAAATGCCAGCCCTGCATGTAGTCACCCACGAAAGATTATGCTCAAATACGTCTGTTAGTCTATAAAGTGCCACAGGACTCCTTGTCACTTTTTACTCAACACAGGTGCTCAGGGTGGTGTATACAGTTCCCCAGGTTCTGGATGGAGGCTCGAGCCGGCATTCTTTAAGACTTTAGAAGAAATCCCTAGAAAATTGAACCCAGCCCTTTTTGCTGCCAACAATTCCTAGCAGAAGGGTAACATTACTTATATGCTTAAAGTTCAGCACATGCTTAAATGCTTTGCTAGATCTGGACCTAAATACTACAGTCCCTGGGTTTCAAACATTGCAGGGAATGTTTGTTTGAAAAGAATGTTTTTTACTGGATTTTTTTGTAGTTGTAGAAATATTTCTATTGGTCTTTCATTTTTATAAAAGTCTAGCTCAGATTTAATTTAACAGTGCCCTCTTTCATTGGACTTGTGTTCAATTGTTAGAGGCTGTGGCAAAATTATGGAGATGGAAACATAAAAATATGTTGCTGAAGTGAGTTGGGGAGAGGAAAGCAAATGAAGCCCTGCAGCTTCATATTTCTGCTGAACATAATTTCAATGATCTAAGCTCATATCTGGTACTTGCAGGGCCCAATACATTTTCAGTGGCTTGGTTATCATCATGCATGTGGACACAGAATAAGTTTAACTAGTGTCAAAGTGGTGTCATTTTTTTTCACATATTGCATTATGCTCACACCATTATCTGATAAAATGTTTCCTAAGTGCTGAGGACTTAATCTCTAATAGATCTCCTTCCCCACACACTAAGAAACTGGCATATGGCATGTGATGCAGATGGATCAGCTCTGAGTAACTGGTTGATAGTAGTCTAAGCACATATTTACTAGCTATTCAAACAGATTTTTATGGATAACCTACAGTTGTTTTAGAAAAAAAAACTTGTGCACTGAAAATAATAAAAACTAATCTGCCTATTAATAGGTTCATTGCTTCAGCCATACATCTTATGCTATCCTGTCATTTTAAGCACGTACAGAAAAAGACTCTGTTATTGTACAGGATTGAGACGGACTTGATGCTTATGATAATGGGATTGGGAAAGGGCCATATCCTGCTCCCTTTTTTCATATGAGCAGTCCTGCTGGCATCAGTGCAACTTCTCAAATGAGGGGCATGAGCGAGATTACAATAAGAAAGATAGGGTAGGATGAAGATGGAACACATCATACGAAGTGGGGGTTTAGATTCAATGGGAAATATAGATTCTCAGTATCCCTCTGTCCTTTACCTGACCCTGGAAAGGGATCCACACAAGTAGACTCCTATGCTGGCACATTGACTTAAATGGGACTCTGCAGAGGGCATAACATATTAGTATCTGTCTGCAGGATCGAGGTCTTAGGTATTTCTAAGATGCCTATCAGTATTCTATAGAATAGATGTGATAGTAGGAAACTAGGCAAGAAAATAGCATGGATGGGTGAGAAGGCTGATATTGGGATTCAAGTAATATTCATATTGAGAGAGATTTTTATTCAGAAATATCCTGATGTAGCTTTGGGAAATAATAAAATATGAACAATGATGGGCAGAGGAGTGAGCACAGCAGCGTTCCAAGGGCAGACAGCTGATTGTTTTCTCCTTGCTGTCACACAGGTGTCTGTACCCTTCAGGAGTAGTTGTGAGTGATATGGACTGTGCTATGCAGACAGACTTGGGAGGGCAGGATTCAGCAACTGAAAAAGCAAAAGAGAACAGCAAATGCGAACAGCTAGAAGATAGGCAATAGTGTATTTGCTGATGGGCAGCAGTCTTTTAGAATTCAAAGAGTCAGAGCTTTCAGCCTAGTTATATTATAGTATATCTGCTGTGTATCACCGTGCTGTTGTGCTCTGCTGGGTGTTAATTGATTTTAAAAAATATAATGTAAAAATTGTAGGGCCAGATTCCACCACCTTTACTCATGTTGAGTGGTTGTTTTACAGTTTGAGGAATTCCACTGATTCGCAAAACTCTATTGACAATGGAGTAACACAACTTCAGATATAAGAAGTTTGAGACATAAAGAGTGATTTTTCACCTTTTTTTCTAGCCAATTTTAGGGATCACTGAGAGAAAGGCAAAAAGGTGCTTCCAGCCTTCACATAGAACCTCTAAAGATCGGATGAAAAAGGGCCATCATAGAGGTCACATGACAAAAAATTCAACTCTGGCTTGAGCATTTGATTTAGCATGCTCTAACCCCTTTAGCTTCTAATTCCTTTCTGATCCAAATAATCCCAAATCATCTACAGTCGAATATTATCTGATTTATATTCAGAAATAATACACTGTCCGGTTATGGCCAATATGTGTTCCATTCAGCAAATCTGTCACTTGATTTACACTTCCTTATAAAGAATTGACTGCTCATGAATACTGTTTCTGGGGCCAGTCCTGCACTCCTTATTCAGACAAAGGTGTACTGATTTCACTGTGAGTGTTGCCTGGGTAAGTTGTGTTGGATCAGGATCTCAGAGTGGAGATATTCAGAAGTCAAAGATTACCTGTTATACAAGCCTTTAGATGAAGCCATATTACAACTCTCCAGCTATGTCATTCTTTCCCACAGCTTGAAATGGAATTAGAAGGCACAAGTAATACCATCTGCTGCTAGCATATCTTCATCCTTATGTACTGCCACCTAATATCTCAGATCACATAAGCAAAATGGATAACTATGCACAAACTCTTCTTGAAAGAATACACACAGAAAAATTCCTCTTGCAAATCAAGGGAATGTTCTTAATGGGCCAGAGTGTGTCCCCTCTTTGGATGCAGGTGGATCAGCCCTGCCTGGATGAAAAGGGAAATCATCACAGTGTCACACCTTCCCCTTGGAAACCTCATGGAGTCTGCTCCACTGGAGTTCTATGCAGAAGGAATTGAGTGGGCTTCTGGACAGGGGGGCTTCTGGAGACAAAGGAGGAGACCTGCCATGTTCCAGAATATAAGGACTTATCTCTTCTACAAATGTTACACAGCTGGAATGGCTCTGATTACAATAGTTAAGGTTGCAAAAGATTTTCCAGCTGCAGCTTTCAGATAGCTATTAAGGTCAGTCTGGGGCAGAATCTGTTACAACAATTCATCCTGGAGGTGAGAGAGCATAAACCAGAGTGGCTAGTTTCATGTATCTGTGGAAAAGGCATAGTCTTTGGACAGCTGAAAAGGATAGGAGTCAGAAATGCCTTTATCTGTGAATCCAGGAGCAGAGATGACTCCATCAGAAACCTGAAATTGTGCACTGTTGCAACTGTGAATTGGTTAAATACCCATAATTAATTATGAGGTACTGTTAGACCCTTAAACTGCTTCACACTGTTGATCATCACTATTTCTGCCCTAACTTGAAAGGAGCCTGAGCCTGAGCCAATTATGTGTCCACATCCAAATGATGAATTATTGAGAGAGGAAAATATGGCACTAAAATATTGCTGTTGATGTCAGAGGTTGTATTTGCACTAATAGTATCACCTTTGCCAGTTTTAATTCTTTCTGTCTGTATTTAGAATATAACCTTCATTTGGCAACTAAGATGTCAAATGCACAGTTAGCTTAACATTTGATTTTAATTTACCCACATGCAAACAATTTATGTGAATGACCCTAATAAGTAATGTGGTTTGCTTAATACTAAATTATCACTTCACACCCACATCCTAATACTTTGCCCACCACAAAGGGCAAGTGAGTATGTGAACCAAAAAAGGTTACTATTCAGTTGTTCTGCAAGGCTTAGTGGACCATGCAGGCAGATTCCTGAGTACAAATGCAGGAAACATTGGAAAAGTTCATGAGAGCAGGGTGCTGGGAAGATCAGGATTGTACTTGAAGGGGCAAAGAAGGGATTTAGTTCTTCAGAAATGATATGATTCTGTACAGCATGTCTGTACCAACTGTTATTTTCAGAGACCCTGTATACCTACTCCTGTCTTGACTCATGAAACTATACCACAACATCAGTTAGTTCAGTTAAGAGCTATGTAGCTGCAGAATGGCCTTGTAGTATGCATTGTGTAGTCTGAAAGCTTGTTGGCATTGCCTATATACTCATTTGTATGCCAATGTGGCAAATGCTGTTTATGTAATTGTTGCTTGCTGTGCACTATGTAACATTTGTGAGGATAAAGGGGAGTGCTTCCATCCCAAATGGACTGAAGACAAGTCATGTTTACAAACTCTGTACAGTTAGCTGGGTTCCACCCATGTGCACACTGGTCCTTCCCAGTGATCAAGGGAAATCAGGGATGACATATGTGCTCACATCTTGGCAAAGTAGGAAGAAAGAGGATGACATCTGAGTGTGCATCGCTGAGGGACATCTTCACACCCTGTAAGCTGCTGGACATGCACATGAGGGAACACTGGAACATACTTATGGGGCTATGGACCTCTGTGAGGGATTTGTTCCTCTATAGCCAAATGTTAATAGCTGCTCATTTGGGTGACATTGTCCAAAATAAAGACAGTTATAACAGGGCACCTCCACTGGGTTATCACCTTGGGGTTGGATTTGTGCTGTGGAGGGTGGCAGCTGTGTTAAGTGGCCATTATGCAAGGTGCACCATTCAAACTTTAGCTCTTCTAACAAGAGCACTTGCATTTTTTAACATGCTTATGATTGTTTGCTTTGGGTGAAGAGTACTGCAGCCCATTCTGTTTATAGACTTTTTATTATCAATCGTGCTAAGTGCAACTAATGGCTTTTAGAGAGCGCTAATCCCTGGTATAGTTGAAACAGCTTACCTTTTTGAGGAGGAAAGGTGCTGGCAGACACCAGTATCACCTGGTACGTTCCCACTTTCATTATTACTGGGTCTTGATTTGCAATTATCAGAGGGGTAGCCGTGTTAGTCTGGATCTGTTAAAGCAGCAAAGAGTCCTGTGGCACCTTATAGACTAACAGACGTGCATCCGACGAAGTGGGTATTCACCCACGAAAGCTCATGCTCCAAAACCTCTGTTAGTCTATAAGTTGCCACCGGACTTTTTACTGCTTGATTTGCAATGTGTGCAATAAAGCCCTTAAAACAGTGGTTTTCAATCTTTTTTTCATTTTCAGACCCCTAAAAAATTTTGAATGGAGGTTCTGACTCCTTTGGAAATCTTAGACATAGCCTGTAGACCCGTGGGGTCCATGGACCCACAGGTTGAAAACCACTGCCTTCAGACATTTATCAGTCCATTTTGTGTGTTTTAAGTATTTGATACATAGAAAAACAGTATGTGCTTCTTAAAGCACATAACACCATACACTGCACTTTCCCCATCCCTCCCATGTCTCTGTATGACTTAAGATATTTCTGAATCTTGGGTGCGAGGGAAGACTTAAGAATATTTCTACTATGATGGCATCCGATTTTTTTACGTGCTGCTCCAGTACATGAAGTTAGACGCATGTGGCCCATTCAAGAGCAAAATAAAACCAAACCAAAAACATCTTCTTTTCATCATTAAGAAGGACCAACACACAGTTAAACAAAGCATAGTATTTAATAAAAGTGTGAAGTAGAAGGTTTAATGGAAAGATTTTGAAATAAGAGCTACAAAATATTGTTACCAAAGTAACTGTTCGCAACCGAGAACATTGCCCACAGTTTAATGTCATTGCATCAGTCTTGTCCACCTCCTCACAAACAGTGAGTGATGAAAGTCAGTGACTTTGGTAAAAACCAGGGATGTCTCCTGTGAGGGGTTTTGGGAGTCAATACATGGTGGTGTTGCAGTACTCCTGCAGGCTCAGTGTTCTCCTCCTGGTCAGTCAGGGAGGGTTAGAGGTTACTGCAACAGGATCCTCTGGCTCAGCTGCACCCTGAGTGGTGTAATGGTGGCCAGCACACTGATGGACTGGTTCTGGGGCCTCACCAACAGGCAGACACTGCATTCTTGCAGCCACCAATTTAATAAGCTTCTCCATTTTGAAATGCTCCCTTCCCTTTGGCATGTCTCCATGTCCATGAACCAGGTCTTAAATGTCCCCTCCAGCTGGAGAGACCACTCCTCCTGTGCTCTGAGGAATTCAAATTGCTCCTTTTTTCTCCTGTCCATTCCTATGAGCAGATGCTTCTGGATCCTTCTCTGTCTCCCTCAACATCTCTGGGGTGCTGTTCCTGCCCTCTTAGTAGGAACCAAAGGTTCTGCTAATTCTAAGGGGAGCCAAATGTTCTGCCAAAGAGAAGAGGAGAATATGTTTGCTCTTTGAAGCAAACTGAGAAATTCCCCCACAGTGTTTTTTACAATTTACGATGTTCATATTGTCTCAATGGGACTGGGAGGAGGAAGGAACTATGTTCCAGGGCCTATGTTCTTCCCTTAAGCCTGGTCAACATTTGGAGACACAGCTTCTTTTCAAGGTACCAGAATGGAAAACAGAAGTTGCTTTACAGCTCTGTGTAGGAGAACCAGCAATCTGTGCCAGAGAGACATTTCTTCTAATAGTCACCCCTTTAGATATTACTGAATGTAGGGGCTTGGTCAGCTTCAAAGGTGTATCAAGCAATTTGCACTGCCAGTGAACCTGAAGAACCAGCTGGAGTTTCTGCTGCAACAGAAGATTGCTGAAACATACTTACAGGATTAGGAGACAATTCCACTGAATACTGATTACATTCTTAGCTAGCACAGGGAGATTTCATGCAAAAAATGATCTGAACGATGAATGATCTGAACCCTTCCCCCTGCTGGCTTTACCTGAAAGTCCTGGCCCTGTGCTTGCCTAACAGTGAAATGGACAGGGAAAGAAAGACAAACTACAACTTCATCAGATGTCCTGAAGATTCAGCTCAGCACCACAACTCCTTGCCTCAGACAACTAGAAAAAGACACTACATTGTTTTTATCTGAGTGCCAGTCCAGATCCTTCTTCTACCTCTACTCTCCCTGACTTGTGCAGCATGACTGTTGTGGAGAAAAGAGAAGATACCAGAGATAGACACTTATCAAGACACTGTAATCTTCCAAGGGAAAACAGATTGCTATAACTAACTTTTCTTTAGACAATAAACTGTAAATTTTTTTACAGCTGTGTTCTGTTCCCTTCCCCAGCTGGGACCTTTCCAAACCCACCCTCCATTCCCTGACCTGCATGGTGCCGGTACCATCACTGCCTGGCTCCTGCCTGATAAATACACAGACACAGGGGCATGCTGATTTTTCCTTTATAATGTGTTTGAAAAAATAGCTTTAGAAGCCGAATTCATAATAATAGTTCATCAGAAATCATTCGAATCGTTGATTTAGAACTCTGTCTCACTGGAGGACTATTTAGAAGTGGAGCTGAGAGGAGGGCTGGCTGGGGGGGGGGTTGGAAGAGTTTGGTAAAGGGATAGGGCGTGATAATGCTGTGACTGCTGCACTGCAGTTGAAACACACAGAGAAGTAGCAAAGCATGGCATATTATTCAGGAGGAAACATCAGTTCACGCTACTTAAAATGCCTTTGATCTTAAAATTGAGAATTTAGCACCAGAGCAAGAGGGACCATGCTTGTAACTTACCAGCCTTTGTTTCTGGTTCCTCCTCTAGCTTCATGTCCTCCTCAGGGTCATCAGGGAAGGGAACTTCTTCAACCTGCTCCTTTGGATAAAGATGCAGAATCACATGCTCCTTGTCCTGCGGGCCTTCTGGGGCTTCCTCCATGGACCCTACTGCCTCCTTGCCCTTATCAGTGTCCTCTTGGACAATGAGGCTGGGACGGTTGAGGAGGGGATCATGAGCTACTTCATGCTCAGTACATGCGGGCTTTGACAGCACCCAGTCAGGCTCCTTGTAGAAGGAGTATGTACGATGAGCCTCCCCGGACTGACTCTTGAAGTCTTTGGCCTTACCGTACTGGAGCCTTGTGTGCTTCATGAATTCCTGGTACTGGAATGGAGTACACTGAATTTATGCCTGCTCCAGCTTCCATGAAGTATTCTGATACAGGTGTGCGTTTCTGCCACTCCGGGAGAAGTTGTGGCAGAAGTGTACTCTGCCCACGCTGATCAGCACCTGGGTTTGTTTGGTGGGCTAAGCTGCAAATCTTGGAATTGCATCCATTTTCATTTGTAAAGAGTTCAGTGAAAAGCTGTTCTGCTGTCATCAGTCAGTACAGCATGCTACTACCAATGCATAGAGATACAGGGACCGACACCATTTGAGGTCAGGAGGAAAAGTATTCAGTGCATTGTAGATGGAGGACTAATGAAACTCAAGACATGGTATGTGCCCTGACTCCTGTTCACATTGCAAACTGTCAGAAGGCCATGCTACAGCCTGAGGCAGGGGTCGGCAACCTCTGGCACGCAGCTCGCCAGGGTTAACACCTTGGAGGGCCAGGCCAGTTTGTTTACTTGCCACAGTTCACCATCCCAGGCCAATGGGGGCTGCGGGAAGTGGTGCGGGCCAAGGGATGTGCTGGCTGCTGCTTCCCACCTCCCCCATTGGCCTGGAGCAGCAAACCGCGACCAGTGGGAGTCGCGATCGACTGAACCTGCTGACGCGGCAAGTAAACAAACTGGTCTGACCTGCCAGGGTGCTTACCCTGGAGAGCCGCGTGCCAGAGGTTGCTGACCACTGGCCGAAGGTGTGTACTTATTCACACTCTAAGTTGGGTAGATTACTCGCCCTCTACTCACCTTCATACATGAGCTTCTCGGGTTGAAGCACAAACCCATGCATGAACACATGTAGATTTGCATCTGTAGGTGTGCCCATGGAGTTGTTCCTGATTAATTGAACCCACTTAACTATTCCTGATTAACTGTATCCAAACATGGCATTAATCAGCAACTACTCCATGTGTAGCTAAGCCCTAAGAGAGTTGGATGTCCAGCAACTAGTGACTCCCAGTTGGTGCTGGGCACTCTTAATTCCTTATTCCTCTTTTAAAATCGCAACCTTATATAAAGCTTGACAAAAAATTTCAAGTAGGATGGTTTAGAGTTTTCATTGAATCGACCATAACACTGATTTATGGTTTCAAGTCATTTTTTCATATGTTGGCGTGAATCCAGGTGAAGCTTGATCATTAAAACTGAGTTTTCACTTTGCGGTTTAGGTTGCATAATATATATTTTTCTTTCCTTCTCCTCTAAGTGAAATTAGCAAATTAATTTAAATTCAGACCTGAAGTGTATTTGAGCTAAGGCTTGCACAGATGAGAAGCTATATGCATATGAGTAACATATGTATAAATATATGCAGGAGATACATCTCTCTCTGAGTTTGTCTACACTGCAGTTGGAGATATATGTCTCTCATAGAACTGGAAGGGACCCTGAAAGGTCATGAAGTCCAGCCCCCTGCCTTCACTAGCAGGACCAAGTACTGATTTTGCCCCAGATCCCTGGGTGGCCCCCTGAAGGATTAAACTTACAGCCCTGGGTTTAGTAGGCCAATGCTCAAATCACTGAGCTATCCATGACTGTAGCTCTCAGAAGCCCACCCATGCTAGCTTTAATTTTGCTATTAGAGTTAAAATAGCAGTAAAGGCTTCATCATGGACTAGCAATGCAAGTACATACCCAGGGTTCACAAGTGAGCTTCTACAGCCTGCACTGAAGCCTGTGATGCTTCTCAGGAGCCTTTCCTTAGGAATCCACCTCTCCTCATGCACTTCTATTTTTAGCTATGTTAGCTCGATTAAAGCTAGCATGGCTATATCTGCCCATACTGCAAACACAACTCCAACTGCAGTGTAGACATACTCTATGTTACACAAGAATTTGTTATTTTAGGAACTATTGTCCTGAGGAATGTTACTATGGTCTTGTGATTAAGGCATGGGATCAGGGTTCAAAGCCTGGCTGTCCCACAGACTTCCTGTGACCATGGACATGTCACCTAATCTTTCTGGCCTGAATGCACTAAAGGAGTTAGGTGTCATACCGCTGATCATAACAGCACCTGTTGGGACACTAGAAAAAGCACTGTGATTCTCAAAGCTTGAATTAGGCATCTAGGCTCCCTACGCAATGAATGGGGAGAGAAAGGCATCTTAGACTGTGATTCACAAAAACCAGCAAGCTAAGTAGGGAGCTGCCTAAGGTATACAAAGGGAGATGCCGATTAGAGGGATGTATCTCAAAGTTAGGTGCCTAAGTCTGGTTTTCAGGGAGCTATCTCTGCAAGCAATTCTCAGCTGTGACCCCTCTTTTGGTGGTAGGGCCTGGGAAGAAGGAGGATCTCCCTCACAACTTTTAGTCCAGTGGTTAGGGGATTCACCTGGGATGTTGGAGATCTCTGCTTGAAGTCCTCCCTCCATCTGGTGAGAGAAGAAATTTGACATCTCTCAGATTGGTGCCCAGAACTACAGGATATTCTGATGAATTGCTCCCTCAATCTCTCCAGTTGAAGCTGTTGAATTCTGGATAAAGAATTAGAGCAGGGGTTGGCAACCTTTCAGAAGTGGTATGCCGAGTCTTCATTTATTCACTATAATTTAAGGTTTTGCGTGCCAGTAATACATTTTAACGTTTTTAAAAGGTCTCTTTCTATAAGTCTATAATATATAACTAAACTATTATTGTATGTAAAGTAAAAAATGTTTTTAAAATGTTTAAGAAGCTTCATTTAAAATTAAATTAAAATGCAGAGCCCCCCGGACCGGTGGCCAGGACCTGGGGAGTGAGAGTGCCACTGAAAATCAGCTCGTGTGCCGCATTCGGCATGCGTGCCATAGGTAGCTTACACTTGAATTAGAGACTCATTGTAGCAAGGAGCCTGGAGGGTGGAAGACCTAGATCATGCATCTGGGGCTTGTCATTCCTGGCTTATTTCAGTCTGCCCTTCTCCCGTTGATCTGGGGGAGACATAGCGGAAACCAGGTCTCCTCCATCCTCTAGGTTCCCACCCTGTTTTAGGTGACTATGGATTGTTCTTTCAACTTCGCACCCCACCAACACTTACTGGGCTGCTCTTACTTTCCCTACTTTCAGCATTTTCCCCAGGTCTGTGAACGCTGCTAGACCTACCACACAGCTTCTTCCATCCTGACTATTGAGAAACTTATGCAAAGCTGCTCCCAGCCTCTCTAGCAGTAGCTAGTCTGTTTTTCAAACAGTCCTTCCGATACTCCTCCTGGAACTGTGGTGGTGATTCAGGCAGTCCCTCAGTCTTTCTCCTCCGTGGAGCTAAACTTGTAACTTGGGCAAACTGTAGGGCCCCATACAGCTTCTCTTTCAACTGACCCCATTTCCCCAATTATTTTCCAGGTTCGAAGGGTTCTGCAAGCCAGCCCTTTCTTATGTGGGTCTCTCTTTTAGTAGTTAGTGGAAAGAGATAGGTCCACCTCCCAGCACTGAGCCCTTTTGAACTGGGCTTCTCCTGTTCAAACTTCTCCAAGACTGGCATACCGCTGCAGGTGCAGCTGGGAGAATCTGCCTCTGGCAGGGTGGGTCTGCCTTTGCCCAAAGCTGCTGTTTAACTGCTGCTTGCCTGGTGTAGGGTTTGTACATCCATGACAGTAATATACATAAAGTTAAAGATGAGAACGGTTTTCAGCTGAGTCCAGCTAACTATTCTTCCTTTATGGGTGGCATAACTTAGCGGGGTGATAGCAAATGACCAGTGAGTCTGTGACAATGGTGAATTTTTTAGAAATGTGAAATGTTTATTTCTAGATGTGTTTATTTAAAGATGTTGAATTTTGTGTGTGTGTGGAGCTAGCAGAACTTCACTGTAACACACTTTCTGCCTTTGGAGGTGTAGTGCCCCTATCCACCCGGTTAACACCTTTAGCGCCAATCTTCTTATAGGTTTTGATGGATAGGCCTGGGTTCTTCTGCATCCTGCCTTCTCATCAGGGTGCAACTTCCTTAATTTCTTCCCATATGAATTTATTTGATGGTGCCTCCATCCCCTAGCTCCTTCCTGGCAGGGTCACCAGGGCATCTTGGAAGGAAAATTCTAATCACAAGGTAATCCCTAGTTACTTGCCAGATAGTTGGAGACTCCCAAGAAATAACATAAACAATATATTCAACAGAGTAATTATATTAAACAGGAAGTAAATATAACATAAGAGGTGTAAAACATCACTCTCAGGGTCATCAATGCCCATGTTAGCAATACTCATGAATTTCCCCAGTCACGTGACCAGATGTAGCAAACATATAATGTGGTGTCCAGTTCATATGTGCACTTTGTAAGGGCCCTTGATGACCCATGACAATGATATCTTCTGTAGCTGCATATCTTCTGTAGCAACTTGGTTGACTTGGTTCAGTGCAGCCCAAAAGACTCACATGTGGGATAAGATGGTAAATCCCTGGATGGGTTTAATAGGCAGCAGTAATAAAATCTCAACCGCTTCACCCCTTGGTGTGAGGACACAGTTCAGGGAGTAGGGGGGTTTCCCCAAACAATTTCCCGGCCTATCTAAAAGATGGTGCATTCACAGCTCAGCGAATGATCCTTAGGTTCAGAGATTGATCTGGATGCCTCATTCAGTGCAGAAGGGCTGACGATCACTGTTGCCAGGCATCCTCTTCATGCAGGAGTCAGGCTGCTTCTGGTCCCAGGATTTCTCCTCACCACAAAGGGGTGCAGGGTTCGGGTGCAGATTACAATAACTCTACTAAAAATCCTAACACTAATCTCCCACCCTAGTGCTCAGACACACTCACAGCAAGCGGGCAGCCCTGACTTAAAACCCAGAGCAGTGGTGCCATGTGGTGACTGATTCAGCCTGGCTGGGGAGGGAGTTCTCCCAGCAAAACTCTTTAAACTGGGAGTCACCTTGGAGAGGGAAAGGACCAAGCTGAGGGATCTTGCTTCCAGGTAGCCAGAGGCCAGATCTCAGGGGAAACCCTCTGTGCACTTGGGAGTCAGGAGCTCACCAAATAGCAAGTCCTGCCTTGTCTGTGGTTGGCTCTAGCTTACTCCAAAATGGCTTCCTCCCTTCTCACAGTGCTCCCGGGGGGTGGGCATCTCACTTCCTATCAATCAGGCTAGCTCTTCTTCGTGGACTTTCACTTGTCAATCATTGGACTCTGCCCCCTTCCTTTCTCTCAGGCACTGCTCCTCCTCTGAATAGACATGATGTTGGCTTGCAGGAGGATAGCAGGTGTTCCTGGATGTCCACCAAGGCCCTTATACCTCGAAATAGTGTCTCTCCTCTCGATTGCCTAATGGACTCTTAGTCTGCCCTTGCTCCTCCTTCCTCCCAGGAGCATCGTCTCACCCCGAGTTACAAGCACTGAAAGATCCAGGAATGTAGGTAAGCTTCTTGGGGTAGGGTGACCAGATACTAAATGTGAAAAATCAGGATGGGATTGGGGGGTAATAGGTGCCTATATAAGACAAAGCCCTGAATATCAGAACTGTTCCTAGAAAATAGGGACATCTGATCACTTTACTTGGGAGTTACAGAAGGATTAGGGGTACTGTTGATTCTGCAACATTCAAACCTTCAATTGTAGTGAGGGTAAGAGTTTTAAGAACATAAGAATGGACATAGTGGATCAGACCAAAGGTCCCTCTTGCCCAGTATCCTGCCTTCTGATAGTGCCCTAGAGGGAATGAACAGAATGGGTAATAATCAAGTGATCCATGTCCTGTCACCCATTCCATGATGTTTAGATCACTAAGCTATCCATCCACTCAGTGTAAGGCAGTACTACTTCTCTACAAGAGCAGCAAAGAATCCTGTGGCACCTTATAGACTAACAGACGTTTTGGAGCATGAGCTTTCGTGGGTGAATACTCACTTCGTCAGATGCATGTAGTGGAAATTTCCAGGGGTAGGTATATATATGGAGGTAAGCTAGCGATAATGATAATGATAATGATAATGATAACCTCATTATCTTTAGCTTGCCTGCATATATATACCTACCCCTGGAAATTTCCACTACATGCATCTGACGAAGTGGGTATTCACCTGCGAAAGCTCGTGCTCTAAAATGTCTGTTAGTCTACAAGGCGCCACAGGATTTTTGCTGCTTTTACAGATCCAGACTAACACGGCTACCCCTCTGATACGTCTCTACAGTTCCACAAGGGAAGTTTCTCATTGCTGAGCACTTTTGAAAAAGTGGTCACTTCTTTTAGCTATCACAATGGATGCTTGAGTTCTTCTGAAATCCAGCCACTTATTTAGCATCCAGCAGATCCCTTTCAGGCACCTGAGCAATTCTGAAAATCTGTCCTGCTGTTCTTTTTTAAAAAAATTCCAGTGCACATTCTGTGTGTAGCAAACACATTGCATAAGGTGAAGAAATGTGGGTTTGTGGGTGGGGAAGGATACCCATGACTCATATTTTCACTGAAGATGTTTCTAAGTATGGGCAGCATGTGTCTTTTGTGTATTTAATGTAAATTTTGCAGGCTTCCTGTTGAGACATGAGCCTGCCTATTTCTTTCTTAATGCAAACATACATAATTTTTAATGAATAGAGCCCTTTCATGCACAGCAGTGGCAAACACAACTGCTCATAAGGTATAAAGCTGAGACAGAGGAAATAATATTAATTATTGAGATAATCTGCTTTCATTAAAGGGGTATGTGTCTTCTGCAGTGAGACTTTGCCAGCATCAGCTGTCTCGCCAGCATCAGCTGTCTCATCAGCTTCTATGCTTGTTCCACTGCATGGCCGAACAGCTAGGTAGGTCATTTGTCACAGAACATAAAAGAAAGAATTCAATACTTTTGAAGTGGGGAATCCAAACCCACCAGCCTGTCAGTAATTCATGCTATAATTCCATCTTTGCATAATCAGGGAGATTAGCTGTCAGCAGTCTGTTCATGTGCAAAAGAACAGCAACATCTTGGAGTTAGTTTTCCATGTAAGCCTATAAATTTTTGAGTGTTATATGTTTTGATCAGCAGAACACATTTCATGGAGGAATAAATAATTTTTTTTAAGAAGACTATGAGCACATTTTATTTTTTAATAAAACACAGATGCCAATCTAGAATTTTATTACAAAGAGTTGCCTACATTGCATGGGGCTCCCTCTTTGTGACCAGTACACAAGTCCATTTTCTGGAGATGGTAAAAGGCTGGCCACTGGGACTGTGTGCATACAGATGGGCCACTGAGTCAATTTTGTGCATTAATCAAGTCAGCTGGAAAACTGAATAAAAGCAAGACCTGACTGAAAACCAGATGTTGCAGCTGAACTGAGATAGTCTCTCTAAACAAACACTGCCCAAAAGTATCAGAAATTGAATACAGTTATTGTAATTCCACAAACATCAAACTGAGAATGGGGAAAATGAGCCAGATAAACACTTGAAAGCAAAGCCTGAAAAAATTGTCAGAGAATTCCACTGGCTTTCACTATTATGAGAAGGAAAATAGCATGGAATTGCCAGTTCCTTAAGAAAATATCTATCTATCTACCTATCTATCTGTCTGAAAGCTAGGCATCCTAACCCTGTACATCACCCTCCAACAGTAATTGATTGGGCAGAAATCTTTCAATACAATCAAGTCAAAGATAGATTTGTTTTGAGGGATTTTTTTTCTGATTAAATAAATAAATAATAATTGGAGACATACCTATCTTCTAGAACTGGAAGGTCATCAAGTCCTGTCCCCTGCCTTCACTAGCAGGACCAAGTATTGATTTTTGCCCCAGATCTATAAGTGGCCCCCTCAAGGACTGAACTCACAATGCTGAGTTTAGCAGGCCAATGTTTAAACCACTGAGTTATCCCTCCCCCACATTCCAATACACTGCATGTATTAAATCTTCCTAGTCCACTTGACTTCTTAATCTTGTTATGTTTACTGTTGGACTTAAATTAGTATTTTATAAAGAAAATTTTCCTCCTTGAGGAAGTAAATTCTCATTTATTTTTTAAGAAATTCACTCAGGAACAAAACTTCAAAGAAGTATCAAAACTCAGTTTTTATGGCACCATCATTGCCAGTTGTTACTTGGCAGTGATATAATTGTACTCATATAGTCTTTTCAAAGATATATATGGCCTCAATTCAAGAAAACAATTAATCTATCTGGTAACACTTCACTGTTAATAAAATTAATATCTTTTTGGACACTTATTTTAAGATTTGTTAACCCAGTTTGAACATCATCCCCCAAAATGTATTTTTAATATAACAGGGGTCATTTCAGTTTAAAGTGCAGTTGTACTCTGAAAGTGACTGTAAAATTGGAACTGTCCTGCTCAACACATCAGCTCACTCACTGTATTCAAAGTTAGTACTTCTCACTTTAGAGAGAGAAATAAGTATTTGCAGCTTTTTACTTTTGCTAGTGCTTCAGAGCTAAGAGATAGGAGCAAGCTGTGCATTATAGTCCTTCTACCCCTGCTCCCATTCAAGTTAATGGTAAAACTCTCATTGATTTTAATGGTGCAGGATCAGACCCTATATAAGGCCAGTGGGGGCTGTGGGAAGTGGCGCGGGCCGAGGGATGTTCTGGCCACGGCTTCTTGCCACCTCCGTTGGCCTGGGATGGTGAACCACAGCCAGTGGGAGCTGCAATCGGCCGAACCTGCAGACATGGCAGGTAAACAAACCGGCCCGGCCTGGTGGGGTGCTTACCCTGGCCAGCCACGTGCCAAAGGTTGCTCACCCCTGTTCTATCTTATATTTCATCAACAAAATTGTTTGCTAAACTCCAATCACTTGCACATTAGCAAACCCACCAAAGTCAACTGTGGGCTCAATTATTCCTGCAGAAACTATGTTATTGGTGATGATGCCTGAGACAGAAAGATTCAACTTTCAGAGCCCAAGCTGAGTTTCAGATGCAGACAGAAGAAAAACATTCTTAACTGCAAACATTTGATATGGAAATTACTGATAGATAATAAAGAAGGAAACCCACAATACCATTGTGGTAGTCTCTGTTTAGAACAGAATTGCCGTTTAATGCACTAGGAGATAACTGCTGTTGCCTTCTGAGCTCATACATACTTAGTTAACCTGTGTTTCCTTAAACCACTTATAGGCAGTAGCCATGTTGTTGGCTGGCCAAACATTAATTTCTCACTACAGGCTATATCCTATAAGGAGTTGAGTTCATTCTGGGAGTCAAGGGTTCTCAGCACTTCAGTGGATCAGGGCCTAAATATCCATGCAGCCTTATGATGCTGTGCTTCAAAAAATCTCAATAGTTTAATTGATTGTCTGTGTCTATTTCTTCTCCCAGTATAATGTCTGATGAATACAGCGTGAAGAATTTGACCTTGTTGAGACTCAGACCAAGGATAAAAAAGTAGTTGAATTTCAACTTAAGTGGCAATCTCCATTAACCCTAGCCCCTCTTTCAGGCTTTTTCAGGAAATGATTCAGACCCTATTGTTTCTACTCAACTTTCATCAGAGATTTTTTTTTCAAATGTGTATTTGTCACATTAATAGAGACTGTTGCATATTATTTTCTTTTCTGTGTAACTTTGTCTGGATGGAATGAATGCCCAAAAGGTTTGATTGCTTTTCCTATATGTACTTTATTTGAATTAGATTCTGGGATATAGATAATTCAGCTGTTGTACTAAATCTTGGAACCGACTCCAAATGATAATTTGTATTTTATTGGGATTGTCTCTGCTGTTTTGTTTAACGTCACATGTATATCTCAGTGTCTAGCTATTGCTGTTAGAGCTCAAGTTGCACAATCAACAATCTCATCTGTGAAAAAAAGTTGTAGTGAGGAAAATATTAGCTAGCTGGAGCACTAGAATTTTAGTTAGCTGTCTGTTTTCTGTTGGTTGCCTGTTACCCAAGTTGATTAATAATTACCCTTTGCATTGTAGGGAATCCTTCCTATTTAGGTATCTTTGCATTTTGTAAAAGCACAGGTAATAATATTACTGAACCTTCCTTGATGTTGCTGCATTTTTGGGTTGAGGTTTGCAAAGTCTTTAGAGTTTTATCTTACTTGAGCTTTGTCATATACAATTTAGTAGAGTAAGATACCTATTGTATAACTAGAGTTATACCTCTGATTCACATAAGACTACAAATGGTCTGAGCAGCTCAACTATGTTTTTAGACACACTTGTAATAATTGCTTTTGAGCACAGCCTGTGGGTCTCAGATGGCAGTTCTTTTAATTGTTTTTGGCCAGCCATGGACACCCTGCATAAGGCATTTCAGCCACTGTTTATATGCAGAGCCCTTTGATAGGGCTCTATATTTCTGAACAGATGTTATAATTTGCTTACTGCTGCTGCTTTAAGGGTTGTTTTCTTCATTTTAAGGTGCTTTTGGTGCTTTCCTGTGCTAATGCTATTTGTTCTCTTCGTCTGTTTCTGTTCCTTTATTTTATTTCTTCTGCGGCTTATCCTTCACTTTTATTGTGTGTTAATTTTTTTTCTGGGGATTACTACCCCAAGAAGCCCGAGGCACCCGTGTTACGCATGGTCCCTGAATGTTGCAATAAAAAGGCCTTTTTTATTATTCTGAAATATTTTACAGTGAAATTGCTACTCTGTCAATACAAAATACATTGTGTTAATGTTGGGTTATGCCAAATTGTTACAAAATCTTCCCATCACTTTCTATGACCATGCTTGTTTGGTTCACAACTATCGTACTGGATTCAGCTAATCACAATGATATAATCCATTCTTTTTATTTTTACATTTGTCTTTTAAAATATTTTTCATGGAAGTATATCTTTTGTTCTTTCAAGAGATGTCATAGTGATAGCCCTAGGGAACAAAGTCCTTTATATTCAAAGAACAGTTGTAGTACAGACAACAGTTGTGCAATTACCATGACTCCACTCCACAAATGTGTTTCACTACTGATTTGGAGGAACCATATCTAAATGTGAAAGGTAGCTCCAGCTCCAAGCCCATTCAATTTTGGTGCTCTCTGATGCTAATGTCAGCAAGGTGTCAGTTAATGCTGTTTGTGATGATGGCTTTTTTTTATTGTGGATGACTGTTAATTAGGAACTAAACTCACTTTGTCTAACTCCTGTCAGTGCAATAGAGTTTTAGTGTTCGTGATCATGTACCCTGCTGGTAGATGGTCTTGTTACTTGCTCACAGCTGAGGGAGATCTTCAGCTCGAGTGGTAGAAAACTATATTTATAGTGATGAAGACTGTAGAACAATCTCCTCTAATGACCATAGAGTCTGTTTCTATTTATGGCTGGAGTTTTACATCCAGACCTGCATTGGGAAAGTGGCGTTGCTGGGACCCAGGCAGAGGAAAAGCCTTTGGGTATTAAAAGACAGGAGACTAGGGAGTCGGGGAAGTGGTGCTACTGGGTCCCAGATAGAGACGCTCTGAAGCAGCAGGAGGCAGTTAAGTGTTGCTGGTGGGTCAAGACATTAATAGGAAATGGATGGTAGTTCCCTTGTCTTGGGTTTGAGGAGTGGGTAAGTGAAGTGTGCAGCCAGGGAGGATGTGAAATTTTTATATGCATTCAGTGCTCACTTTTGAACTTGAAATGATCTCACACACATTCACAGAGGAATAGAGGGGAGTTAAAAAGTGCAAAGACAAACTATGGTGAAAACATACTTTAGCAATAAAAACTTTATTAGTACAGTGGTATACTGAGATAGGTGATTACACACTTTGGTCATAAAGTAAGCTTCCTATTCAAATCAAACAGAGGTGTCAGGCACTCCAATTGTCATGTATGTATCGGCTACTACATGCTTTCAACATTAATGAAACACTTGGTTCAAAATTTTATGAAACATAGACAAATGCTCTCTGTAGATCTTAGATGAGCCAGTTGTCACTTGTCCTGCACTGTTACTGTACTCTGTGAAACAATTGTAATGTTTCATCCCACATGGAGCTATATTTCAAGGGTGGATAATGAGCTGATCACTGTGTACAGTATATCATTCCGCATTTGCATCCTTCATGATGAAAGAGTGTAGAAAAGTGAGATTACTTGTTTCACATATGATGTTGAATAGTTTTCAGATGGTACTGAATTCTCACCATTGGCTAGAATCAAAATGGTGATCTGCCAGTGGAAGGTTCAGAAACTCATCATCTTTGTTATGCAACAAATTAATTGCTTCATGTGCTTCTTCTCCAGAACATTATTTCTGAAATAAGACTTTTCTACCAAGCATCTAGTTGTAGTAATCTAGTGCTTATTCAGATTTGGCAGACACTCAAAGTACACATGCTTGTGTCTCATGAAAAGTGAGTTGCTATTTTAAAATGATAAAACTTTATAAAGAGTGACCTGAGGATTTCTCCTGTCACAATGTGGAAAATTGATAAAAAGGAGTATTTGATAAGCCTCTAATGTAACTGAATACCATACGGAGGGATAGGCCAGGGACATATTGACCTGACTATTAATATTCATACACAAACCCTCTTAAGTGACCTTAAAAGGTCATCAAGCAGAATCAGAATTTAAGAAATTAATTTCTGTAATATCTATAAGTATGCTTACAGACACCCTGTCAAACTAAAAATAATATTGACAATATCTTTACCTGTATTACTTAAAACACCTTAGATTATTTAATGAAAAGCTTTCTTAGAATTAAATTTATCTTTCATGATTTATGCTGTTAAGTTTTTGCATTTTAGTGGTTTGCACTTTATTCACTACTGACAATGCTGTCGTGGTTTAAGTCATTTTCACTTCTAACTTGAACTAGAAAATGCTGTAGTGTTTGAATGGAAAACACTGCTGGGAAATATTTAATCTAAAATAAAATAAACTTAAATTGGTGGTGGAGGGATTAGACTTTAAATCTTGGTTTTTAACAAAACATAAATGTGGAATCTACTATTGTGATAATCTTCCTTAAATTCCTGTATACTTGTCATTAATATTACACACACTTCCATAGCACCAGCACTGTAATATCCGGACACTCTTATTAGATATTTACATATATGGAATACCCCAGAAAAGAACATAAATCTGCAGAGCATTCTCCTCCTGCTACAGAATTTCTTATATAGAGTGTCAGACTTCTAGTGGTGTTGGGGTGACCCTGACAATCTATGAGGATCAGGCATAATGAGACATACTTTGTTTGCCTTTTAATTTGGATTTTTTGCTATTCTACACTTAGCCTGCCCATCTAATGCTCCTAGACCATCTTTAACAAATGTATGTAAAAATAACTAACCCATCAGTTGACCCAAGATCAAATCAAATAACCTTACAGCAGTATAATAAGCATTATTCACATTGTCCAAAATATCCACTCCTACCCATCATCACCCTTTGGGATGTGCTGAAAGGTCCATCCTTCTGGGCACAGAAGAACAGATAGACCTTGTAACATGTCCTGAAGACTAACAAACTCATATTGTTTTGGACCAAAGGAGCAGGCTGGATCTATGCTGTTTGTACTTTTTCCTGTTCTATCTGAAAACAGCTGTAGATGTTTTGTGGGCAAATTGTTTGTGCCATTTTAAAAATCTAAAGTTATTTATGCAGTTCCATAGGGAAAAAACATCACATTAATATTGGTTAAGGTTGTCACAAAGGTCAAGGTCTGCCGAACTTATGGTTACCTATACAATGTTGACTCCTTGCTCTCTTGTGCATATTTATCACATGATACAACATAATACCATACTAGCCTATTTCTCCACACATCTTCAATATAGAGTTTGGCCTATTGTTACGTACCATACTTCTTCTGTCTCTTTGATCTTTCTTTCTGTTTGGACACATCTGATCACTCCCCTCTGACTGCATAATGTTCCTTTTCTGCTGTTCAAGATCCTTTCATTGTTTAGTATTGTATAGCTGGTTTTGTACTGTTAAGAACATTGCACTTCTATACTGATTGGCAGCTGAAGTAATCTTAGCACAGCTCCTTCTGGCTATAACAGCAGAAGAGTGATGCTTTTGGAGCAGAAGTCCTGACTCAGGTCTCAATTGTAAGAGCATACAGGAAATTTTTGGCCCCTGGATAGTACTCAGATCCTATGGGGAAGAGTGACAATATGAGACCTGGGTATACAAGGGTAGTCTCACTGTTGGAATACCCCTCTGTGGCCAAGCATGGCATAGCTGCTTGTTGCCCTCTAGTATGGGACCTGAGAAACTGTGGCAGTCTGTCTCTTCTCGAGGCTTGGCTTTCCAGCCAGGTCACATTTCAGTTTCACCTCCTCTCAGTTACAGAAAGTCCAATATTCTTACAAAAGGTCTTCTATCCCAATTCTGGGCCTCTGGTGCCCACACCCTTTTCTCAGGGTTTTCAGTTGTCTTTGTCCTCTTCCCAGGGCCCCATGCTACGTTCCCCAGTGACAGGTAGAGATACCCTCGCTCTCCCATGACATTGGGTTCCAGTCCAGGGACCCTGTAACCAGCAGCCAAGCAACCTCCTGTTCAGGCCTTCTCTCGTTCTCTCTCGGTTTACCATTCTACACATATGGAGAATAGGGTTGTCAACCTTCCAGGACTGGCCAGGAGTCTCCAGGAATTAAGATTAATCTTTAATTAAAGATTGTCATGTGATTAAATCTCAAGGAATACATCCAACCAAAATTGGCAACCCTATAAAAGGTGGGTGAGGAGAGTCATTGGTTCAAAGGTAGAAAAAAGGGGGATGGGTGAGGAGAAATAAAAATGGAGTTTAAGTATGCAGAAGCTTTTGGGATGAAAGGTTTGCCCTCCTAAGCTTGTATGGATGGTCAGTGATGGTCATCAGATTCTATGCTATCTTGAGATGATCAGGCCAACAAAGCAAATCCAGACAGCCTTTCAGCAACTTCTGAAAAACAAAAATTACACTTGGATCTGCAGAGGTAACTGTCGACAGAGGACCAGCAACAAATCCAACTGGAGATCCTGGGTAACAATACTGTCAGGGCCTTTGGGGCCTAGGAGGCTAGAGGCCTGGATGAGGGTGTGTTATGCTTTTGGGAAAACAGAATACATCAGAAAAACATGTCCCTATATAACCTGTGAGCTAATTGGCCCTCCAGGACCAAAATCCTGAAAAAGCTGCAGAGATGTGGCCTACTGGTATGATGTGGATGAGAGTTGTTTAGGTTGTTCTTGTAGGGAAGCGGACTCAATAAAAAGACACTGCCCTCATAGGAAACTGAGGGGGCAGCAAAAGGAAAAGCAGGATCCTCAAAAGTGTAATAAGAAAAGAGGAGATTGTAGGGAGCTGAAGAACTGGGGTCAAATATGAATTTCAAACAGTCTAGGTGGAGACCCGACTCCAACTCAAAAGGTGATGGGGGATGAGTTGGCTGTTACTGACCACCATGAGGCTGTTGGGGCCAAGAGAGAAGCTGGGTGAAAAAACCCAGAGGCCCTAAGAGCACAGGTACCGAAGGGGTTGGGAATTGAGGATGCAGTGATAGAAGCAGCAAGTCTGTGTAGAAAAGCTAGTGAAGATGGATTAGGCCATGGAAATCCCTCAGAAAATGGAGCTCTAGGCAAAGGAAAGAATGGACTGTAGTTTAAAGTGGAGCTCCTAGATGAAGAAAGGGGGGCATTTGACAGCCAGATGAGAAGGCAGGATAACCTTCTCTCAATGCTGTAAGAGGGATGGGAAGGTGGACAATCAGCATAAGCAGATGCTGTAGCCCCATGGTAGAAGGGGTACAATTTTGAGGGGGTATGTAATTGGGTATTACAGCACACTGGCAATGAAAGGGTTAATGTGGACCTGAGATGCCAGTTCAACTACCTGGTTGCACCATCAGAGTGGACCACACCTAGTTAAAGATGAAGGCCAGCTGAAGGAGGAGCTGGGTAATGAAACTAAAGGGAGAAAGCCCAGATAAGAAGGGGGCTGCAGGGAGAGAAAGGAAGAACTCTGTAGTCCCTCTCTGGCTGCTAGGGAGTGGAAGAAAGGCCTAGAGGGAGAGAGGCAGATGTACAGTAAACCAGAGGGAAGCTGTGGGAAAGGGCGTAAAGGAATAAGAAGTCACCCAGGGGAGGTGGTGTGGGAACGCTCTGATACAAGAAAGGAAAGGACTATTTGAGTTTGGAGCTGGGCTTCTATGGAAAAAGCCTTGGGAGGTGTTGCTCCATACAGGAGCGGGAGGACAACCTTGAAGAGCCTGGGAAGGCATGTTTCTTTGAATTTTGTTTGTTGGACTCTTTGTATACTGCAGAAGAGATGGGACTAAATGTGATTTGTCTGGAGGGCTGAATCATGAGAAGAAACAGACCATCATAGGGTTGGAGTGGCTGTTGGCAGCCTGATGAGGCGAGACTGTATGTCATGCCCAGCCACAAGAAGGCATGCTAGTGGCGAATGAACTCTTCTACACCTGGATGGATAGACTAAGATCTAGATATGGACATCTGGCTACCAAAAGCAGAAACAATACTTCTGGTGCCAGAGACCATTCTAGACAATCTTCTGCAAAACTTCGCGGTGCTACCCCTGCTCTTATCCCCTAAAATAGAGATTCTCAACTAGATTGGTGCGCCATTAGAATTTGTTGGGGTGTGTGTGCAGTGAGTCTTCTGATGCTGTGATGGTGGTGGTGGTGGTTTTGACCCAATTGCCTCTCTGTCAGGAAGTGGGGGTAGCCAGGCCAAATCTGAGTGAGTGGTTTATCACCATGAGGTCACAGCACCACTGAGGATTGGCCCAGCTGCCCCTGCCATCCCAGACAGTATCTGCTACTCTAGGCTACTGCCTAGTTTGCCTATAACTAGAGTGCCCTCTGCTTGGTGCCATCATTTGGCATTATTAATTTATTTTAATGAAGAATATTTTTTTCACTGGGGCATAATTGGGAAAGGAGAACTTTATATACACAAACCAATTTGATTTGCCACTAGTTATTTTGTGTTCCTTGGGGAAACATTATGGTCTCCACTGTGATTTCTATTATTGCAGATATTGTGTTTAGAACAAGGACTTTCTACCTCAATACCCAGTTTCTCTTGCCTGATCTTGCAATTGAATGATAGTCTTGTATTTAATACACCACAGTGTGTTACTATGGTAATTATTGTTATATCAAAATTTCAGCATTGTGACTTCTCCGCAGGATCTTACAGTAGTAGAGTAATCTCTGAGGGAGGAAAACTCTTGTCTTAAAAACAAAATATCTGTGACAGAAAAAAGGGAGAGGAAAACTCTGAATAATGCGTGTTCAGTAAATAGATTTTTTTTCACATATCAATTTGAAATTTTGCTTAGTATTAAAAATCCCATAAAATACTTTAAATAAAAAACTTTTCTCAAGCTTTATATAACAAAAATGTAAATGTGTGCAGTATATCTTAACGATATTCTGAGAAAGCAATTAAAGTAACTCTACAGCCACTTTGGAAACACTTCCAGGTACCTATAGGAGTTTTGAAGAGGTAGCAAAAAGCTTGGCCTCTAAAGAGAAGCTGAGTTTGACAACAAACTGAGGGCTAGGATTGCTGATCTGATTCAGTTAGCCCTTTGAAAGGGACTGTATATAGCTGCACTGCCTCAGGAACTCCAGAGGAAGAAATTGTGAGAGGCCTTATTCCTTCCTTGCTCCACCACTTGCTCCTGGGAGTAAAGAGGAGGGCTAATAATCCCATATCACATGGATTACTGGCCCATATCAGTAACAGATTACCTCCCACCCTCTCATGAACCAGGGCAGGTGTGCTGGCCAGTATGTTGAGAGACAGAGCCAAGATTCCACCAATTTCCTAGCCCTTTCTTCCCACTCCCTTCCTATCTACACATGGGGTAAGAGTGTGCAGCCTCTGCTTACTCCATACAGTAGAGAGGTGGAGAGGATGCACAAGGCCGTGAGGGTTTTTTTATTCCTCCTAAGGCTTCTGTGCGGCCATATAGGTTGGTCCATAATGCTGTCATATGAAGGGTGTACAAAAGTAGACTAGATTTTAGTGTTCTGTATTTAATAAGGGAAGAATTGTGTGGCATAGGTAATGTGAAATGGAATTATTAGGTTGAGTAAAGACACTAAATGAGGCTTGCAGTTTATAGCTGTGTCTGCTTTTCTATTTACCTTGGCCTATGAATATGACAAGGAAATGTACCAAGGGACCAAAACCCAGAAGCCTCAAATGTATTTTCATCTTGCATACTGTACATTTACACAGAATATGGTTTGAGTGTTTCCGAGGCACAGGGGTAATATAGCTTGTCTTGCAGGCACTTATGACTGTTACTTTTTTTTACTTTATGAATAATGTTTTAGCGCACATATATCAACTCAATAAGTTTAGAGGCATGTAGAACCATCTGAGAAGTGAGACACCTGCAGTTTCACATAAGCTACTTATTAAAGCCTATATTTTGCAGACTTTCACACTGATTTTCACACAAAAATTATGGACAAAATGCAATTTTTTGAATAGCAGCCACCCAATTTATAGGCAGCATTTCAATCTGAAAAAGTTCTAATCGACCCAAATTCTAAAACCATTTGTTTACAAACTACCTGTATTTGTTTCCTTTCTTTGGTCAGATAAGGATGCCCTTATTCTCTTTGAGAAGTAGCTTGTAGCTTACTCAGTAAGCAGCCTCACTGACTTCAGTTGACTTTGGGTCAGGCCCATAATACTTCAGAGTCACCTCCTGCACTGAGACTTGGAGAACTTCCCACTTCCTATATTGTTGGAGTTGTCAGTCTAGATGATGATGCACTGTTGGAATATGCCCAACTACAGAAGGTCATTTAGCTGAGCATGCTGCAGTTAAACAGAGAGGAAGAGTAAGAGCTCAACGGAGCTCTCCAGAATCAGGCAGAAAAGAGGGCTTGACTGGCTGCCTTAGAGGACTTAGAGTAACATTTGTATTTCTTTGCAATCAGCATACTGCCAGAACACCTAAAGAGAAGTGCCAGCACTTCAGAAACCTTCTGTGGGGAGAAAATGAGGGCGGGTAACTTGGTGAAACTGCTGCTTTTGCACTTACTGTGTGAAAAGGAAAGTGCTGTGGGCAGCCTTGATGACTCCACTACTGATGCTGCATAAGACTCCTGTATTTTAGCTGACAGTGTATAGTAGGGAAGGGAAAAGGACAATGTGCAGATGACGATGTGAATCTGAGGTTGATGTCATCACACTGAGCATGTGATCACCCACACAATTTTACATATAGCCTTTATTCATTACAAATTATGGGCTTTTCCATTTTGTTTAGTTTTTAAAGACTGCCTGTAAATGTATGGTGTTACTAGTAAAGTCCTTGATTTTTTGTTTGTTTGTTTGTTTTTTTAAACTTCCGGGGATTTCATAAGTGCCTATTAAAAATTAAAAACATAGATGCAAAAATAACTAACTAGTCTTATGGGTAAATATCGTGATTAATACTCAGACAGCAGGACAGGAAATAAAACAACAAACGGAGAAAAGTAAGAATATTGAAAGTATGAGCAATTTAATATGTTGGCTGATTTCATCAACTATACATTAACAGTGCATTATGCATGTGCATGCATGTGTGTATGTATCTTCCACTACATTGCCTTACTTTAATAGACAGTCTCACATTTATATGAAAACTAATTTATTACGATAAATACATCTACCTTATGTAATGTATTGGATTTGCTTAATATGATCAGTATTTTCATGTACTTGAGTGGTACAAAGTTTGAGTGGAAACTGGTAAAAAATGAATAATAGCTTTCGCAAAACCTGGGGATTTTTTTTTCTAGAAGGCCCTTAGTCACTGGCAACTGTTATGACATGGATTAACCAATGTGTGAAAGCCTAAACAATACAATCCTAACACAAAGACATGTGTAGGGAAATAAGAACATGAAGAAACACTGAATATTGATGGTTGGGTTCCCAGTTGGAAACATCTACCATGAGGTTACCTATTTGTGGTTAAGGAGATATGTTACTAGAATTTCTAATATAAGACCTCATTTAATGGGAATGAAGTTAGGCTCAGGTCCACAAAAGGATTTAAGCATGTTAGAGTTAGGCATTGCAACATCTGTGTCATGTCTTCACAGGATCTGTGTTATGGGCAGCTTTTAAACAGTCTATTGGAGGAACCCCTTCAGTGTGCCAGATCTCTTAGAGATCCCACTTTTCCTTAAGAGTGTGCTATGCAGAACCAATGCCTCAACGTCTGAGCCTCTGGCATTCCTGTTTCACACTGTGAGCTCTGTCTAGTGAGTCCAACTGACATAGACATAGATTAAGAAAAACTACTTTAGAAAATATCTTATTTTTAATTTGAATTTGTTTGGCTTTAGTTTCCAGCCATTAGTTCTTGTTACGTCTCTCTCAGATAAATTAAAGAACCCTTTAGCACCCAGTATTTTCTCCTTGTGAAGGTACTTATACACTGCATTCAAGTCACCTCTGAATCATCTTGTTAATAAAAAAAAACAGATTGAAAACTTTAAGTCTTTCACTATATGGCATTTTCTCCATGCCTCCAATCATTTTTTGGCTTTTTTCCACCTTCCAATTCTTCCACATTATTTTAAAATGTGCTTCTTGTGTAGTAGGTCAACAGACCACAGAGCCATGTTAAAAACATATGAAACTTCTGCTGAATGAATTTCTTTTATGCACCCAAACAATCTTCCAGACATATTTGGATAATCATTTATAAAGATCACAGTATGAACGCCAATGGCACTAAATAATACAAGAGTAATTAAAACAAACTTTCATCTGAACAGTGAAGAATGATATTTTTCTATGTGAATTTAAGAGTAATTTGTCAGAACTGAAAAAAGCAGAATTTGTACTGAATATTTTTTCATTGAGACAGAATTTCACTAAGCTTTTCACCTCCTGTATTCAGTCCTTCTATTATGGTAAAGAATATATTGTTGAATAATATACATACTGTGCATAATAGGATTATAAAGTGGTGACAACTCTTCCTTTATGCTTGTAGCAATGGATTATTCTTCTATAATCCTGATCTTCCGCAGAAAAGAAGAGTATTTCTTTTCATGTGTCATCTTGGTATTAAGCACTATTTTGTGCCCCAAGACATTCTAGAAGCTACATGTAAAGATTTAAATAAAAGGCTGTCTGTGGCAGATACTAGAAGGCGGAGTGATGGAGAGAGAATGCTATGTTGCTCACAGGTAATGATCTGCAAACCTCAAAAGGCTCATTGTCTGGATTTATTTTTAATATAATTTCAAATGTTTGGATATCTATGCAACCATTCTGAAAGAACTTTTCCCATCAGGCTACATGGCACTCCCTAGGTTTACTGAGGCATCCTGCTTATTATGGAGCCTTGGAAATGAAGCCAACCTCCTTAGCCTGGGGTCACTAACTTTCCTCCCTCTCTGATTTTCTTTTGGCACTTCATCAATACACCAACATTCCTCAAGGTGGGCGGGGAAAACTGATCCACAGTCAGTTAGGATGACAAGTATTTGTACAAAAGTCAGAAGACTAGCACATCAATCCATTTTCTTTAAAACCCAGATTCCAAAGGGGCTTTCTGAATGCAATCCATTTTGGTCTAACTCAGGGATTGGCAACCTTTGGCATGTGGACCGCAAGGGTAAGTCCTCTGGTGGGCCGGGCCTGTTTGTTTACTTGCTGTGTCCACAGGTTTGGCTGATCGTGGTTCCCACTAGCTGCGGTTCGCCGTCCCAGGCCAATGGGGGCTGCGGGAATCTTATGAGTGAGATTGTGATCTCAATTATAATAAGTTTCAATCCAGAGTAGCTGTGTTGACTTCACTGCAGTTATCTGAGATTTATACCAGTGTTGCTGAGATCTGAATCTGGCCTGCAAGGAGTAAAGATCAGCGGGTGATGTAGAATGACAAAGGAGTTTGAGAAACAAACATTAGTTTTCAATTGTATTAGAGAAATTCTGCTGTAGTCTCAAACTTCTGTCTTTGAATGCTTATGTCATATAGATCTTTGTTTTACTCGTTGACTACAATAAATAGATGTCCACAGAGTCACTGTTTCCCTCATACAGTTATGAGTTTGGATTCTAAATTCTCCTTCCCTGGCCTCCTCAAGTTTGTGGCTGTTTTATTCTGGGTCTTTGGTTGGAGACACTCTTTCTAATAGTGTTCAAAAGTGACTATCAGATGATGGCCTATCTAGAATGTGATGGTTTCAATCCTATTCCCACCACAACAGACCCTACTTCATATCCTTTTTGGCAGCCTTATTAGAGAGACCATGTATTGAATGAACATGCAAACCATTGTACCTGCTCTCTCAGCCCCATGTCAGGATTCATGCATATTAATATAGTGATGTAGGAAAAGCTTATAGCGCTACTGCCCATGGCATAGTTGTTCAGTGTAGCAAGAGTGAGAAAAGAGGATGCTCCTGTCTTTGAAAGACATAGCAGCTGATAAAAAAATGTCTACATATTATAAATAACAATAACTGCTCAGCCATTAAATGCACCAATATATTTCACACTCAGAATTCTGCAACAGTTCATAAACCACTTAAGCTGGTAATGCCTAGTTTATGACAGCAGTTGAGTCCCTCTAGTGAATTACAGCTTTGTATTCACATGGTGGCCCTCTGTTATCCCAAATATTGTATCCCAATATTTCAAAACATTAAACACACTATTGAAATAGGTTGAAATATAAATAATTATAGAATCAAAATATGAGAATCTATACATTTATTTCTGTTCCATGGCTTATAGTAAATATAGTGGCAAATATATGTAAATATATTAGGAGTTACAGTAAATACACACCCATTAGTATCTAAATCTGGATTTTAGGGCTGTGATTTTTCTTTGTATTAAAGTATCAACCATTCAATTTTTTCCTTTTTATTTTTTGGTTTTGGTAAGTGTCTAGTTTTCAATGATTACAGTAGCTGAACTGTAAAATTGGTGGTGGTTGTTAAATATGTGTCTGGAGCTCATGGAAAGAGGACCGGAGGAGAACAAACTGTCCTCCTGGCTTCAGTGATGAAGGTGTCCTGCGGGAAAGAGACACATTTAAAATATATTTTTTATAAAAAAATTAATTAACTTTAGCATCTCTCAAACTTTAGGGAGGCAAATAGCTTAGGGAAGGACTAGATGGCTATATAAAGAAGAATAGGATCTGTGGATTAACTCTCTGGGAAGGATTAATAGATTCCAAGACCAGAAGGGTCCATTGTGATCATCTAATCTGACCCCCTGTATAGCACAGGCCCTAAAACGTCCCCACAATAATTCCTAGAACAGATCTTTTAGAAAAAATGCCATCCTCAATTTAAAAATTAACAATGAGTCCTGTGGCACCTTAAAGACTAATAGATGTATTGGAGCGTAAGCTTTCATGGGTGAATACCAAATTGTAAATGATGGAGAGTCCATCACGATCCTGGATAAATTGTTCCAATGATGTATTACTCTCACTGTTAAAAATTTAAACCTTGTTTCCCAGTCTGAATTTATCTAGCTTCAATTCCCAACCATTGGATCATGTTACATCTTTCTCTGCTAGATTGAAGAGCCCATTATTAAATATTTGTTTACCATATAGGTGCTTATAGAGTATAATTGTCATCCCTGAAATCTCTTTGTTAAACTAAATAGATTCAACTCCTTAAAGGCATGTTTTCTAATCTTTTAATCATTTCAGTGACTCTTTTCTGACCCCTCTCCAATTTATCAACATCTTTCTTGGATTGTGGGTACCAGAATTGAACATAGTATTTCAGCAGCAGTTGCACCAGTGCTAAAAACAGAGGCAAAATAATCTCTCTACTCCCACTTGAGATTCCCGTTTATTCATCCTAGGATTGCAATAGCTCTTTTGGACATAGCTTCATGCTGGGAGCTCATGTTAAGTTAATTGTCCACCATGATCCCAAATCTTTTTCAGAGGCACTGCTTCCCAGAATAGAATCCACCATACTGTAAGTATGGCATTCTTTATTCCCAGATGTAGACATTTACGTTGTAGACATTTACATTTAGCCATATTAAAATGTATATTATTTGCTTCTGCCCAGTCAGGGGTGGCTCTAGACATTTTGCCACCCCAAGCACAGAGGGTCCACTGGTCCCGCGGTTTAGGTGGACCTCCTGCAGGCGTGCCTGTGTGAGGTCCGCTGAAGCCGCGGGATCAGCGGACCCTCCGCAGGCACGCCTGCTGGAGGTCCACGGAAGCCACGGGACTGGTGGACCCTCTACAGGCAAGCCGCTGAAGGCACCCTGCCTGCAGCCCTAGCGGCAACCGGCAGAGTGGCCCCCGCGGCTTGCCACCCCAGGCATGCTCTTGGAGTGCTGATGCCTGGAGACACCCCTATGCCCAGTTTACCAGATGATACAGATTGCTCTGAATCAGTGACCTATCCTTCATTATGTGCCTGTCTCCCGTTTTTTTTTCTCATGTGCAAATTTTATCAGTCATGCTTTTATGTTTTCTTCCAGATCATTGATACAACTGTTTACTAGCATAGGGCTGAGAACTGATCCCTGTGGAGCCTACTGGAAACAGACCTGCTTGATGATATTTCAAAGGTCAGTAACCCATATGTTTCAGGGTGCAAACTGAGCCCAACTTGGCCCCAGGAAGAAACATCCCCTCTCCAAATTATACTATAGCACAATTAGATGGTGGGTTTTGTTTGTTTAATTTTCTGAAACATCTAGTGTTAAGTGCAGTTGTAGACAGAATCCTCGATTTGACAGATCTTTCATCTGTTCTGCTATGACTCATCCTATGCTCCACCTGTTCAGTCACACTGAATCACATTTAAAATCTCTCCCAACTGTTGTTAAGAACATCCAAAGTTTGTTTGGTTTTTGTTTACTTGGTTTAAATGTACACTCTCATTGCCTTTTGCTGCTGGAGAATCCAATTAAAAAGCATTGGCATGGAAGGCTTGGAAGCACCTCTGCTCCAGTAAATGAGTGATGCTGCTTCAAGGAGGACAGTTTCACTGTGAGATGTCAAATTAGACATTGGCGGAGTCTTTTCCAGCGCCTGAAACCATTGTCATTGATATGCAGATACACAGCACACAATCTCTCATGTTCAGAAGCAGGTACAACGGCAGCATCAGAAATCAGGGCTTCTTCTTGATTACTCAGCAAGTAGGTCCATTAAATGGATCGCCTCATGGCATTGGCTGCTACTAAGCTGGAGTAAAGGTATCAGAATTAAGCCCTAAATGTTTTGATTGTTTTTTGCAATATAAGGACATTTGTAGTTGCAGGCTTATACTGAGTCATACACCGGAATAAAATGTCAGTGCTGTACGTGTGAATTTATATAACTTTTTTATCCAGGTTGACGGTATTTTTCATGTAGCCTGTCTTCTTGTAAATTCTTTCTGGTACTATTAATGTAACTGCTAGGTGCTTATTTCTACCTCTTGCCATATCCTCTGCCATTTATTTACATCTTTCAAATGTTGAACAAGAAAGGAAGGGAAAGTGAAAACCTAAACCACAATAGACACAGATAAGCAAAAACAAGAAGCAATCTCTTTATCTTTTATGTCTGGGTAACAAAATGTCACTTATTTTTTTCCCCTCATGGTAAATGGTAAATGCCATGGTAAATGTCACTGTTTTGTCACCACCATGTAAAAAAAAGTGTTTAGTATTACTCTTGAATGGAGATGAAAATTCAAAACACTTTGTCATGGCCCAAAAGCTTTTTCAGATTGAATAAAGCATAAGAGATAAATTATGCAAACCATTTAAACTAAGCATTTTCTATTAAACATATTTAAATGTTCACTGATCTTGCCCTCTGACTCCTGCTCTCAGCATATAAGAAGCTCACTGGAAACAAAGCTAAAGCCTTTTCCCTGAACAAACAAATAGATTGCTCTCTCAAACCATGGAATATATTAACAAACACTTCCCTATAATAAGGATGGGCTCTCCCAGCCACTAAAAAAAATAGCTAAGTGACAAACTGCATCAAACTTTGGTATGTGTATTATGACATTTTTTGTGGGAAAAATGAGATTTTGGTAAAAGTTCATGGGGGAAAATGGATAAAGTACAAAATGTACTTTAATTTCTATCAGTGTGAGAAAAGTAAACCCTGTAACTTTTTAAGCCATGCACCTTTAGTAAAGGCAGTGAAAATTAGGCGCCATTTTGTTCTCTGTCCCACTTCCCTTGTATCACTTCTCTAAATAAGAAACTGTGCTGTAAGCAAAGCATGCCGGACAGAAGGAAGGATAGGAGGATTATACCAGCAAAGAACTCACTTGCAAAGAACTTTATTGTAATAAGACTGAAGCAGTCACAATAACATCTCCTGATTCATCCTCAACTTCCTGGGCAAGATTTCTCCTTTGCAAACGGACCTATTCCAAACTATGATTTGCCCTGAACCATCATTAGACTGGACTTTTCTGACTGTCCAACAGTTGTCCAATATGTAGAAAAAGTCCCCAAGAATGGGACCAAGTCACTCCCCCCCACACCTGCCTAAGGCTTTGGGAGGGAGTTTGTGTGTGGGAGGGGTGCAGGTTGTAGGAGAGAGTTTGAGTGCTGGGTGCGGGCTCTAGGCTGTGGCAGGGTGTTGGGGTGCAGGAGGAGGTGTGGGGTACAGGCTCTGGGAAGGAGTTTGGGTGCGGGCTCCGGGATGGGGCAAGGGGTGGGGGTGCAGCAGGGGATGTGGGGTACAGGCTCTGGGAGGGAGTTTGGATGTGGGGTGCGAGCTCTGGGCTGGGGCAGGGGGTTGGGGTGCAGGAGGTGGTGTGGGGGCGGGCTCTAAGAGGGAGTTTGGATGCTGGGTGCGGGCTCTGGGCTGGGGTAGCTGGTTGGGGTGTGGGAGATGTCGAGGGGTGCGGTGCTTACTTCAGGTAGCTCTCAAAAGCGACCCGCACACCCTTTTAAGCAGCAGCTTCTATACGGGGAGAGGGAAAGGGGGGATCTCAGCAGGCACTTCCCTCGCAGCTCCCATTGGCCACAGTTCCCAGCCAATAGGAGCTGCAGAGTTGGTGCTTGGGGCAAGAGCAGCGCTCGGAGACACCCTTCCCCCAGGGTCATTCCGGCTGCTTCTGAAAGTGGCGCACAGTAAGGCCAGGCAGGAAGCTGTCTTAGCCCCTCTGTGCTGCTGGTGGTGGCAGTGGCATCCGGGGGCCCATGGCCCTTTTAAATCACCCAGAGGCAGCAGGTGGGGCTGGGAGACACTCCAGGGGAGGTGCGCGGGGGCAGCATGTGGGGCTGGTGGAGAGACCTGGCCCCAAACCTTGGTGGAGCTGGGCCCCCAGGCTCTGAATATTCCTGGAGCAGGGGCACCACAGGCCCATATAACTCGCAGCCCCTGCTTCCTCCACTCCCTTTCATTCCTTCTCTTATTTTTCTTGAGCATCTTTTCCTTTCCCCACCATAAATATTACCTCAGGCTTTCAGGGCCTAATATGTTGCTACAGATGCTCCACAGAAAGTTAGACAAACTATGGTGAATAGTAATCTCTCCTGAGGATAAATTTGAATGACTGTCACTGGGATTTGAAGTAACTGGATGTCCAGATGAGACAGAGAAAAAAGCATGTAGAAGCAACCGAACCATGCATTTTTGAGCTGGAAAATATGTATCGTACATAAAGCCTTTCCCATTTGTGTAAGTAAAGATTTATTACTTGAAAATAAAGGGTATACTGAAATCTACAGCTATTGGGTAGTCTTGATGGGAAGAACGGACAGAATAATTCTTTTAAGGGTAGTTGGTTGTGTGACCTACAGACTAGGGCACCAGAGTGGGAGCTCTGAGACTATTCAGGATTCTATTTCAGGCTCTGCCTTGGCATGCTGTGAAATTTGGTGCAAGACACTGAAGGTAAAGATTTCAGACGGGCTTAAGTCCTGTTTTCAAAACTGACTTCAGCACCTAAGTGAGTGAGGGCCAGATTTTCAAAGTTATTTAGGCTCCTAAAGATGCAGATAGGTGCCTAGTAGGATTTTCAAAAGCACCTAAGCAGGTTCGGTGCCTAACTTGCATTGGAAGTCAATAGGATTTAAATACCTAACTACCATTATTAATCTGCCCCTTAGGTGCTTTTGAAGTTTTACCCTAAATCTCACTGGAAGTCAATAAGTTTTAGACTGCTAAATTACTTTTGAAAATGAGACTTAGGCTTCTAAGACTTAGTCAATTAAGTGCATTTTAATATTTTACCCATTTAAAAAAACACCTCACTGTCCCTCAGCTTCCAGTGCGTGAAATGTGGATTCTAATGCTTACCCATCTTCATAAAGCACACTGAGATGCACGGAAAAGTGCTGCATTGCATATCTATGTTTCAAATTATTTCCCTCCATGGATGTACAGCATTAGTTTGTAGCATTCAGTGTTATTCCTTTGTAAGTAGAGTTGACAAAAGTGGTTACAAAGAGAGGTGCTTGATTATTTGTTTTACACTTATGGCTCCGTTGGCTTCCAGCCATACATTTATAATTGCTGTGTATTCTAGTTGTGTGGTGGAGCACATTCTTTGGACCTCTACTCTCTCAAAAAGCTGCTTTTCATAGATTTATAGATTCATAGACTCTAGGACTGGAAGGGACCTCGAGATGCTATCAAGTCCAGTCCCCTGCCCCATGGCAGGACCAAATACTGTCTATACCATCCCTGATAGACATTTATCTAACCTACTCTTAAATATCTCCAGAGATGGAGATTCCACAACCTCTTTAGGCAATTTATTCCAGTGTTTAACTAACCTGACATTTAGGAACTTTTTCCTAATGTCCAACCTAAATCTCCCTTGCTGCAGTTTAAGCCCATTGCTTCTTGTTCTATCATTAGATGCTAAGGTGAACAAGTTTTCTCCCTCCTCCTGATGACACCCTTTTAGATACCTGAAAACTACTATCATATCCCCTCTCAGTCTTCTCTTTTCCAAACTAAACAAACCCAATTCTTTCAGCCTTTCTTCGTAGGTCATGTTCTTAAGACCTTTAATATCTTCTATATTCTAATTAGAAAATATCAATTTGACTCCTGTTTCTCAAAGATGTTTTGGCCAAATTATCTTTCTTAGTGTTTCCAGTCTTTGATGAAAAAGAAAACCAATTGATTCACTAGAGTCAATTCATAAAAATACAAATTTGTTAAGCATGGCCTTATAATTTCAAATGGAGCAGGACCATGCTATATTATAAAATGATGCCCATCCTATTGGTTTGTACAAACCACAGTGGAGACAGTAGTACAGGAATAACTTCAATAAGTTCATCTGTATATAATATCCTTAATGTACTTTTTCCCAATATGTTATACTGAGTGTCTTTGATAAGTTAAGCAGAAAAGAAAGGCTATACAATGAAATTTAGAAAGAGGAAGCAACTTATTGAGAGAATCATAGAATATCAGGACTGGAAGGGACCTCAGCAGGTCATCTAGTCCAACCCCCTGCTCAAAGCAGGACCAATTCCCAACTAAATCATTGTAGCCAAGGCATTCTCAAGCCTGACCTTAAAAACCTCTAAGGAAGGAGATTCCACCACTTCCTTAGGTAACCCATTCCCGTGCTTCACCACTCTCCTAGTGAAAAAGTTTTTCCTAATATCCAGCATAAACCTCCCCCACTGCAACTTGAGACCATTACTCCTTGTTCCGTCATCTGCTCCCACTGAGAACAGTCTAGATCCATCCTCTTTGGAGACCACTTTCAGGTAGTTTAAAGCAAATCCCACCTCATTCTTCTCTTCTGCAGACTAAACAATCTCAGTTCCCTCAGCCTCTCCTCACAAGTCATGTGCTCCGGTCCCCTAATCATTTTTGTTGCCCTCCGCAGGACTCTTTCCAATTTTTCCACATCCTTCTTGCAATGTGGGGCCCAAAACTGGACACAGTACTCCAGATGAGGCTTCACCAATGTCGAATAAAGGGGAATGATCACATCCCTCGATCTGCTGGCAATGCCCCTACTTATACAGCCCAAAATGCCATTAGCCTTTTTGGCAACAAGGGCACACTGTTGACTCATATCCAGCTTCTCGTCCACTGTAACCGCTAGGTCTTTTTCTGCAGAACTGCTGCCTAGCCATTCAGTCCCTAGTCTATAGCAGTGCATGGGATTCTTCTGTCCTAGTGCAGGACTCTGCACTTGTCCTTGCTGAACTTCATCAGGTTTCTTTTGGCCCAATCCTTTAATTTGTCTAGGTCTCTCTGTATCCTATTCCTACCCTCCAGCATATCTACCACTCCTCCCAGTTTAGTGTCATCTGCAAACTTACTGAGGGTGCAGTCCATGCCATCCTCCAGATCATTAATGAAGATATTGAACAAAACCAGCCCCAGGAGTCACCCTTGGGGCACTCCACTTGAAACTGGCTGCCAACTAGACACGGAGCTATTGATCACTACCCGTTATGCCCGATGATCTAGCCAGTTTTCTATACAACTTATAGTCCACTCATCCAGCCCATACTTCTTTAACTTGCCAGCAACAATACTGTGGGAAACCGTATCAAAAGCTTTGCTAAAGTCAAGGAATAACACATCCACTGCTTTTCGCTCGTCCGCAGACCCAATTAGCTTCTCATAGAAGGAAACTAGGTTAGTCAGGCATGACTTGCCCTTGGTGAATCAATGCTCACTGTTCCTGATCACTTTCCTCTCCTCTAAGTGCTTCAGAATTGATTCCTTGAGGAACTGTTTTATGATTTTTCCAGGGACTGAAGTGAGGCTGACTGGCCTGTAGTTCCCTTGATCCTCCCTCTTCCCTTTTTTAAAGATGGGCACTACATTAGCCTTTTTCCAGTCATCCGAGACCTCGCCCGGTCTCCATGAGTTTTCAAAGATAATGGCCGATGGCTCTGCAATCACATCCGCCAACTCCTTTAGCATCCTTGGATGCAGCGCCTCTGGCCTCATGGATTTGTGCTCATCCAGCTTTTCTAAATTGTCCCAAACCACTTCTTTCTCCACATCCTTTGTCACTAGGTTGCCTCCCTCATTTAGTAAGGGGCCCACACTTTCCTTGACTTTCTTCTTGTTGCTAGCATACTTGAAGAAACCCTTCTTCTTACTCTTAACATGTCTTGCTAGCTGCAACTCCAAGTGTGATTTGGCCTTCCTGATATCACTCCTGCATGCCTGAGCAATATTTTTATAGTCCTCCCTGGTCATTTGTCCAATCTTCCACTTGTAAGCTTCTTTTTTGCGTTTAAGATCAGCAAGGATTTCACTGTTAAGCCAAGCTGGTCGCCTGCCATATTTACTATTCTTTATACACATCAGGATGGTTTGTTCCTGCAACCTCAATAAGGATTCTTCAAAATACAGCCAGCTCTCCTAGACTCCTTTGCCCTCATGTAATTCTCCCAGGGAATCCTGCCCATCAGTTCCCTGAGGGAGTCAAAGTCTGCTTTTCTGAAGTCCTGGGTCCGTATACTGCTGCTCTCCTTTCTTCTTTGTGTCAGGATCCTGAACTCGACCATCTCATGGTCACTGCCTCTCAGGTTCCCATCCATTTTTGCTTCTCCTGCTAATTTTTCCTGGTTTGTGAGCAGTAGGTCAAGAAGAGCTCTGCCCCTGGTTGGTTCCTCCAGTGCTTGCACCAGGAAATTGTCCCCTACACTTTCCAAAAACTTCCTGGATTATCTGTGCAACCCTGTATTCCACTCCCAGCAGATATCAGGGTGATTTAAAGTCTCCAGTGAGAATCAGAGCCTGTGATCTAGTAGTTTCTGTTGTTGCTGGAAGAAAGCTTCGTCCACCTCATCCCCCTGGTCTGGTGGTCTATAGCAGCCTCTCACCACAACATAACCCTTGTTGCTCATACTTCTAAACTTAATCCAGAGGATTAAGAGAGGAAGGAATATCCAGTGATTAGGGTGCTAGTCCAGCACTTGGGGACTAGGGATCAATTCTTGCCCCACCACACACTTACGCTGGGCAAGTCACTTAGTTTCTCTGTATCTCAGTCCCCCATCTATAAAATGGGATAATAACACTTCCCCACCTCATGAGGGTGTTGTGGGGAAAAATGAATTAAAGATTATGAGGTGCTCAGATACTAAGGTAATGGAGGCCATATAAGTGCCATAGACAGATGAAGGTATAAAAGGAAACAGTTCTGCACAAACAGAGCAACACAGTGCCAAAGAGCATCCCCTTGAAGTACATTGAAAGAAGCCCAAGACCAGAGCGCTAGAAACAGTGGGACAGAAGTGCAGGGAATAAGTATGGTTTGTGGTCATGGCACTAAACACAGATCTGGGTCAGTTCCTACATCTGGTACCAACTTTTTGTGCAACTCTAAGTAAATCACAAGGGTCCAAATTCTCCACATCTGATCTGTGTTTTTATAGCACAGAGTGGTCTTAGCTGAGAATTCAACCCTTTTTCTCTCCTTTCACAGGTTAATCCTCCCTTTGTCTGCCTTGTCCACTTGTAAACTCTTTGTGACATGCACTGTCTTCCATTATAGATATGTAGTGCCACTAGATATTACTGTAATGCAAATAATAATAGTCAGATGGAAGTTGTCACAGAAATAATTCAAAATAATAAGACAATTTTGAATCTGGTAATAAATTGATAGTAAAGATGAGGGAAAGTAGGGTGATATGATTCCATTTCTTAGAGCTAACTAGTCTGGCTGTAGCTTTCTGGACCCTCTCCCAGTGCTGTGAAAGTGGTAAGATGTATATGCATATACATGAATGGGATGGAAACTTAGAGTCAAGGGGAAGCACAAGGTATTTAGTCTTGAGAGAAAACTTAAGGTCTGAGTTAAGAAGAATGATAACCCTTATAAAATATACTATGGTATGTGACCCAAAAACAATACAGTGGATCTTTATTGGAGATTACCATAGTATTTTTTTAATAGTAGTATGGAGTCAAAATATGGGAGAAAAAAAGCACTTTGTTTCTTTCCAGTTACTCTAGAATTGTAGTAGATTTCTTCAGTTTTACCTTTGTTGTAAACATTGGCTACATGTCTAGACAAAAGATATTTTTTTATGGACTCTAGAGTTAGGCTAATTCCAATACTTTTTCACTAGCAAAATTAAGCAGTTCATTTCACAGCATTTGTCTGTTATGTAACTAATCATTTCATCAAAGCCTCTAGCATTGCCAATACAGTAGTTGAATAAACAAATAATCTCCTTTTCAAGTTTAAAGTCAATTTGCCCAATGCAGTTTCTTTTCAAAAGAGACACACTTTGTTTTGTTCTAATTAACATTTGCAAGCTGTTGATATCAGGACTGGTTATAAGAAACAGAAAGAGCTTATTAATAATATCACTGAATCAGAAATATTTATTATGAAAGGACTTTGCAGTCTCTATATCAGAACATTGTTAACATGCAAACACAGAGAAAGGCAGGCTTGCATTATTAAAGAGAACAACAACAAGAGGGAAAGTTAATTTGTATCATAACCAGGTCACTGCGCTAATCATGATTTCAGACCCATGTAACCTGACCTCCTGCTTTATTGGCCTGGTAATTGTTTCTGCTCATGCAATAGACAGAACAATAAAATGAATCTAGAAATTTGATCAGTCCAGGAATGATGCTAACTACTTGCTTTCTACACAATTAAATAATTCAATGTAATTTCAGATACTCTAGTTTCCAGAATGCTTTGGTCAGTGATAAGATAATATTAAACCCTGTACAAAAATAGATGACTGCTTTCTGTGAAGGGATGATATACCAATCATAAATGTATTAATTCTTTTCTCACTTGTTGCACATTTACCTGAGAGGCACTGTACATATTAGACTTGCTTTGGAAATAATGAGAGTGCTTGTTGTCAGAAAGTTGTTGGATTTTTGCACAGCCCTCCAGTGTATTACAGAATAGATATGTTCACAGTTTGGCCTAGTTATAATTCATAACTAATAAAGGGTGAAAGAAATGCTGAGTTCCCAAATTACCCAGTAAAAACACATTGAAGGTTACATTTATCTATATAGATACATCTTATTTTCTTTTAGATATAAAAATGCAATTTTGTTGTCATGGAAATTCTAAAACTGTCTGGAAAGTCTTTATGAACCTCACAGACTAGATTAATTTAGGTGAATAGAAAACTCCATTATATTATTTTTCAACACTATTGATAAATTCATACCAAGATTAGTAAAAGTATAATAATGTAAATGATGATGATGATGATAATTTTATTTAAAAATAACCCTTCTCACAATGCACTTTGGTGCTACAGAAACTAGTTCTATAATACCTTCATTAGGACTTTAATACTGGTATGTCATTCATAGGCAAGACAACATTTTTGCTCAGTCTCTTTCTTGCACAAATAATTTGTCTTCCATTTGTGTCAAAGGACCAGATCCTGGTCCCATTGAAGTTAATGACAAAGCTTCTATTGACTTTAGTGGGTCTAGAATTTTGAGTGAAACCCTGACTCCTTTGAAGTCAATGGATAATCCTAGATAAACTTAGCTAAAAATATGGTCTAAATAGCTAACAAGAGAGAACCATGAGAAGGCCTTAAGCCAAAAAACATCCAATGGTGTTTATGGGAGGCTTTGGCACCATCATATTTAATGTAGCAGTATGGCCTACAGACACTACAGGTCACAATAAACAATGCACCCTGGCTTCTTAGAGCAAAATGGAGCATGGCAAGCAGTAGTCTTTCTGGGTCGTGTTGACAAGTTAAAAATGAGGCAGCTGTCATCTGCTCCTCTTTATACAAATCAGCTGCAGCCTCAGATTATTGGCAAACTGTCATCACAATTTTCATCGGGGTAAAGTTCAGACTATCTGAATACAATAACTCCTCACTTAAAGTCATCCTGCTTAACGTTGTTTCATTGTTAGTTGCTAATCAATTAGGGAGCATGCTCATTTAAAGTTGTGCACAATGCTCCACTCTTACATTGTTTGGCTGCCTGCTTCCTCCGCAGTTGGCATCCTCCCTATGGCCCCCTCCCCCAGTGCCTCCCGCCCGCCGGCAGACTCTGTGGATCAGCGCCTTCCCCCTCTTCCCCCCACCTCCTGCCTGGGGCAATCAGTTGGCTTGAGGCATTTTGGAGGCAGAAGGGACGGGGAAGGAGCAAGGACTCAGTGAGCAGGCTCCCTTTCCCTCCTGCCGGCAGCAATCTGCTGGCTTGTGGTGTTCAGGAGGCAGGAGAGCCAGCTGATTGCCCTGGGCAGGAGGGAGGCAGGAGGAGCAAGGACTCGGCACACCTCCACTCCCTCTCCTGCCAGTGGCAATCAGCTGGCTTGAAGGGTTTTGGAGGCAGGAGGGAGGAGGAAGCAGCGAGGACTCAGCTTGTAGGCTCTCCCTCCCTCCCCTGCCTCCCGAATGTGGCAAGCCAGCGAATTGCCCCAGGCAGAAGGGAGGGAGGAGGAGGGAGGACTCGGCATGCCTCTCCCTCCCTCTCCTATGCGACAATCAACTGCCTTGGAATTTAGAAGAGAGGGGAAGGAGAGAGGAGGAGCCAGGATGCAGCGAGTGAAGTAAAGGAGGAGGAGGTGGGAGGAGAAGAGGTGGGTCAAGAGTGTGGGCTTGGGGGAAGAAGTGGAGTCGGCGGGCTGAAGGTTGAACCCCCCCACCTCTGTTTCTTGCAGAGTAGGGGAAGCTGCCCTGGAACTTAATCCCCTCCTATTTACATTTACAATCCAATTCTTATGGGGAAATTGGATTCTCTTAACATCGTTTCACTTAGTCACATTTTTCAGGAACATAACTACAACGTTAAGTGAGGAATTACTGTAGTTGATATGCTCTCCGGATCAGAATTGCAAATGTCTAGGCTAACTAACATAGTAGCTGGTTGAGTCATCAGAAATTCTGCCCAACTTTTTGGGTTCGGGGATTCCTAACTGGCTAGAGACATTGGGTAAAGAAAGGCAATGCTTGTAGGCCATCTAGCTAACTTTTAAAAGAAAAGTATAAGAACAACTAACTTTATAAAGTAAGTCTGCAAAATAGCCATTCCTTCCCCTAAAACTGAGTTTTTAACCCCCCATCACAATCCTTTATTGTTCACCATCATTCTACTCCATTAGATACCTACTTCTACTGATGCGGTAATTGAAGGATGTCATTGTGCTGACAATGGATTGAGATGGTGGATTATTATAGCAGGAAACATTACAATGAAGATTTGGTTTTGAATTATTTTTGTGTTCTTTTCAAGGCTGCAAATTAGCATATTTTGGGAGATTTTCCTTTCTTTTTATCCTTCCTTCCCCTTCTGAAAGTGAATATAGTGCTTGAACATAGTCGCAGATTGACAGCACTAGAAATTCTGCCTATTTAAATTCCCTCAGCAGTTGGAGCTGGACATGGCACTTATCACGTCCTGTTCTAAAATGTTGTACAGTCTTGCAGTGCACTATTAAACAGCTGTCACTCTACTTCAGGGGTCGGCAACCTCTGGCACTCGGCTTGTCAGGGTAAGCACCCTGGTGGGCCAGGCCAATTTGTTTACCTGCCGTGTCTGCAGTTTTGGCTGACCGTGGCTCCCACTGGCCGCAGTTCACCATTCCAGGACAATGGGGGCAGTGGGAAGTGGTACAGGTGAGGGATATGCTGACCGCGGCTTCCCACCACCCCCATTGGCCTGGGACGGCGAACTGCGGTCAGCGGGAGCCGTGATAGGCCAAACCTGCGGACGCTACAGGTAAATAAACTGGCTCAGCCCACCAGAGTGCTTACCCTGACGAGTTGCATGCCAGAGGTTGCCAACCCCTGCTCTAGTTTCTAAGTAATTCATAGTAGAGCAAACTAACCTAAAGTGTCAAATATGGTAAGAAGATAACAATGGACATATTTAGGACATGCTTTAAAGATGCTATCAACATAAGTTCCATGTCAAGTGATCATATGGACACCAGGTGGGAAGAGGAAAAAGAGGATGACCTAGAGAAATATTACACAGAACAATGGAGAAAGAAGCCAAATCCATCAACATGACACCCAGAAGCCTGAAAAGACCAGCACAAGACTGAAATAAATGGAAAAAATTGATGGATGCCCTATGCACCTGAGCGTGTGGGAGGATAAAAATAAAGAAAGAAGACGTTGTTCTATTTTGGAGGAGACTGAACTTCAGTGGTGTGTAACTGATTCCCATATAGAAGGTAGGAAGAGACTTGGGATCCTGCAGAATTTAGCATTGACGATGTTATCGTTAATGTTATTAATTAGGTCCTATCCTGTAGTATTCACTAAGAGAAAATCCCATTTTAAGTCCACTGCAGGGATGCATAAAGATACCACAGTATACAGCATTACCTAGATTGTATACATTGCCTTTGCATGAAGAGGGCACTAATGTCTTATTCCCTAGCTAGGGTAAGGCTAGCTAAGCGATTTTTCACCCACCGATGCAATAAAGAAAAGCAAGCTGTAAAAAATCCAAAGCAACACTTTTTCACCCACCTCCGACCCCCAAAAAACCCTCTCTCCAATGTTCTTCCCTATTGGCATTTGATTAGCTGAAACTTTACTTTTTCCACCGATAACAGCTATTATAAAAGATTTTTTTTAAGAGTTTTGACATTTTGAATTATATTGAGTAAAATAATAAGTATCTCTTTGATATTTGATTTAGGTTTATTGTGGAGAAGAGAAATAGATATAATAAAACCAGATTACCTCTAACATTAAGAGAATGCAAATTATTAGAGGAGAATAAAGACACATCTATTTTCACATATGCTAAGTCAGTTTTCTAACTCATTGAGCTATGTGGGTGGGGAAATGTATCTTCAGTGAGGCTCAATCCCTCACTAAAATTCACACACAGCAATATGGTTCTGCAACATAGTGTGCTCAGACCAGTGGCTAGAGGCCATAGCTTGCCCCACAACATACCTTATAACAGATACATGTGGTATGAACCTGTAACCCAGGGATTGGCAACCTTTGGCATGCAGCTCACCAGAGTAAGCCCCCCGGTGCGCTGGCCCAGTTTGTTTACCTGCTGCATCCGCAGGTTCAGCTGATTGTGGCTTCCACTGGCTGTGATTTGCTGTCCCAGGCCAATGGGGGTGGCAGGAAGCAGCAGCCAGCACATCCTTCGGCCAGCGCAGCTTCCCACAGCCTCCATTGTCCTGGGATGGCAAATCACAGCCAGTGAGAGCCGTGATTGGCTGAACCTGCAGATGCAGTAGGTAAATAAACTGGCCCAGCCCACCAGGATGCTTACCCTGGTGGGCCGCGGGCCAAAGGTTGCCAATCCCTGCTGTAAACAAACTGCAAAAGAATCACATTCTGAGAATATACAAGTATTGAGACAAACGAGCAAGTGGTGAGCTGAGACCACTGCTACTGAACTGCTGCAGAGATAATAATAAGAATGAGGAAAGAGTAGAGGCCACTGGCTTTAGCTAGGAAGAAAAGTCCAATGTAGTGAGGGCCATTCTAGAGGAATCTACAGGGTAGAAGCTAGGTTGAAAAGGTGGAAAAAGTAGTGATCTGTCAAATAAAAATTACTTCATCTATTATGCTGTGCAAAATAAGATTGAAAACTAATATGACATTAATAAAAGGCTTGTCAAAGTGGGAGCTGCAAAACAAATGCAGTTTTCTTTAATGATCCTCCACTATTTAGCATGCAGCCCAATATGTGATAAATGAGCAATGGTATCAGTCCATAGGAAATTTTCTTGTCATTAAATCTAGGAATTTCCACAATAAAACCAGCATAGATGGGATCAGCTACTGAAGGAGACAGAGTTTAGATTTTTTTTCTGTTACTAAAGTGATTGGAAAAATTGCCAAGAAAAATTGTGAGAAGCTTTCAATAAGCAAATGTTATTAGAGACAGCAACGGAGACGGGGTTTGCCTGCTTTAGGACTGAGTCTACATTTAAAGGCCACTGCTTCTTTAGTATGAATTATTCAATAACAGAATTGACAGCACACTCTACAATATTTTAATAGAGTTTCTGGATTCCTAATTCTAATTGGAGAGGAAGGTAAAGTTGGGATGGATAAACTGATCCTGACAAAAATGTGAACCACTCCCTGCTAAACTCCCCCAATTATATGTGAACAGAATGTTTTTTCTGTAGTGATGTGAAAAGTTCAGATAAAGATTTCCTCCAATGAAAAGATGCCAAAACAGACCCTACATATTTCCATTATCTTCTTCCAGCACAATTTCGTACCTGCTGGTAGGTCTCCTATCCAAGAAGATGTGCTGCCAAGTAGTGGAGGGGAGAATGTGATACTCTGTACCTCGGGGGAACACCCTACACCCCCATGTTCATCCTTATAATATGATTGTGTGGTATCCAATGCAAAGTTTGTCATGTTGGGTGTCTTTGGAAGGCTCATGATGCATTGAGCATAGCTGTTATAGTAATTTTATAGGTTGTAATTTCATGTATATAGTTATGAGGCTGAAAATGTGTCTTCAAGGCTTAAAACAAGCCCAGGCAAAACTCTCCAGGAGCAGAGGGGCAGTTCACACCTCATCAGGGCATGTATGGGACAAACCCAGCCCAAACTTACAGGAACAAAGGACACGGCCTAGGCAGCAACAAAGGATCTGTTGGACTTTTTAGTGAGTCACCCTGTCATGGTATGCCCCCCCACTGTGAACCTTAGAGTCCAAAAGATGGGGTGCCAGTATGAACCCCCCTAAGCTTAATTACCAGCTTAGATCTTGTCGTGCTGCCACCAACTAGGACTTGCAGTGCCTGGTACACTCTGGTCCCCCCAAAACCTTCCCAGGGGACCCCAAAACCCAGACCCCGTGGATCTTAACACAAGGAAAGTAAACCTTTTCCCCCACCGTTGCCTCTCCCAGGCTTCCCCTCCCTGGGTTACCCTGGAAGATCACTGTGATTCAAACTCCTTGAATCTTAAAACAGAGAGGAATTTACCTTCCTCACCTTCTTCACTCCCCCTCCCAGACTCTCCCTGAGAGAGAGAGACAGTAATCTTAACACACAGAGAAATCAGGCTTTTCCTCCCCCCTTCTCTCTTTCCTCCCACCAATTCCCTGGTGAGTGCAGACTCCCTCCCCTGGAGTCTTACACAAGATAACCCCAAAATCAATCAGGTTCTAAAAAAAAAAAAAGCTTTTAATAAAAAAAAAAAGTAAACGTTGTCTCTGTAAAATCAAGAAGGAAAATGTTACAGGGTCTTTCAGCTTATAGATACCAGGGAGAGTCCTCCCCCCGGCACAAATACTAGTTGCAACAGAGATACAATTCTTCCAGCAAAATACATATTTGCAAATTAAAAAAAACAATCAAAAAGACTAAACCACCTTCCTACCTGGTACTTACTAAATAAAACAGAAAAGGCTGTTTCAGAAATTTAAAAGTATCTGCTTACATGTCTGGTCCCTCTCAGAACCCAGAGAGAACAACAAAAAAACCCAGAAAGCACAAACAAAGGCTTCCCTCCACCGAGATTTGAAGGTATCTTGTCTCCTGATTGGTTCTCTGGTCAGGTGTTAGCCAGGTTTACTGGACTTGTTAACCCTTTACTATCTGTTTATGACACACACCCCTTCCTTTGGTCAGTTTGGGACTATGATGAGATAATGCTCACCTGACTTTGAAGTGAGGGGAGAGCAAAGCCAAGAGGGATGTTTATTTTAACATGATAAAAGGGAGAGACGTTTGCCATGCTCTCTCTCTCCCACTCCATCTGCAGACATCAACACCAAGCCACTGAAGCGCTAATCAAAGGGGAGAGCATGGATGAAGAGCAACCAGCCAGCCTGTAGTGAGAAGCATCTAAGTTTGTAAAGGCACTGAAAGTGTTAAGATCAGCTTAGAATGCATTTTGCTTTTATTTCATTTGATCAAATCTGACTTGTGCTTTGACTTATAATCACTAAAATCTATCTTTTGTAGTTAATAAATTTTTTTGTTTATTCTACCTGAAGCAGTGCGTTTGGTCTGAAGCATGTCAGAGACTCCCCTTGGGATAACAAGCCTGGTACATATCAATTTCTTTGTTAAATTGATGAACTCATATAAGCTTTCAGTGTCCAGCGAGCATAACTAGACACTGCAAGATGAAAGTTCCTAGGGTTGTGTCTGGGACCGGAGATATTGTCTGGTGTCATTCAGTTGCACAATCCAACCAGCAGCTGGCCAAAAGTGCTCACTCACGTAGCTAGGAGCAGCTTACATGGCAGAGGCTGTGCATGGACAGCCCAGGAGTGGGGGTTCTCACAGCAGAGCACTGTAAGACTGGTTCCCAGAGTCGAGGATTGGTGTGACCTAGTAGATCACCAGTCAAATAACACCAAAGGGGAATGTCAAAGAGGAATATATAGGCAATTAGGTAGTAGAGTCTTAGAGCGTGCTAGGGAAAGATTTGATCCAGAACCAACACTGGATGAGGCTTATTTTTCTGATTCCAGTTCAAAGAGGAAATATTGGGTTAGATCAAGTGAGTTAAACACGGCATAAAGGGATGAGGAGAGCAGTTGGGGGCATTTTGCCTCAGTGGACTTTTGTCTCCCCATTCAGGGAAGAAGTCCACCAATGAGAATGCCTCTTTCTGATGCTTTAAAAATCCTCCTTGCCATCTGGGAAGCTTGATAGATGCTTCTCTCAGCAACTCAGAGAAGCTACAGAGGTCAAGGCTGGGAATAGAAGCTGCCTGCTTAGCTTGTGCTTGAGACACCCATCCCAGCAGTGGGGACAGGGACAGAGAAGAAGAGGAGGAGTTACTGGGCCAGAGGCTTGATTGAGATCCAAGGCAACCAACTGCAGGCTCCTAATGCTTGTGCATGGCTGAAATCACTCTGACTCGAATACTGAGAATGGACAGACAGTGTGGGGGCAAAGGGGTAAGGTTGAGTGCCAGCATCCAGCAGAAGAAGGAAACACAGCTCCTTAGTTGCATCCTTCAGAGTAGGGAGATAATTCCATTTTTCTTCTCAGCCCCATGGCCCACCTGACCAGAAGCACCTAGCTTCATGGGGAGGTACTCCCTCAGCTAGCTGTCCCTGAAACTATTTGGCTGTTCAAAACACTGGGAAGGGAGTGAAGCCAGTCCGCCACCCAAACAATTACCAGCCACAAGCTGGCTCCAGAGGGAGAGAAATGTTCGGCAGTCTAACTCATCAGGAGTCCCTTGCTCTTGGAAGTCAAGGGAAGGCCAGAGTTTGAGCCACCTGGGACCTGCTCCAGTCAGTGATAAATCTGTCTTACAAAGGACCTCCTTACAAGTGAGTACTGGGAATAGTTCAACAGATGGGCAAGTGCTTAAAGAGGAGGAAGTTGTGGACTGTTGGTGGACAGCCAGGTGAAGGGTTCCCTGGAGTGGAAGGGGTATGCAGCACCACCTCACACAGAAACAGTGGTCAGGCCCACACACTCCTTTAATCATTTTTCTTTACCAAATTACCTGTCTTCAAGCTGCCCTAAGGAGCTCCAACACAAAGGACAGTGTGGGCACTGACCATCTGACTGCTACAGATAGATCAGGGACTGGCAACCTCTGGCACGCAGCTCGCCGGGGTAAGCGCCCAGGCGGGCCGGAACAGTTTGTTTACCTGCCGCGTTCACAGGTTCAGCCAATCGCGGCTCCCACTGGCCGCGGTTCATCGCTCCAGACCAATGGGGCTTGCAGGAAGCCGCGGCCAGCACATCCCTCAGCCCGCACCACTTCCTGCCGCCCCCATTGGCCTGGAGCAGTGAACCGCAGCCAGTGGGAGCCCCGATCGGCTGAACCTGCAGACGCAGCAGGTAAACAAACTGGCCCGGCCCACCAGGGTGCTTACCCTGGCGAGCTGTGTGCCAGAGGTTGCCGACCACTGATTTAGTCATTAATTCATCTATTTCCTTTTATTCCCAGGACTTTTCCCTTACCCTAATTCCTGTCTTCCTCCTTCTTTTTTCAATTTAACTGTATCTTTGCCATTAATAAATAGTTAATTTAAAATTTGGTCTCTGATTCCTTTTAATTGGTAATTCCATAGAACCTGTATATTAATTTAGTTACCTGGCCACTCGGTGAAGACTCCCTGCCACCCACCCACCCACACGCTCTCCATTTAGCTCCAGCAAACTAAAGGATGACACGTCATCAGCCCAAGGCACCGGGGCCCAGAGCCACGCAGGAGAGAGGAACAAGTAGACTGTACCATATTTGGGGATCAGGGCTCCCCCAGGAGTGGAACACAAATGGATGAAACAATATATATGTGGAGGAGTAGGTATCCTTTGCATTGCTTCATCAACTCAGGGTTTTGCTAGCCCACATTTCTCCCCTTTGGTGCCTGTGTAACTCTCAGCTAGGTCTGGGTACCCAGCTAACCACTATCATATATCCCAACAGGGAAAGAGAAAAGGAAACATTCCCCATCAACATCAGAGAAAGGAATTGTCATGGTGATGGGGCTAGTTTCACCTCTAATTCCTCTCACTGGTTCCTGTGAGTGCACCCCCCTCAGGTCTTAAGTGTTGGGCATTTACTTTCCTTGGGGCAGAATCCCACAATTGTCCCACTCTAAGATGGCACTCTGGGCTACACTGCCTTGTAGCTCAACTGTACTTAATCCTGCTGGTCTGACTGCATTCAGCATTTTCAGGATCTGGTGACAAGCAGTAAACGCAGTGACCAGGCAGCTTTCTCAAATCAAAGTGTGGTTTAATCTTAACCATTGGAATAAAGCATAACATCAGAGAAAAAGGTTATCAAAACCAAAAGAGGTCTGCACACATATCTATCTGACCTAAGCCTTGATACCCTGTGAGAGAGCTCAGGAAGGCCACAATTCTTCAGACACCCTAGTTGGTGCCTGTGGCTGTCAGTCTGTTCCCCACAAACAGCTCCCTGACCCTTGCCTCTCCTAGAGAGAAAGTCCTTTTAAATCTAAGTCAGAATCTTTGTTCTTCTTGGTTTTACATACTTCGACCTGCTGCCCAAAATCAGTGTGGGGAGCTCTTGGGGAGGTCAAGCCAATGTTCCCTGGGCCAATTTCCCTTCTATTGTATTGTAACAACCCCCAAATGTTTGTTGACAGTTGTCTTCTCTCAAGTCATTGTATTGCCTTTCTACCTTTTTTCCCCAACAGCCTACTGTTAAACTAAACCAATATATGTATACAGTAAACATCCCTTACAACAGGGATTCCAAAACTTGGTTTGCGGCTTATTCAGGGTAAGCTCCTGATGAGCTATGAGATGTTTTGTTTAGCTGGGCAGTCGCAGGTATGACCACTCGCAGCTCCCAGTGTCTGCAGTTCACTGTTCCTGGCCACTGGAAGCTGCGAGTGGCCCGCCAGGTGCTTACCCTGAACAAGCCACGAACAAAGTTTGGGAACCCCTGCCTTACAACAATCTGACAAACATATAGTATTAAAAAAAAATTACATAGCAGCCCTGCATCCTCCATGGCACCTTCATCTAAACTCAGACTGTGTCCCTTTCCATTTTAAAGTAATCTCCTTTAGCCTGTCTCTCTGCCTGGGGCTCATACTGGGCCTCCTAACAAAATTAAGGCCAGTGGTAGCCTATAACACAGTATAAAGTGAACTATCTGTTACAGAGACTACCAGTGAGTATGACAGTGACTAACAATAAAATAATTATAAACTGTATTTCTAAAAGAGCTTATAAAATATTAAGGGTTATTATTATAATAGTTGAATGAAAAGGCCTGGGTTATGTTTGATGTCAATTTAAAATGATGATTTATCCATGATACATGGCATGAGGTGAGTCGGAGCAGAATTTTACTATATAACTATAGTCATCTATTTCCTTTCAGACTCCAGGGAATTATACAAATATATCCACGCTGAAAATGCAAAGGAGGACCAGAGTATAATTGCAGACAATAGAGTACTAGATATTTCCTGGCAGCAGTAGTAGGATATTGAATTGCTAATCTCTAGAGTGCCAATTCAAAACCTGTCCAGATCAGCAATGACTAAACCAGGGATTGGCAACCTTTGGCACATGGCCCATCAGGGAAATACACTGTCGGGCCAGGATGGTTTCTTTACCTGCAGTGTCCACAGGTTTGGCCAATAGCAGCTCTCATTGGCCACGGTTCACCGTTCCAGGGAAATGGGGGCTGCAGGAAGTGGTGGCCAGTACGTCCCTTTGCCCATGCCACTTCCCGCAGCCTCCATTGACCTGGAACAGTGAACCGTGGTCAGTGGGAGCTGTGATCAGCTGAATCTGTGGATGCTGCAGGTAAACAAACAGTCCCAGCCTGCCAGTGGATTTCCCTGACAGGCTGCATGCCAAATGTTGTCGATCCCTGGACTAAACATACTCTACTCTTAGGTTTCTTTCTATAACATCCTCCCTTATTAAGGTTATCTGGGCATAGACTGCTAGATCAGTTGCCACATCAAGGACCTGTTGGACTTCTTAATGTTGTTGAATGCCCCAATAGGCACAGCTGCCAGAACCCAGTACCCCATTCCATGAAACTTGGACTTGCTATGATCATCCATGCAGTCATGACCTCCAGGCACATTTACAGCAACCTGTTAAATTTAGGAATGAAGCCCCACAGTCTGAAAAAGTTCAGTTTTGCTTTGACAACGAAGACTGAGTGGTGACCTGATAACAATCTTCAAATATGAAGACATCAAGAGGTGGAAAAGTTACCATTTCCCTTGGTGGTTAATTCCAGTGGTTAATTACCCTCACTGTAAAGAAATTGTGCCCTTTTTCTAATTTGAATTTGTCTGGCTTTAATTTCCAGCCATTGGATCTGGGTAAAATGTGTAGTATTAAATTGTGTTCTCTGTTATACTAGTGTAAATCCAGAGTAACTTCACTGACTTCTTTGTAATTTGACCCCGAACATGGTTTTATTTTCGAGACTGGCATGAATGGTTATGCAGATTACTCTGATAGTAGCATCTTTTTCCTTTACTGGCTACATCACCCACCTCCAAGCCAGTATTAACTCTCCCATCTATTTATCTCATTTCACCCATTACCCAGTTCCCAAACATCTGTCAGATGCTTCACTCAACATATTTTTATCTTTTAACCTTCAGCTACATTTATCACTCGGACTGGGTTAAAATTAACATCCCTGGAGTAAAAATAATGAAACACCATGTCTCTGTGCATCAAGAAAAGGAAATCAGTTTTACCAAGAAGGCAAGAAAGAACAGACACAAACAGTGACCTTATCCTGGACCGGTCCAGAGATATAGGAAGAACAACACTGATCATATACTTATACTTTAAAGTTATTAAGCAGTAAAGTGGGGACCAAAAAAATGAAATAAATTAGCATACTTAGCCACATAACATTTCAGCCTTAGGGTATGTCTACTTTGCAATTAAAACCCCATGGCTGGTTCATGCCAGCTGACTTGAACTTGCATGACTCAGGCTCAGGGACTGTTTAATTGCAATGTAGATGTTTGGACTTGGGCTGGAGCCCAGGCTTTAGGAACCTGTGAGGTCGGAGGGTCCCAGAGCTTGGGCTGCAGCCTGAGTCTGAAAGTCTGCACCACAATTAAGCAGCCTCTTAGCCTGAGTCTGCAAGCATGAGTCAGCTGGCATCGACCAGCCGTGGGTATCTAATTGCAGTGTAGACATACCCTTAGAGACCAGAGGCTGTATCACTCCCTTCACTTCACACATGCTACAGATAACTTGCTACTGAAGTTAAGGTGTTTGTGATGGGGAAATAAGTCCCAGAAGAGGAAACACCTGGATCTAATTAAGGAAGACTTTGCTGGGAAAAGAGAAATAATCAATACCATAAGGAAGAATTGATTGTTCTTATGTCAAATGTAATGTATCTATTTTAGCCCCAGTACCAAGTGTGTTGTATTCAGAAGGCAACTGTTGTACTCTCAAAGAGCCTGGGAAATGTTTTTTATTTAACTGTTACATCAAGAACAGATGAAACCAGATTTAGTATTGTTCTCAGAGAATACCTAAACTTTTTCCTTCTGTAGCCCTCTTCTTCTTGCCTGTGCATTTCCTGACAGATACTTAAAGATAGATCTACACAGAACAAAAAGCAAAAAAACAACCAAACAAAAAACTATGCCAGCAAGCCTCAAAGCCTGGGTCAACTGAAACAGTAGGGTAAACATTTGGGCTTGAGATGGAGCCATGCTCTGAGACCCTCCTACCTTGCAGGGTTACTGAGCCTGGGCTCCTTCCTGAACCTAAATATTTACACTGCTACTTTTAACCCTACAGCACAAGTCCTGGAAGCCAAAGTCAGTTGACTTGGCCCTGAGGATATGTCTACACTGCAATGTAAGCCCAGGATTAGTAGCACTCAAGTTAGCAGATCTGGGGTTTGTTAATCTAGGGCAGGGATCAGCAACCTCTGGCACACGGCTTGCCAGGGTAAGCACCTTGGCGGGCCAGGCTAGTTTATTTACCTGCCGTGTCAGCAGGTTCGTCCGATCATAGCTCCCACTGGTCGCAGTTTGCCATTCTAGGCCAATGGGGGCGTTGGGAAGTGCCACGGGCAAAAGATGTGCTGGCCGCAACTTCCCATCACCCCCATTGGCCTGGGACAGTGAACTACAGCCAGCGGGAGCTGCGATTGGCCGAACCTGCAGATGCGGCAGGTAAATAAACTGGCCCGGCCCGCCAGGGTGCTTACCCTGGCGAGCCGCATGCCAAAGGTTGCTGACTCCTGATCTAGGGCTTGAACATCTAGGCTCATTTGTAACCCCAAGTTAGGCATTGTTGATTCCTGGGTCCCAAGCTGGGCCTTCAGAGTCTATACAGTATTATGCGAGCCTGAGTCCAACAGACATATCCCAGACTTCCTAGTGCCCTCTGAAAATGTGGCCTCTCTAGCCCTTTGTTCACGATGCAGTGTGGAAACCTTGACTGTCCACCAAATTTGACTCTTCAGAGGACAAAGAACATTGGCCTGTGGGATTGTGGAATACTTTTGGAGAACTCTCAGAGTATGAGTTCAGTGGGGCTTTGTTTACACTGCAAAGTAATCTGGTTTGAACCTTTGGGTCCCAGCTCAACTCAGGCTTGGCAATTCCACCCCGTAGGGTCCTGGAATCCTGGGTTCAAGGCCTGGGTTAGCACAGTTTGAGTGTAGGTGGAAGGAGAGTTAAGCTTCAGCCTGAGTTTGAACCCTGGTCTTACTATGCAGTCCAAACATACTTGCTGCCTTGGGTCTTGTTTTGCTGTGTTGGCATACTCATGGTGCCAAAGGATGGCACTATGCCATAGCAAACATGTTGGATTCTTCTTTATTCTGCAGCATTTTAATTACACAACTCTTGTGAATTGTGCTGTATTGATATTTTGGTTAAAGCCCCAGCTTCTGGAATCTTGTTACTATGTTAAAATCTCAGCCTTAATTTTGAATAAAAGCCATTATGGCTGCAGGGAAAACTTAAAAAATGTGACCTAAATGTACTCTCAAAGCTCAAAAATTAGGAGACAAAAAAACCTCATGATTTTAAAATCAGATTCATGATTTTGGGCACCCAATATATGGTTTATGAATATGTGGGGTTGGCAATAGTAGGTCCTTGACAAATCAAAATATCATGACTATAGAAGGCTCTTGTAGTTACATATTCGATCATTGCTTCCTGTTTTTACCCTTAAATCTCCCCTTTGAAAGTCAAAGCTGCAAAGGGCAACAATCAGTCTGCAGTCATTAATACCAGTTAGGTTTTATGGTACTCAAAAACCTGGACCTACTTCAGGTATACTACTGAGTTCCTGATTTGTCTTCTCATCTTTCATCTCAGCTCTTTCTCTTGGGGTGTAATAGCCATGACAGTATATTACATTTTTAATGGTAATATTTTTATATTTTTCAGAATTTAATAAAGCCTTTAAGGTGTCTTTCTGATTCTTTTTGAACTTAGATCCATTTAACAGGCATAGTATACAGGATTTAGGAGCATTTTCTTTGATCAGTATTACAGCAGGTCCCACTTACCTTATTCTAGTACTTGTACCTGCTGAAGAATATTCAGGTTTACTGACCTGTTGTAATATCTTTAATGCATCTGTTTATGAGCTATCTGCTTCTTCTCAATGGAGTACCTGTTGTTTGGCTTAGGAAAGCCAGATGCAACTGACTATCTTTTAAAAAATATGTATGTATGTATTTATTTATTTATTTATAATTGGATGGGAGATTCCAGTTTAGCTTCTAGGATATATTTCTGTATATATAGTCAAGAAGGATCTTTATAACTCTCTTTAATATCTGGAATATTTTTGAGTTTGACCTGTTCATTCTGCAGATCCTTTTGTCCTTGGGTACTTTGGACTGGATGCAATATGATCAGAGAAACTTAATGCTTTGTAAAAGTTTCTAATCTTGCACTAGTTTCTTGTAGACCATTATCTGAAAATACTTGCTAAGGAATTTCATGTCTTCAAATGTTTCACTCAGGTCATCTTGCAGAACACTCAACTCAGAGTACTCTGAGCACAAGTCAATGACCTCTGAATTGTCTTTGCCTTTAAAGTAAAAGTGAAGTTGATACATTTCACAAAGATCTTTCTGGTACTTGCTGAAGATATAATGATTCTATAAACTGTTGTGTTCAATATGTTTGACACAGAACATTTTAGAACCATATAAGGAATCTGTGTGTATTTGTCAGGCTGATAAGGAATTTCTCTGGCTCCTCTTTTGCATATTTCCACATCAAAATGTCCGCTGGCATTGCAACATAGCATTTTGTTCCTTGTACTGTATGGAATCATAATCTCTTCCTCTAAGAATTGCATCCCTAGCACAGTGTAATCTGTCTAGACCAGTGAAGATGGAGTAGCAATGAGACTCCATTCTTTGCCTCTGTGCATCTACCACGTATCATTTATCTTGAAGATTTGTGGGTATCAGCATTCTCATAAACAGCAGGTATATGAAAAAATGTGACTCGTGGCAAACAAGGTCTCCGATCCACTTTACTGGTATTGTTACCCCAATTATTTGCTGATTTGTGAACATTCCAGTGAGAAAGTTTTCAGGAACAAGGGTGCTCAGAGAAAACAAAGCAGTTGGCTCAGATAAATGTGTATGAGAGTGTTCCCAGCAGACGTGCTCTTGTAGCTATTTACATGGGTTGGGAGTTTGGAAGGAGAAAGGTTGTACCTGGCTACTGGGTATCTCAAAACACAGTATCTGACTGCGGCAGCAAGCAAAAACAGAGTTGAGAGGTGGCTTATGAGAACAAACAACAATATTGGTTTCTCTCATAGACACTAAAAACATCTGTGATTTGTACAAAAAATGTAGATGTGCAAAGCTATATTAATGAAACCATGGGTGGACAAATGCTTTCTTGTTACACTTGTGCAACTCTGTTGATGTCACTGGGATTAAGGTTGAAAAGTTTTCACTGAGGGCAAAATGTGGACCTATGCTTACACTAAACTATCGGCTACTCCACCATAATAGTATATGAGAAGCCAGAGGCTTTTATGATATGCATCTGAGCTGGCTTTTGTGGAAACTCGGTCTAGCTGAGCTGGTAAAAGGTGGACTGGCTATTCTGGATCTTTCCCTGAAATTAACAAGCAGCATTTAGTTGTTTTGTATTTAATTAAAATTCAACATAAAACCTTAAATGTCCACTCAGGTGAGAACTCATATGAATATGTAACTGGATGGCATGGAAAGTGCCTTATTCAAGAGAAAGAAAAGGTATAAAAAGAAGCACTTTAATTATAGCTTCAAGGGGAACTGCTCTTAATACTTTCCAAGCTGTGTCCTTGTGCCAGAGCATCACATTTGATTACATTAGCCAAATAGTTTCCCTTTATTAGTGTAAACTTTGGGGTTTTTTTAGAGGGCAAATACATGGAGAAATGCATGTTAGGTATTTGGTATCTTTAAAAAAAAAAAATTATGAGATATATAATCAGTCAAACCACTAGACCCACTACAGTCTACCATATAAAATTATGTTATTGAAGAGACACTAATGAAACACGTTTAGTATCAAAAGTGAGATGCTAGTATCAGAATAACAGTAGGATTCTTTAAAGTTCCAGTCTCTGATTTCCTCAGAGCTGCTGCAGTCTGGATGTGAAAATGCTGGTGATTATGGTCTTCTTTATACAAAAGAATAAAGTGAGTTGATGAAATTGCCCTCAACTCATAAGAGGTCAAATGGGAGAGAAGGATGCTCAGCTCCTCACAGGTACTTGGGGCCTAAAGCACAGGATTATTTGAATTAACTTGTTTCAGAGTGGAGTCGAGGCATTTAAGTAATTAGATATCTCATGTTCATTTTAAGTAGATATCTAACAGAACTTCCAGGACTTAAATATGCCCTAACATTTGGGCTTTTCCTTGTAGAGCAGTGGAGAAAGTAATCCAAATTCCCAGCTGTATAAAACTGGGGGCTAAATGATAAAATAGCTACATTTATGTGAGTAACCCCATGTTTGCTGTGACTCTGATTTTTCAGTACACCTCTGATTCAAAGAAAAGTAAATTAATGATTAACAAGTCAAACCTATTTAATTCTGCTGAATGTACAGCTGTTGTCAGAGAAAAACAATAACAGTTACACCTCAACTCCCGCCCCAAGAAAAACATATAGGTTGCATGCACTTTACCCTTCCCCCTGAGTCAATCAGAAAAAAAATAATGTGCAGGTAGCTTGTAGGTAGAATTGCATGCTTCCCATTTGAACAGAAAACAGCTGCAGGATATCAAACATCCTCTTTCTCATTAGTGCAATGAAATATTTAATGAAATATAGGAGAGAAGGACTATCTCAGGCCTGGTCTACATTATGATTTTAGGTTGAATTTAGCAGCGTTACCTTGATTTAAGCCTGGACCCGTCCACACAACAAAGCCCTTTTTTTTTTTACTTAAAGGGCTCTTTAAATTGATTTCTTTACTCCACTTCTGACAAGGGGATTAGCACAGAAATCAACCTTGCTGGGTTGAATTTGGGGTAGCGTGGACACAGTTTGATGGTATTGGCCTCTGGGAGCTATCCCAGAGTGCTCCATTATGACCGCTCTGGACAGCGCTCTTAACTCAGATACACTGGCCAGGTAGACAGGAAAAGGTCCATGAACTTTTGAATTTCATTTCCTGTTTGGCCAGCGTGGTGAGCTGATCAGTTTATGCAGAGCTCATCAGCATGATATGCACATTGCTGGGGCACATTGCCCGGCCCGTACTTTGTGAGAAATCTATGTCCATGTCTATGTCCTCATCACTCTAGTCATTGCACTGCCATCACCTCCTCGCCTGGTTTTGCTTTTGCAGCTTCTGGTTCTGCGCTGAAAAAAGGCTCGAAACAATTGTCTGCTGTTGCTCTGATGGAGGGAGGGGCAACTGATGACATGGCTTACAGGGAAATAAAATCAACAAAAGGGGTGGCTTTGCATCAAGGAGAAACACAAACAACTGTCACACAGAATGGCCCCCTCAAGGATTGAACTCAAAACCCTGGGTTTAGCAGGCCGTTAATTTCACAAAACAAATAGGGTCAATTTCTTGCTTTGATCCAGCCCATCTATCTTTTACATCTTAGGCTGGAAGCAGATGGTGCAGTACGACTGCTAGCCATCATAATCTCCTGGGTGCTCGGCAGAAAATGGGAATGACCTGGCTGAGTCACTCCCATGTCTGCCCAGGTGCCCTGATCAACCTCACCGAGGTTGGCTAAAAGAGCACCCAGGAGTACAACAATGATGGCTACCAATCATAATGCACCATCTGCTGCCAAAAGGCAATGAGCTGCTCCTGTGTAGCAATGCAGTTCCATGTCTGCCAGCACCCAGGAGACGTACGGTGATGGTGATGGTGAGCTGAGCGGGCTCCATGCTTGCTGTGGTATAGCGTCTGCTCAGGTAACCCAGGAAAAAAGGCGCAAAACCATTGTCTGCCATTGCTTTCACAGAGGGAGGGAGAGAGGGAGAGGGGGGCCTGATGACATGTACCCATAACCACCCGCGACACTGTTTTTGCCCCATCAGGCATTGGGATCTCAATCCAGAATTCCAATGGGCAGCAGAAACTGCAGAAACTGTGGGATAGCTACCCACAGCTACCCAAAGTTCAACGCTCCAGAAGTTGACGCTAGCCTCAGTACTGTGGATGCAGTCTGCCAACTTAATGCACTTAGAGCATTTTGTGTGGGGACATGCACAATTGACTGTATAAAAACGATTTCTAAAAAACCAACTTCTATAAATTCAATCTAATTTCGTAGTGTAGACATACCCTTAGAGTTATGGATTATTTGGAAAGTCAGTGCAGAGTCAGCTATAATATTTGTGTACTGATATAAAATAAATAAAGATCTAATTTCATTAACAAAATTCCACTGTTCCTGTGGACACACCATGTCACAGTAGCAGCATGTACTTTGGCTGAGAATATTCAGACGTTTCTAATAAGGCCTGTTTTGTACTGTGTTAGCAAAAATGAGCTAGCACAACATGATAGCATGATGGAAAGTTACCAATAAAAGAATGCTATTATTATAGTGCAATAGACCCTTTAAAAACATTCCATGTTTTATCCTCTTTACAACATTGACCTCCTGACAATGCGAGTCGTTTACTGCATTTTGTATTAGCACTTAATGTCAGAAAACTCCAATACTGTGCCAACTTACTCTTAGGATCAAAGAAAGATGAAAGGGGACCTTAAAACTGCTGGGGATGCTCAGCAACTCCAGCAGAACCAGGTGAACCTTTATTTAGCTTATGACCACTGCCTTTCATTTCTCACAGGTACTGCCACTGCTCTCTTTAAGGGACTTTTTCATTTCAACTGCATTTAATTATACTTTGCTATGTTCTGCTATTATCCACTTCAGTGCCTAGTAAAGTGCAACACATCCCCGAAAGCAGCACTTGTCTGGTCCTTTGGATATCACACAGCTCTTTTATTACTTTATTCTTCTAAAAATGTAGCCCAGGGTGTGATATGGAGGAGGGGGCTAAGTTGCACTACATAACTTTGTATTCAATCTACAATTTTAAAGGGCTTGCCATATTACTAAATATACAGGATCACACTTCCTGTATGTATTTAGCAAGCTTTAACTGAAAGGCGGTGGATGCAGTTGAAAAAAATAATTCTACAAAGTATTTTTGTCACTGCTTTAGAATAATTCATATAGCAGAAGCAGGGTACTTGCCTGAGACTTAAATTCCATTGTCTCTGCACTGAGCTCCTGTGTGAGGTTGGGCAAGACACATCACCTCTCTGGGCATCTGTTTTCCCTCCCACCCTGTCTCATCTATTCAGTTGTGAATTTTCTGGGGACAGGTACTATCCCTCATTATATGTTTGTACATTACCTAGCATGAAGGGGCCAAGATCTTGGTTGAGGCCTCTGGGCACTATAATAAGATAACTAGTAATAACTGGAATACTTCACATATCATAAATTCTTGAAGCTCCTCAAAATGCTTTAACTATCATTATACATAGCACTAGTCTAATGCAGTCACATTCAGTTGGCTGGCAGCATTTAACTAACATATTCCTCTGCGTGTGTGCATGTGCATGCGCGTGCGTGCGCGCGCACCAATGACACTGGATTAAGCTCCTAGGCTTGCAAAAGTACTTTAGAGGAGCAATAATCTAATGAGGAGAGCAGAGGAACTGGAGCCAGGAGCAATGGGGTTGTAATCCCAGCTGCATCTTTGATTCTGGGATGTTGGGTAAGTGATGTAGATCCCATATTTTCTAACCTGAAGGGAGCCACTTTTATTTATTTAAATACACATTTGAAATTGTTAACCTTGACCTCTTTGGGCCAAATTCTCCCATGATTTACACCTTTCTATGGAACTGCACAAGACATAATCTGACCCTCTGAAAGTTTGTTTCCCCATTCTGTACACTCACTCCATTGACTTGTGGTGAGGATTAATGTCTGTGCAGGGCATATCCAGAAGAATGGAAAACTGAGTTCACCCGGCAGGGATTGAAACCCATGGTCATTCCAACAATTGTGGGAACAGAATGTTAAGCCTGAACACAAAGTTATCTGCTCTATCTGAACATGGATTAAATGATCCCACATAGTATATATATGAGTTATAACCTAAATGCCTGCTACTCAAAATGCCTAGTTTTTGATGGGTGTAAGACAGCAATGTGAAAACCTTCAAGTCAAACACCAGGCATGGATTTGTTTTCACAGGCAGTGAGATAAATGATTGAATGCATCGTAAGTTATTAAAAGGCTCTGTATTAAGAACAATGTTTTCTTAGCACCTGTTGTATACTTACTGTTCTGTTTCTTTTCAGAAATATTCAGAAATGTATCATTTGGGTTTTAAAACGCACTTAGTAGAAACTAGTCTAAAACTCTAGGTGCAAATTCTGAAACTTTGGCAGCAAAATGTTAGACAGGTAACCTTTCTTTGTAAGAATGAAAGTATTTTTGTTTTCTAGCACTTGAAAATTTTTATTTGTTCTTCCTTACTTGCCAAATTCTGTGAGTTTGTCTGCATCGCAGTGCAGATGTCAGGTTTATCTCCCTGGCAGCAGCTTCAGTCTTGTACAGAGCATGAAACAGAAGCAGCTACTCTGCGTGCACAGTTATTTTTAGACACATTTTAACCTAGAAACCTTTAAATTATGACATGCTACAAATGACGAGAAACCTCATAACTCTGAATGACTTATTATGAAGTAGCATGCTAGAAGTGTGCAAATGGCTCCCAGAGATTATTTTCCAGTACATTAAATGAAAGACTAATTTTTAATAAAGTAGAAAGATTAACAAGTAATCCTTAATCCTGTGAGAAGTCTTGTTAAGCTGATACCTCCTAAAGCTACTGAGTATCTGTGGCTTCCATTAAAATTTCACAAGACATCTCACTTAAAGATTTTTGGGCAATGAAGAACATGAATTTACACAATGATCCAAACTCCAGCTTAGTTGGAGACCAGTATGATGCAAATGTCTGTTTCAGTGGAGTCAGTGTGTATTTTGATTTATTGTTTTTAACTGTAAGTTAATTTTATAAATATTAATACATATGAAAATGAATGAATGATTGCTAGTAACGAAACTGGTGACAAGCACAGTACAGAGCAGGAAGCAGTAACTGTACAAGCTCCATTGCACAGCTCTGTCAATGCACCTGAGTCTTGGAAAGAAACACCCTGCAGTTTCTGTCACTGACCTTTGTTGAACTGGAAGTGCCATTTATGTCAAATTATGCCAAATTGCTGGGTGTTTTTGTAATGCAGGCCACTGTTCACTGAGAGCTAGGATGAGCTCAGACCAGAAAATTCATTTCTCTTTTGACCACTTTGAGCATGAGTCTCCAGAAGTGAAAGTTTAATAGGGAATTAATCTGTTCATATTTTTGAATTAGGGTATTTTCATTAAATCTTCCCAAACTGAATAATTAAGAGTGAAATCCTGGCTGCACTGAAATCAAAAGCAGTTTTACCATTCACTTCAATGGGCTTTGGATCTGACTTTGTAGGCACAGTCATACATTTGAGCCTCGATTCAGCAAAGCACAGGTTTTTAAGTGCTTTGCTGAATCAGGGCCTTGAAGCCTGCATAGGCCATCAGATAAAATAGAGTTTCAGAGTTAGAAATGGCAGGGGGAAAGCAAAATGCTCTCCTTCTCATTGCCACACTTTCAGAATTCATCCCTTACGATATTAAGTGTTTAGCTAATTTTGCATCAAAACAATAACTTCAAAGACTCATGGAGCTCCAATCTCTTTAGAAAGATCAAATGGAATAAAAAAAGAGAAGAATCCAAACTGATTTTCTATGCTCACCTCCAGTAGGCTCACAGCCCATTTCTTGTCCTTTATTTGCTAATTCTAATTCAAATACGCTTTGCATTGCAATGATACAGTACCTTTGGCAGCACAAAGATTAGGGCCATCTCATTTTTTATTGAACTGGAGAAACAGCACCCACTTGCTCACAGATTGTTCAATGGCTATTGGGATTCTTAATGAATGGGACATTTGTTTTCATGCCAGCTCAGCTACCAACATTGACAAGATTAGCATACATTTTGGCAACTGCACTAACACAAGGTGTTAGTAAAATGGGCCTTTTATCTTTGAATCTAATTTACTTTAGCTATACTCATTAGAAATGTCTTTTGCATGAAAGGGATTTCTGTAAGGGATATTCTGTCAACAGCAAGGTCTACAGAAAAGTGCCTCATTACTGGTATCAACTATTCTAACACCAGGAAATTAGAAACCAACTTTTTTTAAATGAAAAAGTCTACTGTGCCATGAGTTTGAGATAACACCTGATTGTTTTGTCGTGGATATGATTAACCAAATTGTTGCATTGCTGGTAGCCTTTTTTACCTGCTGCCAATTGCATAATTTTGAGTTAAAAAATCCCAAAAGGACCCAGTCTTGCATGCTTTATCCTCTTCTGTGGGACTACCTGCATGAAGACTACTCATGGGGTGGATTATGACACCTTACTGACACTGACTAGCACCTGTCACCACAAATAGCCCATTAAAGTCAATGGGACTATTTAAGAAGTAAAGGCTTACCTTTACTTCACCACACATAGTTGCACTAGTCTAAGTGAAGGAGTGTTTGCAAACTGATTAACTTAAACCAGGTGCATATGGCTGTGTGGACTCTCTTATTTCAGTTTAAACCAGGCTCATTTGGGTTTATCTTAAATTGATTAGGAACAGGTTTAAGATAAACTAAAATAAGCCATTCTTAAACCAACGAGTTCAATTCAACCCGTGCAAGTCCACATGTAGACAAGGCCTGAGTAAGAATCACAGAATGTGATGCCCTGTGTGTAAGGGATGTAGGATCAGGCCCGTGATTTTACAATTTAGGTTTTTGTTATTAAATTTTGGTCCTTGTTCCTGCTCCCATTTAAGGCAATGGTATAATTGTCATTGACTTCACTGGAAATGAGTCCAGGCTTCTAATTTGAATAATGCAGAAGTAATGCAAAAAATGCTATTTTTCTTTAGCTTAACATACTGTTAGACTGAATAATGTAGTATAGAGAACTAAACTTTTCCACCAAAGCATCAAAATGTATAATAAAGAACCCAATTCCAAGGAATTAGTCATATTTCTTCTGAGATAATAATCAATGTCTTTTTGTGACATATGAATTTTCATGGATACATGCCATTTTCATATACTAATAGTATTAAAAGAAACAAAACAAGGTGATAAACCATAAGCATTTGACAGGTAGAATTAATTTTTTCATGGAACACAACCATCAAACTACTTGCAAACAAAAAATGTTCTGAGAGTATATTATAGAAATATTAATACTAAGAACTAGTTGAAATAATCTTCTAAAAATAAATTAATGTTGATAATAAGGTGGTTTGGTAAAATATGGGCCAGATTCTGATACTCTCACTCATGAGAAGTAGCACCTTACTCAGCAAATAGCCTGCAGATTTTAACGAGTCTGCAGTGGAGTAAGGTACTACCCAAAGTGGGTGAATGTATCAAAATCTATATATAGTTGCACTGCATACCTTTAAAAAGCAAGAACCTGATACTGCACCATTTAAGTCAATTTGAACCTTGCCATTGATTCCAATGGGTGCAGGATAAGGTTCGTAAGAACAATTTTGGAGTGTATTAATTTTTGGAAGTATTATGCTTTTTAATAATGTCCTATGAATTAAATTAAAAATAAACAAAAGAGTAAATATCTAGATAATGATGAAAAATTGCTTGTAAACCGAGCGGTACTCTGTTTTATCATTAAAATGTTAGCACCGAGATAAAAAGTTATTATGAAAATATATAGCTTTAATTTGCAGACATATAAACACTTTGGGTACAGTACAGACATATGATGCCAGAAATCAAAATGATTAGTTTTAAGCATAACACTTATTTACCTTGTTTACACAGATAAATTTGATGTAACCATCATACTGCAGATAGTTCCCAGCTCTTACAATGAAGTGAAAATGATGCATCACTGATAATCCTGCTGCTTTGTTGCAGAGGATGCAGCAAAGAATAAATTATCGAGAAAATATGCCACCAGTCTTACAAATACGATTTTGGAATTGATCCAAAAAACAAAACCAGTGAAAAGGAGCCTGGAATAGTAGCCAAAAAAGGCAGAAATCAGATCTTTCACATGAAATACCAACCCAGAGAGGAGAAATAGTCAGTATAAACTAAGTTCTAGAATTGTTAATAATGTGAAGTTTTTTTTGTTTTCATCTGACAGGTTAGCGTCAGAAGTATCACATAAAAATATCTGTTACACAACCAAAGTGATGGAATATGACTGACAGATTGCTGGAAGAATAAAAATATCAACACTTCTGGGACAACGAAGAATTTAGCCATTCCCTTTCTTCCTTGCATCTGGCCATATTTACCGAGATGGACATGTGTGTGTGTGTGTGTGTGTGTGTGTGTGTGTACACCTTTGTTGTAAGAAATATTAAATACAAGTTTTTCCCTAATAACGGCAAGTAAACTGTTGGAGCAACAGTAGTTTGTGTGAAGATATTAAGTCTGTAATAAGTGAAAGATGAAGATGTTACAGCAGTTCAAATTCTGATTACATGACAATATTTTGCATCTTTGCTCAACAGGAATTGCACTTCTTGTTAATGCCTTCTCTATCATACTAAGTATTACTCATGAGGAAAAAATTCTGCTTGCTTTACTGGTGCATGTTTCCTCCTCTTCTTTTTATCATACATCCAGTGGAATACATGTTTCTTTTGTGAAAATATATGTATATCCAGATATGTTTCATATTAAAACCCATAAATATACTTTGCATTAATCTCATCAACAGTACCTCAAACAGTTCCCTGCACAGGAGCATCTGATGCCCTCTTGTGGTTAAAATGACTTTTTAAACTTATTAAACTTAAGATTAATGCATCGTCTTACCTTCCTCTCTCTGTATAATCACTGATATGATGGGTTTATGATAGCTGCAAATGGTGTTCATGTTTTTATAGACTCCTTGCTAGTGGTTAGTACGAAGATTTCATTAAAAAAGCAGTAATCACAATCTGACTTTAAAAAACCTGTAAACAGCTATTTACAATTATAATATTATTAAGTTATAAATTAGTGGTCCTTCATTGTAACTGCTGTCAACATACCCAATCTGGCCATTGTCCAAGGTTTGTTAGACAGCAGTTTGGTTTATCCACATGGAAACATCAAATATTAGAAATCTCCATTGGTTTCTTCTCCAACATATGAAGGTCAATTCTTCCATTTAGTGGGATTTGTACTTCCAAATTTTCATCTGCTCTGTGATGCTTTTTCCCTTTCCATAAACAGATGTAAATGCCCATCCCAGTTACTAAAGTGATTGACCCCAAGCTTATTATTGACAGGGCTACTAATGTAGGCACGCAAGATGGTGACTCCATTTTTTTATGTGTAGGCTCTATAGATATTTGTGGCTCCTTTTCCTCTATATTAATGTCAGGTTCCTTTCTTAACAAACTTTCAATATAGCTCTCATTGCTCACTGTGTCGTTGACAAAAAGGTTCACCATGACTGTGGAATGGAGGGGCTCTGGATAGCCATGATCACTAACTTTTACCAGTAGTCGGTAGAGACCATAGTCATTCTGCATCAGTGACTCTTCCAAGGTGATATTACCAGTTTTAGGGTCAATCCTAAATGATTCAGGTCGTGGACCTCTTCTACCTATGATGCTGTAAGCTATGACAGCATTCATGCCAGTGTCTTTATCTACAGCATAGACTTCTGTGATGGGAGAGCCAGGAAGAGTAGAAGGAAGTACCAACAAATAAGACGTATTAGACTGAGGAAACAAGACCAGTGGGGGGTTGTCATTAATGTCCAGAAGAAGGACAGTTATTTTGGCAGTAGAAGAAAGGGCAGGGTCACCTCCATCAACAGCTTCAACCCACAAGACATAGGAACTTTGCTGCTCCCTGTCGAGGGAGACCTTAGCTCTCAAAACTCCTTTGCCAGTATCTATCACAAAAATATCACTTCCATTTACAACTGAAAGAGCTACCCATCCATTTTGCCCTGAATCAGCATCTGTAACACTGATAACTCCAATTTCCCCCAAACCTGGAAAGTTTTCTGGTACAAAAAAACTGAAATCCTTATTGATAAATCTAGGACTATTGTCATTTTTATCCAGCACTGTGATGGTGACAGTTGCTATCGATTCTCTGGGAGGCAATCCAGAATCTATTGCTTTAACAGTATATCTGTATTTCTCTTTTTCTTCTCTGTCCAGCTGAGTGGAAACTGTAAGAACACCTGTAGTCTTATCTAAAGAAAAATATGAAGGGGCATCAGGTCCTAGAAAATAGGACACTTCCCCTCTTTCTCCACTGTCAGCATCTGTTGCATGCAATTTGGTCAAAAAAGCATTGGGCGCATTATTTTCTTCAATAGATAATTCTATTAATTGTTGAGGGAAAACTGGTGAGTTGTCGTTATCGTCCAGAACCTGCACTTTAATTATCTTGTTTACATGAAATCCCTCTGAGTTCCATGCAATCACTGATATTTCATAGAGCTGCTGTACCTCATAGTCTAAAGGCCTTGTAGTCTCTAATAAATATTCATTATGGTATGGTTTGTATGGTGACAGTTTGAATGGCCCATTGCCATCCAAAAAGCAATCCACTTTATATTTTTCGTCTGGGTCTTTTATAGTAAAAAATGCTATTGGTGTGTTAACAGGCTCCAGTTCTTTCAAGTAAACCACACCTTCTACTTCATTAGCTATAAAACGAGGGACCACTTCAGGGGGTCTCAACATGACTTTGATGATGGACACCAGCACAGTGATCACAGCAGGGATACAACCAGCACCGTTGGCCAATATAGTCAACCTATGGAGCCGGGGAGCATCACCATCAATCTTACTGGAGAGCTTGATGGCTCCTGTACTTTCGTCCAGATGAAACAAGTCTTTTGATGGCTGGGGGACCTTTTGACTGTAAGAGTAAGAGATCTGGGCATTGGAACCCAGGTCCATGTCAACTGCATGGATGGTGGCCACATGTGTCCCTGCACTGGAATTCCCATAGACGGTGATGTTGAGTTGAGAATCACTGAACTGGGGGCAGTTGTCATTGATGTCACTGATGCCAATGATGAGGGTGGCACTGCCCAGCAATGGCGGGGTCCCCCCATCCTCTGCGATGATGAGGGTGACATACTCCTCCCTGTCCTCCCTGTCCAGGGCCCCCATAACAATCAGGTAGGGGGTCCTCTCCCCACTCTCATTCTCCTCCACATCTAGGGTGAAGACCCCATAGTTGTCCTGAAGGCGGTAGGTCTGGACTGCATTGGTGCCCAGGTCAGGGTCGAGGGCTAGGTGCTCTATGGCCAGGCGGGTGTCGACAGGGGCGTTCTCGGGTACCCAGAGGCGCATGTTGGGCACAGGGAATCGTGGCGCATTGTCATTGACATCGCGGATGGCGATCTTCACCTTCACTAGGCGGAAGTGCTCCTGGGGCAGCACCAGCACATCCAGCAGCAGCAGGCAGGGCTCCGAGGATGGCGCCGGCAGAGAGGCAGGTGAGCCAGCACCGGTCTCTAGGCACAGCGCCTCACGGTCAATCTGCAGGGCTGAGGTGTGCAGCTCCCCTGAGCGGTTGTCCAGGCTCACATACTGGCCACCCAGCCCCTGGGAGGCCAGGCTGAAGGACAGCACAGGATCTCCGCGACGGGTTGGCAGCCCCTCCACAGCCACCCCATGCAGCCGCAGGTCCTGTGCCAGGCTCCCAATGAGCACTCCGGCCGGCAGCCCCTCGTTGAGGCTGTAGAAGAGCTCGGTGGCACGGCTGTAACTGGCAAAGCAGTTGAAAGGGCCGATGAAGAGCAGGAAAAGGAACAAATGCTAGGGAGAGAAAAGCACAGGAGATTAAAGAGGCACTTCCTTGGCACACACCCATCCAGCCCACCCTGCCCACAAGCTGCACCCTCTCTGCAATGAAATGCACCATCTATGCCCCAGATACACCAGTATCTGCACCCCAAATATACCACCATGTGCACCACAAATACACCACTACCTACCCCCAAATACACCTTGTCACCACAAATACACCACCACCTGTAGCCCAAATATACCCCAACTGGACCCTAACTACATCACCAACTGCACCACAAATATGCCACTACCTACCCTCTAAATACATCACTATGTGCATCACAAATACACCAGCTAAAAACCAGTTACCTGCCCATCTATGCTCCAAATATACCACCAACTACCCACAAATACACCACTACTACCCCTCAAATATACCATCATCTGCACCACCACCCACATTTCAAATACACACTCATCTATGCCCCAAACACACCACCATCACACCATACTTTGCACCTCAAATACCTATCCTCTGAACCATCACCTGCACCCTAAATACACCACCACCTACACCCCAATACACCATCTGTGCCCACAATACACCACCATCTGAACCCCATATCATTTATACCACAAATACACCACATTTTGCACCCCAAATACACTGTTCTCTGAACCATCATCTGCACCCCAAATACACCACCACCTACATTCCAAAACCACCAGTCTAGACCCCAAATATATCATAATCTTACCCAAAATACACCATTTTCACCACCATCGTTCACTCATATTCACCACTATGTGCATTCCAAATACCCAAACGTTAGCCTCCTAATGACACCACCAAATACATGAACTCCTGACCTCAAATGCACCAAAGCCATCTGCAATGTCTGTTCCTCACACAAACCCACATAACAATGTGCACCAAATACATCCTCTGCATCAGATATGCCACCCTCTGCACCCAAAAAGGACACGTGCACCACTCACCCCCCTGAAAGAAACCGCCTACACCAAATACACCACACACGGTACACCAGATGCATTATCCACTTCGCATAAACAGTCTACACGACCACATCCATCAAAGAGGTCATGCACACCAACTATCGTAACCAAATAGACTATGTCACAAATGTGCTCATTCTCCTCCGATGGCCCTGTTGCACAACTCCCAATGCAGCCCCGTGTGCACCAAACAGACTATGCAGGGTCCTTTGAGCGAAGTTTACCATCAGCACCAAGAACACCTCACACAGAGGGCCAAAGGGGGCTCCCCGTTCATGTTGCCTAGAGCTCGGGTTCAAGTTTCAATTCCTGTTTAACAGGTAAGTACTGACCCTCACCAGTCGCCTTCTCCCTCCGCAGGACTCACACGAAACGCAAACAGAAACGCCTGAAAAGATTATGCAAAAGAACTGGCCCTTTCTGATTGCCAAGCCAGCCCGTAGCCCTTTGCGTTTGGAAACTGATTCGCGTAACTTCGTCTTCAGCCTCGGGGAGTTCTTCTCCTCTCCATATAAAACCATTCTCCTTTCAGTGTAATGGCTTAAACGGTTCTTAAGCATAAACAAAGACACCCCCCCCCGCGGCTCTGATTGCTGTTGGGAAAAGTGCTACAGCCAACAGGACCCACTGATCGCTCACGATGAAGTTTAGATCGCGCTAGAGCATTTGCTTTTTTTTTTTTAAACCCCATCGCGTCTCCTGGCCACGAGCTCACAACTTGCAGGGCTCCCCCGCACACATCCCCTACCTGCAGGTTTCTGTGGCTGACGGTGCGCCCAGCGCTGCGTAGGTGCCCCATCTCCAGCTGCCGGTGCCTGCTCCTCGGAAGCCAGCTTGTTCCTAGGGCTTGCGAGCACCTGCCAGTCCCTTGGTAGTTCATTCCCACTGAAACTGCAGTCATTTAGCTCCTGGTGCGAAGGCAGCTGAAGACACGCCCCTCTCTGCTCATGCAAATCGCTGGGAGAACTTTAGCCAATAGTCACAGGCCCATCCCTTGGCAAAGGGCTCGGACGGGGGAGCGAGGGAGCGCGCGAGGGAAAGAGAGACACGGCCGCTGGCGCTCTCTGCTCCCGGCCGCTGTGGCGAGGCACACGGGGAGCCCAGCACGGAGCCCCGTGTATAGGAGCGCAGAGCCCCGGGGGCTGGAACGCACCAGCCCACCGCTAGGCTTAGCACCGTAATCGCACGGAGCTGAGCTCTCTCACCAGCTGCAAACCCGTCCAGAGGAAAAGGCTGTCAACAGGCGCCACCCAGGTGCATTCCGCGGGGACAGCTGGCACTGTGCCCTCGGGCTCGGGGCAGCGTTTCAGGGGACGCTCTCTTTGCAGACTGGAGTTTGGGGGAGGCCAGGATGCAGCGAGTGCCACTGATGCGTGTCACTGCCCAAAGCACTGCCCAGAAATCCGGGACAAACGGCTGCGATCCAGACTGAAGCTAGTAGGCAGGCTGAATTGTGGCGCTAACCAACCCAGTCTAAATTAATCCAGCCGCAGAAGGATATGCAGTCATATTTTTAGCCTGAGCTCCCAAGGAGAATGGCGGGGAGGGGGGTGTCCTGTAAAATGGGGGTAATAGCAACAGCTTTTTCCCTTCTTGCTTTGGAATCTTGTTTCCTTTTAGTTAAAGAATAATCAGTTGGCAATAGGCTCATTGGAACAATCCAATTTCTATCATGTCAGGTCTCTGATAATGTTCCCAATGCAGTTTGATGTTTCCCTGCACTGCTCCCAACTCCTCTTTCTGCTTCACAGCAAATACTCTGGGCCTGATTTTACCTTTTTATACCATCCCTTTCAATTAGAAGGTTGTTGACCTCCTGGCACCAGCCATCTAGCTCATAGACTCATAGACTCATAGACTCTAGGACTGGAAGGGACCTCGAGAGGTCATCGAGTCCAGTCCCCTGCCCTCATGGCAGGACCAAATACTGTCTAGACCATCCCTGATAGACATTTATCTAACCTACTCTTAAATATCTCCAGCGATGGAGATTCCACAACTTCCCTAGGCAATCTATTCCAGTGTTTAACTACCCTGACAGTTAGGAACTTTTTCCTAATGTCCAACCTAAATCTCCCTTGCTGCAGTTTAAGCCCATTGTTTCTTGTTCTATCATTAGAGGCTAAGGTGAACAAGTTTTCTCCCTCCTCCTGATGAGACCCTTTTAGATACCTGAAAACTGCTATCAGGTCCCCTCTCAGTCTTCTCTTTTCCAAACTAAACAAACCCAATTCCTTCAGCCTTCCTTCATAGGTCATGTTCTCAAGACCTTTAATCATTCTTGTTGCTCTTCTCTGGACCCTCTCCAATTTCTCCACATCTTTCTTGAAATGCGGTGCCCAGAACTGGACACAATACTCCAGTTGAGGCCTAACCAGCGCAGAGTAAAGCGGAAGAATGACTTCTCGTGTCTTGTTTACAACACACCTGTTTATGCATCCCAGAATCACGTTTGCTTTTTTTGCAACAGTATCACACTGTTGACTCATATTAAGCTTGTGGTCCACTATGACCCCTAGATCTCTTTCTGCCATACTTCTTCCTAGACAGTCTCTTCCCATTCTGTATGTGTGAAACTGATTGTTCCTTCCTAAGTGGAGCACTTTGCATTTATCTTTATTGAACTTCATCCTGTTTACCTCAGACCATTTCTCCAACTTGTCCAGATCATTTTGAATTTTGACCCTGTCCTCCAAAGCAGTTGCAATCCCTCCCAGTTTGGTATCATCCGCAAACTTAATAAGCGTACTTTCTATGCCAACATCTAAATCGTTGATGAAGATATTGAACAGAACTGGCCCCAAAACAGACCCCTGCGGAACCCCACTTGTTATACCTTTCCAGCAGGATTGGGAGCCATTAACAACTACTCTCTGAGTACGGTTATCCAGCCAGTTATGCACCCACCTTATAGTAGCCCCATCTAAATTGTACTTTCCTAGCTTATCTATAAGAATATCATGCGAGACCGTATCAAATGCCTTACTAAAGTCTAGGTATATCACATCCACCGCTTCTCCCTTATCCACAAGGCTCGTTATCCTATCAAAGAACGCTATCAGATTGGTTTGACACGATTTGTTCTTTACAAATCCATGCTGGCTATTCCCTATTACCTTACCACCTTCCAAGTGTTTGCAGATGATGCCTTTGATTACCTGCTCCATTATCTTCCCTGGCACAGAAGTTAAACTAACAGGTCTGTAGTTACCTGGGTTGTTTTTATTTCCCTTTTTATAGATGGGCACTATATTTGCCCCCTTCCAGTCTTCTGGAATCTCCCCCGTCTCCCATGATTTCCCAAAGATAATAGCTAGAGGCTCAGATACCTCTTCTATTAACTCCTTGAGTATTCTAGGATGCATTTCATCAGGCCCTGGTGACTTGCAGGCATCTAACTTTTCTAAGTGATTTTTTACTTGCTCTTTCGTTATTTTCTCTTCTAAACCTACCCTCTTCTCGTAAGCATTCACTATACTAGACATTCCTTCAGACTTCTCAGTGAAGACCGAAACAAAGAAGTCATTAAGCATCTCTGCCATTTCCAAGTCTCCCGTTACTGTTCCCCCCTCCTCATTGAGCAGTGGGCCTACCCTGTCCTTAGTCTTCCTCTTGCTTCTAATGTATTGATAAAAAGTCTTCTTGTTTCCCTTTATTCCCATAGCTAGTTTGAGCTCATTTTGTGCCTTTGCTTGTCTAATCTTGCCTCTGCATTCCTGTGTTATTTGCCTATATTCATCCTTCGTGATCTGACCTAGTTTCCATTTTTTATATGACGCCTTTTTATTTTGTAGGTCACGCAAGATCTCAAGGGTAAGCCAAGGTGGTCTTTTGCCACATTTTCTATCTTTCCTAACCATCGGAATAACTTGCTTTTGGGCCCTTAATAGTGTCCCTTTGAAAAACTGCCAACTTTCCTCAGTTGTTTTTCCCCTCAGTCTTAATTCCCATGGGACCTTGCCTATCAGCTCTCTGAGCTTACCAAAATCCGCCTTCCTGAAATCCATGGTCTCTATTCTGCTGTACTCCCTTCTACCCTTCCTTAGAATTGCAAATTCTATGAGTTCGTGATCACTTTCACCCAAGCTTCCTTCTACTTTCAAATTCTCAACAAGTTCCTCCCTATTAGTTAAGATCAAGTCTAGAACAGCTTCCCCCCTAGTAGCTTTTTCAACTTTCTGAAATAAAAAGTTGTCTGCAATGCAGTCCAGGAACTTATTGGATTGTCTGTGCCCCGCGGTGTTATTTTCCCAACATATATCTGGGTAGTTGAAGTCCCCCATCACCACCAAATCTTGGGCTTTGGATGATTTTGTTAATTGTTTGAAAAAAGCCTCATCCACCTCTTCCGCCTGATTAGGTGGTCTGTAGTAGACTCCCAGCATGACATCACCTGTGTTTTTTACCCCTTTTAGCCTAACCCAGAGACTCTCCACCCTTCTGTCTCCTATGTCCATCTCCACCTCAGACCAAGTGTGTACATTTTTAATATATAAGGCAACACCTCCTCCCTTTTTCCCCTGTCTATCCTTCCTGAGCAAACTATACCCATCCACACCAACATTCCAGTCGTGTGTATTATCCCACCAAGTTTCAGTAATGCCAATAATGTCATAGTTGTATTTATTTATTAGCACTTCCAGTTCTTCCTGCTTATTACCCATACTTCTTGCATTTGTATAAAGGCATCTAAGATACTGGTTTGATCTCGCCTCCCAGCTTTGCCCTGACCCTCCTTCCTCTCTGCCATTATAGCCCGTGCTCCCTCCTGTTTCCAACCCATCTCCCAGGTCTTGTTCCCCACTTACCTGTGGGCTTTGCTCACCTGTCCCCGTCGAACCTAGTTTAAAGCCCTCCTTACTAGGTTAGCCAGTCTGTGCGCAAATAGGGACCACATTTCACCACGTTAAGAGTTAACTTGGCCAGAAAGACTACTCTGAGGAGTTTGTAGCCAGGGTGCAGTCTCCACTGGGTGAAGATCCACACCCACATTTAGTTAATCCACTGCTGACTACTCCTGGATTCCTCACTAAAACCTCACAGCAGCAGCTACTAATAGTGCTTTCTACACCCAGCAGCTGGCTAGCAGACTTTGTCCCACCCTGACAAAAAACTACCTGGTGTCATTGGGTACGTGGACACTGTCAGTTTAAAAAACCTACAGCATGGAGTGTTAGAGCCCAGATCAGCTGACTGGGGCTCACCTTGCTTCAGTTGTGGGGCTGAGAATTGCAATGTAGACCTTCAGACTCAGGATGGAGCCTAGGCTGTGAGACCCTTGCCCTTGCAGGGTTTCAGAGCCCAGGCTCCAATGTGTACACAGCAGTTTTACCCTATACCCGAAGCCCCACAAATCCGAGTCAGCTGACGGTCCAGCCACAACTGTGCCGCAGGTCTTTTATCACAGTGTAGAAGTACCCATTAATACATGCTTTGGTTAGTTCCCAGCTGGACTACAGCAATGCAATGTATCTAGTCATGCAACGATCAGGTTTTAAGAACCCCAAACTTGTGCAGAATGCAATGATACTTTTCCATACCAACACAGACTACTGAAAGTACAGTAAATCTGCTCTTTCCATTGGCTCTCCACAGAATATCAGGTTAAATTCAAGATCTCTCTGCCTTAATTTTTGAGGAGCTGAATGGTTTGAGCCCCTAGATACTGAGGGATTCTCTAATGCTCCATGATGAGGCTATGGCTGACAGCTATATTTCTCAGGTACAGTGGAGCTGTCCACCACACGAATAAAAGTTAAATTGTGTAGCAGACAGAGCTGCCTTGGTGGTCAGCCCAGGACTATGGAAGGATAGCACTCACCCAGGATCAAAGAACCACCTCAAACTTCTCTGCTTTCCATTCCAGGTGCAAGGTGCAGTTCTTGGACTTTGCCTTGAATAATAAAAACACAGCACAGCAGACAGTACATAAATAAAATAAATCAACAATAATAATAAACAAACCAAAACTAACCACCCACCCCCAGGAGAAAAAAAGGGAAAAAGAGTAAACCAGACTAAATAAGATGGTTGGATATACTTCTGGAAAGCACTCAGATATTATAGTGGTGAAGAAACTGTAAGAATCTAAATAGAACCCTCTGACACTGATTCCCTCTGAGACCTCAAGCAAGTCAGATTAGCTTCTCTGTCTTATTCTCTCCAGCTGTAAAATACACAAAGAACAGGATTGTTTTTAGGATTTAGAATCCAATCCTGCTTTTACTGAGGTCAATGGGAGCAGGACCAGACCTTAATTTGTTCAGTAATTCCCTTTGAAACATAGGTCTGGTCTACACTGGGGGTCGGGGGATCAACCTAAGATACAGAACTTCAACTATGAGAATAGCGTAGCTGAAGTCAACTTATCTTAGATCGACTTAAAATCACTTACTTTGTGTCCTCGAGGCACGGGATCAATGGCCGCCACTTCCCTATCGATTGTGCTTCCACCTCTTGCCTAGCTGGAGTTCAGCAGTCGATGGGAGAGCAATCGGGGATCGATTTATCCCATCTACACTACACAGGATAAATCCATCCCTGATAGATCGATCGCTACCTGCCGATCTGGCAGGTAGTGTAGACGTACCCTTGGTATCAAATTTATTATCTACATTAAACCAAAAAATTACGATACACCTCTACCGTGATATAATGCTGTCCTCCGGAGCCAAAAAATCTTACTGCGTTATAGGTTAAACCATGTTATATCGAACTTGCTTCGAGCCACCAGAGTGCACAGCCCTGACCCCCCAGAGCACTGCTTTACTGCGTTATTTCTGAATTTGTGTTATATCAAGTTGCATTATATCGGGGTAGAGGTGTGCCACAATAATCATATGTGTCTCAAAAAGTAAAATGTGCTATGAACAAATGAACTGGTAGTATTTATTATTCACAATCTCTAGGGTTCTGAAACCACTCAGAGTACTTTTCCCTTATAAAATTGCTTAACTCTTTACCATTCTATTCTAGCAAAAATAGAACAGGCAGTACATACAGTGTATACAGTTCAGAGGATACATGTATAATTTAAGGAATAAATCAAATTACTCAAGTGCCTTTCTAAATTTTCATCCACCTGCACAATATCGAAGACCTGTCAATACTAAAGGTGCTCAGGTGCTCAATCTTTATTAATTTAGTCTAGCAGGACATAATGAGGCCTACATTGGGTCTCCTTCTGATCTACCTCTACTGGTTACTAAAGATAGAATGTTGGCCCCACTGAAGTCAATAGGAGTTTTGCCACTGATTTCAGTAGGGTCAGGATTTCACCCCAAAAGTCCACTGGTTAAGAGTCTCAGAGGCAGTCTTAGGACTTTATGAAGAATGAGTTTGAGGCTTCCACAGAACTTCCATCACCTGATTCTCTCTTTCCAGGCTCCCTTATCACAACTTCTGCCCTAGTAAAATAGCTATCCATTTTGCTCCCCTCATTCTGCTTGTTAATCAGTATCTCTTTACATAGGCATGTGCCATCTGCATCTTTGTATTAGCAACAAGTCCCTACTGATGACCAGTTTAAAGAATGTCAAAATGCTATTATGGGAAGGGCAGGAAAGATTCAAAATAAGCAATTTTTTTGCTGAGAGTTTTTTCCAAAGCACCCAGAAGGTTGATGGCTGATTTCTACAGATCTCCAGACTGGTGGCAAATTTTCTACAGGGAAACAAGACGTTTAGTAGTTGTCCTTTCTATTTCAATAGTAGTAGATTTATTTTAAAGAAAAATGTATTTTTACTTTGCCTTTTGCTATGTATAGTCCTACTGACACTCAGGAGTGGCTCCAGGGTTTTTGGCGCCCTAGGCGCAGGGCCAGCTCTAGCCATTTTGCCGCCCCAAGCACGGCGGCACACCACGGGGGGCGCTCTGCCTCTTGCCGGTCCCACAGCTCCGGTGGACCTGCCGCAGGCATCCTTGCAGATGCTCCACCGGAGACGCCTGCGGGAGGTCCACCACCCTCCCAAATCCTGGAGCCCTAGGCGACTGCCTAGGTCCCCTAAATGGAAGTGCCAGCCCTGCTGACACTAAGTTTACACACTTTTCTCAATAAGATAGCACCTCCCAGAATGCTGTAACTCAGCCAAAGTTCTGGGTGTGTTATAGTTAGGCAATAAGAAGGAACACGTAGGTACCCTTCTGTGGAATTATTGTTTGCCTCAGGTGAGTTACGAGGCACGAGATTGAAGATTAAGTGACAAACCACCCAAGAAGCAGAACAATTATCTATAAATACTTTAGCTGGGTTACTGCTACGGTGAAATACAAATGATGAAATGAGCAAGAGATTCATAACAGTTATTCAGCTTTATTGAAAGGGAACCCTGACAATATTGTTTTCAGCACACCAGACACCTTGGGCAGTATGTTACCAATCCACAAAGGATCGTCTGGATGAAGGGGATACCTACAGCCCCCTCAGTCCCTATAATACAGCAGCAAACAGCCAGCTCCTCCTGGCAGCCTCTGGTTCTACTGAGACTCCCCAATGACTCTGCAGAGCTGGGTTGACAGATTTCCCAGAATCCCTAGCCTGGGTATAAATAGACGTGTGAATGGTGAGGCACTGCTTAGGAGAGTAAAATACAAACATGCCAGAGGACCCTATGTTCCCAAACTCTGGCTCTCTACACACCCAGGCAATTCCTCTCATGTCTACACTGTTATTTTTAACCAAGTAGTGTTCAGCTGCCTCCTCACTGGGAAAGCATTTCCTCACCTCAGGGAGAGAGACACCGGCTGCAGGGAAAAGCTCTGATAGAGGGGAACTTGTTGGGTCACCCCCTGCCAGAGCCTTTCACTGCCGCATGTAGATACACACCACCACACTTTTATTATTAGCAGTAGAAGCTGCCTATTATCTTGGTTCTGGACAAGGAGAATGACCCACATCCTGCCCTCCCCATAAAATGGTCTTTTTGGGTGGCAGAGTCTACTGGTGGGAATCTGCGACTAGTGTCCTATGTATGACAGGTAACAGTCTGATTTTCAAAAGTGTTGAGTATCTGGTGCTCCCACAGGTTAGAGTGTGAGCTGTGATTGCTCAGAATCTTTGTAAATCAGGTCCTAAGTGACCAAACAATCCCCATGATTGAGCAATGGACAGGGACAGCAAGCCGCTGCTTCCCCTGAAGATGCCAAAGGTAGTTAGGAGTCCTGGGACCAGGCTGTGAGAAGCTGCTTTAGAGTTTGTAAACCCCAACCGTCTAGGTAAGCCTGCAGGACTTGATTCATTACAAACTCTTGCAAAATGAACCTGCAGGATTCAGTTCATAAACCTCTCATGAACCCATCCCTGGAGCAGTCATACCTCTTTATTTTGAAGCTTAGTAGAGAGGAGATTCCTTTCCAGTCTGCTCAATATCTGTTGTGGATTGAGCTAACCCTGAAACTGAAAGACACCATGAATTTGATTGGTGAATCAGTGTGAAGAGAAAAAGAAACCAAGCAAAACCTTTGCACAGCACTTTAATGTACTTCATTCCCAAACATTTTTTGAAGTTTGAAAAACATTCTTTTCTTTGGTTATTTTAATTTGTGCATGTCTTAGGTTTCCTCTCTTCTGCCTGGAGTAGAAGCAGAAATGCTGTGGCATTGTGAAAAAGATCACCTTCAATTTATTTACAGCTTGATCACAATAGTTCTCTGAAAAGGAAAACTAATTAAAAGTTTATTAACTAAGTACATGTATGTTTCTAAAACTAACTAGAAGGGAGGGATTGACTCAGATTGTATTCAAACTCTTCTTTTATACTAGTGGTTTTTACAGCATATTATAGAGTATATTAGCATCAATTTCACTCAGTTTTGTGGAAGCCTGTAAATAATAATGATATGCTTTTTATATCATAGTAGACAAAGCAAAGGCTGTGATACAGTACTAATATGATATAGCTGAAAATTGTTAATACCATAAGTCTTTCATTATATTGCTTATCACATTAGCACAGGGACAGCATTCCAGCTTCTGCCAGCTTACTTTCTACACACTGCCTGTAAGTATAAGGGACTCATGAATATTTAAATATTGTGAATAGGGTTCTCATTGACATTAAGCCACAGCTTCTGAGCTGAAGTTGCAGCCTTCTCATGCCAGAAATCAGATTTTCAATGAACATCCTGTGACTAGCAATGGAACACAGCACATTAAAGGACCACTGTGACATGCCAGGTAGTTATCAGATCATAGATGTACGTGCCTACTGGGCTCCAAATAGCTTGTCATGTGCCATTCAGTTCCTATTGGCCAACTAGCCACAGGCTGCAATTCTATGAGACGGAAATGTTTTTTAGATAGTGGATATAATGCTGCTGCACAGCCCAGTTTCCTGTGGTTGCTGTGGCAGCTGCAGCTCCAGAAGTTTTCCGGCTTCTCCTGTTGCTTCCTCTGGATTGTTTTGCATATATTACCTTTTCAGACTGAGTTCCTCGCTTCACTTTGAAATACATGGAATATGCTGTGATCCCATATGGAGGACTACATGTGTTAGGCTATATAGTACAACGTGCTAAGGTTTGCTTAATTGAAAATGGGACAATTTGAATTTTCTTAGGATGAGATGCTGCCACCCACTTAGTCTTTCATCAGGCAGAAGTCCCATTAACTCAAAGAGCATTTTCCTGAGCAAGGAATAAGTATGATGATATATAGGATTTGGGCCAAGCTGCCTATTTTCTTTGGACAGGTTAGTTGACCAGGTTTCAGAAGCTTCCTAGGCTTGGTTCACAAGGCCCTTGTCTATGAAAATGTTCCTCAGATCAAGAAGGATGCACAGTGTCTCTTTGAACTGATGAAATAGCTGCTGGCTATATTATTGAAGAATTATTTTAGATTTATTAATGATTGTTATCAACCCAACTCTATACTGAGATGAGAAATCAACAGTGGTGTCCATTCATATGGAGCTCAGTGTACAGACAGAGCTCCATATGAGCTCCAAAAGCTGAGCAATTACGGTACAATGTTTTTACAACTGTTTTCTTGAACTTTTAAAAAGAATTTGTTTTGTCTGTATTCATACCCCTTTGTGTTCACTTTTCATGTATATTATAGGAAACAAGTTTATTGGCCAGAAAAAATGAACTTCACAGAATATGCACAAAAAGTTAATTTTCAATTTGTAAACACAATATTTATACTAAAAACCTGATTTTAAAAGTTATGTTCATCCAATCAGGGAACAGCAACATACTTTATGACCTACATTTTCAGTCAAAGGATCATGAATATTAGATAAATGCCTCACCAGCGGGCTACGAACCAGAATTATTTACAGAAATTCTTTGGCAAATAATTTCAAGCAGTGATTCAGTTTTAGGGCTGGAAAGTTATCTGTCCATAGTCTGTTTTCAAAAAAGCCAAATTTCACTGGATACATTATTGATTATGAATTATTAACATAGCTGTATTCAGTCCAAAGCAGCCACTGCACACAAAAATGACAACTCAGATAAGAGAAATAATAATTTATAGCATATTATGCTTGTTTTCTTTCCCCAAATATGACAGTGCTTTGATTTGACAAAACTGAAGTAACTATGGTAAAGGCAATTGTAGGGCTTGATTTCTTAAACACCTTTTAGCAATGTACGTTTCTAGGACTCTATATAATAATTTAAGTACTCCAAAATTCAGCAACCAGTTGAATAAAAGTCAAAAGGCATTCTAGGGTGAATTGCTGCAGTACAGGTAAAATTATCAAGTGTTTTACTTCTTCATACTGCAATTTTCTTCAGGGAAAAACAATATTCTTTACAAAAAATTAAAATTGCATAATTCAGTCGGTAAATGAGCAGCTTCTATATAAAGGTGAAACTTTTCTCTAAAATTAATTGCAATATAAGATTGTAAATGAAACAGAAATGAATATATAGTGCTATTCCAAACATATAAATTTAGCCAAATTGTCCTACCTGGCACAGTTAACAAGATACCCATGGTTACTGTTCTCTTACTTTTTAGAGGTGTCAAAAGCTCAATTCCAATGGTTAAGCCAATGAACAGGTGTATACAAATGCTAGCTAAAAAAACTCTTGCATGGTTGATAGCCCTTCTGCCACAGCTTAGCACCACTGACCTACTCCTAAATCATACTGCCATGTATAGTCTCGGTATTATAAATAAATTGGCTGAGATGAGCTTGCAGCAAAGAAGGAACAATAAAAGAAACCCTGAAGTAACATAAGCTGAAATTACTATGATTAGATATGTATATATCATGCTACAAAGTGATGTACAAAGGGTCTTTGTTGTATCTTCTGCATAATACTGTAGTTAGTCTGCCAGAACAAGATACTGATTTTAAATTAGTTTTTTTTAATAAAATAGCATTCAAAAGTATATAATTTTTAAATAAAAAACAATTCAGAATCAAGAGGATAGTCCAGTATGTGAGAAAGGATCTTTACTAATTGAAACCTGCCAGAGGCACATCTTTTCAGGTTAGATTCAGTACTAATGCAGACTCCAATCCTTCAAAAGTGCACATACTCCACTTACACACATAAGCAACCCCAGTTGTTAAGAGATGATATTGAGAACTGCACAAAGGAAGTCATTTGCAGTACACAATTCAAAGTTTCATTGGGCCTCCAAACTCTAGGAAGTACGCAATATAATCCTGAGCATCATCTACTGACACTTTAATTATTTACAAACATACAGACATAGCTTGTAATATTGGTGACTCCAAATATGAAGTTAAGCACATGCATAAATTAAGCACATGTGACCTTGAGGCTTCTGGGGAAGCCTTGTTAAAGTTATATTCAGGTTTGCTCTCAAAGCAGCACTAAAATCTCTCTATTGACATTTAATTATTGAATTTTGTCTCCATGTTTTATTCACTCATTCTTTAGCAGAGAAGTGAATTTTCTATAACATTTTTTGGCAACTTTGACAAAGGAAACTTTTAAAAGGAGTATTATTGGATATTTTCTCTGAGATTACATGGTATAGACTTATATCTAAAAAACTACAGTCCCTAGAAACTTTGTTACAACACACACAGTCTAGTAACAGTTCAGCTACATGTCACAAATTCACTTTTACTAAAATACAAGACCAGATATTTCCCTTACAACTTCAGTTTGCTGACACAGCCACCCTGTCTCCCCGCCTCCTCAGCTCCCTTCCTCACACAGACCCTGGGGTACCAGAGATACTGGGTAGGTAGCAGAGGCTGAGAAGGAGGAGATGGCTCTGAGGGGACATAATAAGGAGATGAAGCTTGGAGCTAGTGGCAGGTTATACCTTTTTTCAGTTTTTGCCTCAAAACATTTGTTGTTAATGATATGCATGGGCAAATCACATGTGTCTCTGGGCATATTTACAAATAAAAACAAAGCATATCACATTGTTAACATTACTCTGCAAAAAAAGATAATCATCAAATTTACAATGATCAAAATAAAAGCCTAGTAAGAAGTAACTTGCTTAAAAAGTAACATAGGTTATCCTTAAAGACAGAAAAACATTCTGCATTAAGTATCAGAGGGGTAGCCGTGTTAGTCTGAATCTGTAAAAGCAGCAAAGAGTCTTGTGGTATCTTACAGACTAACAGACGTTTTGGAGCATGAGCTTTCGTGGGTGAATACCCACTTTGTCGGATGCATGTAGTGGAAATTTCCAGGGGCAGGTATATATATGCAAGCAAGCTAGAGATAACGAGGTTAGTTCAATCAGGGAGGATGACGCCCTGTTCTAGCAGTTGAGGTTTGAAAACCAAGGGACGAGAAACTGGTTTTGTAGCTGGCAAGCCATTCACAGTCTTTATTTAATCCTAAACTGATGGTGTCAAATTTGCAGATGAACTGAAGCTCAGCAGTTTCTCTTTGAAGTCTGGTCCTGAAGTTTTTTTGCTGCAGGATGGCCACCTTAAGGTCTGCTATAGTGTGGCCAGGGAGGTTGAAGTGTTCTCCTCCAGGTTTTTGTAGATTGCCATTCTTAATATCTGATTTGTGTCCATTTATCCTTTTCCATAGAGACTGTCCAGTTTGGCCGATGTACATAGCAGAAGGGCATTGCTGGCATATGATGGCGTATATTACATTGGTAGACGTGCAGGTGAATGAACCGGTGATGGTGTGGCTGATCTGGTTAGGTCCTGTGATGGTGTCGCTGGTGTGGATATGTGGGAAGAGCTGGCATCGAGTTTTGTTGCATGGATTGGTTCCTGAGTTAGAGTTACTATGGTGCAGTGTGCATTAACTGGTCTCCAGCAAAGGCTTGATTAAATATAATAGCTTTGCGCTATGCCCTGAAGGTTAAGAAACTTAAGCTCTGTCTAACCAATGGAGAAAGCAGATGGTTCTCTACTGAGACTGTCCTACTACTAGCCGATAGTTGTTTAAACATGAGAGCAAATCAACTGACCTCATTAGTTAAGATGGCAGATGTGAGAGCCAGTCACTCAGGTATTAATAGTATACTACAAGTCGTATGGAAACACTACATTGTGCTAATAACTGGGCCCAAATTATACAGGCTACTTCCTGTCTAATTACTGTAAAAAAGCAACACTTTGAACTATACCCTAAAGTAGACAGAAATTTAGTGTAATCTGTGAAGCCCAAATGGTATACTGTGCTCCCTCTGACCCACTCCTTAAGCAACTGTGCTACCATTAAACTCCCAGACCTGCTCCCTTGGAAGTCAATGGGAGTCTTTCCATTGACTTTTGTGGAGGGTTAGACCAGGCTCTAACTTGCAGCTTCTGAGAGGGTCTTTAAGGGGAGTTCCAATGCAGAATGTGATGCAATAGAGCAGTCTGGAAGTCAAAAGCTGGATAACTGTGACAAAGTCAACATCTGAGAGGAATGGTCACAATTATGCTAAATACAAATGGGAAAAAATGTTTTTGGCCACGGAAGCCCCTGGCAGCCCAGGGCCATAAGTGGATCCAAAAATAAGTAATAACATTCTGTGCACTGGTACAAGTATTAGTATTCATTAGTGTAAGGTAGTACTTCCATACATCTTGCAGTATCCAGAGCTTCATAAGTTGGCATTAACATATTTTTGCTTTTCACTTTCAAAAATCTCAACATTATCTCTATATATGCATTAACATTTTTTTTATATCTCCAACTATCATAGCATCACGATACATTGATATATTTATTGACATCATTTTCCAAAAGACTTGGAATGACATACTTCTGGCATTCTTCAGACTAAGTTCTCCATTCATTTGCACTAATTTATTTGACACTTCATTACATAATAGTTTTACGGCTATAGGTTTCATTATTACAAAAACTCTGTAATGGCCAGATTCTTAGCAGATGTAAATTGACCTAATTCATTAGCTTCAAAATCTTTGTTGGGGAAGTGGAATGTTCAGAAAATTAACAATGGGCTATTGAGACTCTTGCTGGTTCAAACTCAGGTCAATTTTAACAGTGGGTCAGTGAACGCAATAATAGTTATTACAGGTCAATGAACTTTGCTAAATTTGAAGCTTTACAGACCTTTCAAGCTATTTTTAGAGTTCTCAATAGCAATTCATGAACCTTTTGTTCTGTAATTTGAACCCATATTTATTTTCAAGGTTGAGTTCATTTTTAAAACCAAACCAAACCAAACATGTTTCGTACAGCTAAAGGGGAAGATATAGCCTAAATAAGGGATAGAAGAACTACAAAGAAGCTAGGCTGACAAAGCTGAACAGTATATATGCTATTTTTACTTTTTTTTTAATTAGATTTCTTCTCTATTTTTTCACCACTTTTCTATATTAATTGTTCACTCTACCTACTCTGCACTTTATTTTCACCCTATTTATTGAACACTTCTCTTTTTTTTTTCTCCCAGCCTTGTCTAAGTGGAGCAGAAGCGCAATAATAGCTGAGTTTGAGTCTTCTAGTGGTGTCTTCTGTTCAAGTTGGAGGCGCATTCGCAAGGTATTATGTACTATGCTGACGCTGTCTGTACTGCATGATCTGTAAGCAAAACGAGGACTTCATTCAACAGGGCTGTCAGTTTTGCACTTTTCTTGAGCTCTGGGGCCTCAAGCACACAATGGGCTAGCTCCATGTGTGAAGTTACACCCATGTAAGTGTTCAAATAAACAATAATAAATTCATATCCTCACACTGATTTCTGCAAAAGGGATCTATTGTGAGCTCAGTAACTACTTTTCATTGTTAATGATACTGACCATAGTGAGGCCAGTCTTTGGGGCTCCTACTCACTCTAACCCTCACTTCTCACATAGTCCCACTGGTTTCAAAATCCCAGTGTAGCCATTTTAGTATGCTGGACCATTGAAAAGATGAGACGTGATATGGTGTATTGTAGCCAGATCCTTTTTAAAGTGGCTGAGCTATGCAAACACAACTAGGAGAGTTTATTATGCAACAGACTGAAAAATTCTTGAATACATTTGGAAGTTCCAGGAATATAGTTCACCTGAGAGGCTAGATTGCAACCTGTTGCACTCTGCTTGGATTACAGGCTGCCATGAGGAGAGAAGTTGGAGATAAAGACCCTGTGAAGAAGTGGCTGGGGAGGAGGACTACACCGGGTGGCTCCAATCCCCACTCATTGGCTAGAGTAGCTGAGTAGGTGCACAGCAGGGGGTGAACAGCTCCACAAAAAGGGTGAGTTAGTTATTGCCCCCTTCACTGCCTCAGAGCAAGAGGATTCAAAGAGGAATAGTGTGTGTCTGAGCACAGTTTGTTCTTTGGTCTGATCCTAGGATGGTACTGCATCTGACTCAGAGTATGCTGCAAAGTTACAGGCTAGAACCTTTATGAATAATTTGAATTTATTTTTGTTATTTGCCCAGTTTATAGGGCTTGGTGAAAAATTTGAGAATGCCTGTGAAGTTCTCACAGTTCTTTTTCAATTAAAAGATAAACTTTTTAAAATGCTTTGTCCCACTCTAGATAACATTTTCTGCTTACTAAATGTGTGTGATATCCAGGCAAAACCTAATTTCATAGGACAATAAAATAAGCATAAAAACCAAAATAAACCCATTTTACATAGTATTCAATAAAGATCAACATCTCATTCAGATAATAGCACTGTCCCCAAGATAGATGTGCTCCAGAATAAAAGTATTTCTGATGCAATGTACCTGTATTTGGTGATTGCAAATCAATGTTTACAGCTCCTAGAGAGTTATAAAGTTTAGTTATGAATCACAATGACCTCTACGGTGTCTGGGATAAATACTGTAGTGACAGAATTGAGCATAAAATCTCTATCATTACACCTGAATTTCCCATAAGCCCTCCCACACATCCGAATTCCCAGTCCACTACAGTCAGATGCATGGCACAAAGAAAGTTTTTTTATTTGGGATTCAGTATAGCTGTAAATCAATAGATGTAGAAGGGTGAAAAACAGCTGTCAGAATTATACTCATGATCCAAATGTGCTAGTATGAAGCCTAATTCACAACTCCATTATACTGCTTTGACTTCAGCAGACATACAGTAGGATAAAACTAGTATTCAAACATGGAGAACTAGGCCCACGGTATTTAAGTTGATGTGTAACACACATTGTTTACATTTTCTAGTGTCGATGATGTAGCAATTTCTCTTCATGGTCATTAAGCAATTTATTGTCAGTGATGCATTATATGTACAGTACTTACATGTCTTTAAAGATGGTACAGTACTTGGAAGCTGAAAAGTACTAGCAGTGCTACTTACTTAGAAACTAAGAGACTCATACATTTCCCCTTAGTTCAATTCTTTAGGTTAACATCTTACTTTCTGTTAACTCAGTAATTACAGTTTATTTTTGCTTCTTTCCTCTCTCCCTTTTAAACACTTTTATAATTCTGTCTTTTCAGCTTCTTCTCCTTTCCCCATACTCCCTAACACTCTCTATGTTCAATCCCCTTTTCTTTTACTTTCCCTATGTCTTTTCTCTCATTCTGCAATATTTTCCCCGTTGTTCTTCCTTTCTCTGCTCCCTTTTAGTCTCTCACTTCCTCCTCCAGTCTCTTCCCTCCCCTCCCATTCCCACTTCCCCTTTCCCTCTCTGCCTCACTTATCCCCTAGATTACTCTGCCCCACATTGTTCGTTTCACAATCTTCGGTTGCAACTCCTCACCAACTCTTGGCGAAGCTTCAGTTTTTCCAAGGCACCTAATACTATGGTTTCTAGTGCGTCCTCACCCTTCAGCCATATTTCTCCAAGTGCTCTCTCACCAACCTGTGCTTCCTTTCCCAAATACTCTGTCACCCACTCTCTCACTTCCACTCTCCATCTTCTCTCTAAGCTTACATTAGATTTTTCCCTTCAGCCTCTTCTCCCAGTTCTTTTCCCTCCCAGTAACTCCCATTCCAACACAAGCTTAATCTCATCATTAAGGCCCCCTCCCTCCTCTCCCCAAGACTTCCTTGATGTCTCATTTGACTTGAGATTGCCAACAGAAACCATTCTTTGCATGCTACATGGTTCTCTCTTCTTGCCTAACTACCTCTGATCTTCATTGGCTGTGTACATGACATGGGCTATAGTTGAAGAATCAGTGTGGGAGGCAGTCAAGAGGAGGAAGAGGTAAAGCACCACAGCAGCCTTTCCTGCTGTCTCACATTCTGGAGATGCAGTGCAATCATGTTGATGTTTGAGGGGGTATTTTGCTCCCATTTGAAATTAAGTACCTAAGATGGCTGTCTATTCCACTCTTCCCAACTCAGACTCTGGTCTCATCTGGTTCTCTTTATGCTAACAAAGATTGCTGTGATGGGGGACAACGGCAGGAGGAATGATTCCAACATGGACAATGGATGAAATTATCATAAAAAGCTAAATGGAAACTTTATTTGTTAGGAAATAGCTGGATAAAATTCCTCAAATGAAGCAGTGAGAGGTAATTACATTAAAATATTGTATGCATCTAACAAGGTTGTTGTATCTGTAATTGCCATATATTGTTCTTCAAAAAAAAGTCTGGTTGACAACAGCAACAGAAGAATTCCTTAGTAGAGTTTTTAGCATCAATCAATGAAGCAGTCCAGCTACTGTGAAGTAGGTTGAAGTCCTAGATCTAGGGATAAACAAATCAGAATATTTTGCCCAGGGGTCTGGTTTGGTTTGACTTTAATCTGATTTTATTCCACAACACTGCTGCAATGTTAGGGGGAAATGAACTCTGTACGCCATAGAATATAATAAGGTATCATTCATAAAAAGAATCAACAATATCAAATAAACATACTTCAGAGCTGGAACAGCAGGCAGACAGGGATGGATAGGCACTAACTAAATGCTTGCATTTGCTGGCATTACAATCTAAGAATTTCAGTTGTTATAGAAATCAGTGTGAAACCCTAGTCCACTTGGCACTAAGAGAAAAAGCAAGTCCCTGAAATCCAATCAGAATATCTCAACACAATAGCATGTTCTGACAACACGCTCCTGACATTTTAGGACATTTTAACATCTTTTTATTATTTAAGTCCCAAACTATTGCAAAAAATAAAAAATCTTTGTTGTTTCCCAAGCTGCTGTCTTGCTCTCTGAAGAGCTAAGACTTTTCTTCAGCCCCCTCCTGCTTCACTCAGGCTCTGATATAACATGATGGAGATTAAAAATCACATTTATTAGGAGAGAAAATGAAGCCACCTAGTCCCTGGGATATTCAATCTAAAGTCACAAAGGTCTGATTGCTTTTCAGCAAAGTGTGAAGTGGGAGAGGAGGGAAAAAGCCCAAAGCTGATGTCTGAAGGAAGCTGCCTAGGAGACCTAATTTTCAGGGGAGTCTCCTGCCTCACTATGCCAAGACAGCTTTGATGGGTCTATCTCTGTAAGAATTTTTCCCCCTTGCACCTCCAGGAGCAATAGCTGAATCTGTGTCAGGGACATGCCACTCAAGCATGGTTCTGCTTCAATGTGCCTCTCCTCCCCCACCCTGCTGGGACAGCTGGGTGGATGGTTTGCCCTTTTGTACTTCTTTATCACCTGCCTAGGGATCAGTGGCCTGAGATGCCCAAGTGTCTAATGCCACACTGAAGATGCTATGGATACCCACCATCCTACCTCCACCCATTCACTCTGACCTAACATGCCCTTCTATATGCCAACTGTTAGTTCTGCATGCATGGTCTTCTGTAGGCCCAGGAGTGCCACCTCTACCTCTAGTCCCTCTCATTCGAAAAGCCATAAATAAGGGTCCACAAAATGAAGAGACTGGCTTTAAAATCAGGAAATTTAAAAAAAATAAAGTTGGCATATTTTTATTTGCTTTCTCATTTTTGAGTTTTTAGGGTTCACATTTTCCAGCTATTATCCACAAACAGGAAACCTCTTTTTCTTTTCCAGTGAGAGCTGATAGTTTCACATCATGACTTCCAAATCTGGGACTTTACTAAAATGCACCAAATATCAGGAGACTCATGATAAAATTACAAAACTTGGCAACCCTGTAGGCCAGTTTAGTATAATAAGCTGGTGGGTAATAAGGGACAAGAGGTGGGGAAATACTGCATAAGTAGTAAGCATTTAATATCCACATAACTTTACCTGCTACCATTCTCCAGGCTCTTTGTATGTTGTTTTGGTTTTCTTCTTTTGTGTGTTTTTTCTTTCCTGTTGCCTTTTCCCATGTGACTGCATTGATGGAAATTAGTAAATTTATTTTTTTAACTAGTCACTGAAAATCAATAAAAAATTTCAATGGTTAAGCTTATTTTAACTTATTTTATTGAAATGCAGAACAACAATTTAACCATACTGTAGATATAATTCATACATTAGGCCTGGTCTACACTACACGTTTAAACCGATTTTGGCAGTGTTAAACCGATTTAACGCCGCACCCGTCCATACTACGAGGCCCTTTATATCGATATAAAAGGCTCTTTAAATCGGTTTCTGTACTCCTCCCCGACGAGAGGAGTAGCACTAAAATCGGTATTACCATATCGGATTAGGGTTAGTGTGGCCGCAAATTGACGGTATTGGCCTCCGGGCGGTATCCCACAGTGCATCACTGTGACCGCTCTGGACAGCAATCTGAACTAGGATGCACTGGCCAGGTAAACAGGAAAAGCCCCTTGAACTTTTGAATTACATTTCCTGTTTGCCCAGCGTGGAGCTCTGATCAGCACCTGTGGCGATGCAGTGCCAAATCCAAAAAGAGCTCCAGCATAGACTGTACAGAAGATACTGGATCTGATCGCTGTATGAGGAGACAAATCTGTTCTATCAGAGCTCCGTTACAGAAGACGAAATGCCAAAGCGTTTGAAAAAAATCTCCAGGCTACACAGTGCTGTGTGACAAGCGTAACGGAAAGCCAAAGAATCAAATGGATGCTCATGGAGGGAGGGAGGGAGGGAGGGGGTACTGAGGACTCCAGCTATCCCACAGTCCACAGCAGTCTCCGAAAAGTATTTGCATTTTTGGCTGAGTTCCCAGTGCCTGTAGGTTCAAACACATTGTCCAGCATGGTTCAGGGTATAGCTTTTCAATTTACTCCCTCCCCCCACTACGTGAAAGAAAAGGGAAAGAAATCGTTTCTTGAATTTTTTCAATGTCACCCTATGTCTACTGAATGCTGGTGGTAGATGTGATGCTGCAGCCGTGAAGAGCAGTATCTGCTCCTCTCCCCTCCCTGGTGGCAGACAGTACAATATGACTGATATTCGTCGTCACCATCAGCCCGTGAGTGCTCCTGGCTTGCCTCAGGTGAGGTTGGCCGGGGGTGCCTGGGTAAAAATAGGAATGATTCCTGGTCATTCCCAGTAGATGGTACAGAACGGCTGGTAACTGTCTTCATCATAGCAACTGGGGTCTGAGCTCCATCATCCCCCTCCCTTTCCTATGTAAAGAAAAGATTCTGTCCTGCCTGGACTATCATAGCAGCGGGATGCTGGGCTCCTCTCCTCCGCACCGCTTAATGTCCTGCCTGGACTGTCATAGCACTGGGAGGCTGCCTCCCCCTCATTTTATCTCACTAACAAGTCACTGTTTCTTATTCCTGCATTCTTTATAACTTCATGATACAAATGGGGGGGACACTGCCACGGTAGCCCAGGAAGGTTGGGGGAGGAGGGAAGCAACCAGTGGGGTTGTTGCAGGGGCACCCCCCGTAAATGGCATATAGCTCATCATTTCTGCGGGATCTGACCTGGAGCAGCTGTGCTCTCTGATATACTGGTTCTCTAGCACACTTGCCCCATATTCTAGGTAGGACTGACTCTATTTTTAGAAACCATAAAGGAGGGATTGACTCGGGGAGTCATTCCCAGTTTTGCCTTTGCTCCCCCGGCCGATCTCAGCCAGGGGCACCTGTCATAAACAGATAGCTAAGGGTTAACGTCTCTTTCACCTGGAAAGAAGTATCTGAAGCACCTGAGCAGAGGACCAATCAGGAAACAGGATTTTTTCAACTCCAGGTGGAGGGAAGTTTGTGTGTGAGTCCTTTGTTCTTGGTCTTCTGCCTGTATGCTCTCTCAGCTATGAGGGGATTTCTATTTCCTGCTTTCTAATCTTCTGTTTCCAAGTTGTAAGTACAATATAGTAATGCAGTAAAGTTTCTATTGTTTTTCTTTTTGTATTTACATGTCTATAGTTGCTGGAGTGCTTTGAATTGTATTCTTTTTGAATAAGGCTGTTTATTCATATTCTTTTAAGCAAATGACCCTGTATGTGTCAGCTTGGCATGCTGGGGCCTGGAGCCGCCCCTGGTTACAGTTCCAGAGTGAGTGTATCTTTGGTCTCTCTCAGTCTCCCCATATGCACCCTTTCAAAGTGACAGGCCAATACTTGTCTTAGTGTGGAATCCCACAGCGCACCACCATTCCTCATCTAGGTCCCCAGGTCATGGCACCCTTGTTTATTAATTGTGCCCTCAACAAGTCCAGCAGGGTTTTAGCCCTGACTTAGACTTCCCTCCAGGAAGTTAAAGTGGTACAAGTGTGGAGGCAATTATACAAGTATAAAGCTATAAATATATTGCTTATTTCCACTTGGCCTAAACTGATACAGTAAAATCAGTCCAAAACCCATGTATAGATAAGCCCTTAGAGCAGTGGTGCCCAAACTTTTTCTGCCATGTCCCCCCCTTACCAATTATGGAACCTGTTCACACACCCCTCTCCATTACTGCACGGTTGGCTCAGCAGAGCAACTTGGGCTGAAAGTGGAACTGGAGATGGGGGAGGAACTGGAGCTAGAGGTGGAACTGTGACTGGGGATGGAGTGGAGCTGGGTGGCTCTCTCTCCCGGCCCCCATGGGGGTCGGCCCAGGCCTCGCTGTCCACCCCTCCACATGTTCCTCCGTACCCCCAAAGGAGGTGCACCACGCAGTTTGGGGACCACTGTCTTAAAATAAACAAAGAGTCATTCAATGAAATATTTACAGCTGAAGTTAGGATGTGAGGGGGGTCAATTTAGTCCCCTGTGAAGTGAGATATATATGATACATCACATATCCAAACCAACTGAGGTTTATGTATGTCACCCATGTTTTATCAAAGTTCCAGTACATCTATCATTTCTTCCATCAATCTGCTAAGTCAAATAACAGGCAAGAATAAATAAAATGCCCCATCCCAATTTAAATGTATTGAATTAGCAATGATCTCTAATATTATAATGGTTTTATTTTTGTACAATCATTTTCCGAAAAGACTAGACTATATCCATAGTTAAATAAAGTGATTGATGTGCCCCGTTTGCCACACTTCTGATTTCATTTTGTAGACATCTTTAAAAGTCCACCAGTTGCTTACATTACATATTTCTCACAATTGTTTTGTGCAAAGATTAACCTTTTTCATTGCAAGATGAACCTACACCTTGGCAAACTATTCTGAGCTTGAGAGAACGTGTTCTTTCTGTATTGGTGGCCGTGTTTAACTCTGTGATGACCTCTTATTGGTCAAGTATTAGTGCCATATTCTGACATGATGTCCCATTATGGGACATATCCTGTTAGCAACATTATAGAATCAATGATTACAACCTGTGCAAAATCACTGCCTTCAACGGGTATGCATGAGTGGAAGTCGGTGCAGAAATTGGTTCAGGGATGTAGTTGTGTAGTGCAAGAACAGACCACTTGGGGCATTCAAACTGATCCTATGTTTTTTGCAAGATTGCACACTAGGTATTGAATCCTGCAACCTTTATGCATATCATTAACACAACAATAAGATAGGAGGCTACTTATACATGTAAAGATGATTCTTATGGGTCTGGGTTTCAAAACATTTCCTTTGATGTCTTATCTAAACTCTTCTTGAATATTTGTAGTGATGGAGTTCTTGACCTTGGGAGTTTATTCCATTGTTCAATTGCTCATGCTGGTAAGGACATTTTCATAATATCTAGACTACATTTTGCCTTTCTTAGCTTCATGCCATTGCTTCTACTTCTACTATTGTCTAAATATGTGAATAATTCCCTGTCTTCAAATATATTAATACCTAGAAGGTATTACTATTTTTGCACTCTGAATATATTTCCCCTTAAGTCTTTGTCTTTTCTAGGTTATATACAGTACATTTAGCTGCCAAAGAGTTACTGTGTTTCAGGACAGAATTGGTTGCATTAAAGTGGTGGAGAAATGATGTAATACGTGGCTCACCAGGATAAGCACCCTGGCAGGCTGGCTCAGTTTGTTTACCTGCTGCATCCACACATTCTGCTGATTGTGACTCCCACTGGCCATGGTTCTCTACTGCAGGCCAATGAGGGTGGCAGGAAGCCTTAGCTAGCACTTCCCTTGGCCCGGGCTGCTTCCCACAGCCCCCATTGGCCTGGAGCGGTGAATTGCGGCCAGTGAGAGTCGCGATCGGCTGAACCTATGGACGCAGCAGGTAAACAAATTGTCCCCACCTACCAGGGTGCTTACTCTGGAGAGCTGCGTGCGAGAGGTTGCTGACCTGGATGTAGCAGAATCCAGCTGGACATTGGATTTTGTGAAATATCTGCACTATTTTTTATTTCCTTCAAGTCTGGGGTTTTACAAAACCCCAGAATGGAGTATGGGCACCAGTATGGAGCAGTCAGCATATAGGAATCCTGAAAATAATGTTTTCCATGGCACCTGCTTCTTGTAAACCCACAATCCATACTGACCAGTTTAGTGTCTAGTTTAGTGGATCAGTCATAATACATGATACTTTTAACTGAATCATGAAATAATGTACACTAGTACATGAGGTCTCAGTCTCTTATTCAGCCTTTCTGGCATTTTAATTACTGTAGAGTATTTTAGGTGACATTCTGAGCTAGACTGTAAACCAAGTTGACACAGACCTAGTGCATATGAAAAGTATAGATGCCAGGTATGGATGGCATTACAATTTTCTTTTATTTATGTTTTTAATGTGGAGGTCATTTTCCCATGTTTGATTCAGCATCCCTGCAGGTATTACCAAAGGCTTGCCTTTGTCTAAATTTAATGGGTTACAATCTCTTTGCTTCTTGCATAACCCATTTTTTATCACAGTGGTTGCAGGGGCTAAGGACTCAGGTCTCTGTGCAACTGTAATTGGATTCACTATCTTATTGCTCTGGTGCCCCATCATGGCACATTTGGGAACTAGTTTGGAACATAGTCTGAAGCCGCTCTTGGGGTTGCTCAGCCCATTGTCCCACTCACTCACTCTGTTACTTCTCTTATGTTCCCAGAGCTGCAACATTTCCCTCTTCATGGCTTAGCCCTCCAGCCAAGTCACACTAAATTTCTCACCCTTTTGGGTTATTATCAAAGTCTCCTTCCAAACTGTCCCTGGCGGTCCCTAAATAGGTTGCCCCTAGCATGCCACTCCCACACGATATAAGTCTTATAGGGGAACCCAGGCCCAGCCTCTATACCGGGTTTCAATCCAAGGACCCTCAACTCAGAAGCTCAGGTCTTTACTCTCCCTCTCCCTACTGCTCCTTCCCTGGATTGCTTCCTACACTGTCTATTACAGGCTCTTAACATAAGAACATAAGAATAGCCACTACTGGATTGGACCAATGGTCCATTAAGCCCAGTATCTTGTCTTCCAATAGTGGGCAAAGCCAGATACTTCAGAGCAGTGGCTCTTAATCTTTCCAGACTACTGTACCCCTTTCAGGAGTCTTATCTGTCTTGCGTACCACCAAGTTTCACCTCTTAAAAACTACTTGCGTACAAAATCAGACATAAAAATACAGAAGAGTCACAGCACACTGTTACTGAAAAATTGCTTATTCTCATTTTTACCATATAATTATAAAATAAATCAATTGGAACATAAATATTGTACTTACATTTCAGTGTATAGTATATAGAGCAGAATACACAAGTCATTGTCTGTATGAAATGTTAGTTTGTACAGACTTTGCTAGTGCTTTTTATGTAGCCTGTTGTAACACTAGGCAAATATCTAGATGAGCTGATGTACCGTCTCTGTACCCCCAGGGGTATGCGTACCCAGGTTGAGAACCACTGCTTCAGAAGGAATGAACAGAGCTGGGCATTTATTGAGTAATCTATTCCCTATTGTCCACTTCCAGCTTCTGACAGTTAGAGGCTTAGGACATCCCAGAACAAGGGACTGCATCTCTGATAGTCTTGTCTAATAGCCACTGATTGACTTATCCTTCATGAACTCATCTACTTCTTTTTTGAACCCAGTTATTTTCTTGGCCTTCACAATATCCTCTGGCAACAAGTTCCACAGGTGCATGGTGTGAGGGAGTACTTCTTTATGTTTGCTTTAAACCTGCAGCCTATAAATTTCATTTGATCACCCCTGGTTCTTGAGTTATATGAAGGAGTAAATAACACTTTCTTATTCACTTTCTCCACACTGTTTGTGATTTTATAGATCTCTAGCATATCTCTTTTCTCAGCTGAACAGTCCCCATCTTTGTAATCTCCCGTCATATGAAAGCTGTTCCATACCTCTTATCATTTTTGTTGCCCTTCTTTATATTTTTTCAATTTTAATATATCTTTTTTTTTTTGCAGTAGGGTGACCAGAACTACGCATGATATTCAAGGTGTGGGTGTATCAGGGATTTATATAGTAGCATTATGGTATTTTCTATCTTATTATCTATCCCTTTCCAAATGGTTCCTAACGTTCTGTTACCTATTTTGACTGCACATTGAATGGATGTTTTCAGAGGACTATACACAATAACTCCAAGATCTCTTTCTTGAGTGGTAACAGCTAAGTTAGACCCTATCATTTTGTAGTCATAGTTGGAATTATGTTTTCCAATGCACACTACTTTGCATTTATCTATATTGAATTACATCTGCCATTTTGTTGCCGAATCACCTGGTTTTGTGAGATCCCGTTGTAACTCTTTTCAGTATGCTTTGGACTTAACTATCTTGAGAAATTTCACATTGTCTACAAATTTTGACACCTCTTTGTTTACCTATTTTACCAGATCATTTATGAATATATTGAACAGCACTGGTCCTAGTACAGATCCTTGGAGGACTCCACTATTTGCCTCTCTCCCTTTTGAAAACTGATCTATTCCTAGTCTCCTACATCTGGTATCAGGGAGCATAAGTGCTCCCACACTGCAAGCACCCTTCTTTGTTGCCAGCTCCAAGGCTTTACAGGATCCATGTCTGTTTTTGCCCAGCTGAGTTTCATAAGCAATTAAGCTTCATTGCATCCTAGCTTCCCTCCAGGTGCAGCCTATTGGCCTCTCTTACCTATACTAACACTTCCAGGGCTAGTGTGGGATGAATGCCCTATTGCAGCACCTTTTCGATTTCTGTTTCTTGGATTGTGGACTCTCCTTTGCTGCCTGCATTACATAGCTCTCTAACAAAGACAATCTTATCCAACTCCTCTTTTATTTTCTGGAATGCCCATGATCTGCAGACTGAAATGTGGTGTAGTTATAGAATTCCTGATCCTCCACAGTTACCAGAGAGGACCAAATTGTGATGCTGCAGGGATCTTAATAAATGAGGGAACTTCTTGATTAGGGATTTCTATAGCTGCTGCTTAAAGCATGGCTTTCCATGTTTATAGTCTCACGCTGCATAAAAGGCTTGTATATATAATTCATATGCTGAATCTTAGTCATCAAAGTGGTTTTCCATCTGATTTAAATGGGTAGTACATTCTATTAATTCCTGTGTCCTAGTATCTCTTTTTCCAATTTGGCGTGATATAAAATTGCAACCTGCTGACTTTCTCTGATTTCTTTATCAGAAACTCCTGTCTGCTGTCTTTAGCAGTCTCCTCATTCCTACTCTCTCAAGGGTGCTGACACATAGAGTTCTTCTGTGAATGTTTTCTTGTGACATTCTTCTACAGCTTTCTGAGGCTGGAGGATTCCAAGTTTAGCCTAAAAAACTAGTCTCTAAATAAAAAAAAAAAGTCATATGAGACCTAAAAACAACCCATATAACTAACAGAATGAAAAATGTATTTATTTATGCATTATCTGGTGGTGGTGGGTTGTAACTTTCCAACGTACATACATCTTTGTAATGTTTTTCAAAGCACATTGTAAAGGCAAAGGTAATCCATATGACAATGTCAAACATTGCTTTCTCAAAAAGTAGAATTAGTTAAACTAGTATTTATGGCCCTGACCCAAATCCCAGTGAATATTTCTATTAACTTCAGTGGGTTATGAACTGGGTCCTATATTGATGTTTACTTGACAAAAAATGGAAATATCTGTTCTTTATACCAGGGATGGAAAGAACCTAATCAGTCTTTTTTTTGCCAACATGTAACCCTTTCTCATCCCACTCCGACATAGGCACTTCCTTCCAGCACTCCGAACCGCAAAATCCTTTGCGCTCAGTGTATATTTTTTCTCCTTTCATCTTCCTCCCCACATAAGTCTTTCCTCTCCCCATTCCCTTAGAATCTCTTCTCACAGATCTCTGAATTTCAAGGTAAACATTCACCTAGGAACAGTTTCTGGACTTTGTACCTAGAAGTGTACCAGGCAGATGAGGTGATGTGGTGGTGGAGGTCTTCAGCATTTTGACTGCAAAATAATATCACAAGGGGTGGTGCACAGAATAATGGCTATGCCACTTTAGGAAACGTGAAATATGGAATGCCCCATGTCCCTGTCTGAGATACAGCATGGTGTTATGGATAAGGCACTAGACTGGGAGTCAGGAGATTTGCATTCTCTTCCTAGCACTTCTACTTACCTGCTGTGTGACCTTACCTAAGTTATTTCACCTCTATTTTCTCTCCTTTTCCCTTTTGTTTGTCTAGTTTATTTAGCCTTTAAACTGTTCAGGACAGGTACAAACATTTGGTAAGAGACAATACAATGCTCTGCACACTTGGCATCCAACATCAGCTGAAAAAAGAAACGAGGACTCCTCGCTTTTTTTTGCTGATACAGACTAACACAGCTACCACTGAAAAATTTCAGCTGAGGCCTGTAGTCCTGCAGGTGCTGCTGTTATATTAATTATAACACAGCTGTCTTCTTCCCAACAGGCAACCCTGGTCATGTCCTGACCTATGCCATATTAGCCACCAAAATGTCCCAGTGCTCAAAGAAGTCTGCATTCAGGCTGACTTTGCACAGGCACAACCAAGAGTCTCACTGTACCCTCTGTCTTCCCACGTACCCATGCAGTGTATCCCAGCCACAGTTTAGTCCTTATTGTTTATGAATAGTACATATTTAATTATTCAGTTATACATGGGATTTAAAAACAGACAATGCCTTGCCAACTACATAATGTATGTTGGCACCAAAACATCAGTTTGTGCAACCTGTCTCTGATCTTCATCAACGTAAAGATAACTATACATCCAGTTTTTGTTATGATCTCAATGTGAAATACAGAGGACTTAATATATATAAGGTAATTTGCGTGCCTGAAGCACTTACTTCTAGTGTTTGGAGCACAATGTCACATCCTTCTTCCAGCCCAAAATTTCATTTACCAAGTGAAAGGCAGGGCCAGCTCCAGGTACCAGCATTCCAAGCTGGTGCTTGGGGCGGCATTCTGCAAGGGGCAGCAGTCCCTGTTGTTTTACCCCCAAGCAGCGTGCCGAATTGCCGCCGCAGACAGCGGGGAAAGTCCGTGTGCCCTTAGGGCGGCAGACGTATTTCTGCAGTGAGGGCAATTCGGCTGCAGCTTCTATGTTTAGCTGTCCAGGGCGGCTTCAGCTAAACATAGAAGCTGCCGCCGAATTGCCGCCACTGTGGAAATGTGCCTGTTGCCCTAAGGGCACATGGACTTCCCCCGCCGCCCGCAGCGGCAATTCGGTGAGCTACTTGGGGCGGCGAAAACTGTAGAGCCGGCCCTGGTGACAGGAAATTCCATTTGAGATCCAATAAGGGTTGATCACAATAGTGAAGGGCCAAAATTCATTTGCTCTGAATGTAAATTTTTAACTACATTTTCTGCTAAGAACTTTTTATATAGGACCAGATGAGGACTAGCTGACAAAGAACAATACATAGCTAAGAGAAAGCTGGGGTAAACAGATAACCTTGTGTGTTTCAAGTCAGTGAGCAGAGTCAGCTTAACTCCGAATGTAACTGGGTGTCCTTAGTTTGAGTTATAGACACGTGAAGCGCTGAAAAATGCCTCACGGTTACTCTGTAATGCAGGGAGCAGATAGTGGTACAATACCCCTCAGATCCCAGACAGTGTTTGAGGAGATGCCTAATATGATTGACACGAGATATGATACCCTCCCCTCACAGACGTATGCCAATCCTAGCCCACAGAAATGCAAGGGTAAACTTATTAACAATTGTTATTGTTAGGTGCTAATTACTGCTTTTTTGCTTTAAATCTCCAGGAACTTACCTGTCGATCAACTGGGAGAGCTGCTACCTCATTCCTCTGGATCCCAAAATTAGGATTTAACCTATACACTTTAATAGACATGGTTTGGGGATAATTACCTGTGTCAGCAATATGTTAATTTGGGCCATGGGCGGAACCATTATGTAATCTCTTAGACCATTGGCTTATTGTGCTCATCTTGTCTTGCGGCTAGAACTTATCCAGGGGTTTGGGAAACCCATCCCAGTTGCTTCTCTCTGCCCAGTATGCACTCTATATAATCTATTCTAATTAATTGTTCTGCAGTGTCTCTGAGCCTAATAAGCAAAGTGACATTCCGCCAGTGCTGTGCGTAATAAACTCCTGTGCTTGACTTTACATGTGTGGATTACTGTTCCTGCAATAGCATTACTAGAAAGCAAAACAGTTTATAAAGGGAAGAACAAACATCTCCCCAGACCAATTATGATAATAATTTGCACTTCTGTAGCTCCTTTTATCTGAGGATCTCAAACAAATTTACAATCATCAGTTAATTAAACCTCAAAACCTCCCGGAAGGCAGGGTGAGTATTGCTAAGCCCAAAATATTGAAATACAACTTTCCTTAAAAGATTTTAGTCATTACTGTTGGCAGTTTATAACATTTTTGGTACCATAAGAGAAATACACAGAGAGAAGGATTTAATAGACATAACATATTTTAAAATGTTTGCATCTAGACATTTTTTATTGAACAAGGCTATTTAGGTCTAGATTGATAGTAACATTTTCAAAAATACTCATATGAGTTAGGAGTGAGGGTCCGATTTTCTAAGTAGTTAGGTACCTGGTGAGATTTTCAAAAGCATTTACATAGGTTAGCTCCCTAAAATCCCATTGATTTCATGGGAATTTGGTGCCTAACCTAGTTAGGTGCCTACAAAAATCCTGCAGGAACCCTAAATATCTTTGAAAATCTAGCCCTCAGGAGCATAGGTCTCATTAAAAGCCAATTAAACATAGATTCCTCATTGCATAAGTCACTTTTGAAAATGAGACTTTGGCTCCCAAGGGTATTCTACACAGCAAGCAGGATCCACAACAGTGAGTCTCAGAGCCCAGGTATACAAACTCAAGCTCGTGTGATGGCACTAAAAACAGCTGTGTAGATGTTGTGGCTCAGCTGGAGCTTGGCTCAGAAGCATGGGTGTGATCTTCAGAGCCTGAGCTCCAATCTGACCTGCAAAGTTGACTCAGCTGTTTTCAGCACTGTAGCATCAGTTCCATGAGCCCAAGTCTGTATACGTGGGCTCTGAGACTTGCGGTCACAGGATCCTACTTGCTGTGTAGATATATATATATTAAATCACTTAGACCTAGATATTTAGAAGGATTTAGGCATTGCTTGGCCAAGTGGAACAATGCCAATCTCTACATGTAGGGTGACCAGATATCCCGTTTTTAAAGGGACAGTCCCATATTTAAGCCCTCCTGCAAGTGTCCCGACTTTTTCTTAAAAATGAGCAAATTGTCCCATGTTTTCTGTCTCCCCCACCCCATCAGTACTGGCAGGATCTGCTGCTGGCCAGATCCCTGGTTGCCAGCTGCCCGCCCACCAGTAGTGAGTGGGAGGGAGCAGTGGCCGACAAAGGGAGTGCAAGGCTGCTGGTGGGGCGAAGATGCAGTGTGCGGGCCCTGCTGGTCTGTCAGGGCAGCCTCTACTATGTGCTGGCTCTTGGCCAGCAGGGCCCTGTCCGATTTCCGACTGGCACTGGCTGCAAACTGCAGAGGCTGGTGTGTGCGGATAGGTGCCAGGCAGCGGATGGTTCTGTGTCACCTCTGCTGCCCACCCATTGACCTTCTATGTGCTCCCCCTCTCTCTGTCCTCTCCCTGCTTTACCCGTTTGCCCCCACCCCAGCCCTACTGCTCCTTCATATCCCTCCCGGTGAGGCATGTCCCACTCCCAGTGCTGTGCAGAGAACCAGCCTCTGGTCGGAGCACTCAGCTCACCAACAGCCTGCCTGGCAGGTTCTTTCCTTCCCCCACTGCCTCTGGCTAGGCAGGCACACCAGGAAAGTCCAAGACCCTCTGAATCAGGGCGCTGGCCAGGAGGAACAGAGCACTGTGTGTGTCAAAGCCCTGCACAGTGCTGGCACGGGGAAGCCTCTCCACCCCTCAGCTAAGCTCTGGAGTGGTGTAGGGGAGCAATTTCTAGCCTGTTAGTGCCCCAATCCTGCAGGCTACACAGCAGCCCCCCAGGCAGGGGCTTAGCACCCTCTAGCACCTTCCAGGGCGGGTGCAACCCATTACGCGACCTAGGCAGTCGCCTAGGGCACTAGCATTTGAGGGGCGGCATTTCAAGTCCTTCAGTGGCGATCGCAGTGGCCGAATCTTCGGCCTCCCTGGTCGTCGTCAGCATTTAGGCGGAGGGAGCTGGGGCTGGGAGGGGCAGGGAGGGCTGTCTGCAGCAAGTAAGGCAGGAGGATCCTCAAGGCGGAGAGGGGTGGGGAGCTGCCGTGACGGGAGTGTTCCTTAGGGCGGGGGAGGGGTGGAGAGCTGCCACAGGGCTTGGGGCGGGGGGCAAGGTGAAAGTTTCGCCTAAGGCACCTGCCCTGGGTCCTGCCCCCAGGGAACGTGAGGCTGCTGTGTCCCCACCCTCCGCTGCTGAACCACCTTTCTGACTGCATTCACTGAAGCCAGGTTCCCTGGACCCTGGTGCATAATGCATGCTTAAGGTCCATGCTGTAGCCCAGGAACAGAAGACAGCTGGGTTATGGTGGGGGAGGGAGATGAGCTCTGCAAAGACATGAGCCAGGTTATCCCTTTCACATCCTCCTCTTCCCCTCTGGCTGGAAACAGCTCCCATCCCTTCCCTCCCACATAGTGCCAAAAGCCTGCTGCTGGCCACATTCTGGCGTGAATCCTGACAGAAATCTGGGGAAGGGAGCATGTCACCCTATGTGCTCCCCCACATGTTGCCTTAGGAAGAGGCAGAACCAGATACCAGGAGAGGCAGATCCATCCTGGGGACCAGCCAGGCATGAAGGGTGGAGAGCATGGGGCAGAGAGGGGCCAAGCAGTCAGCACCTATGTGAGAGAGGTGTACAGGAGTGTGTGTGTATGTCTCCTCTCCCCACGTGTGTGGGGGGAGTAGGAGTGTGTGTCACTCCTCCCCGTGTGAATCCTAAAGCCTTAAAGATAAGAAAGTAAATAAAAAGAATCCAACTATGCAGTATTTCTTTTTAATAGGGGCCCAGTTAACTTAATGTTAATGTGAATGTTTGTATTGCAAAGTTCTGACTGATCGCCATTTAACTTGCTTGAATACAAGTAATTTTATCAGGTGTCCCTTATTCAGCATAGGGAAATATGGTTACCCTACCTAGATGACCCAGCTAGTAGGATTTTCAGCACCCAGGTAGGTGATTCCAGGCTGCATATTCTCCCTATGGAGTGCTTGGGGTATGTTAAGTGCTGAAGAAAAGGAGTTTTACAAGCTGGTCAGTTGAACAGGGAGCTGCCTAAGTTAGTCAGGAGCAAAATGCTTAGGAGAAGGGTGAGGAGAGGAGTCTGATGAGGAGAAGGCCTTAGGCACCTAAGCACCTGGCTGAGAGATCAGAGATAGGCACATCCCTCCTCTCAGGACCCTCATCTGTGGACCCTCTCGTGGAGTTAGGCACCTAAGCTAAGTCATGTGCTTATGTAGCTCTTGCTCCAGAAACCAAAACCATCTCTTCCTGTATCTCTGTTTCCTGCTCACAGTAGATACCTCTATCATGCTCACATTACAGTTCCCTGTGCCTCCACCTGTTTTTTGTGCAGCTGCTATGCTGCCTTCTTACCTATTGGTGGCCTACATCCAGCCCGTCTACTGAAAGGTCTGACAGGTATGAGGTCTTAGATATGTTCAGGGTATGCCTACAGGATGAAGCCCCACAGCTGGGACAGTTGTTCCCCTGCCTAGCTTGAGAATCCTGCTTTGTGGCTTCCTGAGCTAGGGCTCCAAGCAGCTCTGTGGCTGCTTTGAAAATACTGGCTGGAGGAAACTTAGGTATCATGGGGATGTAGGCAGCTATGGGTCAGATGGCACCTAGGCTGCAGCTTTGAAAATGTCAGTATGCCAAATGGTGGATTTACATGTCTAAATCCCTTTAAAAATCTGGCCCTGAGGTATTTTTTGAAAATATTATCTGGGGCCTATACACACAAGGGATGGGGACTAAGCAGACTCAAATGGTTGTTCACTGCTGTATGCCTAGACCCAAGGTCTAGATATCCTGTGTTAGAATCAAAGGGGAGATTCTACTATCTATTACTGCCTAGTATGGGAACGTAGTCCAGCTCATAATGTTTCACTTAGTGATTTTCATGTAAACAAAGAGGAGGGGGAGTCCACATTGTCACTGTCTATTTCTAAAAATATCTAGAGGCAGGCCTGTGTCATGTCTCTTGGTTATGTGGGAAACCATATTATACATTTCTATTTAGAAAGAGGCCAGGGCAAAATCATTTACATTTCCAACTATACACAAAGAGTTAATGAGACCCATCTGTTCTTCAAGAGAAAGTTGAGGCTTCTCGTGAATCAGCTGATAGGAGTCTCTCTTCTTTCGTCAGCTTTAATGATACAACTTTAAACGTAATTTGGGAAACAAGAAGCTAGTCATATTTTATGTTGGTTTCAGAGTTTTAAAGCAATTGAATCCTAATACAGTTTCAATTATGTTTGAAAAAGGAAAACATGTCAATGAAACAAAAAGTCAACAGCTTATGGGATTTGTCCTGCAAATTGTTTAGATGAGATGGTTAATTCTGCGTGACTTTCAACATTGTTGTTTTGTGAACCATCGTAAAGGAAGAAAATTGCTCGGTTCTCTGTTTCTAAATAAGGCAAGCTGTTTCTGTTTCCTTTAAATAGCTTCATGTGGTAACATAGTAGGAACAGGCAAAAGCAAATGTATCTGCTACACATGTACACAATTATCTGTAATATTTACTACGTGATTATTGGTAAAGTACAGAAGAGACCCATACCGTAGTCACTGAAGTCAATAGGAACAGGATCAGACCCTATGTGACCCTGTCTTCTGTAGGAAAGAGAGCACCCATTTTTCAAAATTGGTGCAGCTGCAAGATGGCTACTAATGATGTAAGTATGTGAGCAGTAATTAAAAGCTCCTGAGCTGTGTGTTCACCAATGCTTCTAATTAGTAATGCTGGATAGAAAATATAGACATTACTATCAGAATATATGACATACAAGGGGTGGAGAGGGAAAAATATAGTATTAGTCTCCTGAATCAGCTAGAATTACTTTTTTCTTAAAATTAAAGTCATCTGATTTTAATATCCTGGGGAATAATGCCACAATCATTAATGATATGTGAGAAGCAGCATCTTCTAGTTTCTGAGAACTGCAATTGCCAGTTTGCATTTATCCAAGGGGGAAGTTTTATAATAATTTTTAATGAACATTCCATCCCAAACCAGAGAGCTGCAGATGTCACAGCCTCTACTCCCTGCTACAACTACAGCTGACCCTGTATGGACTGTAAGTGAACCGCATACTTACACATTTGGTGCCTTCATTGTCCATGTGGGCTTCAAACCAAATCTTTATTGTACTAGACAGGATAGGATTGAAGTGACTTGCAGTAGTAACTGAGCGTGTAAATGGCAACCCTTCTATATACTGTCACCTGAGTGTATTTCAGGAGGCAGAAGATAACACAGATCTTACACATCTATGACAAAATAGTGCAGATTAGTCTTTATAATGTCTTTGAGATAGAGTTCTTCCAGACATACATTTCTGCTACTGATTTCTTTTTCATCCAGCATTAATTATAGATCTAGTTAATTAAGAAATCCAGTTTTGACATGCTGCTAGATAAAAGTGCAGATAAAAGACAAACCAATGTAGCAACAAAGTTCCTGATAGAGCAAAATGAATTGTCAATTAAAGCTTAATGACTTAACAAGATTTACTAAAAGAAGACTGCTTTGGAGTCACAGATTTGATTAAGAAGACAATCTTGACTAGCCTGCCAAACTCTCTGATTTTGATTACACCAGGGAAAATAGAAGCTAGTGGCAGAGGCATAATGTTAGTGGTGGCAGGAAACATACTAACCGCTTCTAACTGATCCAATAGTAAAGGCTTAGACATTTAACTACTAAAAGAGAATTTTGTATTTCTGCATTTGATTTCATAATAAAACAATGCTTTCAATCATGATGTAGAATGTATTATCTGCAACTTTTCCAAGCTGAGAGCAGAAATATAGTAGTTTGGTCTGAGCATCCTGTCATTTACAGGGATCCCTGGAGATCAAACAGGATAATCTAAGGGTATTTCTCTGCAGTATTGCCCCTCTGTTAACCTGGCATTTGTGTCATCATGCCAAAGGATAACTAAGAGAAAATGTAGAATTGAGTAGAACTCTGATCTGTTATTCATTATCTTTACCAGTACTTTGTGGAGCACTAGGAAGGAGAAAAAATATGTAACAATTAGGGTATGACCAGAGATTGAGAATGCATGGGAACCTTGTGAAATACCTGGGTGTTGGGTTAGATCTGCAAAAGTACTTACATTTTCAGTACCCTACCTCCCAGTGGAATCCACAGCCCCAAGTTAGGCAGTCAGGCTCCCTATACGGTACATGGCTGGAGCCGAACAAGAGGATTCATATAAGCCAGGAAGATGAGTAGAGAGTTGCCTAAACTAGCCAATAAGCACTACCAAGAACAGGGACGTGTCCTAAACCCCACCTCTAAAAAGCAGTCAGGTGCCTCCCTCAATTAGGGATTCACACTGAATCCTGTCCTGGAGGTAGACATCTAAGCCAACTCAGCAATTTCTCATGTGAAAAACAGCAAAGGTACCCATATGTATACCCTATAGTCCAGTAGTCAGAACATCTGAGATCATCCCAGATCATTCATCTGAGATGTGTGAGACCCTAGTTCACTTCCCCACTCTGTCTGATACAGAGCAGGGACTGGAACTCAGGTCTCTCATCACCCAGGGGAGCACCACAGCCCCTGGAGTGAGTATCACAATCTCACCTGATGAAGCTGTTCCACTTTGCATGCATTCCTAAATGTTGGCTGGGCCAGAGAGGAGACAATCACTCTGTAGCAGGGGTTCCCAAACTTGGTTCATGTCTCGTTCAGAGTAAGCCCTTGATGGGCAGAGAGACACTTTGTTTACCTGCGCTTTGCTGTAGCACAGGTTCTATGGCCACTGCATGGCCCCAGGAGACATCAATTTTTGTGAATAGTACCAAGTTTCTTGGATAGGGTTTCTGCACATGCACAGTATAATCTGTAGGGTCTGTCAGAGTTAGGCTCACACCTCTCCAAAGAGCTTAACTCCTTTTTGAATAATGATTTCAATATGCTTCCCCCAAAGGACAGCAAGTGCCATTCATTAGCTGAGGTAAATGCTGAGCAAATAGGGCCATTTAGGGGATGAATGGAGCCCTAGGCTTGACCCCAGGTGTGCCTTCTAAAAGTAAGAATCTGTTAAGCTTAAATAAAGCGGGGAGAGGGTATACCTTAGGACCCCTATGCTCAAATGATCCGAAGTTTAGATCAGTAAACCCCCCACACCTTCATGTGGCATACCACATTTCAAGGCAATCTTAGTAAACTTACAGATTTTAGGGCACTAAGAAGGGTAATCCTTTAAACAGAAAAGTCTACACAACCTTAACCTTAATGGAGCTGGTGCTCCTCTAAAATTAGTTGCAATCATCCATCCTGGATCTGGAGGTCATTAAAGCATGAATCAGCAACTGAAGGATGGTATCAAATCATCCAACCAGACACAGTGGAAGAAGAGGTTTTGCTCTATTTGAAGATCTCACAGCAGTGAGAAATTTCAAAAGTCCTCCTGAAGCTGCAAACAGATTTGATGATGCTGAGAATGTTTTGCTTTGTAGACACATCTTTGGTAGGATATCCCCTTGGTAATCAGTAGAATGGAATAAATAATTTCATCCCTTTGTAGGCAGTGATTTTCTCCATTTTTCCTCTCTGATGCCCAGTCTAGGGCAGCAACAATTTGGCCCAATATTACTGGAATGTCACATTAACTCTTCTCCAATTTCCTCTCTCCCTTCTTTCTTTTCCTCTCCTTTCATTCTTCTTTCCTTTTTGTCTGCACCTTCCTGAGTGAAATGATTCACACAGATTTATTAGTTAATGTTCCTATGGTGCTTTGATTGTGTACAGCTCTACATAAATGCTAGATGATAATATTATCATTAGGAGGAGTGTTATGTGGCAGCCACTGAAAAATGACTAGCTACTTGATCACTTTTGGCAGGAATGATATATTGAAAACAAGTTCTTGACTTATAGAAGAAACCAGATCAGCAGATACTTTGTTGGAGACAGGAATTACCATAGACCTCTTCAATTCATCTAGGACTACAGCAGAGTGTAAGAAGAGCTGACAATATTTAATATACAAGTTAAGAGAGCAGTTGGATGGATGAAAGTGGGTAATTGCCAGCTGCCGCTCATTGGGCTGAATCTCTGCAAATATCCATGGGTAAGAGACTATGGACTCCTCAAACCAAATGGGTGCTTTGTAAATAGAAAGTCTCGGCAGCTGCCTTTATATATTTTAACCTATAAAAATAACATGAGAGCTCATCAACTGAAGATGTTATGGGAATGAATAATATTCTAGTTTTGTGAGAAGCAGAATATGTTTTCAGATAGTATCACAGAAGGAAATTATTACTGGGGTACTGGGATTTTGGTGGCAATCGGATATTCATTTTAACAGATTGCTATAATTTACAATGGATTCCTTCCACATGTCTTTGTGGACTTTTAAAAATATAAAATTATGAAAAGCTCATTAAGCAGTCACATGTTTCTTCTGCATTTCCTCTTATAGCATTGATAATTATAAACAGGTGTATAAACAGCAGCTTTCTCTGCTATCATCAACTTATTCTTCTGGACTGAGTCCATCTGTGTTACCTTAGCACCATGTTTGTGAAATTGCAATCACTTGTAAATTAAAAAATGTATTAACCATTGCAGAAACATCACACTATATAAATGTAAAATTAGATGACACACCCAACTATGAGAAACATTCAACTCTGAAGTCACTTTATCATTTCTCTACTTACTTCTTTTTGTATAATGATCCATATTTTCATATATATTTCTTTTAAGAACACTTTACAACACGTAATTTTACAAAGCAATATTATGAGTCTGGAATGAGAAGGCAAGTCCCTATGATTGAAGGTAAAAGAAGAGAGATATAAGAGTTTGATATACAATTTCCCAAATAATTAGAGTATCAATATAGCAAGACTTAAGTGGTATTGGGTATACTTAAGGGTGCATTGATCACGTCATATGTTCAGCTGAAATGGTAACATCATTTGTTGAAGATATTGTGAAGTTGTTGGGCTGGTGCAGAAGAGAAGAATAACGCAATGAAAAAAATGTTCCTGTCTTCAATGAGCAAAGACATGGCTAAACAATGCATTTTTCATGCTAATTTTGCGTAAGCCCAGGCTCAGCAAGTGGCAGTTATCTATAACTCCGTGTTCCCTACTTAAAGGTATGTCTACACTTACAGCAGCATGTAGAGAACAGACACTGCACACCCAGCAAGCATGGGTATAAATAGCAGTGTAAATGATCAGGCACTGCTTATGCAAGTATAGTATAGTCAAGCCAGAATCTTGGGCTACATACCCTACACATCTCCCTCTGTTCTCTAGCAGTGACTACTATGTCTACACTGCTATTTTTATCAGTGTAATGCCCCACTGCCTCCCCACAGCCACAGCCTTTTCCTTCTGCATCCTCCCTGCCAGAGTCTTTCAATATCACTTATACCTACATACCCCAGTATGGATGCAGCTTGCCTTTCACTGCAGTGTGTATACACATACCCTACAGGCTGACTGTCACAAATATAGACAAGGCCTAAGTCTGGCTGTAGAAAGATGCTGACATGACATCTTACAGTAACTGGAGTTCTCTGAGTAATGGTCCTTATGTGTATTCTCCCAGGCAATATTCATTGAGGACAAGGGAATGAGGACCCCGGCTCCTTCCTCCTAATTGGAGGACTGCTCTATTGAAGGATGTATGAGCTATAGAAAAGTAATAGTGTGAACAGAGCCCCACGTTGCAGCTTTACATATTTCCAGGAGAAGGACCTCTCAAAGTGAGAGTATTGAGGCAGCCTGAGCTTTAGTCAAGTGGGTTTTCACACCTTGGGGGTCACTGTTAACTCATAACAGAGCAGGATGCAGCCTGAAATTCATTTGGACAGTCTTTGGGATGAGCTTGCTTCACCCCTTCTATGTCACAAGAAGGACACAAATAATCTAGGTGATTTCCTGAAGAGTTTAATCCTCTGAATGCCAAAGGAGGGGATGATGATGATGATGATGATAACCCCATCAGAGCTGGTGGTTCTGTCAGATCTGATTCTTCTTTCTCCTTGAGCTCCTAAGGAGGTTCAGGATTCCCAATGGGACTGAATAGGCTCAGGATATTCCATGTATGGGTGCGATGGGCCCAGTGAAGGCCTGTATGAAGGATTAAATGGAAAATGAAGTGGTCCCCATGGAGCAGGGTACCACCTATCCCAAAATGGATAGTCTGTCTTCTGAGAGTGGGATGGTGCACAAGAAACTCTAGATACTCTGTCTGGGCTGAGCCTTTTTCTCAATGGGAGTGGTGATGCTATCCCACTCATGCCTACTTGTCAGTGAGGAGGCATCTTCTGACTCCATGGGTGGTGCCTTCAGTACCAGGGGCCTCATTATGCCCCAGCTGGTAAAAGGAATCAGTAAAGAAGGCAATTCTCCCTTCTTTACATCTTCTGGACTGATGGTGTGGGGACCTCCCTTGCCTGGACTGATTCCAACAAGACTGAGGATTCTGGATCCAATAAAATGACAATATTCTCATTCTACATTTATCGCCAGACTCAAGGGAGTGGAAGAGATTCAATTTTGTAGCACTGGTGGAGTGCTCTTGGCGCGGTCTTTGGTATTGACAACTCCTTATCATGGCATGATGGCATCATTGTTCTAAGAGGCATCCACTGTTTCTCTTTTGCTAGAGACAGTCCTGCTTCTGTGGCTAATGAAGGATTGCACTGCTCTTAGTCTTCAGAACTGGGAGACTGGTATCATGCTCCTTGTGAGCTTCTGACAATCCCATACTGGATTTGGAGTTTCACACATCTTGGAAGGTGTCAGAGAAGGTCCTCTTTTGGGAAGAGGATTTGACTGGGTATTTCTTTCAGTTCTTGTGAGTGTGTTTCCTACCCTCCTCATGCCAATGTTTGGAGAAATCTTTAGGTGTACCCTATCAGCCCCAGAGCTGGAGGTCACTGGGATTGGAGGGGCTCTTTTCCATATCTTTTCCAAGGTACAGGGTGGTCTGGCAGGCTAGAGTGGGACTGAGGCCTCATAGCAAGGTCCAGTTGGACTTTCTGAAGCCTGTACTCACAGGCTTGATGGGTTTGGTTTGGGAAGGATTGACAAATGCTGCACTTTGAGGGATGTGAGTTTCCCTAGGGCAGTAGAGGCCCTTGAGGTGGTCATCATTGTGCAGAAAGGCGCAGGGTCAGAAAAATGCAATGCTTAAATCCTGGGATCTTGGGCATACTAAGTGCCCTATATGAGGAGAAAGGGGAGAAATCCTCAAGACCCATGCTACAAACTGACTTTTTTAAAAAAAACATTTACAGATAATGAGAGTTAGACACAGAAGAAACTAGCTAATACTGCCAACACTGAAGAGACTCCCTCTCAGACCACAAGCAGTACAAAGGAACTGGAGATGTGCTTAGTCTGAGCCACTCTCTATGCCCTCAGTTTGGAGCAAGAGGAGGAAGGGATGTAGATGCAGACCAAAGGATGCTGCTAGCAAGAATCTTCTGGTCTCAGGCTCATGAAGTGCATATACCCCTGCACAGTGGAATGGAGACAGGGAACAGCACTCATAGAAGAATCTAAAGTATTCCAGGAGCAGAGAAGAATCCAAAAGAACTTAGTCATGAAATAATTTGATAAATGGTGGATAAATCCCATCGAAAGATGAGGCTGATGTAATTCCCTCCTAGTACTCCAGATTCTATCCCCCGCTACTAAAGAGAATCAACTTTGTTGTTCCAGGATTAAGTATTAGCTAACTTTTTTGTATTCATACTGGTATCTCAGTGGGGCACTGGGAAAGGCGAGACACAGTACTGTTCAGGTCCAATGAAAATAGAACATTTTAGTGGCAATGAAATCCAAAAAAAAGTAGCAATCACTTAGATCTTTGTGTATATACATGGAAGAGAAAGGTGTGACAGAACTGAGCTCTTTATAGCAATGTCTGAGAGTGAGAGATTTGAGAAATCTGAAAATGGAGGCACCAAAGAGTAACTTTTTCTACTCAAGCATTTCAGTATAGTAAATAAGTAATAAAAGTTTTGAAAAAAATTAACTAGAAATTAATCTGTTTTCATTATCCAAACTGAGAAAAGTTAAAAAAAGTTAAAAACAGCATAAATAGTGAAAACAAGTTAGATTTTAAAATTTATTTCTATTTGAATGATCTAAGATGTTATTTGTTTTAAAAACAATATAGTTTTTAACCTGACATTACATTTTGAGGAAAGACTTTAGCCAAAAGATAGTAGGAATTACACATTAACAAAAATATTCTTTATAGCCACGCTGAGTCAAAATACCTTGAAATTTGTAGCTCACATAATATATTATTAATAGATTATTCATGGTTGCAATGATATAGCTATCATTAATAATCAGTATCATTAACAGTAGTTTTGTGTCAGGATAACTGCAACTGTGAATCTATTGGTTTACATTTCTTCTAAGAAACTGAAGACAAAGCTGGCTCTGAACTGACCATCACAATCAAATATTTGTGAAATGATAGAAGCCCATGTTTTAATTGCAAGTAAGAGACAGTGATTAGCATGGAGAAAAAAGCTTCACTGTGAACCATCACAGACTGACTGAATAGTCATGGTGAGATCATCACGGCCAAAAACATAGTAGTCATCCTGAAGTAAGACAGAAAAACAAACTTGATTATTCTTAGAGATGTTTTTCATTTTCGATGGTTTTCTTATATAACTGTCATTAATATCTCAAAGAAAGAATCAAACCCAAATGTTTCTGGGATTATGTGTCTGAATATTAGAAAATGGAAACTTCAAAGGGGACCAATTTATCATGGGCAATTTTTCAACACTACTTTGCAGTTTAAATATTTAATAGCCATACAATTTTTATGCTATAAAAAGGCACATTAGAACATTTTTAATTATAATATTTAATGTTATTCTCTCTACCACATTTGGTCACCAAAGGATTTACTAAGCCTCTTTCATAACTTGGACACTTATTTTTAGATTTTTCTGAAATAAATTAGTTGCTGAACTGAATGTAACAGGAACAAATAGACTGCTTTCCCTGGAAGGGTGAAAGCAAACCTATCACACTGTATCTAGTATCTGTTCCAGCGATTAATCATGAGACTTTCCATGCTAAGGAGATGGATAAAATCAAATGAGAATAAACATATCTTTTCTGTTGTCACTATTTTCAACAGTCTGAGCATTTTAGTAAACCTTTCATGGACAGGGGACTTCAGTACCTAACCTTCTTTGACCAATGAAAGTCAGCCATACTTCTTGTTATTCATATATTTGCATTACAGTAGCTCCTAAAGGTCCCACTCAGGATTGACACCCCATCATACTAGGTGTTTTATAAACACATAAAATGACACAATCCCTGTCCTGAAGAGTTTAGAGTTTATATGTTGAGCAGGGTGCAACAAGTGAGAATTACAAAGAATAAGAGAGGGGAGGGGAAGGGACAAGAAAGGTAATGATAATTAGATCAGACAGTTACATAGGTTATCTACTCCACAGTTCGATGGTTCCAAATTATTTGAGAGTTTGTCTTTTAAAACATGTAAATAAATAAACAAATGAACAACATCACCTGTCTTCAACCTAGCCAGCATTAGGTCACTGATTTCTTGTAGGAATCACGGCAGAAGTGGGTCTTGATGGGAATTTTTAGGAGGACAGGGAAATGGCCTACAGTAAGACAGATAATACAGAACCATTTCTTTAGGGTGTCCTGCCAGATGTCTTTATGCCCAATAAAAAAAATTCTTGGTGAATAGAAGGTACCCTGGACATCTAACATAGTGAGCATCAATGTAAATGGGGTAGGATCTGAGGTTAACATAGGGAAAGAACCAATTAAGAATTATCTAGATAAGTTAGATGTCTTCAGGTCAGCAGGGCTTGATCAAATAAATCCTATAATACTTAAGAAACTGTCTGAAAGGATCTCTGAAACATTAGCAATTGTCTTTGAGAACTCATGGAAGATGGGACAGATCCCAGAAGACTGAAAAATGCAAATATAATACCTACTTATAAAAAGGAGAATAAGGACGACCTAGGGAATTATAGACCAGTAAGCTTAACTTTGGTACCCAAAAAGATAATGGAGCAAACAATCAATCAATTTGTAAACACCTAGAAAATAATAACATGATAAGTAACAATCAACATGAATTTGTCAAGAACAAATCATGTCAAACCAACCTGATAGCTTTCTTTGAGAGGGTAACAAGCCTTGTGGATAAGGGGGAAGCAGTAGATGTGATATGTCTTGACTTTAGTAAGGCTTTTGATGCTGTCCAATATGACCACCTCATAAACTAACTAGGGAAATATAGTGTAGAGAAAACTACGATAAGGTGGGTGCACAACTGGTTAGCAAACTGTACTCAAAGAATAATTATCCATGGTTCACAATCAAGCTGGAAAGGCATATTGAGTGGTGTCCCACAAGTATCTGTCCTTGATCCAGTTCTATTCAATATCTTCATAAATGATTTGAATAATGGCATAAAAATGCACTTATAAAGTTTACATATGATATCGAGCTGGTAAGGGTGCAAGCACTTTAGAGGACAGGATTAGAATTCAAAATTTATTGACAAACTGGATAAATGGTCTGTAATAAATAGAATGAAATTTAATAAGGACAAATGCAAAGTACACAAAGGAAGGAATGACCAATTGCACAAATACAAAATGGGAAATGATTTCCTAGGAATGACTACTGAGAAAAGAATATGTGATAATAGTGGATCACAAACTAAATATGAGCCAACAATGTAATCCTGTTGCAAAAAAAAGCAAATATCATTCTATGATGTATTAGCAAGAGTGTTGTAAGCAAGACACAGGAAGTAAATCTTCTGCTCTACTCAGCACTGATAAGACCTCAGCTGAAATACTGCATCCAGTTCTGGGCACCAAACTCTGGGAAAGATGTGACAAATTGGAGAATATCCATAAGAGAGCAACTAAAATGATTAAAAGTCTAGAAAACAGAATCTATGAGGAAAGATTGAAAAAAATGAAGTTGTTTAGTCTGGAGGAGAAAAGACTGAGGGGTCATAACTGTCTTCAAATAAAACAAGTGTTGTTATAGAGAGGAGGATGATAAATTGTTCTCCTTGTCCACTGAGGATGGGACAAGAAATAATCTGCTTAAGTTGCATCAAGGGAGATTTAAGTTGGACATTAGGAGAAACTTCCTCTAACTGTAAGGGTAGTTAAGAATTGAAACAAAATATGTAGGGAGGTTGTGGAATCTGTCACTGGAGGTTTTTAAGGACAGGTTAGACAAACATTTGTCAGGGATGGTCTAGATAATACTGAGTCCTGCTTTAGTGCAGGGGATTGGACTAGGTGACCTACTGAGGTCCCTACATGTTTGTGATTCTATATTGTTGCTACATGAAAAGCTGCAGAGTCCCATTATGTTACTAGACAGGTTCATGGAGTTCTAATAGGCTTTATCTGCACTTGGATAAGAACTGTGCCTGCTACTTGATTAGTGCCAGTAGTAGAGGGACTTGTGAGAGATCTACCATAACAGCCCCGACTGCTTAGTTGGTATGGAAGGAACAAATCAACAGCTAGTAATGAAACATTTAATACGCTATTGTATGTATCACTCCAATGGTGAGACTGAAAACTGTGATTAGAAAAGCAGCGATATAAAAAGCATGCGACTGAAAGAAAAATACCACAGTTAAGGGTGTCTAAATAAATCACCTGAAATCTTCTTCCTGCAGCAGAATTATCCATTCCATAAAACAGCAGTGCTTGCTAGCAAATAGGTCACTGGTTTGGCGGGAGATGTTACCTATCCCATAGAACTGGAAGGGACCCCGAAAGGTCATCGAGTCCAGCCCCCTGCCTTCACTAGCAGGACCAAGTACTGATTTTGCCCCACAGTGTCTCCCCTGATTTATTTCCTGACACCACCTCACACAGAGTAAAAGTTACCAAGAGCTTTAAGTTGAAAGAACCCCTGGAAACAAACAGATTTAACAATATAGTTTAGATATTAGAATCCAAATACTTAGGCACATCACTCATGAATAGTTGTACAGAGATTTGGTTGTGGAAAGCAAAATATATCAATGAGTGGCGGTTGTCCCTCAGTAATTGAGAATTAGTTTGGCTGTCCATTTAGAAAATACAATCCATGAGGAAAGTATTTGTTACTTTCCTGACTGCGCTTCTCATTGGTACTCCAGCTCATCTCTCCTGATATTGCTGATGTCCAGTGATGTAGATGTCCCTCAACCACGTGATGGCATCTGACACCATGAGTTGCCACCCTCGAGCGTAGCGTTGACTGATTCCACATTCCCTGGGTCCCCTCCAGCATGGTTCTAGTTCTCAGAGTGATGATAGTGCGATCTGTATTCTTTACCTCTGGCACACCTGTGACCTCTGGCACACCTGTGGCACACCTGTGGCACAGTCACCTTGTCTCTCTATAGAAATTCTGAGCAGTTAGCTGTTACTTGATTGGACTGACATAATTCATAGAATTAAGTTTCCAGTAGGAATTATGAATTCTGAAGCTCACCTTCTGAGTGCAACCCCTCCCCCATAAATTAAAAACACTTTTTTATATATTTAACACTATTATAAATGCTGGAGGCAACATGGGGTTTGAGGCAGAGGCTGACAGCTCGTGACCCCCAGCAATAACCTCGTGACTCCCTGAGGGTCCTGAACCCCAGTTTGAGAACCCCTGGATTAATTTAATTTTAGCACCCTGTGTCGAGTCACATACATGTGCTATTTTGAGCATTTCAGTGTTCACAACATAGGATCATCGCAGATTCTGGAACAAGCTCAAATGCTCAGTTTGTGCAGTATGTACATACTAAAGACAAACCCACAGTAATTGTCTTCAGTTTGTGAGGGACCCCACGGAGCCAGTCTCTAGGAAACAGATAAATGCATGGAGGTTACGTCCATTAATGGCTATTAGCCAGGATGGGTAAGGAATGGTGTCCCTAGCCTCTGTTTGTCAGAGGGTGAAGATGGATGGCAGGAGAGAGATCGCTTGATCATTACCTGCTAGATTTACTCCCTCTGGGGCACTTGGCATTGGCCATTGTCGGTAGACAGGATACTGGGCTGGGTGGACCTTTGGTTTGAACCAGTATGGCTGTTCTTGTGTTCTAACCTAAATGAACCCAAAGTTATGGAGACAGATACAAGTCAAGGAAGCCAGCAGAGTATCAGAAACCTAGAAAAATCTCTGCCTGGATGGGCTCAGGTGTTTGGTCACAAGCTGAGGTGGTTCAAAAGTTTTGGATTATTTTTAAGCAGATTTTTTTTATTGCTTCTTTAAACAATCAAACACAGCAAGCAGCAAATATTTGGCCACACACTTCTGAAACCTCAAACCATATTCAGGTTTTGGCAGACTAATTTCAGCTTTTCAATTAAAAAAAACACAACAAATTTTGAAGAAAAGCAGATATTGTCCATTTTTTTCCTGCTTTTTAACCCCCCCTAGTTTTCGATCCAGAAAAAGTTTTGACGTAAAATATTTGTGCAATCCTTTTAGTGAGCTCTAGTGCCTTTTAGCACTAGCTGGTGCTGAGAACCAGTGATACCTTGTAAAGAATTTTTCTCAAAACTAGGTTTGTGCTGAGATGCAGGTTTATTTTTCACAGGGCCGCCCGTGAGGGGGGAGCAAGTGGGGCAATTTGCGCCAGGCCCTGCAGGGGACCCCATGAGAATATAGTATTGTATAGTATTGCAATTTTTTTTTATGGAAGGGGCCCCCGAAATTGCTTTACTCCAGGCCCCTTGAATCCTCTGGGCGGCCCTGACCAGTGCACTCAAAGGCAATCAGCATCCAGGCCATTGTTCAAGTCAGACTACTGTGCATGATGAGGGAGAAGTATGAGCCCAGAGCCAGCAGTAGTGGCAATGTTAAGAAAGGTAGTTTTGAGAAAATACAAGAGGAAGAGTTCAGGTGAGTAACAGCTAGTAACAAAGTATCAGGCAAACACCAAAGTAAACATCCTCAGTGACACTCATAGCAATAAAAAAAAAAGAATTCCATAAAGTAATTTTTATTGATGTAGTTAGATTTATTATAAAAAAATTTTTTAAAGGAACTTCTCCAAACCCCTAAAAACGTTTATCATAAACTAAAAATAGGGAAATTACAGCAGTTTCCCCAAATCCTAAGCCTAACATTTTCACTAATAAGAGCCTAAAATGAGGCCCTGGTAGATGGTGCCTGGGGTTCAGAAGTGCTCAACGCTCAACAGCTCTTAAATGAACAAATTGCACCCATTGAAACACACTCTGCTTCACTCACTGTAAAACAATTGATAATATGGCTCAACCAGGGCATGAGTCTGATATTAACTGAACACCTTGACTTTGCATATAAAAGGCTGAGGGGCACGGGGGGCGGTGGGGGGGAGGGAGGGAGAGTCTGAAGGGATCCCTTTCTCAGTTTTATTATATCAGTGGCATAATGCAAGGATATACAGTTTGTACATACATTGTAATGGATCAAAGCTACTAGGAATTTCAAACCAGTCAAATTTATTCTCCACATCGTTATGTGCTGATGTGTATAAATGACAAATACAAAACACAATTTCAAAAGGCAAGGAAAAACAATCACCTATTCAAGAAAAGATTTACTGCACCTCTTATCATTCAAATGTGGGGAAAATCTCTCTCAGGGGAAGCATAGTTGTTTGTAACTTTATTTTATTTATTTTACAAAATACCTGCTCTAAGTGAGAAAAAAAGCATGAAATTTAAATGTATAAACAAGATTGCCATTTATATCATATACAACAAACACTTACTGCACACATACTGATTAGAATGTGATTTTTATTTCAGCTGAAAATAAGAATACTTGCATTAAGCAGGTTATTGAATCATGGGCATTTACCACTTAATGTCCAGTATTGCCTGCAGTGTAGATAAATGTAAACACCTTCTCCACAGAAATGTATATTCAGGCAATAACTAGGTGAACTGGGGTTGTTTTCCCCTTTAGCCTATGTCCTTCGGGAAAGGACACCACCTTGATTCTCCATGGATATGGGATCATGACCATGAGATCAAGAAAATACTGGAGAACAATGAAAGGGATAATTTTCTTGAGAATTTTCCCTCCAAGCCTCTGTTCAGTGGAATGTGATTTTAATAATCTTCCATATAAAAAGGAAATATAAAAACATCGGAATGGTATTTTATTTGGTGTTTGAATGAGTCTCAACAAATAATAAAATGAAAACATTTTACCTGCTTTAAAACAAAATTCCATTTTTAAGAAAAATATATTTTCTCTTTTTTAAGTTTATATTTTATTGTTTTTTTAATAAAGGGAGAACAGAAAAAGAAAGATGAAAGAACAAAAAATTAATGGAATGGAAAGGGAAAGGAAGGGAAGGGAAGGGAAGGCAAGAAGTGCACTAGATGTCTTCCAAATGCCGAGGAACACAGTCCCTCTAGCTGAGGCACATATAGGCCCACCTCCTGCCAGGGTGGAGTCTAGCAACTAGTAGTCCTTCACTTTCATGTTGGATCCTTGGCCCTAGTCCCTCAAAAACTTACAGTCTTGAAAGACAAAACAAATATATGAAGGATGGCTCTGTGTGTGTGTGCAGGCACCTATACATCTTTTTAGTTTCACATCATATTTTCTTCCTCTCTGGTGCGTGGAATGGCCTTGTCTGTGTCTCTGTCCTTTCCCAGAATGAAGGATGAATATTGGGATCATGTGGATAGGGAAGAAGAAGAGCTCTGCTCTGCTCCATCAGTCCTACAGTGACATACGGTCCATTATGGATCCTCTTGTCAGTGGTGCAATTTACAGCAACAGCCCTAAGTTACATCACATGTAGGGCTAGTCCTCAGAATCTGTAACTGACACCTTGATGTCCCCACCCCTATTACCTCTATGCTATTTGCTGTGTGGAGCTCTGGTGAAGGAGAGAATTTTGCCAATGCGAATTCAGTCATTCACATGCAAACACCTCAATAACCAAACAACAACATACAAATTCACTGCATTCATGACTTTCTATTTCTGAAATTCCAAACAGTAAATAGCCAGTGAGAAGGCCAGATGTATTTTTTTAAGATAACTAATTTTAACCTACTTTTTCTAAACTGGACAATGTTTCCTTGATACGTTTTTGCAGGCCTCCTCATTTGACATATGGTGTTCAGTAATACTAAAATATTATGGCATTAAATGGCCATATCAAGAAAGATCAAATCATCCATAAAAATATTTATATTTCCCCAACCTTCTAAACATAGTCAGAGATTTTATTTACATTCATTCTTTCTAAAAGGGCCCTGATTCTTGCCCAGTTGTAAAAAAAACTCTACTCATTTAGTTAACAGCTGATTCTTCTTTTGAAGTAATGATAGCATTTCATTAGTGACTAATTTCTTTAGACCTAGAAATACATAATGATGATTTTATAGAAGTCAGAATCCCTCAAGGAGATGCTGAAAGATTGTGGCTTGCCAATTAGTCCTCTCTCTTCAGGACTTCACTTTTATCTTTCAATGAAAAGGCCTGACCTGTCTCTCACTCAATCCTGTAAAGCTCCAATTCCAAAATAAGCATTGTTTTATATAAGCATGTGATGTTCTGGGCATCACACCCCATAGTAGCTGATCATGGTGTTCTTTGCCACCAGCTGCTGACAGTCTTTCTGGCCTTGCAGCCCTCTGGTTGAGCTACATATAGGCCCACCACCTGCCAGAGTGGACCAATAGTTCAGCAACTAGTAGTCTTTCACTTTCACATTGGATCCTTGGCCCGAGTCTAGACTCACTAGTCCTTATCCCTGGTCCCAGGAAGGTTCAATAGTCCTCACCCCTTGTTGGGAGGTTTCCTCTCCATTTTTGTTGGTGGGCTGGTAGAGAAAACTCGGCCCTCACTGTCAACTGGGTTCCAGTCTAGGGATCCTTGAATTGGAAGTTAAGACCTGGCTAGACAGATTCGTGATTGCCCCCCTGGACCACTTCCTTCCCGGCCCAATATGGGGTTTATGTCCTTAACCTCTTCCTGGGCTCTTATCAACACTGCTTCTGCTAAGCCTCCTCCACCAACTCACTGCTGAGCTTCTTAGCCCTTTCTACTGTCCATCTAGTTCTGTTGAAGGAGAGTTTTCTCCATTCCCCTTATAGCACAGTCCCTGACTTGCTGGTGCCTTCCTGTTCCCTGCAGGTGCCTTCATCAGCTTGGTCAGGCTTATTTGTTGCTAGTCGTTCCCAGCTGCCTTAGGCTGCCTGTTGCAGGCCCAACTTCCATCAGGGAGACTGTGTCTTCCAGCAGGGCAGCTCAGCTCCCTGACTCCAGTCTGGCTTCTCTCACTAAGTAAGAACCAGAGATCTGCTCTCCTTCCTAGTCAAACCCTGAGTGAGCCAGGTTCAGCCCTTTTAACTCCTCCCTTCAGGTGAGAGACTTACTGCTGTGCAGATGTAGGGTGGGGAGGCTGATTGTGCGCACAGGCTTTCATGAACCACTATAGGCCCAGTGTGGGGTTGGTACACCCATCACAGTAATCATCTGGTTAATGCTTCTCTGAGTCTCATTCTGAGGATTACAACTTAATTTGCAAAGTCGTATGTATTGAGTATATCAAAGAGGATGCAAAATTCTGTGATATCAATTGAGTAACCCATTGAAACCTATAGAACTTTTAAAATGTTTTGATGAGCAAGCTCCTATTTCAGTAAGGAACACAGCAACTTTGCAGAGCATTTGTCTATGGGCTTTTTGAAACAACTACAATAAAATAAATAATTCCAGATCATCCAGTCCAGCCAAGTGCTTGTCACAAAACCAGAGTGTAGGGAAGGGGAGTGGCTAAACTGCCTTTAAATCCTTTTTATTCTTCTTTGACCCTGGGGTTCACCAGGTGTCAGGCCAGTCCCTAGCATGAATTAGATTAGCTTCAGAGCTACTCTAATTTATACACCCTGATGAGAGCCCTGAGGGGCTGGTTTGAATGCCAGGCATTGTTGAAGTATAGGGACACCCAGAGAAATCCTATTCTTCTTGCTTTTCCCTGAGACTACACACTATGATAGTGTCCAGGAAGGAGTGGCATAGGAGTACTTAGGTAGGGGGAATCCTCAGGGTGCCAGTTTAGCTGACTTGTGGCTGTTTTGTGTCAGTGGAGTGCCACAAAGCAGCACAAAGCAGGGCCCAGAAAGTGTGCAGATGTCCACATCTCAAAATTCATACAACTGTAATCAACTGGGACCATTGTAGGGAGTATCAGAAAAGAGGCCAAGGAATACCTGAGCATGGAAATTGAACCTCTCTCCAATCCCTGAGGCAGTCCTTCGGGTCAGGGTTAAGGTATGACAAGTGGGGCAGTCTGGATGAACTTATATTGCTTAGGCCATGCCTGCTTTACAGAAGTCTGTTGACCTAATTATGCCAGCCTACAGCCACTGCAATTATTAAATCTCTTGTGTGTATGCACACTTGGTTCCCTGTCAGCGGTGCACATCCTAACCAGGAGAGCTTGTATGAATTGTATTGTCAGCATGGAACAGTGTGGGACAGCTCCTGAAGGCCAGTAACAGTCAACATAAGTAACACAGTGTCTACACTGACACTGTGTGAACCTAATTACATAGATTGTGACTCTGTGTCACTCGGGGAGGTGATGTTACTAAATTAGTTGTAGAGCAGCACTTATATTGGTGGTAGCCAAATTTAAGTGAAGACACTTGCATAGCTAGGTCAATGCAAGGCAGCTTATGTCGACCTAACCCTATAGTGTAGACCAAGCCTTATGCTCATGCTATAATTATTATGTGGATCTAGAGAGGACTTCAGGTCTTTCATTTTGTCACCTTCTGTAAGCAATAAGTTTACTTTTAAAAGCAAAACAAAAACAGATTGTAATATTATGCTCCAAATACAGTTCTGAGCTGCCCATCTGTAGGAATGCTGTCATCACTGAAATTAGAGAAAATGTAGTTTCCTTAAGCTGCCCATCCTGAAATTTAAAAAAGAGATATATTCGAGTAACCTTTAGTCCTGGTTGTATAATGGAGTACCACGAGACAGCCGTGGTTATGCACAAGCCAGACACACCTTAACTGCTCTAATCTAGCTAGGAATGTTCTGCCAAGCCAGCCTACTCTTCCAATAGTGTGTTTATTTTTATTTTTAGTTTATTTTTATACAATGGGTGCTTTTTAATCTTTTGTTCCAACTGCAATGGAGCATCTCCACAGTCAGCACAAAGATTCCGGGGCTTATCTGTAAGGTGCTCATCAGATAATGAATATGTTAAAAACATGGACTCTCTTTTGGAGATGTAAAGACCTAGTTACATATTGAGTGAATTCAAAAGAAATCAAGGTGTCTGATACCATAAAGACTCCAATGCTGTGTAGCTAACAACAGTATAGATGTTTTAGAGTGGATGTAAATAATCTAGAGAAAAGACCATTAGGCTCATCATTTTAAATTTCATCATCTCTATTAGCATATGTTCTTCCTTACCTCTCAATGCTGGCTTTGTTTAGATTTTTTTTTTTTTGAGATCACTAATGCTCCTTAGTTCAATAGCTCTTTTTTTGGACGGGGTCAGTCTTTCCATATACTTACTCTTCTTTTTTTTTGCTATAAGTTTCCTAATTTTAGATCCTGTCCTTTGATTTTTATAGTCTTTGTAAGTGTGATGAAGGCATTGCTTGAATCAGTTTTATAGTTCCCTGGATTATATTCAAAGACTTCCATTAGGTCATCATCATGTAAGATGGATTCAGCACTGGAAGTTTTCAATGATGCCTATTCAGAAGCACTTACATATCATAGTGGGTCATCTGTCAGCAAGTTCCTGATCTATCTGAACAACTGTATTTCATAAGGATATATAGGGCAGTGTTTCTCAGACTGGGGCTGCTGCTTGTGTAGAGAAAGCCCCTGGCAGGCCAGGCCAGTTTGTTTACCTGCCCTGTCTGCAGGTCCAGCCGATTGTGGTTCCCACTGGCCGCAGTTCGCTGCTCCAGGCCAATGGGAGCTGCTGGAAGTGGCGCTGGCTGAGGGACTTACTGGTCGCCACTTCTGGCAGCACCCATTGGCCTGCAGTGGTGAACCGCAGCCAGTGGGAGCCTCTATTGGCCAGACCTGTGGACGGGGCAGGTAAACAAACTGGCCAGGCCCACCAAGGGCTTTCCCTAGAAAAGCGGCAACCCCAGTTTGAGAAACACTGATATAAGGCCAGATTCTGTTGGTTCTCCAGATATATACCACTATAACAGAGATCAGACTCTTATCCACAGTATACATGTTAAAGAAAACTTTAATAGTTTTACTGCATTTTGGGCAACTTCAAACCTGGGAGTTTTCAGAGCTGAGTGCTATTACTATTCACACTACTTACTCATCACTGGGAAGGTGAGACAGTTCATATTATTAGTACTTGTTTGCTGTGAAAGGTTTAACAGAAGGCAAAGCTTGTTAGTAAAAGGCTTTTCCCCTTTGGCTCAGAAGCCAGATGAAGTCATTTTTGCTTGATCTCACTCTGACATCCTAGTAAATGTCTTAATTTGTCTCTGATTGTGCGAAAGGGAACATCACATCTCTGACTTCAGGCAAAGAGCAGCTTATCTGGAAATAATTAGAATACAAAGTTTAAACAAAAAAAAATACTCCTTTTAAGAATGTAAAGAACATAAGACAGATTCCTGCCTACACTCCTGTCCTTTTGTGCTGTGGGAGTGGTGCAAATAGGCTGTAGAGCTGCCTTACCTAGGAATTCTCCTTTCTTAAGAGAATTTTCAGATGGTTTAAAGTCAGCATAGCTGGCTCAAACATCTGAATTTTAGCTCTTCATAGAGTTGTACCAGGGGCTGGAGAGGTGTGTGTGGCTGCACAAGCTGTACTACAACAGTCTCCAGCTGATGAAACATCCCCTAAGGGACTATTATAGAGGGCATAAATTAGAGCAGCCTTTAGGCTGCTCTAATTTACATCAGGGGCCTAAACAGACCTGGAATAATGGGAATGCAAAAATGGATTCAGAGTTGCTCAGAGCTCTGGTGCACCTGAGGATATCTGCTTAAATATTTTTTTCACATGAAAAATGTATTCAAGTTTTGCAGTAGGCTCTAGTTGCTGCAGTTGCCTGCCTTTTTTTTATTAGTAGCATTGCACATAACTTGAGTCAGCAAGCAAAACAACCAACCAAACAAAAACAAATATTTTGCCTGGATACTGGCCTATATAAGTTCCTTGAGTAGTAGAGGTTATCCAATTTCATCAGGTAGAATTTTCACTCATCAGTGACTGAGTTCCTTCTTTAGACTTTCTGGTGCTACCCCTTTCTCCTGAGCAGAATCTGATATCTTGTTATGGCAATGATAGAGATGACACTGGGCAATCTTGAGTCTCCTAGATGCCCTAAAACAGAAGTGGGTTCTTCTACGAAGAATATAGGGACTGGACAAGGAAGAACTTAAAATGGGGCACTTTATATAGGCAGGGCCCTCAGAATTCTACTGTCATGGAACTGCCACTAAATTTACCCTGTCACAGAATTAAATTGCAGAATCTAAGTTTTCAGTAAAAAAATAAATAAAAAATCTGTAGGCTTAATTCTTCAATCATTGAGATTCCCTGGAGTGTGAGGATGGAAATTTGTCCCTATGTCTTAGACCCTATGGCTGCCACGAAACCTTTCCAAATGTGAAGTGAGTGTAAACTGATGTAATACACCTGTAGGCAGGATTTTAAAAATTACTGGGAATCAGGCGTTGTTTGTTACATTGTGGGAGAACTCTTTGGCTGCAACACTTCTGGATGTAGAGCTAATAGGTTTATTGTGTTATGGGTTTCCATGGCATATTGCCTTTTCTACTGAAGTTTCTGTCATGGTAAGGAGCCAGAATTAATGACCCTTCTGGGCTTGTGCAGACAGCTGGCCAGGGCTATTTGTATCTGAGTAAAACCATAAAACAATAGATTTCTGGGAAAGTTGTCTTTGTGTTTCTTAGCTTGCTGGTATTCTCTGAGTTTGACAGACAGAACTGGATATTACATACCCTTGCATATGTGGCCTTCTGAGCTGTACAAAGCAAGACTTGTAGATTCGCATAAAAAAGAAAACTGCAATAGAAGAGGTGGAGCCAGGAGGGGTGGTGGTAACCGTATCCTTCTAGAACAGCTGTTTTCAAACTTTTTGAACCTCCGCTTTGAGCTACAATTTGTGGTCTCACCCTTACAACTCAGACAAAAAGAGGTGAGTCAGGCTCTTTACCTGAGCCTTGCTGTGCGGGGCTGAAGCCTGACCCCCATCATGCTGGGCTGAGGCACAAGCTGCCTGTTGTTACCACTTGCCCCCCTGAGTTACCCACTTGCCCTGAACATTCCTCTGTGTCCTCCTAGGGAGATGCACCCCACAGTTTGAAAACCTTTGTTCTAGAAGGTTCGTCTCTTCGGAAACTGGCCCACAGTAGCAGTTATTTCAGGAGTGGGGCCAAAGCAGAGGTGATGGTACAGGAAGTGAATTCTGGGGTTGGAGAATGTTGCTACAGTAGTAGAAAGGTAGATATTCCTCTCATTTTCCTCACACAGTGCTTGAGGCTTTGAACCTTTGATGCATATAGAACACAATTTATTGTTACATGTTTATTATGTAAAGAGTTTCATGATCATGAGTACTGTATAATGTACTTTAAGTAGTTGTTGACATACACTGATACGATATTAGACTTATTCACTTTATGTGTATTTCGTAACACGGCTAATTATCTTAAATCATAAAGGCGGGTACAATGTTTATTTTGTAATAAGAGTGTAAGCAGCAGAGTGTATTTATGTTTCATATCAAGCTTTTTGAAGGTGGCATTTTTTAGATAAGGACTGTAAAATGTTTCTCCTTTTTTGTAGTTTTTATTTTATAATGTAAAAAGGAAATCTGTTTTCCATTAATTTAATATGTTTATTTACAGCAATTCTGTGATGTTCATTGCTTTAGCATTAAACATTTTATCTCCTCTAATTGTTTATTTTTTCTGGCAATGTAAGAATGTTGACTTAATGTGAATATAATGTCCCTGGAGTCAAAACTAAACCAAACAACAGCATGGATTAGTATTATTTCTGGATTTTTACCTTTTGATATATCTAAATATTCAGAAAGTTGGATGCCTTAGAGATGAATGCACTGAAATTTTCCACCATTGCAAATTGATAGACCGAACCAAAATCTAGATTTTGAGCACCCTCACAACCCAATGAATTTTATAGATCAATAGAGAAAAGACCAAACCACAAAATTATGATCTGGGTCTGGATTTTAAATATGTCAAAAGTCAGAACAATATCAGTTATCCATGGTGAAAACCCACTTGGCTTTCCTATGTTTTTATTTAGCATGTATTGTGATTACTCCTGCATTGCACTGAAATGCTTTGATACTGCCATTTTTTGACAATAATTGTGTTACATAAGTCAGCATTTCTGGTATCATCAAGTATGGGATGCAGGTAAATGAGGAATGATGTATCATTTATAAGAGATAGTCGAGGGATGGGAGTCATGGCCTGAAGTTTGGAATTGCACCATTAGAACTCAATTCTTCTTTTGGATGTGCACATTTGAAGACTTAATTTGGCCTGTAGTATGCATTACTATTAGCTGACATGACAATACATGCCTCAAGACCCCAAGTTATGCCTATCAATTTCAAATGGAATGCTGTGTTCAATCTGAAAATTGGAGTCAACTGTCCCCAAGAATTAAATACCAATGATACAAGTGGATACAAGATCCGCCATTAAGAGAAAGCCAGATACGTCATGCATATCACTCTGAAAGTGATATGCATCTCAGCCTCCAATAAAACTCCAATAAGTGATATGCATCTCAGCCTCCAATAAGACTCTGTTGGACTGAATTCCAGAGCTGAGGATAAAACAGAGAATATGGTCTCTTCATGGTCCCCATGAATTCCAGGTTACTAGAATTGGAGCATTTCCCTGCATTGTAACTATTGTTAAAATCACATATGGTGAGAGGTTATTTGTGAGATTACTGGGACCTAGACTACTTAGGACTTCATATTTAATAATTAACACATTAAATTACATCCAGCAAAGAATCAGCAGCCATGTGTACTCTGATTCATATGTATTATGATTCATTCAGATGTCTGTTTACCCCAGGGATTGGCAAACTTTGGCACATGGCTCACCAGGTTAAGCACCCTGGTAGGCCGGACCAGTTTGTTTACCTGCCGTATTGGCAGGTTTGGCAGATCACAGCTCCCACTGGTTGGTTCGCCACTCCAGGCCAATGGGGGTGGCAGGAAGGGGCGACCAGCACATCCCTTGGCCCGTGCTGCTTCCCGCAGTCCCCATTGGCTTGGGATGGCAAACCATAGCCAGTGAGAGCTGTGATTGACCCAAGTCTTCAGGGCAAATCAAACATTAAACATTATTGCTCTTAAACCCCGTACTGTAGTTACAAATGTGCACTCACTAAAGGTGCCTTCTCCACCTTCAGGGTCAGGGATCCCACCCTGGAAGGGTATTCACTCCAGCGGGATGAAAAGGTGCTGGCTGCTGGGGAGAACTGATTTACTGCTTGCCTGCTACGCATTCTCCTCCTCCTCCTCCTCTTCCTCATCCACAAAATTCTCCTCCCTGTTGTGTGAGATCCCCCCCTTGCAGGTGTTCACGGATAGTGGTGGGATAGTGGTAGGGTCCCCCCCTAGAATGCCATGCAGCTGATCATAGAAGCGACATGTATGGGGCTCTGACCCAGAGCAACCTTTTGCCTCCTTTGTCTTTGGCAGACTTGCCTGAGCTCCTTAACTTTCACGCAGCACTTCTGTGTGTCCCTGTTGTAGCCTCTGTCCAACATGCCCTGTGAGATTTTGGCAAATATATTTGCATTTCTTCTTTCTGATCGGAATTTGTTCTGCACAAATGCTTCTCCCCATACAGCAATCAGATTCATTGTCTACCTTTCGGTCCATGCTGGAGCTCATTTGCGATTCTGGGGGGATTGCATGGTCACCAGTGCTGGAGCTCATTTGCGATTCTGAGGGGATTGCATGGTCCTGACCAAACAGGAAATGAAATTCAAAAGTTCCCAGGGCTTTTCCTGTGTACCTGGCTAGTGCATTGAAATTCAAAGTGCTGTCCAGAGTGGTCATAATGGAGCACTCTGGGATAGGTCCCGGAGGACAATACCGTTGATTTGCATCTGCATTACCCCAAATTTGACCCAGCAAAGTAGATTTTAGCACTACTCCCATCATCGAGGAGGAATATAGAAGTCGATATTAAGAGCCCTTTAGGTCAACAGAACGGAGTTAGTTGTGTAGTCGCAGTCATTTTTAAATCGACCTAGAGCAGCTAAATTCGATCTAACCTCGTAGTGTAGACCAGGACTAAGTGACATAGTTATGCCGACCTAATTTCTTAATGTAGGCCAGGCCATAGCCTTGTTATCCCTAAAACAAGAGCATTTCTATCCGTCTGAACAGTTTCTAAAGAGACCATGTGATTGCAACAAAAAACATAATTCAGCAAAGCACATAAGCATGTACTTAAACCCTACCGAAAGTAATAAGACTTGAGAAGATGCTCATGTGCTTTACTGAATTAGGCCACAAAGCCTGCAGGTTTTTAATTGAAATAATTGAAGTTCAGACAAAAGCTGACAAATAGCTCTGCCTAGAAAGGAATGTTTATACTGTGGCACAAATTAACAGACATGATGATGTGCACAGTTAAGAGAGAAATGTACTATACATTCACCAGTGATGAGGCACAACAGGACACCACATCAATTGTTTTCCGAATATAGCCTGATCTTTCTTAGAAGTACCCGATACAAGTTCAGTAAACTACTGGCAGCCCTGAAGCCACTTTGTTAGTCATCCTGTTTCAATTAAACATTGAGCAGGAAGGCTTGTTACAGAGCAGTATGCATTAAAAGCAGGTGGATGCAAAGAAAAGAACAAGAACGATGCAATTAAATGATGGCTTCTGAAAACTGGTCATTACCAGCAGCTAGATAAATTACCTTTAGAGCAGGGGTCGGCAACCTTTGGCACTCGGTTCTCCGCTCCAGGCCAATAGGAGCGGCAGAAAGTGGCTGCCAGCACATCCCTCAGTCCATGCTACTTCCCGCAGGCCCCATTGGCCTGGAGCCGTGAACCATGTCCAGAGGGACCCACGATCAGCCAAACCTGTGGATGCGGCAAGTAAACAAATCAGCCCGGCCTGCCAGGGTGCTTACCCTGGTGGGCTGTGGGTCAAAGGTTGCCAATCCCTGCTTTAGAGGAAGCTATGATAATGCTAATACTAAATAATAATAATAATAGTGGTAGTAAAAAATATCTAGCACCATTATTTCTTCACAAATGATTGCTTTTAATTGACAATTGGTAGTAATAATTCATTAAAAACTGTAGAAGAAGATGAGCTGAATTGCTAATATAGGAAAAAAAGTTTTTTCTTAGATGCTGATGATTGATTTTTTAATATGCCTGTCTAAGAATGTTGTCATATATTTTTATACCAGTACTTCAGGCACTGATCCTTTAAGGTGCCCAGCATGGACAAGCCTGCCATGTGCCTGCCACTGAAGTCAATGGGGCTTCTCAAAACTGCAGATAGATTTCCTCAGAGATTCCTTTGCAAGAGCAATGCCTTAGTTTGCAGATCATTTAACATGCATGCAGATTCTGGACCTTCTCCTGCTCCCATTGAAATCGATGGCAGTTTCATGAGGCTCTTATCAGGTTTCCATATTAATTTTAAACAAATCCAGGGAATAAAAAAACAAGAACAAAAACACTGTCTCTCATGGTTTAAATTCAATTAAAACTGTATGGTAAAATAATTTGATTACAGACTTCTATCCAAACAAGAAATCCAATTCCAAAATCCAGTTTAACATGAAATCTATTTAAGAGGTGCCCACACACAAAGGATAAGTAATTATGCCTTAAATGATACGTAGGTTACATATTTATTTTAAATGCTATTTTAAATTACACCCGAGGTTTCTGCTAGTTACCTTCCTCAGATGTTTACCAAATGAACATATGGAATAAGCAGTATTTAAAAATACAAATCTACCAAAACACTGGATGAATTCAGACTTGATCAGAGACCATCACTTTTAATTTGTTGTTGGCAGAATGGAGCTATTAGAGTTTATATTTATCAATCCAGTTGCAACATATGGTCACTATTAGTCTGCATGCTAAAACTCCCTGTACCATTTTAATGGAATAAAATTAGCCACATTTACAGTAAAGTATATCTGTATATCAATAAACCTCATTCTTATTACTTTCACCACACAGATATCCAAAGGCAGTGATCATTCACAATGTGGCCTGCAAAGTTTCAGCTGAAGAAAGCAAGCTACTCTTGATGTGCTCAATACAGATACAAAAGTGCATCGGCAAATGGCAAACCTCTCTAGTGCACAGATATAGATAGGTGTCATGCTTCCTTCCCTTTCCAAATGGTACATTATTATTTTTGTCTACACACATATAACTTAGAAATGGGCAACATTGTTGTTGTTGTTTGTTTGTTTGTTTGTTTGTTTTTTCAAAATTGCTCCTATGCTGAATTTTTTTATGCCAAGTTATATTTCAGCCTAGAATAATTTTAATCACCAAGATATAAGCCCTTGGAGAATTGATTTTATAAAGGAAATATACACATTATTAACCATAGACATGTGAATACTGCCTGGATTTTTTTTTCAACTCCTTAAAGATATAGCAGCCTTACACATTATCTTATTTACTAAGAAAAGCAAACATGTCAAGTGCTTTGGATGTTATTCGTAAACTAATACTAAGGAGCTGATTTTTCATTGTCTTGGATCATGTGTAGTCACTCAGAACTGTAAAATACAACCTCTCTGATCTGCTGGCACATATACCCTCGTTGCACACTGTAAATGACTGCACAGAGTGTGAAGAAGTGAAGAATCAGGCCAGTGAACCACAGAATTTAGAATTGGATAAGATCTGCTTTAATACGTTGTGTATGCCATGCCAAAAAGAGAAGGGTAGTAAGAGGTCAAGTTCCGCCATTAGTTACTGCCGAGACACCCATTGATTTTAAGGGGATTGGGTGGGTATAACCAAAATGAAATTAAGGACAAAGGTCCAGATGCACAAAGGGACAAAGGCACCTAAGTCCCAGATTTAGGGACTACTGCGATCTATACGCCCCCCCTACTCAGGTGCCATTTAGCCCTGTAAGCACTTATATCTCTGCTGTAAAAGTCCCCTAGGCACCAAAGTTTCTGGTCATGCACACTTCTACCTCAGGCAGATGACTGGATGTCTATCTCATTCTTAAGCACCAGCAGGATCCTCATGTGATGTGACATGTTCAGTCACAGAGACCTCCTTCAGATGTGGGACCCCCTTGCTCACTGAGACCCCCTCAGGCAGATGCCTGGATGTCTATCTCACACTTAAACCCCAGCAGAATCGTCAAGTGATGTGCCATGTTCGGTCACAGAGACCCCCTGGAACTGTCATCTGATGTGCTGAAATTACCTCTGAGCCCATTTTCCCTGATGGTTTCGGACTCCAGAACCCTGCCTTGTTGAATCAGACATGCTAGTCTGCTGCAACACAGACCCAGTTCTGAACCATGCCTCCAAATCTGAAGGCTTTAACTGAAAATCACTCAACAGGTTACCTATCTCAAGCATCCAGACACCCAGTTCCCAATGGGATACAAATCCCAAATAAATCTGTTTTACTTTGTATAAAGCTTATACAGGGTAAACTCATGAATTATCGTCCCTCTATCACACTGATAGAGAGATATGCACAGCTGTTTGCTCCCCCAGGTATCAATCACTTACGCTGGGTTTGTTAATAAACAAAAATGAATTTATTAATTATAAAAAGTAGGATTTAAATGGTTTCTAGTAATAACAGACAGAACAAAGTTACCAAGCAAAATAAAACAAAATGCACAAGTCTAAGTCTAATACATTAAGATACTGATACAAGTAACATCTCACCCTCAGAGATGTTCCAATAAGCTTCTTTAGAATCATAGAATCATGGAATATCCGGGTTGGAAGGGACCTCAGGAGGTCATCTAGTCCAAGCCCTGCTCAAAGCAGGACCAATCCCCAACTGAATCATCCCAGCCAGGGCTTTGTCAAGCCTTAAAAACCTCTAAGGAAGGAGATTCCACCACCTCCCTAGGTAACCTATTCCAGTGCTTCACCACCCTCCTAGTGAAAAAGGTTTTCCTAATATCCAAACAAAACCTCCCCCATTGCAACTTGAGACCATTACTTCTTGTTCTGTCACCTGCTCCCACTGAGAACAGTCTAGATCCATCCTATCTGGAGTCCCCTTTCCAATCAAATCTATCAAATCTCCTCTCATTCTTCTCTTTTGCAGACTAAATAAACCCAGTTCCCTCAGCCTCTCCTCATAAATCACATGCTCCAGCCCCCTAATCATTTTTGTTGCCCTCCGCCGGACTCTTTCCAATTTTTCCACATCCTTCTTGTGGTGTGGAGCCCAAAACTGGACTCAGTACTACAGATGAGGCCTCACCAATTTCAAATAGAGGGGAATGATCGCATCCCTCAATCTGCTGGCAATGCCCCCACTTATACAGTCCAAAATGCCATTAGCCTTTTTGACAACAAGGGCACACTGTTGACTCATATCCAGCTTCTCGTCCACTGTAACCCCTAGGTCCTTTTCTGCAGAACTGCTGCCTAGCCATTCGGTCCCTAGTCTGTAGCAGTGCATGGGATTCTTCCATCCCAAGTGCAAGATTCTGCACTTGTCCTTGTTGAACCTCATCAGATTTCTTTTGGCCCAATCCTCTAATTTGTCTAGGTCCCTCTGTATCTTATTCCTACCCTCCAGCATATCTACCACTCCTCCCAGTTTAGTGTCATCTGCAGACTTGCTGATGGTGCAGTACACACCATCCCCCAGATCATTAATGAAGATATTGAACAAAACTGGCCCCAGGACTGACCTTTTGGGCATTCTGCTTGATACCAGCTGCCAACTAGACATGGAGCCATTGATCATTACCCATCATTACCCATCATTACCACTGACGATCTAGGCAGCTTTCTATCCACCTTATAGTCCATTCATCCAGCCCATACTTCTTTAACTTACTGGCAAGAATACTGTGGGAGACCATATCAAAAGCTTTGCTAAAGTCAAGGAATAACGCATCCACTGCTTTCCCCTCATCCACAGAGCCAGTTATCTCCTCATAGAAGGCAATTAGGTTAGTCAGGCATGATTTGCCCTTGGTGAATCCATGCTGACTGTTACTGATCACTTTCCTCTCCTCTAAGTGCTTCAGAATTGATTCCTTGAGGACCTGATCTATGATTTTTCCAAGGACTGAGGTGAGGCTGACTGGCCGGTAGTTCCCCTGATCCTTCTTCTTCCCTTTTTTAAAGATGGGCGCTCCATTAGCCTTTTACCAGTCATCTGGAACCTCCCCTGATTGCCATGAGTTTTCAGAGATAATGGCCAATGGCTGTACAATCACATCGGCTAACTCCTTTAGCACCTTGGATGCAGCACATCCAGCCCCATGGACTTGTGCTTGTCCAGTTTTTCTAAATAGACTAGACTCCTTCCTAGTCTGGGCCCAATCCTTTCCCCTGGTACAGTTCTTGTTAGTTCCAGCTCAGGTGGTAACTAGGGGATTTCTCATGACTGGCAGCCCCCTTTGTTCTGTTCCTCCTCCTTTTATAGCTTAGGCACGAGTTGGGAATCTTTTGTCTCTCTGGGTCTCCACCCCTCCTTCTAAATGGAAAAGCACCTGGTTTAAGATGGATTCCAGTATGACGTGACATTGTCACATGTTCTATGAGACCCCAGTCCTCCATTCTTCCTGGTCTGATTCACAGGAACACAGGAAGGCTTGCAAGTAAACAGAGCCATTTAAAACCAATTTTCTAGTCAATGGGAGCCATCAAGATTCTAAACCACCATTAATGGCCCACACTTTGCATAATCACGATGGTGTTCAGAGTTATATTTCATATTTCTAGTTTTAGATACAAGAATGATACATATGTACAAATAGGATGAACACACTCAGTAGATTATAAACATTGTAATGATACCTTACAAGAGACCTTTTACATGAAGCATATTCCAGTTACATTATATTCACACTCATTAGCATATTTCCATAAAACATATGGAGTGCAACCTCACACCATTGACTTCCATGATATTGTTCAGAGTTTATACTGGTGTAAATGAGAAGCGAAGCAGACCCATGGAGTCTTGGCCTGATAGCGTTCTGCATTCCATTCACTATCAGCATATCACATGCTACTGATAACTTAATTAATTAATGTGACTTTTAGAGTGAATTAACTGTTAGGAATCTACACATACTGTGTTGGATGATGTGCTGGAAGGTATTTTGAATATCCATCTGTGATTCAGGATATGACATACCAACCATTATTGTCCAATGTCTGGGTGAGGTTTTGAATACAGGCTTTCAGGAGGATTAAACTCTGTATGGCAAGCACTCTTCCTTTTCCACTGGAGTAATACTCAAACTGAATAGGCTAGATAGAGTTCAAGCAGCTAAGAGACTTATTCCTCTTCAGTCACTAGCACTTTCCCTCTTCATTTCCCTCTCTTTGCCTGAAGTCGTGAATGATTCTGAGCTTGTTTTAATCCAGTTTGACACCAGTGTAACTCCATTTAATTGAGTGGAGTTGCTCCTTGTTTGCATCAGTGTAAGTGGGAGAAGAATCAGCCTCAGCCCAGTACAATTTATTTCCTCTCCTTAGTTTTATTACTCTAATTTATAATACCCTCTGTAACTACTTAAAAGGGCTCAGTTCTATTCTTAAGCAAAAATATTACTATTTTCAATATGCCCCTTCCTGCTTCAATTACCGGTAAGTCCAATGAATTGTAGTGACTGTATGCATGTGCTAAAAGCCCTTCTTATGGTGTTAGTAGCACACAGTCACACTCTGACACCAGCATAACAACTGGAAAAGTAGAACATCTCAAGCAGATGCTGTCAGATACTGGGACAAGTTTATTTATTTAACTGCAAATTTGTCAAACGTTTTAATTCTTATTTATATTGGTCGTTTTGGTGGCTGTTAGCTACAGCCCATACAGCTTCAATCGCCTAGTAAGACAATTAGAGGGCATTGTGGCATAAGTGCTGGAACTGCTGCACCCCTGGCTTAAAGTGGTTTCCATCATATTCAGGGTTATATAGTTTGGTTCAATGGCTCTCAGCACCTCCACTATGGAAAGTCTCCCAGCATCCCTGCATTGTGCCTTGGAGAACAGGTTGCTTTTGGAAGGCATAGCCTCTGCTACAAACAGCTCCACAGAGGGCAGAATGGGTGGCTATGATCCAACCTCCTGCCCTCTTTGCACTCCAGGAAGGAGCAACCTATGCACTTCCTCAAAGTGCAGGGACTGTTCATGGCCAACCTTGAGCCTTTCCCTCTTCCTCCCCACTTATTCAGGCTAGGACAAGATACAGTCTGGCTATAAACCAGAAAAAACAACAACCCATAAACAAGCAAGCAAACAAACAAATAAATAAATAAATAAATAAATAAATAATTTAAATAAAAATATTCAGGCCAGTGGTCACCCCAATGTACATCGAGTGACATCATTTACTTCAGTGGGGTACAAAAGAATTAGGGCCTACATATTTGCAACACAGGAAAATGAACACAGCAGTTGCAACTTTGATCTTGACATTTCATAACATTGTGACTTTAATAGTGCATTTAATTGCTTTAGAAAAAAATTGAGTGAAAGAAATCATTAGCATTTAAATGATCCCAATCACCTCACTGGGGTGAATACAAAACTGATCCAGAACTAAGAAGAGCCCTCAAGAAAATTGTCCCCTCACAGTATTCTTCTGCATCCAGCAGTTTCTACTACACCCCCTATCCTGACAATCTGCCCATCCCTTTACATTGAGTTCTCTGCTCGGGGAGGGAGGTGCTACTTCTGCCTCTCAGCTTTGGGAAATGGCTGGCCTGATCTTCCCTAGAGTCTCAATTAGGGATATACCTTCTTCTCTGAACACAGGAATGAGAAAACTATTAATTATGCTTGCAGCTGAGCCTTCTGATAGGGCAGGGCCAGCCAACTGGAAATGCTGAAGAAATGCCATGTGACTTAAATTGTGAGTTAACACTCAATCAACCAAAGTAAATTAAAAAATCCATCTTGAAAATGACATTTTTCTCTGAAATCCGGATGACAGAGGAAAAGAATCATAGAATCATAGGACCAGAAGGGAACTTGAGAGGTCATTGGTGCAGTCCCCTGCACCAATGGTAAGACTAAGTATTATCTAGACCATCCCTGACAAGTGTTTGTCTAACCTGCTTTTAAAAATCTCCAATTATGGCAATTCCATAACCTCCCTAGACAATTTAGTCCAGTGCTTAAACACGCTGACAGTTCGGAAGTTTTTCCTAAACGTCCCTTGCTGCAATTTAAGCCCATTGTTTCTTGTCCTATCCTCAGAAGTTAAGAAGAATAATTCTTTTTCCTCCTTTTTGTAACAACCTTTCATGTACTTGAAAACTGCTATCATGTCCTCTCTCCATCTTCTCTTTTCCAGACTAAACAAACCCAATATTTTTCAATTTTCTCTCATCGTTCATGTTTTCTAGATGTTTAATCATTTTTGTTGTTCTTCTCTGGACTTTCTCCAAGTTGTCCACAGCTTTCCTGAAATATGCTGCCCAGAACTGGATACAATACTCCCTAATCAACACAGAGTAGAGCGAAATAATTACTTCTCGTGTCTTTCTTACAACACTCCTGCTAATACATCCCAGAATGATGTTCAGGTTTTTTGCAGCAGTGTTACACTGTTGACTCACATTTAGCTTGTGGTCCACTATGACCCCCAGATCCCTTTCCGCAGTACTCCTTCCTAGGCAATCATTTCCCATTTTGTATGTTTGCAACTGATTGTTCCTTCCCAAGTGGAGAACTTTGCATTTCTCCTTATTGAATTTCATCCTATTTACTTCAAACCATTGCTCCAGTTTGTACAGATCATTTTGAATTATAATCTTCTCCTCCAAAGCACTTGCGACCCCATCTGGAAATTTTATAAGTGTACTCTCTATGGCATTATCTAAATCATAAATCTAAATCTAAAATGAAGATGTTGAACAGAACTGGTCCCAGAACTGAACCCAGTGGGACCCCACTTGTTATGCCCTTCCTGCAGGACTGCAAACCACTGATAACTACTCTCTAGGAATGGTTTTCCAATGTTATGCACCCACCTTATAGTAGCTCCGTCTAGGTTGAATTTCCCTAGTTTGTTTATGAGAAGGTCATGTGAGACAGTATCAAAAGCTTTACTAAAGTCAAGATATACCCCGCTATCCACAAGGCTTGTTCTCTCAAAAAAAAGCTATCAGATTGGTTTGACATGATTTGTTCTTGACAAATCCATGCTGACTGTTACTTATCACCTTAGTATCTGCTAGATGTTTGCAAATTGATTGCTTAATTATTTGCTCCATTATTTTTCTGGATACAGAACTTAAGCTGATTGGTTTGTAATTCCCCGGGTTGTTCTTATTTCCCTTTTTATAGATTGGCACTATATTTGCCCTTTCCCAGTCTTCTGAAATCTCTCCTGTCTTCCCCGATTTCTCAAAGATAATCGCTAATACTCAGATGTCTCCTCAGTCAGCTTTTTGAGTATTCTAGGATGCATCTCATCAAGCTTTGGTGATTTGAAGACATCTGACTTGTCTAAGTAATTTTTTACTTGTTCTTTCCCTGTTTTAGACCCTGATCCTTCCTCATTTTCACCAGCATTCACTCTGTTAGACGTCCAGTTAGACCACTAATTTTCTTGCTGAAGACCAAAGCAAAGACGTCATTAAGCACATCTGCTATTTCCACATTTTCTGTTATTGTTCCCTGCCCCCTCGACCATTGAGTAACACGCCTACCCTGTCCTTGATCTTCCTCTTGCTTCTAATGTATTTATAAAACATTTTCTTGTTAACTTTTATGTCTCTAGCTAGTTTGATCTCATTTTGTGTCTTGGCTTTTCTAATTTTGTAGGACTCTTTTTTGATTTTTAGGTCATTGAAGATCTCCAGGTTAAGCCAGGGTGTTCTCTTACCATACTTCCTCTCTTTCCTATGCAGTGGGATAGTTTGCTGTTGTGCTCTTAATAATGTCTCGTTGAAAAACTGGCAACTGTCTTCAATTGTTTTTCCCCTTCGACTTGCTTCCCAGGGGATCTTACCTACCAACTCCCTGAGTTCGCTAAAATCTGCCTTCTTGAAATCCCTTGTCCTTATTTTGCTGTTCTCCCTCCTACCATTCCTTACAGTCATGAACCCTACCATTTCATGTAAAAGCAGCAAAGAATCCTGTGGCACCTTATAGACTAACAGACGTTTTGGAGCATGAGCTTTCGTGGGTGAATACCCACTTCCTCAGATGCATGTAGTGGAAATTTCCAGGGGCAGGTATATATATACAGGCAAGCTAGAGATAATGAGGTAGTTCAATCAGGGAGAATGAGGCCCTGAAAACCAAGGGAGGAGAAACTGGTTTTGTAATTGGAAAGCCACTCACAGTCTTTGTTTAATCCTGAGCTGATGGTGTCAAATTTGCAGATGAACTGAAGCTCAGCAGTTTCTCTTTGAAGTCTGGTCCTGAAGTTTTTTTGCTGCAGAATGGCCACCTTAAGGTCTGCTATAGCATGGCCAGGAAGGTTGAAGTGTTCTCCTACAGGTTTTTGTATATTGCCATTTCTAATATCTGATTTGTATGTGATGGCCTGTTGGACTCCACTGGCTATCACATACAGTCCCCAGCTAAAACCTCTCCAACGCATCATCAGGGATCTACAACCCATCCTGGACAATGATCCCACACTTTCACAGGCCTTGGGTGGCAGGCCAGTCTTCGCCCACAGGCAACCTGACAACCTGAAACATATTCTCACCAGTAACTGCACACCGCACCATAGTAACTCTAGCTCAGGAACCAATCCATGCAACAAACCTCGATGCCAACTCTGCCCACATATCTACACCAGTGACACCATCACAGGACCTAACCAGATCAGCCACATCATCACCGGTTCATTCACCTGCACGTCCACCAATTGAAATATACGCCATCATATGCCAGCAATGCCCCTCTGCTACGTACATCGGCCAAACTGAACAGTCTCTACGGAAAAGGATAAATAGGCACAAATCAGAGAAACTGCTGAGCTTCAGTTCATCTGCAAATTTGACACCATCAGCTCAGGATTAAACAAAGACTGTGAATGGCTTTCCAATTACAAAACCAGTTTCTCCTCCCTTGGTTTTCACACCTCAACTGCTAGAACAGGGCCTCATTCTCCCTGATTGAACTACCTCATTATCTCTAGCTTGCCTGCATATATATACCTGCCCCTGGAAATTTCCACTACATGCATCTGACGAAGTGGGTATTCACCCACAAAAGCTCAGGCTCCAAAACATCTGTTAGTCAATAAAGTGCCACAGGATTCTTTGCTGCTTTTACAGATCCAGACTAACATGGCTACCCTTCTGATACTTGATACTATTTCATGATCACTTCCACCCAAGCTGCCTTCCACTTTCAAATTCTCAACCAGTTCCTTCCTATTTGTCAAAATCAAATCTAAAACAGCCTCTCCTCTAGTAGCCTTTTCTCCTTCTGAAATTAAAAAAACTGTCTCCAATACATTCCAGGAATAAAAACCCCATAGGAACACAGGAAGCCCTCTGTGTTCACTAAAAGGCTGACCCTCTGGAAAAGGGTTAGATTCAGACTGTTTGTACATTTTCAACTAATAATTACTTGGGAGGGAGGGATGGAACTGGGCAGTAGAAGGAAATTTTGGCATCGGGGTTCAGAAGGAAGGAGGGAGTCAGGCAGCAAGAGGAGTCCTTGCTTAGCAGGATGAGTGCACAAGTGGGTAGAATGGAGAGAAATAGCCAGACATCAGAGTGGAGTAAATTGGGAAACTGAAGCAATCTCAGGTGGAGAGAGGGCTCTAAGTGGAGGAATTCATTAATATTTAAATGATCCCAATCACCTCACTGAGGTGAATACAAAACTGATCCAGAACTATGGGGAGCCCTCAAGAACTCCATCTCCTCACAATATCCTTCTGCATCCAGCAGATTTTGCTACAGATCCTATCCTGACAATCTGCTGTTCCCCTAAGAAAAAGGCTAAAAAAGGTATAACAGTAACAGTTAGTGTGATAGTGGGAGAGGGAGTTTGGAAATGAAACAGTTGTAGGTAACCAAGCCATCAGGAGTGGGATTTGGTGGCAGGATGTCTGCTCATTTAAACAAAGTCAAGTGTGTTTATGCCAAAGCTTGATGCTCCAAATATATACCCAGGAACTGAATTCAATTTTATTCTGTCAGATGGTGGGGACCATTTTTAATATTTGCTATATGTTTGTATTCACCTTGATATGCCCAACAGGACTATGAACTGAGTGCAATTTTAAAAGATTCCTCATTGTTTCAGGCTTTTATTTTCACCCCTTTGCCAGGTGAACAATCTAGCCCTATATATACATGTGAAACATGAGGCCTCAATGGCTCCAGGGATCTTGGAGCATAGGACTGTTGCAGTTTGTTCACATGCAGACTCTGTATAATGTCAGGCCAGCCCTGCAAATGGGGAGTTAGATATCCTGGAGAGGAGTTAGAGGGCTGATTGTATGAAAATTTGCTGGAACAGTGGGGCACACAGTGACCAGCAGAGAAGAAGATCTGAAACTCTATTTTAACTTTAATTAACTGTAGTCTTTGATTGATTTATGATGCAAATTACACCAATCACAAATAACAGGTTCTTTACTCAGACAGCTATGTAAGAATTTTTATTAAAGATTAGATTGATGAGCACATATTAAATCTTTATGAGTTGTATTTAATACAGACAAATATAGTTGAAATAGAAAAAATATAATAAAACAAGCTAAATATGACAAAATGCCTCTCCGTGTAGTGCATAATCACAACCTTATGGATACTCTTAGAAGTGAAGATGGAAAGAAAAATAAATTGAGAACATCATAAGTGGGCTTAACAGTACTAAGGCTTTCACCATTCTGTCATTCTTGATGTCCCAACTAAAGGTTAATCAAACACCTTATTTTATAACCCTTTTTCTGCAGCACCCAATCATGTCTGGGGGTCATATTTAGTTTGTTTTTCCAACCTTTAGTCCAAGTATGGCTGTTCAGGAAACCATACCTGGGTTTCAGATTGTTGACATGAGCTATGTGCGTTAATATCTTTCCCAATATTTCTTTTGAGTCCATTCAGATAACCTCATGATTAACATAATAAAAATTCTCCTCAAATCCATTATTTCATACTTCTGCAGTGTACTTGTTTATTACAATCTACATATTACAAAAGTTCCTACAAATCTTATAACCATAGGCCAAATCCTTATGCTATCTGCCAGGCCTTGCTTGGCCTCATGCTAACCACAATACCTTACTAGGCCTTCATTAAGCTTATTGAGAAGCCTACTTTGTTATGTGTTCCCCTGCTTGGATAAGAGTGATTCTTACACAGCTATTTATTCTAACATATAGATTACTGGTTACTCTCAGGTTTTGACCTCAAAAGATCAGGTCAGAGTTCAAAGGTCAACACAATGTTACATAGCACATACTATAGAAAGTGCTTAAGATGCATTCATTCACTGAACTTCACAATAGCTTTGTAAAACACTTCCCTAGGGAAGCATTCTTATGTTCATTTTACAAATGAGAAAACTCAGGCAGAGAAGTCAGGATTTGCGTGAGGCCACAGGATGAGTCAATGGCAGAGATAGGCTTTGAGCAGAGGACGGCCTGTTTTCCATTCTCATACTTTGTCCATAATGTCACGTGTAAGATCAGAAACTTTGACTAACAAAGGGAGATCTGCAGAAGTAGCCCTGTTGGTGGCCAGTTCAGAAGGGCTGCAAAATATTGAAGAAGTTTGACTGGAATGCCCCTGATGATGGCATCCTCCAGCCAAAAGTGATATATCATCATATAAGGGATAAATGAATGGACACATTCATAATGTGAACGGAATTGTATAATACATTTTGCAGTGTTTCCTGTGAGTTGAGAGCGGATATAATCATATTCATATATACCAAGGCCAGAAGGGGTCACTGTGACCATCAAGTCTGACCTCCTGTATAACACAGGCCCCTCAATAATTCCTAGAGCAGATCTTTTAGAAAAACATCCAGTCTTGATCTAAAATTGGTCTATGATGGACAATCCACCATCATGACTCATACACCCCATTCCAAGGAATAAGACAAGCCATCTTTTCCTCTAGCTAAGTTTGATCTTTTGTGAGCTGTCATATGTCCATGGCTCATAATCTAGTTTGAGAGTCATTTTATCTATGATAACAAATAAGTGAGGTTTAACAAAATGCTAAAGACAGTAATCCACACTGTGTGGTAAAGTACATGCTATGCTTCTGCAATGTAAGCAATAAAATGATCATGAGTCATAAATAAAGCCTAAAGCCATATACTGCAGAGTACCTTGCCTCTTATTTCCTGCAGCAACCTAGTTAGAGACACAGAGCTTGAGAAAGCAACACAGATTGGCCTGCCAGCCTGACAGATGTTTGCTTTTGGATGCATAAACAGGAATGTATGCTCAGTTTGACAATTATAATACAAAACAACTGCTTAGGATAGTTTATTAGTGATTCAGTGTAATAGATCTGTCGGTGTGGAAGGTGGAAGCTTTAAAGTTCAAATGAATAAATGTTTGTTTGAATATAGTTTTTTCTTCTTTAACATTCATACTGTGATTGAGGAAGCTTTGTATTGTGGGATATCCAGGTTGCCTAATGCCTTCACCTACACCCCCATATTCATCTTTATAATATGATTGTGTGGTATCCAATGTAAAGTTTGTCATGTCAGTTGTCTTCCGAAGGCTCATGATGTACTGAGCATTGTTGTTATAGTGGTGTTATAGTAATGATATAGGTTGCAATTTTCATTATATAGTTATGAGTCTGAAAATGTGTCCTCATGGTTTAAAACAAACCCAGGCAAAACTCTCCAGGAGCACAGGGGAGGTTCACACCTCATCAGGGCATGTATGGAACAAACCCAGCCCAGCCTCACAGGAACAAAAGGCACTGTCCTAGGCTGCAAAAAGGATCTGTTGGACTCTTGAGTGAGTCACCCCACACCCCCTTCCTTTGGTCAATTTAGGACTACAGTGAGGTAATGCTCATCTGATTCTGAGGGGGCAGGGGGCACAAACGTAAGAGGAAAGAAAGCACTGATCCACGAAAAGAGTATGGCTGGAGGGCAACCAGCCAGCCTGTGGTGAGAAGCATCTAAAGGCTTGGCTACACTTGCGAGTTACGGTGCAATAAAGGAGCCATGGGCACACTAGCTCATGACCCGTCCACACTGGCAAGCCACGTAAAGCACTTTGACTCCACGGCTACAGCGCTGCTCATACTCCACCTCGGTGAGTGGAATAAGATTTGCTGCACCCCCGCTAGAGTGCCACATCACCAGTGTGGATGAGGTGCTGCATTACTGTGCTATGATCAGCTGTCATAAACAGATAGCTAAGGGTTAATGTTCTTTTACCGGTAAAGGGGTAACACCAGTAACCTAAAACACCTGACCAGAGGACCAAGCAGGAAACAAGACTTTTTCAAATCTGGGTGGAGGGAAGTTTGTGTGTGAGTTCTTTGTTCTTTGTCTTGTGTCTGTGTCCTCTTGGCTATGAGAGTGATTTTTCTATCTCCAGCTTTCTAAACTTCTGTTTCCAAGTTGTAAGTACAAAAATAGTAAAACAATAAGGTTTATATTATTTTCTTTTGTATTTACATGTGTGTAGTTGCTGAAATGTGTTAAATTGTATTCATTTTGGATAAGGCTGTTTATTCATTTTTTTTTAAGCAAATGACCCTTAATACAGAGAGACCATTTTATGTCCTTTTCTTTTTTTTTATATAAAGCTTTTTGTTAAGACCTGTTGGAGTTTTTCTTTAGTGCAGACTCCAGGGAATTGAATCTGCAGCTCACCAGGGAATTGGTGGAAGGAAGAAGTCAGGGGGAAAATCTCTTTGTGTTAGATTTACTAAGCCTGACTTTGCATACCTTCTGGGTGAAAGGGGGAAGAGAGATTAGCTATCTCGGTACTTGTGTTTTCCAAAACTGAAAACAGGGAGGGTGGAGTCCCTCTGTTTAAATTCACGGAGCTTGCTTTTGTATATTTCTCCAGGAACCCAGGGAGGGAACACCTGGAGGGGAGGAGGGGGAAGGGAGATGGTTTATTCCCCTTTGTTGTGAGCGTCAAGGAATCTGAGTCTTGGGGTCCCCCAGGGAAGGTTTTGGGGAGACCACAGTGAGCTAGGCACTGTATAAAATCCCTGGCTGGTGGCAGCGTTATCAGGTCCAAGCTGGTAACTAAGCTTGGAGGTTTTCATGCTAACACCCATATTTTGGACACTAAGGTCCAAATCTGGGAAAAATGTTATGACATGGTGGCACAGCGGTGTGGATAGATAGATAGATAGAATCCAGAAGCCAGTAGGAATATTATATTTTTCTTTTCTCTGCTAGGGGCTTTTAAGCAGAGAGGGTTTGGTTTTAAAAGGAACCAGAGAGAAATTTTTTTCTTCTGTTCTCTCGTGGCAGTAGCTTGCATATTAAGCAAGGAACCATTAAGCTGTGACAAAAGGGTCTTTTGTCAGACAATAGCACTCCGATTGTGAGTCAAGTGCCAGCAATACACATGCAAATAAAGTGGTTTTTCTTGTTTACTTTACATTTAAAAGATTAGCTAGAGGAAAAAGGCACTGTTGCTAGGCAGACCCTAGGAGACAACAGAGCCAGCAGTTCAGACAATAAACACCAGAAGGCACCCCAACACAAGAAAACAGAAACCATGCCTTCTAAGGCAAAAATGGGAGCAGAGGAACAAATCTAAGAAGCAGACCACAGGTGAGATATGGAAAAAAAACTACAAGAGATGGAGCTGAGGGAAAGAGAAAAAGAGGCTACCCACAGGAGAGAGTTGGAACTCCTGAGGGAAACCCACCGGCAGGCCCTGGAATTAGAAAAGGCTAAGCAACATGCTCCAGCCAATCCTAACAACCCTTTGCCAATTATGGTTCCACATCCCAAGAAATTTCCCACCTACAAGGCAGGTGATGACACCGAGGCCTTCTTGGAAAATTTTGAAAGAGCCTGTCTTGGGTACAGCATCCCTGAAGACCAGTACATGGTAGAATTGAGGCCACAGCTCAGTGGGCCTTTAGCAGAGGTGGCAGCTGAAATGCCTAAGGAGAACATGAACGACTATAAACTTTTTCAAACCAAGGCCAGATACAGAATGGGGATAACCCCGGATCATGACCGTCAGCATATGAGAGCCCAAAAGTGGAAACCAGATGTGTCATTTCCCAAACACGCCTACTACGTTGGGAAAAATTATGAGGCCTGGATATCAGGAAACAATGTCAAATCCTTGGACGAACTGCACTTCCTCATACAAATGGAGCAGTTCTTGGATGGTGTTCCTGAGGACATAACACGGTACATACAAGATGGAAAACCCAAAAATCCCACCGCTCCCACCATGTCATAACATTTTTCCCAGATTTGGACCTTAGCGTCCAAAATATGGGTGTTAGCATGAAAACCTCCAAGCTTAGTTATCAGCTTGGACCTGATAACGCTGCCACCAACCAGGGATTTTATACAGTGCCTAGCTCACTGTGGTCTCCCCAAAACCTTCCCTGGGGGACCCCAAGACTCAGATTCCTTGAGTCTCACAACAAAGGGGAATAAACCATTTCCCTTCCCCCTCCTCCCCTCCAGGTGTTCCCTCCCTGGGTTCCTGGAGAGATATACATAAGCCTCTGGAAACGTCCCATAATCCTCTTAAGTCAAGTGGCCACAGGGCTGCCCAGAGGATTCAGGGGGCCTCCAACAAAGCAATTTCAGGGCCCCCTTCCATAAAAAAATTGCAATACTATATTCTCATGGGGGCCCCTGTGGGGCCCAGGCAAACTGCCCCACTTGCTTTCCCCCCGCCCCTACAGGTGGCCCTGGGAAAAATAAACCTTCCACATCTCGGCACAAACCCAGTTTTGAGAAAACTTCTTTACAAGGTATCACTGGTTCTCACCATCAGCTAGTGCTAAAAGGCATTAAAGCTCATTAAAAGGGTTGGACAAATGTTTTCTGTCAAAACTTTTTTTGGATCGAAAACTAGGGGGTTTTAAAAGCAGAAAAAAACCATGGACAATGTCTGATTTCCTTCAACATTTGTTGTGGTTTTTTTAATTGAAAAGCTGAAATTAGTCTGCCAAAAGGTGAATAAGATTTGGGGTTTCAGAAGTGTGTGGCCAAATATTTGCTTCTTGAATATTTGTGTTTGATTGTTTAAAGAAACAATAAAAAAAATCTGCTTAAAAATAATCCAAAACTTTTGAACCACCTCAGCTGTGACCAAACTCCTGAGCCCATCCAGGCAGAGATTTTTCAAGGTTTCTGATATTCTGTTAGCTTCCTTGACTTGTATCTGTCTCCATAACTTAGGTTCATTTAGGTTAGAACATAAGAACAGCCATACTGGGTCAAACCAAAGGTCCATCCAGCCCAGTATCCTATCTACCGACAATGGCCAATGCTAAGTGCCCCAGAAGGAGTGAACCTAACAGGTAATGATCAAGTGATCTCTCTCCTGCCATCCATCTCTACTCTCTGACAAACAGAGGCTAGAGACACCATTCCTTACCCATCCTGGCTAACAGCCATTAATGGACTTAACCTCCATGCATTTAGCTGTTTCCTAGAGACTGGCTCCATGGGGTCCCTCACAAACTGGAGATGGTTACTGTGGGTTTGTCTTTAGTATAGCTTATGTACATACTCCACGAACTGAGCATTTGAGCTTGTTCCAGAATCTGGGATGAGCCTATGTTGTGAAAACTGAAATGCTCAAAATAGCACATGCATGTGAAGGGACATTGGGTGCTAAAATTAAATTAATCCAGGGGTTCTCAAACTGGGGTTCAGGACCCCTCAGGGGGTCACAAGGTTATTAGTGGGGGTCGCAAGCTGTCAGCCTCCACCTCAAACCCCGCTTTGCATCCAGCATTTATAATAGTGTTAAATATATAAAAAAATGTTTTCAATTTATAAGGCGGGGGGGGTTGCACTCAGAGGTTTGCTATGTGAAAGAGGTCACCAGGACAAAAGTTTGAGAACCACTGAATTAACCTCTCTGAAGCCTCAGGGAATGCAGGGGAGGCGGGTCTCCATTGGTAGGGTTGGGAAGGAGCTAGGTGGTGTAGGATATTGCTCTTCTCATGTGATCCCTCCCCCAGTGGCTAATTTTAAATGAAGCTATCCTCTCCTGACATGAATCTCCCTATGGCACTGAAATTAAATATAGACTATAATTTGGCATTTGAGAAGTGAAAGGGATGGTAGCCCTAATGGAAAAGCTAACAGTTTGGCTCTTCTGCAAGCCTCAAACTGCTGAATGAGCTTTAGGGTAGGGAAAGCTGTGCCTCCCAAACAGCCTGGCCCTGCCCCCTATCTGACCCCCACTCACTTTCTGCCCCCTGACTGCCCACCCCTCCCTCAGAATCCCGGACCCATCGTGCTCCTTGTCCCCTCACTGTCCCCCAGAGACCCCACCCCTACGGGACCCCACCTCTGCTCCCTGTCCCCTGACCACCCCAACCCCTATCCACACTATGCTGAGTCCTGACAGACCCCCAGAATGCCCACAATCCAACCCCCCCGTTCCCTGTCCCCTGACCGCCTCCGCAACCTCTGCCCCTCCCTGTAGCCTGACTGTCCCTGGGACTTCCTATCCCTTAGCCAATCCGCCTGGCCCCAGCCCCTTACCCCCAGCTTCCTGGAACCTCAGCACCTCCAGCAACATCCCTCGACAGAGACAGCATGGCTCCGGGGGGCCTCCTGTGCTCCGCCCCGCTCAGAGCCGCGTGGTCATGGGGCAGGGCTGCGAACTGCAGTGGGACCTGAGCAACCTCCACTCGGCCTAGAGCTCATAGCCCCGCCCCCTGACCACGTGGCTTTGAGCGGCGCGGAGCTCAGGGGCCCCGCCGGAGCCACGCTGCACTGCTCTTCAAGGATGCTCCTGGATGTGCTGAGGCTCCGGGTGAGGGGCGGAGCTGGGGTTGGGCCGGGGCAGGATCCTCAGCCATTCTCTTGGGGGCCCCTGTGAAGCCCGAGGCCTGGTACAAATTGCCCCACTTGCCCTCCCCTCTGGGCGGCCCTAAGTGGGCACTCTTCTCATTGTTTTGAACTCGGTATAGGAATGCAGATATGCCATTTGAAAGCTCTGTTTCTGACAGTCGACTGCTTATCTGCTCTGAGACAGATTAGTGTGGAATGCGTGGGGGGGAAGAGGGTCTGCTGACGGCATGCTGACATGCTCTCAGCCTCCCCAAAACCTACTCTCTCCCCCCACAAACACACAACATACTCCTTGTCACATTCCACACACATCCTCATTTGAAAAGCACGTTGCAGTCACTTGCATGCTGGGATAGCTGCCCATAATGCACTACTCCTAATGCCCCTGCAAGTGTCACAAATGTGGCCATGCCAATGAGTAAGCAGCTGTCAGTGTGGACATACTGCAGTGCTTTCCCTACCGCGCTCTCTGAAGGCGAGTTTAACTCACAGCGCTCTACATCTGCAAGTGTAGTTTCGTTTGTAAGGGCACTGAAAGTGTTAAGATCAGTTTAGAAGGCTTTTTGCTTTTATTTAATTTGACCAAATCTGACTTCTTGTGCTTTGACTTATAATCCCTTAAAATCTATATTTTGTAGTTAATAAATTCATTTGTTTATTCTACCTGAAGCAGCACATTTGTTCTGAAGTGTGTGTCAGAGACTCTCCTTGGAATAACAAGCCTGGTACATATCAATTTCTTTGTTAAATTGACAAACTTATATAAGCTTGCAGCGTCCAGCGGGCATAACCGGACACTGCAAGAAGGAGGTTCCTCGGACTGTGTCTGAGACCAGGGATATTGGCTAGTGTAATTCAATTGCATAATTCAAGCAGCTTACATGCCAGAGGCTGTGCATGAACAAGCCAGGAGCTGGGGTTCTCACAGCTGAGCAGAGTAAGGCTGGCTCCCAGAGTTGAGGATTGGAGTAACCTAGCAGATAACCAATCCAGATAACACCAGGGAAACGTTGCATGGTGCTCTTAACCTTCATTGTGTACAATACAATAGCATTAACACTCTATTGTTTTTATTTGGCTTGGTCATCCACAGTGATGAGCACTTCCTGCATAGGAGTTGAGGGCATTCAACACCTCTCTTATACCATTCAATAAATATCAACAATTGACAAAATCCTGCAAGATAAAAAATCCAGGTAATCATAAAAGTTTTGACAAGAAAGTCGTCCAGAGAGACAAGAGAAGGTCAGAGTGGAGGCATAGAGGAAGGGCAGTGTAATCAGATGGTCACCTCCAGAGCAATCCCTGGCATGGTTTCACAGGCTGGCTGGCTGGCCCTTTAAGACAAACTGCCTGTCACCTAGCAGCTATGCTCCAGCCCTGCCGGTGATCTAGCAAATTAGGGATCATTGTGAACTCAGCTGAATGTGATGGAGGAACTCTGCAGATCCTAGGAGTAGAAGCAAAGCAGCCCAACTAGTCCAAGGGGGGCAGAATAATTATTAGTGTGGATGTTTATTTGCACTTATAACTGGACCTGTTACACCAGAAGGGGATTGAACTTTAAGTGAGCTGGCCAGAGGGCTAGGCCCTTGCAGATCCAAGGAAGTGGCAACCAGAGTGTGCAATGCTGGGACCTGGTGCCAAGGAGTGCTACGGTGGTAACAGCAACTGTCTACTGGTCAGTCTACAGCACCATACCTCCATTTCCCCTTCTCAGTTTGCTTTGGCAGCTGCAGTGACTTACTGCAGTAGTTGGTCCCCTGACTAAGTCCTTTGTAAAAGTCTACCCCTTCTGGGGAAACAGAGTTCCTTAGTCCAAGTGCAAAACACAAAGTCCTTCCCAAGGGGTCAATCTGTTCTCCTCTAATTGTTCTGCCCACCCTCTGGGCTCAGCTCTCAGCCTTTCCCAGGCTCTTTTCCATTGCTCCTATCATCCCCTCCTGGGCTCTTCTGGGTTGCTTCCTGCTCTTTTCCAAACAGGCACTCTCAGGACTTCTTACCTGGAGTCTTCTGCAGGCCTCTGCCTGTCCTGTGTTCACCTCCTTCTCCTTGTAGCCATCTGCTAATTGGTTGGATAAAAATAGATGTTTTATTTGATATAAAAATCAATTTATTTAAATTAGATTTTTGATTTAACTTGGATTTTATTTAATTCAAATTAAATACAGGTTTGTTTTTTAAAAAAACAACAACAACCTATAATTAAATTTGAAATTAACAACCTATATTAAGGCCTAAACTACTTATAATCTATTAAAATAATTTAAATTAAATAAAAAAAATCAAGAAATCATGTTTGCTGTCAAAGTTTAAAAGAAAATCATGCCACTGAGCTGCTGGAAGTCAGTGGCCAAGCACCTGGAGTCAGAGTTTGCTTCACTACTAAACCCGCTTTTGATAGCAGTAGCCTCTTCTGCAGGTGTCGAATGATTATTTTTCCCATATGAGTTTATTCAACTAGTTCAGTTCACTGACGACTTTATTCAAAGTTAAAAAAACATTTGGGAATTGAAATGTATGACTAAAAACTAGGTTGGAGAGGATAAGCTATATTAGTTCTAAAATCTTGAGTGATATGATGAACAGAAAAAAACAGTTTATTTCACTAATTAGAGATAATACTTCAGTTAATTTTAAGTGCAAAACATGTTTTGATGAGCTGTTTTTTATGTATCCAGCACATTTAAGGTAATTTTATTTAATAAAAAAAGAAACAAAACAGAAACCAAACATAAAACTCATCATGCTTTTTTTGTGCACTTTTAACTGAATTTGAGTTTTCATCCAAAAAGAGTTTGACAAAAATCATGAGTAAAAAATAAATGAGCTGATAATCTATATAAGTTCTTAAATAAATGTGCATCGATATACTGTATCATCCTGGCTAACAAAAAGAACTACCGAATGTAAAGGCTATATTTAGTTGCAAATCAGCATGTTTTAATTATTAACCACCAACTTTTCTTTAGGAAAACAATTAAAAAGTAGAAAAGAAAAACACAATTAAAATAAATTATTTTAATCAATCCTGCTTGCTTATTTCAATCATGATTAAAATTAATTATGTAGATTGCTTTGATTTAAATCGATCCACTCTGTCTGCCACCATCACCGTTTCTTCTTAGACTCTGGGATAGATAAGGCCTGATTGGGTCACATGGGGAGGAGATTTGGTTGAGTCACAAGTGGGGCTGAGAAGACCACTCATCCTTTAAAAGGCCAGCCTCCCTGTGGCAGGCAAAATAAGGAAGCTTGTGTTGTTACTATGAAGTATAGTTAATAAGTGTCCAGTGCTGTATTCTAGCACCTTTGACCAGCACTAAAAGTTACTTTGAATAGTTTTTATTTAGTGAAAGAAAAAAATATCTAAATTGATCCTTGCTTCTGTATTATTATTGGTCAACTACTGTAAAAACTGAATTCTAAATAAAATTTGCCTAGACAGGGTTTCTCAAACAGGGGTCGCCGCTTCTGTAGGGAAAGCTGCTGGTAGGCCGCACCGGTGTGTTTGCCTGCCCAGTCCACAGGTCCAGCCAATTGCAGCTACAACTGGCTGCAGATAGCTGCTCCGGGCTAATGGGAGTTGCTGGAAGCGACAGCCAGTACGTCTCTCATCCCGCCCCACTTCCAGCAGCTCCCATTGGCCTGGAGCAGCGATTCGCGGCCAGTGGGAGCCGTGATCAGCCGGACCTGCAGATGGGGCAGGTAAACACACTGGCCTGACCCACCAGGGGCTTTCCCTACAGAAACGGCAACCCCTGTTTGAGGAACCCTGGGCTAGACCATGTCCATATTCGCTTTCATCTCCTTTCCGTGAACATTTATATGAACAAAGTTTTGTTTGCTTGAATCTTTGGGGAGGATGCTATTATCACATGAATCCACTTGTTTGCACATGAATATGCTTATTTGTTCCTGAAATTTTTTGGCTATGGTACATTGGCATTGAGGCAAGTAATCAAATTAGTCACAGATGTGACTACGCCCTTCACAAACTGTTCTGTACACATATGCCCAAACACAGTTACTGTGCATGAATGTAACAAGAGAAAACTGACTGTGAAGTCTGTTGTAAACAGCTACCAGGAATGTATTATTTCCTGTGGGTTTTATTATATTTTTAGTCTGGGCCCACTTATACAAAACATACTGATCTGTCTTGTGGAACAAGGAAAGTAAGAGGTCTAGAATGTCCTAATTCCCTAGCCTTTATTATCTCCTGCTACTTGTCTCCCTGAGAGAATCTGGTACTAAGTGTACTCAGTGACTAAGAGTATGTGTACACTGCAATCAAAAATCTGAGGTGCCATAATGGGTCAGACTCAAGGTCTGTCTAGTCCAGTATCTGTCTCCAACAGTGGCCAGAATCAGATACTTCATAGAAAGGTGTAAGAATCCCACAGCAGAGAGATATGATCTAATTTCTGCATTCCATGATTTTTTCTATAGGAGCTGAAATGGTAAATAGGTGGCTTCCACTAAGGAGCAGGTCAAAGGTGCAGCTCGAGCTAATGTTTAGATAAACATAAGCTAGGGCTTAATGATTTATGCATCACAACTATTATTGATTTAAATATTCTATTGACTTCTTTTTTAACATTTTGAAACCTACAAATATTCACAGTTGTAATTTCCTGGTAATATTTAGCATGTAATAATCCAGCCCCCAAAGTAAAAGAAGCTCTATAAAAGGTAGAGGTATACTATATCACAGGTAAACTATATCACAGTGTAGAAAGTTACATAAAAATAAAGCATTATGCAGTTGGCTGGTGAAGCACATTAAAAAAAACATAGAAAATATTTCATTTCCCCATTTCAAATGTGTCTCGTGTTTTCAATTTCTTTTAAAAAGTCTTCTTGACACATGTCCTTTGAAAACAGAGTGGTAAATATGGCTAGTGCTAACAAAGGGACCTCTAGACACATGTCCTTTGTTAGGACCTGGTTAAATCTACACCAGCGGTCAGCAACCTCTGGCACGTGACTCTCCAGGGTAAGCATCTTGGAGGCCGGGCCAGTTTGTTTACCTGCCGTATTGGCAGGTTTGGCCAATTGCGGCTCCAACTGGCTGCGGTTCGCCATCCCAGGCCAATGGGGGCGGCGGGAAGCCATGGCCAGTACATCCCTCAGCCCATGGAACTTGCCAGAGCCGCATGCCAGAGGTTGCCAACCCTGGATTAGTCTTTTGATAAATACTCCATAACATCATAAAAATAAGGGATGTTGAGATGTCAAATTACTTGAGTGGACTTCTCTATTTCTGGCTCTATGAAGGAATGACCTGTGGGTGTAGCCTCAAAAAAACACATGTTCCTCTAGACTAATGGCTAAAAAGCTACTCCTCTTTCCTGAACAATGGAATGGGTTTCTGGCCTAGCCTCAATATTTTAACACAATTTCAAGATTTAGTCATGTAAAGTCATCTAACTGCAACTGTCTAACCTTGTATCTGCTCAACCAAATGTCAACATTTGCATTGGTTTCCTAGATCCCAGTTTGACTACCTAGGACTGGATTGAATTTTACCCTGGCATGTGAATTTTTCTCTCAGATATGTATTTTAAAGGTGAAAATAATTAGAAAATATATCCCAAAAGTAAGGAAGTTGTAATAATCAATTGGTAGCCTGAACATTTGAGAGCTGTAAAAGAGGAATTCTACAAAGAATAGGAAGGTTATATCACTTCTGTATTTGACACTGGTATCACCGCTGGAATACTGTGTCCAGTTCTGCTATTCACAATTCAAGAAAAATGTTGATAAATTAGAAAGAGTTTAGAATTAATAAAGAATTAATAAAGTGTTGGAAAACATGTTCTATAATGATAGACTCAAAGCTCAATTTATTTAGCTTAAAAAGAGAAAGTTAAGGGGTGATTGATTACAGTTTGTAAGTACCTATATGGGGTACAAATCTTTGATAATGGAATTTTATTCTAGCAGACAAATCTAAGAATGGCCATACTGGGTCAGACCAAAGGTCCATCTAGCCCAGTATCCTGTCTTCTCACAGTGGCCAATGCCAGGTACCCCAGAGAGAATGAAAAGAACAGATAATCATCAAGTGATCCATCCCATTGCCCATACAAAGGTATGGGCTAATCAAAGGTATAGCAAGATCCAATGGCTGAAGCTAGACAAAGTCAGACTGGAAATAAATCATACGTTTTTAACAATGATGGTAATTAATCATGGAATAATTTATCAAGTGTGGTGGTGGATTCTCCATCACTGGCAACTGATCAATCAAAATTAGATGTTTTTCCTAGGAGATATGCTCTAGTTTAGAGAGGAATTATTTTGGGAAAATTCTCTGGCCTGTGTTATGCAGGAAGGCAGACAAGATGATCACAATGATCCCTTCTGGCATAAGAATCTATGAATCTAGGACTCTGCAGAATCATCTGCACAATTCTCTCCCCATAACACTGAATGCTTTTAAAATACAAAGATATGTTTCTAAAAGCCATACAGGGAAGATTTTCAAAAACACAAATGGCAGTCCCATGCCTAACTTCTATTGATTTTCAATACGAGTTAGGCACCTTACTGCCATGTATGACTGAGAAAATCTTCCACTCCTGCCTTTAGGTGTTTGAAAAGTGCAGTGGATGGCACTAAAAACTGGATATTTGCTCCCTGCAGTCATTTAACTTTATCGTAGTATTCATATTTCTTATTCTAAATACAAGGAACAGATAAAATACTGTGAGTTAGAAAAGTGACTTTTTAATGGTGCCCTTATATACGTGTAACTATTGTACAAGATACAAGCATGTCTCAAAAGGGAGGGCCTTATGAACTGTTTTCAGTTAAGGAATTCCTTTGAGCTGGTTTCTCCCTTGTCCTCTCATAGGTGAGGAAGTGGGGGGAGTCCCCAAAGAGCTTTACCTCCTATATGGACCATATAAGCATTTGGCAGAATTGCAGTCCTTGGTCTTATTCAGGTAGGAACTCTGCCACCAGTGTTCCCTCTGAGGCAGTGCAGCTCTGTAGTACCCCTTACTATGAGTTGTGCCTAAGTTCCAGCTAGGAGTGTGCTTCCCAGTGCGGGAAGAACAGACATATGCTAGCTCTGCTTGAGCTAGTGAACTAAAAATAGCAGTGTAGCTAGGATGGGTAAAATGGGTGTCAGCTAGGATTCCCTAGGTAGATATTCAGGCTGTTAGCTCAAGTTGTCATCCATGGGATACTGGCTACATTGTTTTTTTTAGCAAGCTAGCTGGAGCAGAACTAGCACGTCTGTCTACTGGCTCTGGGAAACATGCTCCCAACTGTGGCATAAATATATTTGATGGGACATAAACTAGCCCTGGTTCATAATTTAGTTTCACTTAATTATTTATTTTACACACACAAAATGACCAATTTCAAGTTCAGCTGGAAGGAATACGTCATTCATGTGTTTTTTAAATTTCTCTTTAAAACGCTAATGATTTATCATTAGCATGTCTAAACAATAGAGGGCTATTTTCTCCCAATGTCATCTTCTGTCTAATTGAAAAAAATATTTCTTCATTTTACAGGTATTTCCCCCTCGACTCTTAATCTCATTTGTTTTCTTTAGAGTTTAACATTTTATGATCATAATGAGATATTCCAGGGTGTGTATTATGAACTAATAATGACACACCTAGGCGGTTCTGGCATTCAGTCTTCTGCCTTGTATCTAATAACCACCAGTGACTGTCATTAGTATACCATACTACACATCCTATTGTGTCTTTCCTCTTAAACATAAAACAAAATTAGAAACATACATGAACAAAGAAAGAAAAAAAGTTAAAAAAAAATAGTAAAAATAAGTCAGGAAATATATGTTCTTGGAGGGAATAATCAGACAAAATACTTGGAAAAAAACAAGCAAATGTGTTTGATGGAAACATCTTTACATTTACTGCCCTGGATTCTTCAGTACAGTCAGCCTCCTCTGTACTACTTAGGTGGTAGAAATGGGCTGATTTTTTTACTGTAAATGCTTACTGGTGAATCTTTAGGGGCAGGCCAAGGGAAGAAGGATGTGTGTGAGGGGCAGAGCATGGTCAAAAGGAATTCTGTTATACTGGCATCCAGTGGAGTAAATCAGAGTAGCTTCTAGGCTGCTATAACTGATGTTGGGACTGGGACAGAGCAGAACTGGGGAGTACCCAGCTCCCAGATGTAATAACTTAATCAATTAGTTATTTATTTTTATTACTTGCATTTTTCCATGTTTTTTTAAATGTAAAGAGACTTGAGCATATGAGAATCTAGACAGCAGTGAAATATTCATGATTGCATGACAATTACAGTTACTGAATTTTAAAAAATATAGTTGAACAAAATAAATGACAGCAACTTATTCACTAAGGCCAAAGTTTTAAAGAAATAGGAGCCTGAAGTCTATAACTTGGCAGCAAAACAATTGTATTTATTTTCAAAATGCTGAACACTGAGGAGCTCCTAATAAAGTCACTGTGAGTAGTGGCTGGTAGGGAAGGAGGGGACATTTTCAAAGTCACCAAACTGGAATTAGGTGCCCAACTCATAGCAACTTTAAATGGGATTTGGGTGCCTAACTGGCCTTTGTGCTTTGAAAATCTCCCTCTGGCTGCATTGGATCCAAAATCCAATTATTATTGTACTACTTGCATTTTTGTCTTTGGTGCAAGATGCTGGTTGCTCGAACCTTTTGAAAATCAGATGACTTACTTAGCTGTGTAAATAAAGGTGTAGGCACCCATTTTTGAAAAAATTTACCTTGTATTTTCTGTGCAATCTATGTTTTAAGGGACAATTTGTTATATTCTCAGATTTCTCTTTGGATAATTTCCTTTTAATGTAGGAGCTGAATACTTCATTTCCCACACACTGCTGGAACATGGTAGGCATATTCACATCATACCACCATCACCTGAAAGTTGTGTTTGCCTACCTTGCCATTATAATTAGGAGAACTGCATGAAGATTTAACCATATTCAGTTTATAATAGTTTGACAAATGTCCTACTTTCATGTTACTATAGTTAAAATGAATTGCTTTGAGACTATTTTGGTAGACTAGCTTGTATATCCCTGATCTACCTTTGGGATTCCAAGGTAGCAAGATATCTTCAACTTACACAATGTTTTTCATAGCAAAATGCCCTAAAGCAACAACTGAGATACAGGAATTGTAATAACCAAAGACCACAGTGAACTACTACATTTTTTAGTTACAGCTAAAACTAAACAGCAAGATTTCTTGCTTTCCTAATAACCTTGGGCAGGCAAACATACAAGTGGCAAAACAATAACTGTTGGATGCTGAATCTAAAATGTCCAGTAATTCTATCCTTAGTTAGGATTTTTAAAAATTGACACTAGTTTGGACTTTTTGAGGTGTGAATTGCAGCATGCACTAACTGCACTGTAATTCCCCTATGTGGATGCTGCTGACACAAACTAAGAACTTATCTTCACTAATGGTGTAAGTCAAACTATGTTACGCTACTCCAGCTACATGAATAACATAGCTGAAGTCAACATATCTTAGGTTGACTTACCCAGCATCTTCACTGCACTGCATCAATGGGAGATGCTCGCTGGTCAACTTACCTTATTCTTCTCGGGGAGCTGGAGTACCACAGTCGACCAGAGAGCACTCTGCTGTCAATTTAGAGGGTCTTTAGTAGACCCGCTAAATTGACACCCACTGCATCAATTGCAGCAGCGTTGATCTCCCCAATAGTGAAGACAAACTCTAAGAGGTACCTATGTTAGCCTGGTCCTGTTTTAAAGAAATCTTTGTTAATGTGAACTAGATACCTTTTAGTTAGTACCAGCATCACAACCAGGGCTTGGCGCTCAGATCTAGTGATCAGAGCAGGAGTTGGGTCAGGAGTTGAACCAATGGTCAGACCTGGCATTGGGAGTCAAATCAAGATTCAGAGCTGGAGTTGGAGATCATAGGCAGGGATCAGGTATAGGTCAGGAGAGCAGGAGCAATACAATGAAATACATACTAGGGACAAGTCAGGAAAGCAGGAATCAGAGAAGGCAGTGTCCAACATATAAGCCAGCCAGGAATTCATCTAGCTGCACAGGCAATTTCTGGTGCCTCCTTCTGGCTTAAAGAGTGCAGCTGTATCAATCATTGGGGCCAGGTGCTTCTCTAATCAGGACACCCATAGGCAGTGCCTCTGGTGGGGCCAGGGTTCCATTAGCTATTTAGCCCAATAGTTACCTCTAATTTGGGATGCAAAAGATAGCTGTAGATGTGAGTTTCTTGATCCTAGCAACATCCCTGGGCGGGAGTTACACTGTGGCATGCTAGTGTGTGCTGCCATTCACATCCCACCATTTGAACTGAGGGGCTGCATAGACAAGGTCAATCTTAGGATAGATTATGCTTTTAAAATTAAAACAAATGCTTTACATTAGAAAATCACCACTTTTAGACACTGAAAAAAGTTTCCTAATGAATATGGAAAGGAGGGTGTGTAGTTCTTTGTCATTTAATATATAACAGGTAAATTATTGGATATACTCAATATTACATCACATGAAGACAGTGACTAGTATGGCAAAGCATCAGTATCTTGATCCTACAAAAGTCAACAGGAATTCTGCAATGGACTTTGTGGGAACTGGATCAGGCTGTCTTACAGCCAACAGCAATGTTAGTTGTGGTGTCTATCAATCAAGAGGTAAAGGCCAAACAAGGGCCTTAAAGACAGGTTGGGTTCATGCAGAAGCTGATTTCTTGCCTGGAATGGTTAAACAAATGTGATAACATTGAAAGTGTCATACTGTTAAAAATCATAATAAATATATAATTTGTAGAGAAAATAAATCAATGTGCCTATATCTGGGGTACGCTTTAGGGGATTTAGCCCTATCTTCATGTGTGTTTGTCAAACACCCATTGCAATAGAGCACGTCTCTTGATTGGAGCCTCATGTATGACATTTGGAAACAAACACACTTGCATGTATTTGTCTGTTACAGCTATCCCCCTATTCCATTTTGTTTCTTACAGCTGTCACCATACTCCATTTTGTTTTTGTTCTCCTCCTGTGGCTGCCCTGCCCTGGCTGTTAAAGTGTTTACCAGGGCCACTGCCCTTCTCAAAGGGAGGGCCCCTTAAGTTGTTTAACAAGAGCCATTGCCCTTCTCAAAGGGATGGCCACTTGTGCTGCATGCTAAATGGGACCACTGCCCTGTTCAAAGGGTTAGTCCTGTTATCACCTTGTTGAACCTGGGCTCAGTGTAGGGCAAGCAATGTCCAGAGCTGCAAGACCTATTGTGTTTTTAAGATCCTGGGCATGAGTCATAGGCCTCATGTGCTTTTGAGTCACCTATTGCAAGGGACTCTGCCCAGACATGTTTCTCTGCTCACCTGCCTGGTTTTTCCCTGTGCCTCCTCTCCTGTGACAGAGGGAGCCTATCAGGATTACTGGCGGGAAACTGCCTGAGTTTGCCTTTAAAAACAGACATTTTTGGAACAAACATCAGAAAGGTTCCTGCATTGCTGCCTGGTCTGAACAGCCAGGTGTTCTGGGGGGTCCTTTCTGTGCTCTCGTTTTACTTTTTTAAGCGTACCCCCGTTTTCTGAAATCCCCCCCACGAAGAACAAATTGCTACCTGAGAGATCTCCTGATTATTGAGACTGTACCGAGCCCTCCTTGTTTCTTCTGATGTTGCTGCTGCTTCTGCCTTTGCTGCTGCCTTGGGGACTGGTAAGAATCCCTCTGTGAAACTTTCTCTACTTTTCTTTTATTATTTTAGCTGCTGGCTCTGTTTCCCCAGCACACAGACTCAAGCTAAACCTTGGTCTGTGTCTTAAAACCTCTCTTAAACTCCGCAGCGCTTTGCTGCTAAAAATAAGTTTGTGCCGCTGCTAAGCTCTGCTCCTGTGGGCTTTGCCTCGGGGCTCCCTGCTTTCAGCTGTATCCCTTGGCTTCAGCCACCATCCCTTGGCTTCCTTGGGAGCTGTATCCTGGGCACATACCACTCTGCACTTTGTAACCTCCCCATAGCATAAGGTGCACCATTGGTCTTGGTTTTTTTAGTTCAATAAGTCATAGTTTGTTAAAATTGTAGAGCTTGTAAATTTCACCTGCCTTGTTATAGTTTACTGTTTTGTTGCTCCGTATAGTTGCTTGTTATAGCTTTGCTTAGAATTGTGATATTTGTTGTTTTGCCTAGTCGTTAGTTAAGATAGATAAGGTTTTTGCTGCTTAAATTCATCTTCCCGCTGTCCCGATCTCTCCCTGAACTTTCCCGTGTCTGTTTTTCCCCCGCTCCAATCTCCCCCTGTGTGCTTCTCCGTGTCTCCCCATTAAAACCCTTTGCTGCTTTTCCCCCCGCATCTGCACTCTCCAAACTTCCCAACTCCTTGCGGCTCCCCACCCCCCGCGTCTGCATCACCCTCCGAACCTCCCAAACCCCTTGCTGCTTCTCCCCCTGTATAACTTCCCTAACCCTTTTGCGCTTTTTTTCTTTGTTTTTGGTGTCCGCTTGTTGCTTAAACCTCTCTCTAGCCCTTCTTTACACTTCTCCACTGCCCCTCCCCTACCGAAGATCACCATCACGCTGCTCCATTGTCCTTACCCTGCAGGGCTTCAGAGTCTCTCGCTGCTTCCAGCCGCACTCTCCTCTCATCAGTTGCCACTAATCATTCACTCCCCTCCCCCTCCTGTTCCTTGACAGATTATCTGCTATCCTAGCCTCACAAATTAAGTCATTACTTTTCTTTTATACTGTTACATTGCATAAGTTCACTTATATTCACATTTTACTTGTAATTATAACATCCCATTGGTTGCTTCCACTTTTCTGATATACTTTGTATTTACATTGATACCATTGTGTTACATTGTGTATAGGCCACTAACCACTTAATACATTCTATCTAAGATTGTTGACCATTTTATATAGAAGCTACCATTTTATTTTGCATTTCTTTTTGATACACTTATTGACTGTACTGTATCCTATTGTGCTGAACCACACTTACTGTACCCCACTGTTAGAACTCCCTATACTGTTCAATAAGAACCCCCCCATCATTGTCTATTGTAAACACCCTATACACCCCATCCCATCATATTTCATTGTTAAATTCCCATCACTTCCTTTTTCCTTTATTAAAGAAATTAATTGGCACCCCACCTGTGTGGTAATTGCTCCCCAAGATCCCATATACCTGCTGGCAGGGACAGTATTTTGAATAGTCAGCCAACTAGATCACTATATGTGTTTATATGACTGTCAGATGTAACACTGTATATACCTCCTTGGAAAGTCTAAAACAATTTTTTCCAAAGAGCAGGGTGCACTCCATTGCAGGGAGGGAAAGGACTATCCTGGGGTCACAGAGGATACAAAATTTTAATTAATGGACAGGAAATTATGATACATGGCAAATAACAATCCTTTATTTTTACAATAAAGATGTTTTAAACCATTTAGAAATCCTTTTGCTGCTACTATTTGTAGGTCATCCAAAATAGGTGTATAATTGGAGGCAAACCAAACAGTACTTCTGTCACTATCACAAGTAACACAAAAGCGCTGCAATGCAGTACTTCTGGGAATGGTGTTACATTTGTACATCAGCATTGCAAGATGTTCCTCCCACAAACAGGGAATAGCACTGAAAGGGAATGTTGAATCAGACACATTGGGGCATGAGCATTCCCTCTTGAGATTCTGTGCTATCACAGAGAAAGTGCGGTCCCCTGGGAGTAGTGCAAGATACTGGGCCTTTGCACTTCACATTTTCTGATGGTTATTTTCTCTATCATATTTTAGAACTGATCAAAACTAGTTGTTATTTCACTTCTGATTGGCTAAAAATGTTTGAAAAAAAAATCTCCTTTTGCCATTCAAATTTCAAGGACATTTAAGTTATTTTAATAATTGATTGAAATGTATTATATAATACATTTCAGAATCCAGTTAACAATTTTCCTTCCAATTTATTTTCAAGGAAAAATAAACTAGCCAGTGAAAAATCATCACTGTCTAAGCTAAGCGGTGGTATCTATCAATCTATGCAAACTAAAGGCAGTGCTCATTCTTAATCATTTATATTAAACAACATTTCATTCGGTTTCCCCTGAAAAACAGATCTTCACTGTATCCAAGAAAGAATGGATTAAATTAAAATGCCAAGAATTTTTTTAAGAATTGCTTTGTATTTACTTGTACATCAGCATTTTAACAGACACTGCAAGGCACCACTTTAAAAACAAAACAAAAATATATCACTCTACAGTTGTTGAATGTCCCTACATTGCACTCCATGGGTATCCCAAGAACTGTGGACTTTCCCTCCAGATCTCAGAAGGGCAGCAGGATGGACAAATCTATCTATCCTTTGTCCTCTCATATAAACCTACTTCTCTGATGGTTGCATTAAGGATCCATCATCTGAAACTCATTGCTTCCTTTTCTTTCTATCTGTACTTGAGTCAAACACTCAATGCACCAGAAAATGCAGTTTGGCATTTGGGAAGTCTGCACAGTGTTGGGGAAAAGACCACCACCAGTTGATTTTGGTTCAGACAGCCTGAGGTAACCTTTATTGATAAAACAAAACTACAAGATTCCAAGTACGCATACAGGGAGAGCCAGCGTAACCTCACGCAAGAGGTAGGCTGCTCTGCCCTTCACAATTTTCACCAAGCTTATAAAGGTTAAAACCGCAAAACGTCATATCGATTACACAAGTTATTTGCCTTTTTTTGGTAATTAATGTTGCAAATCAGCAGGTTATTTACTGTAAGTTTAGCTTGGGGTATTTCCAGTTATTGTTAATTATGCTGATTGTTTTATGACCCCTTGGTTGCAATTACATATTGCAAAAGCATTACCATATAGAATATTGCAAATTAGCAAGCTATTTCAACAGATATCCTGTGTTTTGGGCAGTGTTGAGCTGGTTATCTTGTGACCCCTCCTTTTGATCTACCTTATGCAAGCAAAGCTACTCTGTTTGCCTATAGCTGAACTGGCCTCCAAGGGACCCCTTGTCCCCTCCTAGTTCCTCTTTTGTTAGTGTTCCATACCCTGCTTTCCTCATATCTAGTTTCTACACACCCAGTGCCACAGTAATACAAGTTTCTTTGAGAACTAAAACCATGGCTTTTATTTTGCATTTATTTAGCTTGCATGGGCCTGTAAACTAATAAAGCTAAAAGCATATAATTGTTGCAATATTATATGTTAAAATCACAGATGCTTATATCAATGGCAGGGCTCTGCAGCAGGGACTGACAGTTTACTATTTCAGTCAAGGCCCTGGTACAGTATCTGACCAGTGACAGCAACCTCCAAAAGGCTTTGGTGGCAAGACTAGATCCCATATAAACAGTTGCAAAGCTCTATCCAATGAGATGGGGGGGGGTATGTTCCCTTACATTCCCTCCTTTTGATGCCTCTTATGGCATCAAACTTTTTAACTTGGGTTATTAAGGTCTCAATGTCGGTGTCCCTAAAGTCTTGATTTTTGAAATAAGAAGGGTTATTATTATTTTTATAAATTGGGGAAACTAGGGCTAATGATTGTGGGGGAACGTGGGGTAAAATTCGGGCAGAGGCAATAGGTTCTATAGCAGCAGAAACAAAGACATATAGAGAATAATAGTCCTTCCCCCAACAGAGCCCACAGGAGATACTCATGAGCATAGGATGGCTGGAGGACCTTTGTAATTTGGCAAAGGACATCTGTTTCCACACAAAGAGTAATGAGTCTGTGGGCAGTCTGGAAAGCATTTAGCTCGGCTTGACACATGTTTTTGAGGATATGGAACTGGTTTTATAATTGGGACATCTTCTGGATCTCCGGTAAAAGAGGTAGTAACGTATACAATTGATCTGGTACTATGGATGCCTAGTCAAAGGGAATCTGAAATTGTAAGGAAACCTGGTATGATTTATCTGCGGGCCAGTGTATAGTGTGAGTGCCTGAAGCCATGACTAGCTTGAAAGCTTGAGAGATAGCTCAGTAGTTTGAGCATTAGCCTGCTAAACCCAGGGTTGTGAGTTCAGTCCTTGAGGGGACCATTTGGGGGAACTGGGGTAAAAAATCTGGGGATTGGTCCTGCATTGAGCAGGGGGTTGGACTAGATGACCTTTGGAGGTCCCTTCCAACCCTGCCAAAAAAAAATGGAGTTAACATAGACACAGCTATTATTGGCCTGAATGAGAGTTTTGGAGGCAAGAGTTGTTATGCATCCCTTGCCTTCCCAACATACATGTTGATGCACAGTGAAAATTTTTTTTTCAGGATTGAGCTTTCATATGCATTGGAGCTGGGGAGGTTCTAAAAGCCAAAAAGTCCACAGGTTACTGAGCCCCATTCAAAGATCAGGCATTATTTCCATGGCACCAATAAGGAATCGGTTAGGGCAGTGGGGTGATTTTATTTCCCATACGTCCCAGTGGACCACCCTGTGCCACATACAACCTCCCCAAGCACCTGGGAGGATTCGGTAAGTGGAGGCCCACACTCCTTTCACAGGGCCATAAGCCTGGAAGGAACACTGTGAGCGCCAACAATTCCACCCCGAAAACTTTTAAGTGTGTCTTCATGTCCATAAACCAGGTGGCACGCCCAAGGCGTTTGTGAGGGCAGTGGGCCAGGTTTGGTGCTTGAGGTCTTCTTGGATGGAGGCTAGCTGAACATTAAGGAAATCCTGTACCTTGGAGCAAGCATGTTCCCACTGCAATGCCTTCCCAGCCTCCATAGCGCGAATGATCGTCTGTTTGAGCAAATCCTGGGTAAAGACACTAAGGGTGGAGATTACATGTAATTCACCTACCCCAGCCCGGACCCCAGGCACCTGTGCCCCGGAAATAGGTCCTGTGGCCCTTTCTAACTGTCCTAATCTACTTTTATGCTGTTGGGCCTTATAGATATTTTAAGCAGAGGCGGCACTGTTAGCCCCTTTCCATAGGGTATCTGTGATATCTTTTTTTACGAGATGAGTGGCTTCAAGCCTGTTGCTGTAGTAACCTGAGGGCAGCTCCTTGGGAACAATTAGGGTAGGTAGCAGCAATTTGGAAATGTGTTAAGGGTAAGGAAAACTCAATAGTTTACAAAGTAGCATTAAGTATGGTTCATTTAAACCCTGCAGAATTCCAAAACACAAAACTAAACAAAAAAACAGTCCAAAGTTGTGGCTGCAATAGGGCAGTCAAGATCAGAAGAATGGTAAAAAACTTAAATCTGTTTTGGTAACAAACAGCAGATAAAAACTGTAGTAAGTACCCCACACTAAGCCTTAAGGTGGCTCTGTGTAATCAACGGTCATGTTGCCAAAGGGAAGCCAAAATGGATTGTGTTTTCTGTTTTAGATCAACATGTATTCCAAGGCAGAAGTTAAAAAGGTAAAAGCCATTAAAACTTAGCCTGGCTATAAAACAAATACAGGAAAATATGGGGAGTAATTTGAGTAATTCCTCAGTTTTACCTACATCAGCAAAAATATTTGTAAAAACAATTTATTCAAATATTTAAATGTTTTAATTGCAAGACTTGACATTGGACAAGGTCACAGACCCCATCCCTTGAACATCAGAGGCTAATGAGGCTTTCACTCAGGTTAAGCATGTTCTGGCCCGAGCATTAGCACTGGGCCTCCCTGCTTATTAAAAAAAACCCTTTACTCTCTATTGTCATGAAAAGGATGAAATGGCCCTAGGGGTCCTCACGCAAACCCACGGAAATAAGCAGAGACCCGTTGCATATTTTAGTTCCTCTTTGGACCCAGTAGCTGATGGCTTCCCTCCTTGTCTTAGGTCTGTGGCTGCTGCGGCGGCTCTTGTAGAATCTTCCGTTACCCTTGTGCTGGGCAGCCCCTTGATTATTGCAGTTCCCCACGCTGTTACTGCTCTCCTCACTAAGGGGAAAACTCAACATCTCTCTAACTCCAGGCTCACTAAATACGAGATGCTTCTTTTAAATGCATCTAATGTTACCTTAACTAGGTGTCCTATGCTTAACCTGGCCTATACACCCTGCATTTTGCAGCTAGCGAGTGGGACTTCAGACCTGTATTCGTCTGTCCAAACTGTAAACGTCAACCTCTCTCTGAATCTCCTCATGGATGTCTAACCATCAGGTCAAGTTGAACATAACTAAAACAGAGCTCTTGATCTTTTCCCAAGCCCATCCTGCTACCTCCCTTCTCAAGCAAAACAAGTATACTAGCTACAAAAAGATAGATTTTAAGTGATTGTAAGTGATAGAAAACAGATCAAAGCAGATTACCTAGCAAATAAACATAAAATGCAAACTAACTTAATATACTAAATAGACTGGATATGAATATCAGATTCATACCCTAAGTGATTAAACAAGCAGGTTTCAGATTCTTAAGGGGCAAGCTGCACGTGCTTACAGCTTGAAATCTCCAAGTGTTCCATTCACAGGCTAAAAATCCCTTTAGCCTGGGTCCAGCACTTCCCTCAGTTCTGTCTTTGTTCCTCAGATGTTTCCAGGAGTCTTCTTGTATGGGAGTGAAGAGCATCAGATGATGTCACTCCCCTCTTTAGATAGATTTTGCATATGGCAGAAACCCTTTATTTCAAAGCTTAGTTCCCAGACCGGTCTGTGAAAAACACTGACATCCCAAGAGATCCAGAGATACGTGGTCACATCACATGTCTTTGTAGAGTCTTAGCAACCATTACTCAGATGCTATCTGTAGCCTCCTCAGGAAAGCTCCCCAGGTGGGAGATAAGCTTCTTCTAAAACCTATTATTTTCCTAATGGCCCATTCCACACCCACTGTCTTGAATGAAAATATCTTGTCACCCAGGCATAATACATATGAAATACAGATACATAGTCAATATTCACAACCTCAGATACAAAAGTGATAGATGCATACAAATAGGATAATCATATTTAGCAAATCCTAACCTTTCCAATGACATTTCACATGACTTATCTTATATAAAATACATCATAACCAGACATGCCAAACCCATGAAAAAATGCAGAAATTGAGCTTGGTTTTCTCTTAATTAGCTTGTTGGCTAGTTTTTTTACTTGTAGCTCGTTACTTGCTTGTCTTGTAGCTTGTTGCTTGTTGTAGCTTGTTATTTCTTTTTTTTTTTTTTTTTTTGATCAGCTCCTGGTGAGCAGGGGCAAGGGGCAAGCAGGAGCAAGGGAGGGAGAGAGTCAGGGGTGCACAGCGGTCCCACCACAGTCTCAGACTGCACGCCAGGGGAGATCTAGAGTGTTGGAGTTGTTAGGGATTGGCTTGTTTTGGCCTTGTTTTGAAATGGGATTAGCTTGATTTCTGATTTATTGTGAAAGTCGGGGAGGTTGGCAACTATGATCATAACTATGTCATAATCATATTATAATAATATTGCTATGAAGAATATGGGGTGCAGTGTCACAACATGGATATCATCTTTAACTCAGATATCTCACACCTAGGCTATATCTAAATCTTGCCGATTCTTTCTCCATAACATGTCTAAGATACGGCTTTTCTTATCATCCACACAGCTAAAACTCTTGTCCAGGCTCTAATCATCTCACATTACGATTACTACAACATCCTTTTCTCTGGTGATGAGAAATGCAATTTTGTCTTGCTCAGTTCCAGTCAGAACGCTGCTGCAAAGATCATATTCCTAGCTCTTTGCTTCAGGACCAGATTAATCTTTTGTGGGCCCTGGCGCCCAGACTGTGGTCTCACTCATGCTCTTCCCCAAGGCCCCACTCCCCACCTCTTTCCCCCAAGGCCCTGCCAACTGCTTGTACAGGGTGTAGGGAGCGGAGGAGACTGAGAAGGGGGTGGGTGGGCAGAGAGGAGCGAACAGGCGAAGGAGCGGAGAGAGGCAAAGAGGAGTGAGTGGCAAGCAAGGGCTCAGGAGGAAGAGATCAAGTGGGGATGGGGACTTGGGGTGGAGCGATGGGGTGGAGCCACAGTCTTGCTGCTGGGGCCCCTTCTGAGAAAGAGCCCAGCACCCTGGCACTATTGGTGACACTGTAAACCCGATAGTGCTTTGCTTTGACTGTCACTTCTCTCTTTGCATCATTCCACTGGATCCCTCTTTTCTATCACATCAAACGTAAGCTGCTTGTCTTCACCTTTAAGGCCTTTCACAGCCTATCCTCACCTTACCTGTCATCTCTCATTCACTAAAGAGATGTTGACTACCAACTCCAATCAGCTCATATCATGTACAACCAACCTCAATCATGTACTTGTTGTACTTTCAAACAAACAGCTTTGTGCTTTCTGCCATACTGCCTCTCATGACTGGGAAGAGCGCTCCATAGACCTCTGCAAAATTAATACATTATTCTCCTTCAGAAACCTTCTCTGCCATGATGCCTATAATAAGCTTAGCAAGAGCTAAGCTACTGGTATGCTGAATCACTGCCTATCATGCTGACCGATACTGACTCATTGTTTCCTCATACTCCCCCAGTCTGTCTGTATCCATCTATTGTCTCTTGTCTTAGATTGTAAGCTCTTTAGGGTAGTGCCTCGCATATTGATATCCTGGGCTATATCAGGAGCTTCTAGTCACTATTGTAATAAATGTAAGTAAACACTTTTTTCAACCTGATGAGCATGGAGGTTTGGGGACCATGGTGGGGGGAGTGAGCCAGGTGGATCTGATCCTCTGCAGATGTACTGGAAAACCCCTCGGCTTTGTAGAAGAGGGGCAGCAGCAGCAGAATACACTGCAGCCTTTCTGTGGCTGTGGAGTCATTCTGCTGGCACTGTATGGGATGGCTGAGGGTGGAATTCTTTACCTCATCAGTCCATGTAGACCTTGCTTGTGTAGAGCTTATTTATTACTGTTGCTGAGTGGGGGCAGGATTTTGCCCTTACTATTCTTTATGACGACTTTATCAGGAACATGTTCGGTCATCTGAAGAACGGCATTTTATTAGTCATTATAGCCACTGTGTTGAATCTGTTACCAGTTTTCTACAGTTAGGTTCAATCAACAGTAACAATCACTTGGGCAATGAGCTGTGTTGAATAAATGAAGAGGGTATTGTGTGCTACAATACATTACTTTTTAAGAAGAGTGGCTCTCATTTTCAGGTCAAATTTTGTGTAAGTGAAAATATGTCACATTTAATCAGAGAGTGTTATGGTTCGAATAATATTTCAGCCACCAGCAGCGTACAGTTTTTATTTTCATGTAGGGACATTCTTCGGTTGTAGAGTGATTTTTTTTAAAGTGATGCCTATTAGTGTCTGTTAAAATGCTGATATACAAGTAATTACGAAGCAATTCTTAAATTTTTTTTTTAATTTCAGCAGTTTTGTCTTGGATACAGTGAAGCTCTCTTTTTCAGGGGAAATGGAAAAAAATGTTGTTTAATATAAGTGATTAAGAATGAGTACTGCCTTCTGTTTGCACAGATTGAAAAATACCCTCCCCCCCATTTAGCTTAGACAGTGATGATTTTTCACTGGCTAGTTTATTTTTCCCTTGCTAATAAATTGGAAGGAAAAGTCTACAAAAGTCTCTATTCAGTTAAGGTATGGCATTTACTGAAGACACACATACAATAAGAAATATTGGGCAGGATCCTAGACGTATGCTGATTAACACTAGCTGAGAATCTACAGTAGTTCATTCATTCCGGAGCTTTGCTTCAGCTGTCTACCTCTGTGTTTACTTAAAGTGGGCAAAGCTTTATGAACTGGCTTCTGAATTGTATTCTATAGTACATTTCAATCAATTATAAAATAACTTAAATGCTCATGAAAATTAATAAATGGTAACTTGAGTGACAATAAGAGAATTTTTTAAACACTTTTAGCCAATCAGAAGTGAAATAGCAACTAGTTTTGATCAGTTCTAAAATATGATTTTGAAAAAGACTATCAGAAAATGTGCTTTAGTTTCAGTGGCAGCCTGGTGCCTATAGAATAGTAGCAGATATAGATCGTTGCTGGATTCCATCTGCTGTTATTGGACATCTGCGGGTTGTAATCTGCTGCTATGATGGTTACCGCATTACAGATTTTCATAGACTCCTATACTGAAAGCATTAAATTGGCTGTCTTTAAGCAATAGACCCTCTTCAGAACCATTATTGATAAAGCTTGTATTACAGTAACACCTACAGGACCAAATCAAGAAATAGAGCCCTATTGTGCTAGTCACTGTACAGACACCTAATAAAAAGGAAGTTGCTGCCCCAATTGCTCACAATCCGGCTTATGATAAGAGCCAAGGTGTGTGTGTGTGTGTGTGTGTTGCGGGGGTGAATGTGTGGGGGTGGCTGAGACAACAGGAAGACAAGCAGGTTATTTTTACATTAAGTAGAGTCCTCAGCACACCACCCACCTACCCATTACCATTTGTGGTGCTTTGTAGGTTTGGCAGCTGTCCTGACTGCTAAGGAAGGATTTGAAGCACATTAAGATGGTGAATGTAACAACCTTTCCCGGGGAGAGTCTAAAAGCCCAAAGAACTCCAGCTCACACGGATACTTACGTGGCTGCCAGGGTCCATTCTGCAGAGTGGGAAGCATAGAAGCCTTGTCTCAAGCTAGGGGTCACAGGGCTTCTAGACTTGTTGGTGTGGATCTGTGAGGCTAAAGCCAGGGCTTCCAGGCTCCTAGGTCTGTGGGAGGAAGATGTAAGCCCTGGAATATCAGACCTAGGTAAGTCCATGTGGTAGACATGGACTGGAGCCATAGAATGTGGAAGCACAGGCTCCTTAGCAGTCTGCCCAGCAAGCTGGCAGGAAACCAGGCTGGTTTTCCATTAAAGCCCTCTCTGTGGTTCCTCAAAAGTTCTTTGAACCTGAAACATTTCCACAAAACAAGTTGATATCAACAAATTGGCATTTTCCAATGAAAAACCATATAGTCAGGAGTTTTTGTTGGAGAATTCAGAAGACAGGTTGAATTGTACAGATATTCTACAGAAAACAGCAGCAAAATGTGGACATGGACTGGATGTGTGGTTCTATGGGAAGAGATAAGACAAAAGGTGATACTCAGTATATGACTTTCAATGTCTTACATTCTCTCTTCCTTTTCTACCCTTAACTTAGGGCCAAAAATTGCAAGGAGTTCAGCATCATCCACTCCCGTTGATTTTAATGGGAGTGGAGGTCTTTCGGCATCTTTTATGAGGTGCTTGGCCCCACACACAATTGGGCCCTATTTGCTCAGTTGTATAAATCTGGGTGTACCTTTCATTCCAACTCTTAGCAGTTGAACCATTTGATAGCTTCTCATTTGATTCATAGGGCTGTTTTCATTAACATCTTTGATTTGTTTTATATCTGCTGTCTGGCCTTCCCTCTCATTGTATGATACTTTGTGAATCAGTGGATCATGTCAAAAGAGCTTTAATTTTTGTAAAGGATCTACTTGTTTTTGATCTGTGAAGTGAAGTTAATGCATACATGAATGTAAGCTTTGTTTAGAAATATTTTTTTTCTTGAGGTCTTTTGGATATGATATATTTTTTAAAATTCTTGTTCTGAAATGGCACTGGATAATCATAAAATTTTATGGTCAGTATATTATTAAAGGTCATTAATATATTGTATTATGATGCTATATTATTAATAAGAGCCCATCTTAGAAAAAAAGCTGGTTATTCACATTTTGGCATTTGCCTAATTCTTAGCACTTAGATCAATTGGTATGTTTTGACATATTTTGTACTTTTTTTCAAGTGATTTTAAGAAATATGATGAAATATAGAATTCCACCTCATCTGATACCAGTTTTCTGATAGAGAGGAAATTTGAAATGTTCTTGTTTTTTTGGCTGCCCGAAGAAAATTTCTTGATCAGAAAAACTAAAAAAATCCTAATCTATGGACCAGATTCACCATTCATTCTTTCTGCTTTGTGCTGCTCCAGTCAGGCAAAACAACCATAAACCTAGTGTAACTAACTGGTTAAACTAGGTTTATGCCTGTTTTGCATCAACAGATTAAAAAAAAAAAAAAAACAGTCAGAACCTACTGAAAAATCTAGCCCATTGGACATGGGTTCTAAGGTTGACTCTACCACCAATTGGCTGTACAAGCTTGGGAAACTCACCTACAGCAAATTTTTCAAGAGTGGCCTATAATGTTGTGCACTTCATAGTTTTGTTGCTTAACTTGAGGACACTTACCCTAAAGAGGCCTAAAGTTTAATTTTTCAGAGGTGCTGAGTAATTGCAGCTCCAATCAAAGTCAGTGAGAACTATGGGAAAATTAGGTCCTAATTCTATGTTTCAGTCAAATGGATATAATATTACCTACCTTTTCGTAGTGATGGAAGGCGTTCTGAGATCGGAAATATAATCTCACCCTTTTAAAAAAAAACAACTTAATTTTGGATCATTTATCTATCTCCTATCTCCAAAGATGAATTTATGTCCCTTTTCTAACTATTAATTTTAAGTGTAATGGAAATTTAATTTTTATTTGTATAATTTCATCATGATCATTTTCCACTCCAATTCAACACAGACAATATCTATAGTGATAAGATACCTATAGTGTTCCTATTCCAGTTCTATGAGATTGGCATTAATATATATAGAGATATACCTGTCTGTTAAAGGCGGGCAGGGATGGCTCAGTGGTTTGCGCATTGGCCTACTAAACTCAGGATTGTGAGTTTAATCCTTGAGGGGGCCACTTAGGGATCTGGGGCAAAATCAGTACTTGGTCCTGCTAGTGAAGGCAGGGGGCTGGACTTTATGAGCTTTCAGGGTCCCTTCCAGTTCTATATTAAGACTATTGAATTTCAAGCAAAATGAGCAAAAAAAAAATATGAATCAGCATGTCCTGTTTCTTACAATGGTACTGTAAAAGGCTCCATGCTACAGCATCTCAAAAGAGATGCTCATTTTCCCTCAGATTGCCAGCTCATTGAAAAGACATGCTCATTAGTATTCTGTAGTCTTTTATAGTATTGATTTTAATAATCATTAACCATCAAGATTTACTATAGTGTTTATTAGGCTATCAATAACTTCAAGGGAACATGGTAAGTCTTCTCTGGTGGCATTTGTATTAGAATTCAGACCTTTAAGGGCATTCCTGCCTTCCAGAAACAAACAGATTGATTTTTTTCTGAGGGTTTATCTACACTTAAAACACCACAGAAACACAGCAGCAGCGCCCCAGCACCACTTCAGTGTAGACACTACCTACGCCCATGAGAGAGGGTTCTCCCATTGAAGTAAATAATCCACCTCTCTGAGAGGAGGTAGCTAGGTCCTTGCATTGTCTACACCATGGGCTAGTTCAGTGCAGCTGTGACTCTTAGGAGTGTGGATTTTTAACACCCCTGAGAAACATAGTTATGCTGAAGTAAATTCCCAGTGTACACCAGCCCTAAGATACAACATGTATTAACCTTTGCCCTTCTCCCATTGACTCAGAGAACACTTCCTTTTTACAACCTCAGCTATATTTTCCTGTTCTTCCTATAGCATTCCTGTTAAAATACTTCTTATAAATCTTGACCCATAAAATAATATTACTCTATTTCACATTTTTGTGTGCTTCTGCAGATGAAACTATTTGCAGTTTGAGAGTAAAATATATTGCTATAACTGTAAAAAGGAATAAGGTGGTAAAGAAATGTTCCTTTCTACTTTGTGTGCACGTGTATTAATGAGATAATATTGACTAATTCTTTTTTGATACTGTAGGATAATCCTTTCTAAAGGACATCATCAGTTACATCTTGGTTGTAGGTTAAAATACATCTTAAAATACAGTTGTGAAAGAAAAAGTGTACATGAAAGTTTGGTAAATTCAGTGGGGAAGAAGGAATCTTTAAACTGACATCCAGAATCCTTATTTACAAATGGGTTACATATGATGAAAGTACTGCAACTCCTTTACTGCTTCATTAATGGACCTCTGGGCTTGACTTAATATCCAGGTATTCAAAGAGTAATCAGTTCTACAAGTTTTATCCTCTGGTCAATTTCAAGCAACGGGTCACAGCAGTACAAATATTCTGAAGAACTGTGCTAGAAATTATTGTTTTGAAATGACCAAAGCTGCTCAAGAGTTCTATCTGATGGTATGCGCCAAGATTGTCAAAAAGAAGAATGGCAAACTGCTTCAGAGAAGATAAGCCATCCCCTCTCCTACAAACTTTAATCTATTTCTAGAATCAAACTCAAGCCATTCCTACTTAAGGTTCACAAATAGACAGCTACCCCTCACCCCACAATTATTTTTTTTTGTTGCATTTGCTTTTCCAGCTTCTTGTTGCAATTGGAAGTACAAAAAATGAAACCTAACAAACAAAGAAACCCAAAAATACTCTTAGAGGAAAAGCCACTTACAGATCTGCCCAATCAGAAAAAAGCAGCACCCTAAATACTAAGAGGCATTTCCAAACTTTCAAGTCAAATTGTATAGGCTCAAGAGCTTTAGATCAGGTGGCTAAGGATCCATGTTTTTGGGTTCTAATCTAAACTAAACTCAAATTCTGAGGGCCTGATTCACCACTATCTTCCACCTTATGTAGTAATTTCTGGAAAATATCCCAAGAATGCGGCCAGATCACATTTCGTCACTCATTTACAGAGGGGCAAAACTTGGAAAATGAGGTCCTGAATCTGCAAGGCTTGCATAAGTTTAAGTTATCTGAAAGTTATGCTTAAACACTTGCTTAGCTTAAATCCCAGGGAATAGCTCCACTGAAGTCCAGAAAATACAGCTAATGTTAAAATCAATGGGAATACTCACGTATGTAAGGTTAAGCACATGCTGGAGTGTTTTGTTGAATTAGGTTTCCAGGAAGACCCATCATTATTTATCAAGAGAATTTGGATGCTGGTGATTTGGTTCAACATAAGGTGTTACTTGTAAATCAGGATGCGTCAGGATTCTGGGCAAAAGTGGGAGAGTGAGTCAGGCAGCAAAGCCAATTAATAAAATGGTTGCAGATTTTTTTTTTGTTCAGAACAGTTCAGACTAATGTTCATAATAAAAGGTTACTACAATAAATGATACCCAAATAAAGCTGAAAACAAATGAAAATCCACTTTTAATATACGGAAACATTCACACAAAATTAAAGTATGGTCTCCAATAGTTTTTTCCATAATATGCTGAAAACTTATCACAGACTCAGAATATCATATACATTGTAGATGGAAATAGCTACAGTAATCACCATTAAAAAGGAAACATTTGATCAAAATTATAACACAATGGTATTAGGGATGCAAAAATTCTCAGTTGCTTCTTATAGGAGAAAATTCAGCATTTCAGATCTTGTCTACACACTAATTTGTACTGGTTTAATTTATGATATGTTTTAAACCAATTTAGTTAAAGCAGTAAAAACACACAAATATTGGTGTAAAAATGCTATATATAGATTAGTTTAAGTTCGTAATGGTTAAATCCGCATTGGTTTTGAATAATTTTATATAAACTGGTGCAAGACTGTGTGTAGAGCAGGGTTCTGACACCAAGTCTACTCTAATACTAAATCATCAAGTTCATGACCAAGCTAGTGAACAATTGTTGCCTACAGTAAATGTCAGGTTTTATTAAGATACAATAAGACTGTTCACTTCTATAGCAATTTCCATCTGAGCATCTCAAAGCACTTTGCAAATGTTCATGAATTAAGTCACATTGCCTGCTACTGATGTAGGGAATTAAGATTAGATATATTCAAAAGTATTTCATCTGCTCAGATAATGTTGTCAGGAAGTAGCAGTCGTTCAATCATTTCATTGGTCAACAGCTATTCTTCTATGTGAGTTTGTGCGCTGCTCCCAACTTCATAGGCCTGATCAACATCTCACATAAATAAGAGCCATATGTTTCTCTATTGTGTAAAATCAAGGGGTGGGGAACAAGCTAATCAAAAACCCATGCAGAATTTGAAGTGCAGCTGTTGAGACACATTCACCCTCTTGCTATGCACAGATGCAGGTTGGACTGAGGGTCGAGGCCAGAAATCTGCAGAAGTCTTTTGGTTGAGTCTTTTGGTACTCCAGGCAGATATGTGGAGAGACTCTCTCTCCTCTGCCTTCTTTCCAGGTTCCGTCCTTCAGCAATATTAACAATATCAGGCACAGCTGTACAGCTATTGTCTGCTGTCTAGTACTTCTGTTTTGTGATCTCCCTGACAGAAGTCATAAGGGAACATGGAATGTTGCAAACAGCACAAATTGATTTGAAAAATTTACATGGACTTTAGCCTCTATTTGTATGAAATAATAATACAGAGAACAGCTATTTCCTGATTCCATCCCCCTGATCACACCTCTTTTGTCATGTGCATGTTTTGCAGAGGTGGCAGAGTGGTGGTATAAATGGGGTTAGGAAGAATATCCAGTATAGTTGCCATTCCTCTCAGAGTTTTTCCTTTCATGGCTTTTTCTGTGATTTTCTTCACTTCCACCCTAAACGGTATGATAAGGAGACATAAGGGTCTGAATGACTAAATGAACAGATTTATAGCAACTTACTTGGTGTTGCTGTATTTGGATTGGATAAGGACAAAAATCAACATGTGACAAATGAAACAGACACTGTATGAACTGACTCACCCAATGAACACATGTCACAACACAACTGCTATTACATTCAGCTTTCACTTTTGGAGATTATGTGCTGATGAATTTCAAACCCACAGGATAACAGTTCATTGGCAAAGACATTAGATCCAGTCCAGAAATATGTAGAAGTTGGTCTTCTATCATATAGTAAAGAGTGAAGAAAAATAACAAAAGAAACTCATGATCCTGTATTAATATTTTTAGAAAAACAAATATACAGCTTTGGAACTAACTACTGAGTTAATCAGAGTTCATTCTGCTCAATATAGCATGCTCACTTTCCAGAACATTATCCACATCATACATCATGCAATGTTTTCAGACATGAATGTGAGCTGCTAAAAATAATTGGGTTCTTCTTCACTAAGTTTTCTTCTTTTCAACATTTTTAGCCAAAAGACAAAACAAGACACAAATCCAGTGTAACAATTATTACCTCTGACTCTGACTCTGATAGTGACAATTAATGTCAAGCACTTTGGTACTCTATAAAATCAGAGACACTTAGTGCAGTATTTGGCATTAGTGAGAACACTGCAGCCATTATTTGCCTCGTATACTCCAAGATATTGTTGATTAGCACTTATGTAGCAACACGCTGTTGCTGTCTGATTAATGTAAATGTACCTTTAAAAAGAAAATAAACACGGCTTACTGTTATCTTCTATGAAGGCGTTGCGATAATACATTTTGTGCTGCTGATATTTAATTAAAACTAATGTCGTTTGCTCAGGAAATGAACTTGAAGTGCCTCTACATGTGATGCAGAGGTAGCATATAGGACACTAATACTTTGCATATGAAAAAAAAGTTTTTGTTTTTGTCAGCAATTTATATCAGGTTAAGAAAAAATGATAAGGAAAGACAATTATAAAAGCCCAGTTCCTCAGCTGGTGTAACTTAGTTGTATTGACGTCAGCATAGCTGTGCTGATGGACAGTGAGATGCCTAACCTATGGTCCATGCACGGCCCACCAGAGCATTTCATAAGGCCTATGCCTGCATCAACACAATATACTAATGGCTGATTCATTAGTATTTTGTCATCATATTTACATCATTTTAGCTTACACAAGTGTGTAAATAGACAATATTATACATAGAAACAACCAATCTAAATCATATGAAAAAAGCTGACCTTAAATTATAAATCAATATAGGTGACTTTAAATCAGGGGTCAGCAACCTCTGGCATGCGGCTGGCCAGGGTAAGCACCCTGGCCAGCCCGGTCAATTTGTTTATCTGACAACTCGGCAGGTTCGGCAGACCGCAGCTCCCACTGGCTGTGGTTCAATATCTGAGGCCAATGTGGGATGCGGGAAACCGCGGCCAGCACATCCCTCATCCCGAGGCACTTCCTGCTGCCCCCATTGGCCTGGGATGGTGAACCAAAGCCAGTGAGAGCCGTGATCCGCCGAACCTGCTGATACGGCAGGTAAACAAACTGGTCCGGCCCGCCAAGGTGCTTACCCTGGCGAGCAGCGTGCCAGAGGTTTCCAACTCCTGCTTTAAATCTTATTAAAATATGTAGAATTTATTTGGCCCACACAATTTGTGCTTAGGCTTATGTGGCCCTCCTGTGTAATAAGGCTGGACAACACTAATGTACAGCATCTGACGATCTGACCCACAGCCTCAGAGAGAGAGAGAAAATGAAAGAACTCAGTGACTCACTGAAACATTCTGCATCTGAATTGAGAACTCATGCAGCCCATGCAGTAAATAGGGACTTTAAAGGTGATTTCTTTCATTCACATAGCTTCATCCATCTTATTTATGAAACCTGAGGTGCTGCTGCTTAAACAACAAAGATGGATCAAATAATTAAGGCAACTGAAATGTAGGACTGTTTACTGGTTCCAAGCCAATGGGGCTCCTTAGTCATTATACTAGTTTCCCAGTTCTTGATGAATGTTAACCAGATACTGGAGCCTATCAATCAGATTCTATTTGGCACCTAAAGATGCAGAAAGGCTTAATGGGATTTTCAGAATAATCTAATCCAGGGGTTGGCAACATCTGGCCCAGGCGAGAGATGTGCTGGCCACGGCTTCCTGCCACCGCCATTGGCCTGAGATGGTGAACTGCTGCCAGTGGGAGCCACGATCGGCTGAACCTGCCAATGTGGCAGGTAAACAAACTGGCCCAGCCCACCAGCGTGCTTACCCTGGTGAGCTGCATGTCAGAGGTTGCCGACCCTGATCTGGTCCTTGTCTACACTTACCGAGAATCGATGTTGCTGCAATCGATGCAGCGAGGCTAGTGAAGACCTGCTAAATCAAACTCAGAGCACTCTCTGATCAACTCTGGTACTCCACTGGAATGAGAGGCATAAGGTAAGTTGACTGGAGAGTGTCTCCCATTGATGCAGCACAGTGTAAAAACTGCAGTAAGTTGACCTAAGCTACGTCGACTCCAGTTACATTATTTGCGTAGCTGGAGTAATGTAACTTAGGTCAACTTACCCTAGTAGCGTAGACAAAACCGTAGATGTTATGACTCCCATTGCTTTCAGTGGAAGTTAGGTATGTAGATGCTTTATGAAAATTCCACTGCATCTTTAGGCTCTTCAGTATCTTCAGTATTATTATTAATGGTAATGTTATTGTAGCCCTAGTAATGGATCAGGACCACATTATGCTTGGTGCTCTACAAACACAAAACAACTCTACAAACCTGGGCCTCTATTTCCTTGCCTTGTAGAAAAAAAGAATCAGAAGACTTTCAAGTTTCCACAAGCAAGACAGATACTCACATCCCTTAGGTGGGTGGGGTGGAATTTTGGGGTCAGAAGGAGAATGTAGGTCCCTAAGTTCCATGGACACCAACCATCCAAAGTCAAAAAGAGTTTGAAAAGGTCCCAGGTCATCAGTGCAGTGCATCAGACCATCTGTTCTGCTCTCAGTTAACCTGGCAGCAAGGCTCCCTCAGGAACCATGCTACTGGCAGATCTCCCATCACAGATGTATATTACCTTCCTTTCTGAATCAATTCAAGCCAAAACAAAAGGGCAAATTATTTTTTTTCACAGACTCTAGTGAAACTTGACCTGACCCAAGTCAATGGGAGTATTTCTATTGACTTCAGTGGGCACTGTGTGGTTAAGTATTCTAAGTAAAGTATAAATATTATGGTTGCACATTACTGTAGTATGCCAAGCATCCTATGATAGTTAGCATGACATATGTCCCGTTTTGGCCAGGACAGTCCCCTTTTTAAGCCCTGACCCATCAATCCCAAATTTTTTTGCAATTTTTTTTGCTGACTTGATCAGTTGGCAAGAGCAGATGGAAGAAATGTCCATCTTTGTCAAAAAGTGGGGTGCAGAAGAATGTGCAGGGGGGTGAGCAGAGATGCCATCCTTGTGCAAGTGCATAGACTGCTCTGGGTTCCAGCACCCGGGCAATAGCCTTGTGAGTGTGTGTGTGTGTGTGTGTGTGTGTGTGTGTGTGTGTGTACACGGGGGGAGGGGCAGAGGGAGGGGGGGTTGGGTTAGCAACTGGGGGTGCACCATTTTCCCTTTCGGAAATATGGTCACCCTAATGATAGTCCATAGCCTGCCAGGTGTACCACAACTCAGAGGCAAGGGCCAAAGGCTCTATCCCTGCTGGGTCCCAATAAGCTGTCTGTCACAGGGCTAAAGGAAAGTTTGAAAACACCCTAAGTATATGTCTTAAACGGTTACAATTCCAGAGAAAACAGTGGTTCTTAGCCTGCCCCCCCAGAAGCCAGCCAACAGAGGGCTTGGTGCCCTGTCCATCCAGTCCTGTATTAAAGGCAAATAGGAAGTTTCCTGGCCAGGACCAGTCTGTGATTTGTCTTATTGTCTATTCCCCCTGCTACTATGATGGCACTGGCTATGCTGCTCCAGCTCACTGCTCCAACTGAAACGGTAGCTAGGTAACTAGCCCCCTCTATATATAGTCCCTGGCTATATATAGAGTCCTTCACAAAGACCATAGCCCATTCTTGTGGGCCCAACACCCAGTCTGAGCACACTGATAATAATCCCCAGTGACTAGGGCACTTTGGCTGCAATAGCTTTCTTCTTGATTTTTATTCCTTTAAGATCCTGAGCCAGTCACTGGCATTATGTCACAAGAGTTCTCTTTGGGGCCCTCTCTGCCCAACCTTCTGGCTGCAGGGCCCCTGCCCACTCTCTGCTACTTCCCCAAGAGTTCCTCACATATCTGAATCTAGTTACAGCATCTAACATTCAGAGCCTGCTCTCTGCGCAAGGTTTTTCAGTTCCTGCAGCAGCCTGCTGACCACCTGCTTCATCAAAAACTTCCTTTGGCTTGCAGTCAGCTTCCCTGTGCTGCACCCAGCTCCAGTGCAACCACTGCCTTCTCAGCTGGCAAAGTACTTTGTCTGAGTGCTTTGCCCTTCATGAAATTCACCATTAACGACCACCCCAGACTGTCACATGTAATTTCCCTAATCTGAAGCATCAGAAGAGTCATATATTGATTTTTATATTTAGTAGTACGTTGCTTAATACTCATATACCTGTTAATCTCAATTTGTAAAGCACAAAATGAAGTCTCATTTTTTCCTCATTTTCCTATTGAATTGCAAAAAGCTATTTTGCTTGCCAATTTATTCTCCCCCAGAAAGTCTGTAAAATGATAAGGAGGAATATTAGCCATCTAAACTGTGCTTTCACACTAGCTTCTATTGCAGTCAGAACAATTTTATCTAATGTGTCTGACTAAAATCATACCCAGGAAGTCTCCCTCCACTCCATAGTCCTTTTAAATAACACTAATTGTGTCCAGTTTATATAGTCTCTGTGGTGTAGTATCTAGCAGAAATGTCATTTTATAGCAAAAGGGATAACCTGAAGAAATAATATGGAATGTGTCTCCTTCTGCGCTCAATGTTATCCTGTGTGTTGTATGTGTATCTATTTTTCCTAGTGTCTGACCAGGATTTGGGATGAGGTACCTACTTCACTCCATGTTAGTTTGATATAAATTGGTTTACGGAACATTTTATCCCAAAGAAACACTTTTATACTGACTTTTAAAATATATATACATATATATATATAATATTTAGTTTCAGGATCGGCAACCTTTAGCATACGGCTCACCAGGGTAAGTACCCAGGCAGGCCGGGCCAGTTTGTTTACCTGCTGTTCCAGGCCAATGGGGGAGGTGAAAAGCAGTGCGGGCGAGGGATGTGCTGGCTGTGGCTTCTCTGCTCTACAGTGTCTAATATAATATGGCCCTGATCCTTGACTGGTGTTTCTAGATACTACCATAATAAGTATCCTATGTAATTCCAAATGGAACAATTTGAAAATAGATGAAGAATGTACACCCTCCATTCCCCCAAAAAAACCTGTCAGGGAAAGGTAATGGTTCTTCTCTCTGCACTGTGACCTCATTAATTTCAAGAGGGGTTCTTGGATGACTCTAAGACAATGGTTCTCAGACTTTTGTACTGGTGACCCCTTTCACATTGCAAGCCTCAAGTGTGACCCCCCCCCTTAAAAATTAAAAACACTTTTTAATATGTTTAACACCATTATAAATGCTGGAGGCAAAGCGCAGTTTAGGGTGGAGGCTGACATCTTGCGACTCCTCCCCCATTTAATAACCTCATGACCCTCTGAGGGGTCCCAACCCTCAGTTTGAGAACCCCTGCTCTAAGGTACTTATATGCTGGTCATCATCATAGTATCGGAGTGCCTCACAATATTTAACATATTTATCTTCAAAATACTCCTGGGAAGTAATGGAGTACTAATACTCTCTTTTTTTCAGATTAGGAACTGAGAAATAGAGAGGCTAAATGACTTGCCTGACGTCACACAGGAAGTCTTTAGCAGAGGTGGTAATTAAACCCTAGTCTCTTAACTCCTTGCCCTAAGCAGAGGACCATTCTTCCAATGGAAGTGAAAGGGCACTGGAGCTCTGATCATGGAGGTGCCTCTCCATATATGGTTCTCCCTCTCCAGTGCACAAAAGAGATTCAGGTGCCTTCAAAGCTATGTCCCATTCTCCTCAACCTATGGATTGTACTCCATGAGTTCATCTATGCAAGTGAAGTAGCAGGCTAAGCGAGAGGAGGGTGAGTTGGAGGGAGATGTGAAGTGATTAGACTGCATTATTTTTCTGTGCCTCTCCCTCACATGATAGAGATCCCACTTTAAAGAGGGTGATGTGAGGCAGCCATAATCAAGGGAATAAAATCCACTGGATTTATGGTGTGAACCACATAACCTAATTGGGACCATTTAGCGTCTCATCTTGTAGCCACTGAAAATAAAAAGCAAAATCTCATTGTCTTCAGTGGGTGCAGGATCAACCTCTTATTTCTTTCCTTACATAGACGCTAGTGAATTTCTTTTCTCAATAAAAATAAATTTTGAAAAGGTTGAGGAGTTGGGAGGTGCTAGGTTTCCCCCTCCCATGGATATACCTGCAGGAGAGAGATCTGGGGGAGGAAAACTAATGACCTCAATATGAGAAAATCGATATCTCATTACCAATCCCCTGAACTAACAAGTCCCCTAGAAATAACCTATTACTGATGATGACTCTTTATCTTGTAGCATATTTCTTGGCTCAGATACAGCAATATGAGTCTATTGGTTATCTTTGTAAAACCTTAATATGATTTTCATACTAATTTTCGTCACTTTTATTGCCTTAAAGATTTATTGTCACTGCTTGCAGCAGAAGATATTTGTTGATCCCTAAAGGCAGAAATGAATAATCAAGGTGTTTTCATGGATTTCACTTTGTATTTTGAAAAGTGGATTTGATGTCTAGGGAAAGTATCTTTCTAACTTACAAACTTGTAAAATCCATTCTTGTCTATATTGTCTTTAATCTTTCTATGTTTGTTAACACAAACACTGTCCACCGCAACTGATGTTTTCAGTTTATTTTTGTGCTGACATATTAATTGCAAGTGGAAGAGATTGACTATCATTGTCTGTGGCTTCATAAGTGCAAAAAAATATTCAGTCACGTACCACCTAGTTTCTTCCCTAGGCTTAAGGTCCAAAAACGTCTTGCCTTAACCTTCATGATCTCAAGGTCTTTACCTCCTAAGAAAGCAGAATCCAAGCAGAGAGGATTTTGGTAAGGACATTTAAAAATATTACTTCTATAGAGAGGATGGAGGACTTATGTGTTACACTAAATAATTTGTTGAAACAAACACAAAAAAGGGTACACAGAGCAATATCAGACATGCATCATACCAAGGTGACATAAACCATAGCACAGGGAAACAGCGTTAAAGACATTTATAACCACTCTAACAACCTAACAGAGAATACAAGATTAAGCAAAAATGCACAGTGTCATGAATTCAAAAGACAACCAAACTAACACAGAGTAAAAAGAATAATAGAGACAAGGAAGGAATGATTACCTCCTAATCCTGATATCACTCAATTGCATGTGTACCCAGAACAAGTGAGAATGGAAGGATAATTATATAAAAAAAATCAAAGCTAGAAAATAATGTACAAGGGAGTTGTGAATAGTATTATAACCATAATAACAGTATGCATTAATTTGTACAGTGCTCAGCATAAAAGAGCTTTGATTGGGTTAGGTCCAGTTGGCTCTTCAGTAATACAAATGATAAAGGATACCAAAAATATATGGAAAGCTCAAAATATTACCCGTTTAGCTTATATTTCAAACATTTGTAGTCAGTATGCTTCAAAATATATCAGGCCAAATCCTGCAGTCCTTACTCAAGCAAAATTCCCATTGAATTCAGGATGGAAGGTGAAAATTTCTTGTTTTCTGTGTATACACCAAGTATACAGGCTTTGTAAGGGACACCTTAGTTCTCACTTTTTGGTTGGGTACAGCAAAGTCAGATATTTTATTCTGTTTAGCAGCTACAGCAGAGAGAGAGTGCATTAGGACATAGGGTCTCCCCTTCCTAGACAGGTCTCTCAACAGGTAAACAATTACAGCAAACATTTATACTTTTGTTACAGACAATAATAAGCAACAACTGCATTTTGTTTATACATTTGTCATCCTGATATCTTGTTTTTCTCACTTAAGAGACTCCAGTCTACATTTCGTATTATCTACACATTATCTATACAAGGTCACAACAACTTCTTGCACAGTTCTTTTCCATTCGCCTCACACAATCTTCGCTTCTACAAATCTCGCGTTATTAGGGTTACAGCTAGCCTGACTCTTGCTAACAGAGACTGTCTTGCATTAAGATCCCCTACAAATTCCTGTCAGTTCTTTCTCTACTTCCACAATGGCAATTAGTCAGATGTAATCATCCCCCAGCCATAGTCAGCACATGAAGTTGCACAGACACTGTAGCCATTCCATAAGCACTATTGTCACCTTTAGGCTATAGAGATGGCTGCACCCTGCCTTTACATAGCAGTTTTGATCAATGATTCTTCATAACTCATGAACTCACTGAAACCGTCCTGACCCATTATGACATTCCAGGGTGCAATCTGGACTAGCAAGGGGCTGTGTCACCACCTGCCCTGCCACCTTGGATGCCTTACACTGCTTTGCTGTTGTAGCTTCCAATTTGAGTCGTTCACAATCAGCTGGCCAGTGACTGTGTATAGCTACAGCTCTGGTCCAGCAATTGTGCAGCAGACCAGCCACAGCAGACGAGCCACACTCTGGCTTCCTGCAGCCAAATTTCCCACTCACAGCAATGACGATTGCACCCATATATCTGAGAGCAATCGCTAGTTCTAACATTCTAGTATATAATCTAGTTCAAATGATCATTTCTCATAATCAAATCATTTATCAAAATGATACCAATATAACTTATAATCCACTCTCCTTTTCATTTTGCGCAGTTTGCCTCAGGAGAATATTGCCTTCTACATATTTTCTCATTTTGAATTGCTCTCAGAGTACAATACGATAAAACTTGGGTTAATTATTTTAAATGGGATAAAACACTATGCATTTATTTTCAAATTGTGACTCAAAAGGGCACTTCATCTAAAGAATTGTCACAAAGCATAATTTAAAGACCCCAAATACTGGAGTGGGAACAAAGAATTCATGAGTTTTAGTCTTGGCTCTGATATGAATTCCGTCCGGCCACATAACCTGTCTGCCTCAATTTCACTATCTATAAGCTAAAAACAACAGGAGTCACTGTGATAAGAATTAATTGGTTAGTACTTTTCATTTGTGAAATTATTTACATCTATCTTTATTATTATTAATATTAATGAATGGTCAGGTCAGGCAAGTAAGACCTGCCATTGGTACCACATAACCCAGTGGAGGTTGAGCGCTTAGTGGCAATCGGAAACCACACCATACACTGAGTGGTAGGGGGGTATGCCAGATCCTCAACAGATTGAAAAAACAATGTCCACAAAGGAGAGACTCCATCTGGCACTGCTCTCTTCCGTCTAGTTCTCAGCTGAACAAAGACTAGAGGAGCAAATCCTAACCCAAATCTGCTGTGAAGGAAACACTAGGCGGTTGTCTCTGCTGCTCAGCTCTGCCCCTTTGCTGTGCTGATTTCCAAACATCTTGGTCACCAAGCCCTTGGGCCTAATTGATAATGCTGAAAGGGGGGCTTCGGTCCAAAGGCAAGCCTCTGCCACCATTTTTTTCCCTACCTAGATGTACATGGTGAAAATTCAGGTACCACAGTCACCCTCTTCAAACTTGCTCATTGGAATGTGAGGACAATGTGCACTGGTATAACTAACAATCTGGAGGATGTCAAGGCCCCTAGAAAGTCTGTCATTATTCACTGAGAGCTGTTAACATCAACATAGCCACTGTCTCTGGCACCAGACACAGGCTCTCTATTTGAACTGCATGACACCTTTTTCTGGCATAGTAAAAGCAAACAAACCCACCATGAAGACAGGGTGGCTTTTGCAGTCAAAAACTCATTATCATCTAGGATTGAATGTCTTGTTACAAAATCTGAATGTATCATATCACTAAGAATATGCACCACAGATGGCTTTGCCAAGATCATCAGTACATTTGCCCCAAAACTTTCCTCCATTTTGGAAGAAAAGGACTTATTCTATCAGCAATTTGACAGTGTCATTAGTAAGCTACCACTGGCCAAGCTACTCTACCCACTTCAACGCTAGAGTCCTCTCAGTTCAAGAGATGGGCCGCTATCCACTGGCCACCATGGAGTGGAGAAATAAAAGGTAGTGTGCAAAGACTACTAAAGCTCTGGATCCACTTAAGACTGGGTATTATAAACACCTACTTTCAAGGCCATCGTAGCTGAAAAATCTCCAAAGACAACACAGATCTGGACACTGGCGCCAACTGCATTTAACTGTCATCTTGTGATAAGGGCCGGTGCAACCATTAAGGCGGACTAGGCGGTTGCCTAGGGCGCCGAGATTTGAGGGAGCCAAAAAGCGCCCCCCAGTTATTTTTTAAATGGTTGAGCAGCCACTGCTGCTGGGACAGTGAGGGAGTCTGAGCTGCCGGCGGCAGTCAGCAGCCCAGGGTGTCCCCCGGGTCAGAGCGCCGCAGCGGCAGCCAGCAGCCCAGGGCGTCCCTTAGGTCAGGTCGCCTCCGCGGCAGCCAGCAGCCCAGGGCGTCCCCTGGGTCAGGTCGCCTCCGGGGCAGCCGGCAGCCCAGGGCGTCCCTTGAGTCAGGGCGCCTCCGTGGCAGCCGGCAGCCGAGGGCATCCCTTGGGTCAGGGCGCCTCCGCGGCAACCAGCAGCCCAGGGCGTCCCCTGGGTCAGGGCGCCTCCGCGGCAGCCCGCAGTCCAGGGGGTCCCCTGGGTCAGGGTGCCTCCACGGCAGCCGGAAGCCCAAGGCCCCCCCTGGGTCAGGGCGCCTCCGCGGCAGCCGGCAGTCCAGGGTGTCCCCTGGGTCAGGGTGCCGCCACGGCAGCCCGCAGTCCAGCGTGTCCCCTGGGTCAGGGCGCCTCCGCGGCAGCCGGCAGCCCAGGGCATCCCTTGGGTCAGGGCGCCTCCGCGGCAGCCGGCAGTCCAGGGGGTCCCCTGGGTCAGGGCGCCTCCGCGGCAGCCCGCAGTCCAGCGTGTCCCCTGGGTCAGGGCGCCTCCGCGGCAGCCCGCAGTCCAGCGTGTCCCCTGGGTCAGGGCGCCTCCGCGGCAGCCCGCAGTCCAGGGGGTCCCCTGGGTCAGGGCGCCGCCGCAGCAGCCTGCAGTCCAGGGAGTCCCCTGGGTCAGAGCGCCGCCAGAGGGGGCGGCAGGCAGCTCCTGTGGAGCTGCAGCAGTGGTGCCTGCAGGTGGTCCGGTGCTCCGCGGCTCCGGTGGCACTGCCAGTTGTGCCTGCGGATGGTTGGCTGCTCGTGCGGCTCCTGTGGACCTCCCGCAGACATCACTGCGGCAGCTCCACCGAAGCCACGGAGCACCGGACCCTCCGCAGGCACCACAGCGGCAGCTCCACCGAAGCCGTGGGACCAGCGCGTGGGGTAGCGAAATTGCCGTCCGCCTAGGGCGCTCAAACCCCTAGTGCCAGTCCTGCTTGTGATGAGGCGTCTTCCCCACATAAGGCTTGATTAGGGTGGCCAAGTGGGCCAGTTAGCCACCTATCCAGCACCTGAAGGAGCTTGGGAGCAAGGACTAATTAGCGGCAAGGCTCAGCTGGACAGGAACAGGAGGGGACTGTATAAAGCCCAGTAGCTGGGCACTGCAGAGAGGGAGGCTGCAGTCCCTCTTAGGGTGAGAGAAGACAAAGTAGGAAATAGCACAGGGCTACAACTTTGAGGTTCAGGACTGTGCAGATCGTGACTCCTTGTTGTTGGGTCTGTGGGCTGAAACCCAGTTTGGAGAGCAGGCCTCCACACACCAGCTACTGGGGAAGTGGCACTAAGGGGTAGTGAATGGGAAGACTGCTTGGGACAATAGGTCCCAAGACACTCTGATATCCTGGAAGGGGAGAACTATCATGATGTGGCCGGAGGGCCAAGCCATGAAAGGAGAGCTACCGAGTTCCGAGGGAGTGAGACATAGAGAGAATAATGGAGTGCAACCGCAGGAATGGGTGTAGACCTGGCAGAGCTAGATGTGGCCAGAAGAAAGTACTCCAGGAGTTAGTCAGGCACCCCATGACACACACATAGATAACACCTACAGGATGTTCTCCCTGCCAGCCATTTCCACAGTGCAGACTGTGACACAGAGCATGCACTTATATGCTGCAAAATAAGGCTTTTCCTATGAAATTCCATCATACAAAACAAAGCTGTTACTCACAAATTAACATCAACAACACAGGAGACCACCAAAGGGGTCTCCAATTCACTGTGACTGTCAGGCAAACTATGTTTTTGATTGCATCTTTTCTGAATGCTGACACAACATGGAATACACTCAGAATGAATATAAGTGTAGTTGCAACCTTAGCTTTTAGTAAAAATGACTACAAGAGAGACTGGATTTGCGGCATATTTTGAAGAAATGCTAACAGTTATTGCAGCAAAACACACAGCCTGTCTCACGGATCAGCAACCACTGACATGCGGCTCGCCAGGGTAAGCACCCTGGTGGGCTGGGCCAGTTTGTTTACCTGCCATGTCCACAGGTTTGGCCGACAGCAGTTTCCACTGGCCACAGTTCGCCACTCCAGGCCGATGGGGGCTGCAGGAAGCGGCAGCCAGCACATCCCTCTTCCCGAGTCACTTCCTGCAGGCCCCATTGGCCTGGAGTGGCGAACTGCAGCCAGTGGGAGCTGCAATCGGCCGAACCCATGGATGTGGCAGGTAAAAAAACTGGTCTGGTCCACCAGGGTACTTATCTTGGTGGGCCACATGCCAAAGGTTGCTGATCCCTGGCCTATCTCCATCACATCATGAACCCTTCTCCTAAAACGTATGTTACCTTCATATTGGCCAATAGTTCATTGCAAAGAACAGCAAGGCAAGGTGCCCAGTTATACCGGCTGGATCTGTACGAGAAGACACAAATGTCCTTTGAGAATGGAGATATAAAAAATGTATGATAGAATCAAGAGTGCAATAGGTCCTTCAGCCAAGAAGACTGCCCTCAAATCTTTTAATGGAGACATCATCAACACGAGCAAACAGATGTAACTCTGTAACATCAGTTCTGTTCAGGTGAAACCACTGTTTCTGAAGCAGCACTACATGGGATTCCTAGGTTCCAGACTATCAAAGAGATTGAAATACAACAGTCTATAAAATGAGCTTGAAAAGGCAAACACAATCACCTCCCAAGCACTAGGAAAAGCTATATAAAAAAATAGAATCCCAGCCGAAGGACTAAAACAAGGAGGACAGGTTGTGCTTAAGAATCTGCACAATGTCTTGCTGGTCTCCTGGAGGGAAGGAGAGATACCAGAAGACATGATGGATGCAATTATAATAATGTTTTGTAAAACCAAAAGAGAACTCCAGAGGTCTCTGTATTAGTGCTGTAGGCAAGATATTCACATAAGTCACCTTAAAAGACTGCAAGACAGAATGTGTATATCCAGATTAGAGTCAGCATAACTTCTATGCTTTTGAATCAACTATCAATATGGATTCTGCACTAAGGCAGCTTCAAGAAAAGTGTCAAGAACAAGGAAAAGCTCTCTACATAGCTTTCAAAGATTTTACAGAGGCTTTTTACTTAGTCTGCAGAAATGGCCTTTTTTCCAGTTGCTAGAGAAAATTGGCTGCCCTCTCATCCTCCTCACTATGATGTGATCCTTCTATGATGGAATGAAGGCTACAGTTTAATATGATTATGATCAATCTGACAGGTTAGAAAACCACAGTGCTGTCAAACAGTGGAGGAATTTTGGCACTCTTATATTCTTCCCTCTGCTGCCTCATCATGCTTTCTTATCTGGCACTGAGTCTGTGCATCTTCATATAAGATCAGATGGAAAACTTTTCAGCAATGCAGATTTAAGAGCAAAAAGCAATTTCTTTTCACTGATGACTCAGTGCTCAACAAACACAATGAAAAGGAGCTCCAGTAATTTTGCAATAGCTTTGTGTTAGCTTGTGAAGAATTTGGACTAACCATCAGCCTAAAGAAGACAATGATTATGGTTCAGAGTGTGTTGACTGTACCAGAAGTTTTATCAACAAGCATCATACTAGAAGCTGTGCACAAATTCTGCTGTGTAGGATCAAATATATCCGACAACTTATCTTTGGATGACAATCTTAATTCTCACATCAGAAAGACAACCACCACATTGGCACAGAGAATACAATTATAAAGTTTGTGGATGATAACAAGCTGAGATCAGTTGCAAATGCTTTGGAGGATAGGATTTAAATTCAAAATGATCTGAACAAACTAGAGAAATGGTTTGAAATAAATAGGATGAAATTCAATAAGTACAAATACAAAGTACTTCACTTAGGAAGGAATAATCAGTTGTACAGAGAAAATGGGAAATGACTGCCTAGGAAGGAGTACTGCAGAAAGGGATCTGAGGGTCATAGTGGATCACAAGCTAAATATGAGTCAACGGTGTAACACTTTTGCTAAAAAAGCAAGCATCTTCTGGGATGTATTAGCAGGAGTGTTGTAAGCAAGACACGATAAGTAATTCTTCCACTCTACTACATCCTGATTAGGCCTCAGCTGGAGTATTGTGTCCAGTTCTGGGTGCCACATTTCAGGAAAGATGTGGACAAATTGGAGAAACCCAGAGAAGAAAAACAAAAACAATTAAAGGTCTAGAAAACATGACCTATGAGGGTTTTTTATTCTGAGGAAGAAGAGATTGAGAGGGGACCTGATGACAGTTTTCAAGTTCACAAAAGGTTGTTACAAAGAGGAGGGAGAAAATTGTTTTCCTTAACCATTGAGGATAGGGCAAGAAGCAATGGGCTTAAATTGCAGCAACGGTGGATTTGGTTGGTTATAAGGTAAAACTTCCTAACTATCAGGGTGTTTAAGCACTGGAATAAATTGCCTAGGGAATTTGTGGAAACTCTGTCACTGAGATTTTTAAGAGCAAGTTAGACAAACACCTGTAGGGGACAGTCTAGGTAATACTTAGTTCTGCCATGAGTGCAGGGGACTGAATTAGATGACCTCTCAAAATCCTTTCCAGTCCTACGATTCTATGATTCATCCAACTGACCAAGTGTGCGTGTGATAACAGGAAAATGACTTTGAACACCAAGATATGGATTTAACCAGACATGAGTTTTGAGCATTCTGCTTATGGTAGTGAGATTTGGACTACCAACAGCAGGTCTGAGAAGAGGTTAATTAAATTCCACACCTGCTGTCTTTGCCATATTCTAAACAAGTGGGAAACCCCAGTTCCTGAAACTGAAGTACTCAAGAAAGCAACATTTCTAAATATAATCAGTATTCTTAAAAACAGACATCTCTGTGGGTTTGGTCATCTGCACCGGATGGACAATGGACACATCCAATGGATCTCCTGTAAGGAAAACTTGTGGATAACTCCAATGCCAGTGAGCCATCCTAGGCTCAGATTTAAGGATGTTTGCAAAAGGGAATTGACACTGCAAGATGAAAATGAAGAGAGGGAAAAGGAAAGCACAGAAGGCCTCAAGTGCTAGTGGTATTCTGGTTTCATCTTTTGGCCCTGCCTTTATGCCTGCATTCTTTGTGGCAATAACTGTCACTGGAGAACTGGATGTTTTACGACTCATGATGCTTCAGTTCAGTAACTGACCTGCTTTGAAGTTTACACCATCATCTTCTGAGATGCCATTTGTAATATTAATTTAACTCCATACACCCCAAAAGTATTTGCTATTGCTATGATGTACATATTCACTGGTTATGAACAAATAATAAAATAGAAGTGAATGAAAAATGAAGTGTATCCTGTCGGTCCCTGGAAAATATATAAAATTATATTTCTGCTACCACCAAAATGTAAATTATATGTAACAATAACTTTACTTGTTAAAATAGCCATAATCCAGTCTCACTTTTTGCAGACATGTTTTCAAACAGCTTAGGCTCCAAAGAAAGCAGAAGGAAAATCACTGGATACACACTGCTATTTGAGAATTCTTATGCCTAAATAAGTTGCAAGAGTCACAAGCAGAGTGCCACAAGAATCATAAAGGACTACTTGTGGTAAATTTCAAGTCATTAATATTTGCATGATGCAGTTTTTTTCTAATTATTTAATCATTATTCTCTCATCTGATATTTGTTCTGGTTTCAACTCAAAGAGTCCCTTTCACAGGTTTTTGTTTGTTTTTCCTGTATTACTCTTAAGCTTCAGACTGTTGTACTTGATACTGATTGAATGGTCCAGTCATGTTTAGAAGCACTATAAAATTCTGCTTCAGTTTCACCCTCAGTTTACTTGTCTGACAGTATGAGTTATCTCTGAAAGTAAATGCACTTTGCAGCTTGCAATGAATCACAAAGAGAGAGGGACAAACTCAGGCCTGCTGCAAAGGAGGATCAGCTCCAAATTTGTGTTGTGGAATTCAAATTATGTATATTTATTCTGGCACTGGTCTTGCAGCCCTTAAACTGCCCAAATTGTAGGAACCAAGATCCTGAATACTGAATCAATGAATAGAACACAGGAAATGGGTTGCTGTTTTTTAATTTCCTAATAATACTTGAGATAATGTTTATGATTAACTTGGCTTTCATATTATCCTGGCTACCCTCTCCTTGCACCTAGATTCCAAAGGTAAAATCTATACACAATTAAATGTATCTCCAGATGCAACTGATTTAGGCATGGCATCTGTCACCTCTCACATGCAGGGCTGGGTTCTTCTCATCTGATTTCTCACCACAAACATCAGCATCCCTCCTTCAGGAAGGGACACTTCTTACCTGTCCTGGCCTGAAGTAGAGTTGTGGCTCATCTGCCACTGTTAATGGTAGAAAAAAACATTCACTGGTCTGGAAATCAGACAGTGACAATATTGTCTCTCCTCGTAAGTAATCCTTAAAATCTGGGGATAGAAAACAGATAAATTCTTATTCTGGGGCAGGTAAAACAAAACAAAACCATTTCCTTGTAAAACTTGAATTGCCCTCTGTTTAGTCTTCTACAAAGGCCCTCCTCCATCCTTCCCTTCCTCAGTTCCCACCCAAAGGAGGACTCATACAAATTCCTTCTCCTGCAAGCGCTGCACAAACAGAACATCTCTTATTTCTGCCTATGTAGAAATTGCCCTGTCTCTTTCCTATCTCAGAGTTCAGGTCATCAGGCAACAGGACAGTTGTGCAATCTGCCTTCCAAATTGGCCATGCCCACCTTCTCATCAGAAAGAAAGCCCTTTTCTCACCCAGTCTTTCAGTTTGGATCCAAAACTCTGGAACTCAACTCAACCAGACTAACTTTTCTAATATGCATTGCCTGAGTTGGGTACTAGTTGTTACCCATCCCTACTAGACTTGACATTCAGGCAATATCTCAGTCTGGTCAAGGCTACATGCAAGGGAGATAATAAGGCTCTGAACAACAAATCCACCTAAAAAGGATTGGGTGGAAATAAGGAAACCTTGGTGTGTGCTGGGTACACTGCTTTCATTGTCTTCCCATCTCACCTGATTTAAACCAGGCTAGGAATGAAGGCCTCAAAGAAGGTGTTCCTAGCTCTGGTAGGGAGAAGCCTGCTTTTATTTTCCCATCACCAGGATGAAGTTGGAAGTTCCAGGTCATAGGACTGTGGTGAAACCTTCAGAGTTGCAGCCCTCGGGGAAAGCCTCCTTTTGCTTGCCTCACCTGGTGACAAGTTTCCTAGTGAAACAGTCCTCGTAGTACTGGAGAATTGTCTGTATCTATTGCCCCATATCTCCTGGGGGAAATACCATTATTTGTGACTCTACTCAATATGAGGAGGGCACAGAACAGTTCTTGGCATGCTGGCAAGAGCCTGCTTTCACTAACTCCACCTCTTGCCTTCAAGCACATTTCACTTGTCTTTACAATCTAGGCTGGAACACTATTCCCCACTTTTAGGCTACGTTTACATTACAAGTTAGGGGTGTGATTCCCCTGCTTGTGTACATATACTTGTGCTAGCTGTCATCATGCTAGTGTGAGCATGAACAGTAGTGTAGTAGAGCATAACAGCATTGGTAGCAGCAGCAGAGGTTCGGCTGAGCTGTGTGGCTTACAAACCTGCCTGAAAACAGAACGTAGTCAGCACGACTTAGCCATTTCTCAGATGCTGCTACTTATGCTGCTGCAGCTACAGTGCTATTTATACTCACACTAGCTTGATGAGAGTTAGCACAGGTATGTGTTCACAAGCAGGAAAATCACACCCCTAGTTTGTAGTGCAGACATAGTGATTTTGTTGTGATGCTTTATCTTAACATACTGTACTTCTGTTTTGTTCTATTTGAAAGAAAATTAGGTTCCAAACACTACAAAACATGCCCTAAAACCTGCTAACACGTGTGTAGTTTTAAGAATGTGCATAATGCCATTAGAGTTAAAACAGTGCTTGTGGGACCAGAGCCTATGTATATTAAAACATATCTCTGATACATGTGATAACACACATGAAACAGCTATTTTAACAGAAACTGATTAAAAGTTATTTTCTTTATATTAAACATATCTGGTTATTTTTACTGTTTTCTTTTACTAGTGACTGGCAAACCTTAGAAAACCTGTAGATTTCCTCTGCAAAATCCCCCTACCCTGGACCTACGTGTTCACACAGTGTCAAGACAATACTCAGATTTCAGAGGGATGAGTATAGTAAAGATGCTAAGTCACTAACATTCTCTTCTTACTCTGTTGCTTCTCTTGCTCCCCCATTCTTCCCAGCATTCACCCTCTCCACTCTGTATCGAAGGTCTATTCTGCTGCTGTCTGTATTGATATTCTATTAAATCTCTGGTGGTAACTCAACAAGTCTGGCATGATCTGCTAGGCCATCTGGAGTTTTCACATCTTGCATACTCCAGGTTTTGCCTGGGTCAAAGGAGATAAATAATGTATTGCATGATTCTGACCCTCTGGAAGCTCTAAAATACACAAGTTCTCAAGATGGCAATGAGCCCAGAAGAAGTTATCAGACCTGCTGTGACTCCCCACTATGGAAAATGTGAAATATTAGAAACAAGCAGAGGGGAAGGGCAAGCAGAAGGGTACCTATGCAAGAATGGAATACTTATCTGAAATTATCTGAACCTTCCATAAGGTATCAGTTTGATTTGGCACAATTCCTAGCACATTTGAAGAAGAGCTCAGCAAAGGTCTTAAAAATATGTTTTTCCATGAATGAAGATTAGATTACCTAATTTTCTGGTAACATTTCACTGGGAATTGGTGTGTTTAGTTTCAAAAATTAAATTTGTGTGAACATTTTTTTAGTAGCAATCTATGGGTTGCAGAAAGAGGCAATGAAAATTAGAAGAGTGCTGTAGGATGAGAGATTGAAAACCCTGGGACTGTCTTGTTGAAGAGGCAATGAATAAGAGGGACACAACAGATATATACAAGAGAGAGATTGGCTTCTTCATTTATCATTTTACAAAATACATAAAGAAAAGATGCTTGTTGAAACTCGATGGCAATAAATTTAGAAAGATAAAAAGAAATATATTTTTAATTATAATATATGATTGACCTGTGGAGCTCATTGCAACAAAATATCATAGAGGCTAAGAGTTCAATAGAATTCAAAAAAGAATTGAACATGTAAATGGATAATGATAATATTCACATTTATATTAGTCACGGAAAAATGGTCAGGAATAAGACAAACACTAACTCATGGTAACTATGAAGAAATTTACCCTATGGGTTGAGCATACCAGAGTTGTCCACTATTGTCTTTTTGCTGTTCCTATGAAGCACTTGGTACTGATCACTGTCAGAGTCAAGGCGCTAGACAAGACAATGTTAAGAATGAGACACTGGTACGGCAACTGCTGTATTCTTATCTTATTGTAGTGAAATCCCTTGTCTTTGGTTATGATGGGAAAGCTATAGTAGACAGATGGGTTTTGCAGAATGTTATGAAGACAGACGCTTTGGCTCTATCTTCTCCCTTGAACAGCTTGTTTCAGAATTGGGCACCTTTGTCTGAAAACATTTTCTCTCTTGCTTTCATGAAATGCAGTAAAGAGGGTTTCTAGTGTCCTGGAATAATTCTAAGTTTACTTTTATTAAGAATCTAACAGAGAAAGACTATGTCAAACTATTTAAACAAAATAAATATTAAATAATAATAGAATAATAATAACAACAATAGTATAATAAAGATTTAAACCAAAAATCCCTTCTATCACTAATCCAAGTGGCTAGTGCATGAATCATTAAAATATATGTCCTACCAAGATATCACAAAATAGGTTATCGTTCATTGGAATATGCAGAAAATACTATATACAGTGCTTACCCTTGATGTTTCAAATAAGCGTGCTTTTCCTATTCATTTGGGGGAGGGATAAAAGCAGAATCAAACACAAACTTTTTCCAGATACCAAACAAATGTTGGAGAGTCGTGTTCTCTGGGCCTGATTCTGTTCTCTTTTATACTATATTTATGGTATATAGTGGTACTAAGTAAGATCATAGGTTTCCACACATAATCAGAGAGCTTATATGTATTATACATACACAAACTATTTATCATGTATAACGCACATAACTTGGATAGCAGTGGGAAAAAAACAGTTCTTCCGGTTATACCACCAAAATCAGCACCAAATAAATATAAAAACTAGGACTGTCAACATATTAAAAAAAAATCACTATTAATCACTAGACTAAATAAAATTAATTGTGACTAATTGCAGTTTTAATCACACTGTTAAATAATAATAAAATATCAATTTCAATTTATTATAAATATTTCTGGATGTTTTTCTACATTTTCAAATATATTAATTTCAATTATAGTGCAGAATACAAAGTGTAGAGTCCTCACTTTATATTATTATTTTTAATTACAAATTTTTGCACTGTAAAAATGATAAACAAAAGATGTTTAGCATAACTGGCATGTAAATACCTTGCCCCGCAGGCTACCTGTGCCATACGAACACGTGGTTTCATTTTCACTTACAGACCTGTTTCCTGTCAATGTAAACAAACTTGTTTGTCTTAGTGACTGGCTGAACAAGAAGAAGGACTGAGTGGGCTTGTAGGCTCTAAGGTGTTACATTATTTTGTTTTGAGTGCCGTTATGTAAAAAAAAAAGAATTCTACATTTGTAAGTTGTACTTTCACAATAAAGAAATTGCACTACAATAGTTTTATGAGGAGAATTGAAAAATACTATTTATTTTATCATTTTTACAGTGCAAATATTTGTAATAAAAAATAATAATATAAAGTGAGCACTCTAGACTCTGTATTCTGTGCTTTAATTAAAATAGAGATATTTGAAAATGTAGAAAAACATTCAAAAATATTTATAATACATTTAAATTGATATTCTGTTATTGTTTAGACGTGATAAAAACTGCGGTTAATCACAGTTAATTTCTTTAATCGAGTTAATTTGTTTTGAGTTAATCGCTTGTGTTAATTGTGATTAATTGATAGCCCTAATCTAAACATAAATCCAGACTCACATACCATACAGATCAAAATTACTTTCAGTATGGAGGCTGCATTGAAAGAATTCATTTCATTTTTATATATTTTTCTGGTCCCACTGGTGTTCCCTGTTTTCTGTAGAGAGAGTTTCACTCAGGCCAATGGATTCTTTTAAAACAGATTATTTTTTAAGTGCAGGCTCTTTTTTAGGAAACACCAAAACTCTGTCCCATTTAGTAAACTTTTCTGACATTCTAGATTTTGCCCCAGCTTTGCTTAAGACTATAAGTGGGATGTGAAAGGGAAAGAAAAAGAGTAATCTAAATCCTCGCTTTCAAAATGGAGTTATCTTATCATCATCTACGACATTACTTCCCACACCGAAACAGACGGCAGCAGCCCATGTCCAAGTTTGCATATGAATTGCACACCCACAGAAAAGCAGGAAGAGCTAAAGGGATAAGTGACAATCTCTATACAGCGTTGAAATAGGTCACAGAAAAAAAAATGAGAAGCAGAATTTCAGAGTGTTGTTGGTTACTGTGCAGTAATCCTTTGAATATCCCCATTGACAACTTCTCACCATATTGGGGAGAATCCTTATGGAAAGTAAGCACTTCTTTTCCTTAATGCTTACCACCAAAACGAATGCAAACATCACCAACCTTTGCTGCAGAGGATGTAGGAAAATAGGTCACCACAAACTTCTATCCTCAGTGCGCTGAGACATTCTGCTTCCCTCAGTCCTCTGCAGATATAATGCTTCCAGCCTCAGCCACTGGTGCCAGGAGCTTTGCAGACTGCAAGACAGATACAGAGCTCTTCTTGTAGGGCTAACTATGATCTCCAGGAGATTTAGTGTTGTGGACATGCAGGATCTTGGAGAGAGTTGTGCAGAATGATAAAATGAATCACAAATTCATGTCTAAATACAAAAGTCTGTCAAGTAACAGAAAATTAAGGTCTTCAAGACAAAGGCTATACACATATCTGTCTCACTCTTACCATGTACTCCCCACATCTGTTTGTAGACACTACCTGTTGTCTCTTGACTCACATTATGATTGCAAGGTGTGTGGGCTAGGAACTAATCTTTTTGTAATATGTTTGTACAGTGGGTTCTTCATCCTTGATTTGGTGGCGTGTAGACACTACCACAACAAAATCAAATAATACATATAAAAACATTCATCCAACAATCTCAGCTAATGAACAGCTTTACACAAATTGACGCCTGTATACAGAAAATTCAAAACAGAAAAAAGGGATGCATTTATTTGCTGCAAATAGATCATCCACCTCTTGCTTAAAATTGAACTTAACAAAACTCCTTTAAATATAGGGTAGGGGCATAATCTTGCCTTGGTGGACTACACTTTCTATCTATAATTTCTCTGATACTACACATTACGTGCAATGTTTTAGAATTCATGGCATTCAGAGCTATGTCAAAAAACAAACAAACAAAACCAAACTCGTTTAGATTCCTTTTAAATAGCAAATATGTATATTTTCCCTCCATTATTAAAACAAAAGTGCCCATTCTTTAAAAAAAAAACAAAAAAACCCCTCAAACCAAACCAACCATTTGGGATGAAAGCAAGCATGCAACTGAAAAGGATAATTTTGAGGAACTTATGATTTCCTGAAAGCAGAAGGTTCTAATGGAATACATCTTGCAAATTTTCACTGCCAGCAAATGCAAATAACAAAATGAAGCCATCTGAAAAGAACAACAAGGGAAGGATAATCAAGTTAAAAGAACATAATTACAATGCTTCAAATAGTGCAAGACAACAAGAAGCTAATTTTCAATCATAGTGCCGTAAGATAAATGTGTGTTAGCCTTTTCCAAAAGCAAGCCATTTATTTGCAAATATCAGTTCCCCATTAAAGAGTAAAATCTTTTGTAATGTCTACTTGTTTCAGAAATGTGTGTGCTAATCCTTTAAGATAAAAGTGTCTGGGAATAAATAACATATATTATATTATGTTGTAACATAATATACATAGAAGATTAGGTTTGGAAGAGACCTCAGGAGGTCATCTAGTCCAACTCCCTGCTCAAAGCAGGATCAACCCCCACTAAATCATCCCAGCCAGGGCTTTGTCAAGTTGGGCCTTAAAATGATGGAGGTAACCTATTCCAGTACTTCACAACCTTCCTAGTAAAATAGTTTTTTCTAATATCCAACCTAGACTTCCCTCACTGCAACTTGAGACCATTGCTCCTTGTTCTGTCATCTGCCACCACTGAGAATGGCATAGCTCCATCCTCTTTGGAACACCCCTTCAGATAGTTGAAGGCTGCTATCAAATCCCCCCTCACTCTTCTCTTCTGCAAACTAAAGAAGCCCAGTTCCCTCAGCCTCTCCTCATAAGTCATGTGTTCCAGCCCTCTAATCATTTTCATTGTCCTCCGCTGGACTTTCTCCAACTTTTTCACATCCTTTCTGTAGTGGGAGGGGCCCAAAACTGGATGCAATATTACAGATGTTTCCTCACCAGTACTCCACCAGAGAAGTCCTTTGGGGCCATCTGCCTGTCCCAAGTCAGGATAAAGGAGGAGGGTTGGGCGTGGGGCTAGCAACTCCACCTCGTAAAAAATCAACCTGCTACAGAAACGCCAACAATAGAGACAACAGAGACTTTTACCCTGGAAAAAGAACGGTCTTCAACTCGAAGATGCATGACACTGGGTGGTAAAAGCCATGAGGAAGCCACTAAGCCGATTACCCTTCTTGCAACCAGGAGGATTACCATAGGCACATGGAACGTGAGGACCATGTACGAGTCAGGAAAGACGGCGCAGGTTGCAGCAGAGATGAGGAGCAACAACCTGACCCTATTAGGCATTAGCGAAACAAGATGGACGCAAGTGGGACAGAGACGACTGTTGACAGGAGAGCTGTTGCTGTATTCAGGACATGAAGAGAGCAACGCACCCTACACACAGGGAGTAGGCTTCATGTTGTCCAAGCAGGCACAGAGAGCACTGACTGGTTGGGAGGCACATGGTCCCAGGATCATCACAGCATCCTTCAGAACTAAAATGAAGAGGATTAAGATGAATGTTGTTCAGTGCTACGCTCCAACTAATGACAGTGAAGAGGAGGACAAAGATTATTTTTACAACAGACTCCAGAAAATATTAGAGATTCTCCCAGACAAAGACATCATCATCCTTATGGGAGTCTTTAATGCCAAAATTGGATCTGACAACACAGGATACGAACAAGTCGTGGGGACCCACGCTCTGGGAGAGATGAGTGAGAATGGAGAGAGATTTGTGGATCTGTGTGCACTTAACAACCTGGTCATAGGAGGTAGCATCTTTCCTCACAAGCGGATCCACAAGAGTACCTGGGTATCACCAGCAGGCATGACAGAAAATCAGATCGATCATGTCTGCATTAGCAAGAAGTTCAGAAGATCCTTGCAGGACGTTAGAGTTAGAAGAGGAGCAGACGCGGCGTCCGACCATCACTTAGTGGTGGCCAGATTGAAGCTGAAGCTGAAAAAGAACTGGATAGACGCGTCAGACAGAAAAGTGACGTACGACGTCAGCCTTCTGAAGGACCATAAGACCAAGGAAGATTTTGGAATGACGCTGAAGAATAAGTTTTCAGTATTATAGGATCGGTCTGAGGAAGAGGAAGACAGTGTACTAAACAGATGGCACAAAGTGAGAGAGACACTTAGGTCAGTATGCCAGGAAGTGCTTGGAATTAAGAAACACCAGCAGAAAGAGTGGATCACAGCAGAGACCTTGATCAAGATAGAAGACAGAAAGAAGAAGAAGGCAGCAGTCAATAACAGCAGGACTAGAGCAGCAAAGGCCAAAGCTCAACAGAGTATGCTGAAGCCCATAGAGCAGTGAAGAGGAATATCAGGAAGGACAAGAGAGAGTATGTGGATGAACTGGCAGCAGAAGCGGAGCAGGCAGCATACAGTGGTAATATGAAACAGCTGTATGATACTACCAAGCGACTGTCTGGAAAGTTCAGCAAGCCAGAACGTCCCGTTAAAGACAAGCAGGGAAAGTCTATAACAGGAATAGAACAACAGATGAACAGATGGGCGGAGCACTTTGAAGAACTCCTGAACAGACCAGCACCACCAAATCCACCAGATATCAACCCAGGCAACGAGGACCTCCCAATTAATTGCGATAAACCAACCAGAGATGAGGTCAGAAAAGCCATCACCATGATGAAGAATAGGAAGGCGGCTGGACCTGATGACATCCCAGCAGAGGCCCTGAAAGCAGACCTGGATGCTTCAGTGGAAATGCTGTACCCCCTCTTTGAGAAGATATGGGAAGAAGAAGTGATTCCGGTAGACTGGAAAGAGGGATATCTCATCAAAATCCCCAAGAAAGGAGATCTTAGCAACTGTGCCAATTATAGAGGAATCACACTCCTGTCGGTGCCAGGGAAGGTCTTCAACTGAGTCCTCTTAGAGAGAATGAAGGATGCCATCGATTCACAGCTACGAGATGAGCAGGCAGGTTTCCGGCAGAATAGATCATGCACAGACCAGATAGCAACGCTTCGCATCATAGTCGAGCAGTCTATGGAGTGGAACTCCTCGTTGTACATCAACTTTGTTGATTATGAGAAAGCGTTCGATAGCGTAGATTGAGAGACCCTCTGGAAGCTCCTTCAGCACTACGGCATCCCAGCAAAGGTGGTCAACCTGATCAAGAACTCATATGACGGTATACACTGTAGAGTGATCCATGGAGGGCAGCTTACTAACAGCTTCCAGGTACAAACTGGAGTCAGGCAAAGATGCTTGTTGTCACCACTTCTCTTTCTCCTCGTCATCGATTGGATTATGAACACATCCACTTACGAGCATAGGAACGGAATCCAGTGGATGTTGTGGACCCAGCTTGATGACATGGACTTTGCTGATGACCTTGCACTCCTTTCGCACTGTAAACAGCAGATGCAAGAGAAGACCAACGTAGTGGCAGCCACGTCATCACAGGTTGGCCTCAACATTCACAAGGACAAGACCAAGATCCTTAGGATTAACTCCATCAGCAATGACCCAGTCACACTGAATGGAAGCCCCCTGGAAGAAGTGCAGTCCTTCACCTACCTAGGTAGCATCATCGACCAGCAGGGTGGCACAGATGCAGACATCAAAGTAAGGACTGGTAAGGCAAGAGCAGCCTTCTTACAACTCAAGAACATCTGGAGCTCCAGAGAGCTGTCTTTGGCAATAAAAATTCGACTGTTCAACTCCAATGTGAAATTAGTCCTACTGTATGGAGCTGAAACCTGGAGGACAACCAAAACAACCATCAGGAAGATCCAGACCTTCATTAATAGCTGCCTCAGAAGGATTCTCCAGATCCGCTGGCCAGACACCATCAGTAACATCCACCTCTTGGAGAGGACCTGTCAACTCCCAGCAGAGGAAGAAATCAGAAGGAGAAGGTGGGGTTGGATAGGACATACACTACATAAGCAGCCAACTAACATCACCAGACAGGCACTGCGGTGGAACCCCCAAGGCAAGCAGAAAAGAGGCCGTCCAAGAAACACCTGGCTACGTGACCTTCAGGCTGATAGCAAAAAAATGGGCTATACCTGGAACCAGCTAGAGTGAATGGCCCAGGATAGAGGACTCTGGAGATCTGTGGTTGGCGGCCCATACCCCGACTCAGGTGACGGGCATGAGTGAGTGAGTGAGTTCCTCACCAGTGCCGAATAGAGGGGAATAATCACTTCCCTCAATCTGCTGGCAATGCTCTTCCTAATGCAGCCCAACATGCTATTAGTCTTTTTGGCAATAGGGGCACAATGTTGACTGATATCCAGCTTCTCAGCCACTGTAACCCCCAGGTCCTTTTCTGCAGAACTGCTGCTTATCCCTTTGGTCCCTAGTCTGTAGCAGTGCATAGGATTCTTCCATCCTAAGTGCAGAACACTGCACTTGTGCTTGTTGAACCTATCAGGTTTCTTTTGGCCCAATCCTCCAATTTGTCTAGGTCACACTGGACTCTATCCCTACCCTGCAGCAAATCTACCTCTCCTGCCCAGCTTAATGTCATCCACAAATTTGCTGAGAGTGCAGTCCATCCCATCATCCAGATCATTAATGAAGATGTTGAACAAAACCGGCACACTGAGCCATTGATCACTACCCATTGAGCCCGACGATCTAGCCAGCTTTCTATCCATCTTATAGTCCATTCATCCAATATATATTTCTTTAGCTTGCTGGCAAGAATACTGTAGGAGACCATATCAAAAGCATTGCTAAAGTCACAGTATATCACAGGGATTGGTAACCTTTAGCATGTGGCCTGCCAGGGTGCTTACCCTGGCAGGCCAGGCCGGTTTGTTTGCCTGCCTCATCTGCAGGTTCAGCTGGTCGTGGCTCTCACTGGCCACAGTTCACCACTCCATGCCAATGGGAACAGCGGGAAGCGGTGGCCAGCACATCCCTCAGCCCATGCTGCTTCCTGCCGCCCCCATTGGCCTGGAGCGACGAACCGCGGCCAGTGGGAGCCGCGACTGGCCGAACCTGCGGATGCAGCAGATAAACAAATCAGGATCATGTGCCAAAGGTTGCCGATCCCTGGTATATCACATCCACAGCTTTCCCCATATCCACAGAGCCAGTTATCTCATCATAGAAGACAATCACATTGGTCTGGCATGACTTGTCCTTGGTGAATCCATGCTGACTGTTCCCGAACACCTTCCTCTTCTCCGAGTGCTTCAAAATGGATTCCTTGTGGATCTGCTCCATGATTTTTCCAGGGACTGAGGTGAGACTGACAAGTCCATTGTTCCCCGAATTCTCCTTCTTCCCTTTTTAATGATTGGCACTATATTTGCCTTTTTCCAGTCATCTGGGACTTCCCCCAGTCCCTCAGCACCCTCGGATACATTGCTTCTGGCCCCATAGACTTGTACATGTCCAGCTTTTCTAAATAGTCCTTAATCTGTTCTTTCACCACTGAGGAATGCTCACCTCCACCCCATACTGTGCTGCCAAGTGCAGCAGTCTGGCTGCTGACCTTGTTTGTGAAGACCGAGGCAAAAAAGCATTACGAACTTCAGCTTTTTCCACATCATCTGTCACAAGGTTGCCTCTCCAATTCAGTAAGGATCCCACACTTTCCTTGACCTTCTTGTTGCCAACATACCAGTAGAAACCCTTCTTGTTATCCTTCAAATCCCTTGCTAGCTGCAACTCCATTCGTGCCTTGGCCCTTCTAATTAAACCCATGCATGCTTGAACAATATTTTTATACTCCTCCCTAGTCATCTGTCCAAGTTTCCACTTCTTGTAAGCTTCCTTTTTGTGTTTAAACTCACCGAAGATTTCTCTGTTAAGCCAAGGTAGTCGCCTGCCATATTTGCTATTCTTTCTTCACATTGGGATGGTTTGTTCCTGTGCCCTCAATAAGGCTTCTTTAAAGTCCAGCCACCTTTCCTGGCCTCCTTTCCCCCTCATATTAGCCTCCCAGGGGATCCTGCCCATCAATTCACTGAGGGAGTCAAAGTCTGCTTTTCTGAAGTCCAGGGTTCATATTCTGCTGGCCTCCTTTCTTCCTTTTGTCAGGCCCCTGAACTAGATCATCTCATAGTCACTGCTGCCCAGGTTGCCACCCACTTCTACTTCCCTTACCAATTCTTCATCTGTATGAAATGCATGCTGATCTCCATATTGGAAGAGAAGGTTAAAAGATTGGAGACCCATGTATCAATCTTATGTTGCATCAGAGAAAATGAAGACTTTCTGGATAGAAGTCACCATTTGGTATTGCAGGCACAGCATGCTGAAGAATCAGAGAGGGCAGTTCAGAATGGGGAAGAAAACTGGCAGCATGTGACCTCCAGAAGAAGAAAGAGGAGAACCCATGTACTCCCACTGCAGATAGAAATAAGACACCATTTTCAGGCTCTCTGCTTAGGTACCACAGCGAAGAATGGTTTGGAAGAGTCATCTGAGGGGAGGGATCAGAAGGAGACTCCATCAACCAGAAGGCATGGGATGTATTGTCCTAGGGATGGGGGTTACATGACCACCACTTCCAAGAGGAGGAGATGGGTGGTGGTGTTCAGAAACTCCCTCCTAAAGGGGACAGAGTCATCCATCTGCTGTTCAGAAACTTGAGAAGTGAGCTGCTTGCCTGGAGCTAGAATTCAGGATATGACGGAATGTCTGCCGAGACTGATCAAGTCCTCGGATCGCTACCCCTTCCTACTTCTTAATGTGAGCACCAATCATACTGCCAAGAATGACCTTAATGGCCTGCAGACTATGCAGCTCTGAGAAGGATAAAGGAGTTTGAAGCACAAGTTGTGTTCTTGTCCATCCCCGCTGTTGAAGGAAAAGGCCAAGGTAGGGACCATCAAATTGTGCAAATAAATTCATGGTTGCGTCGGTGGTGTCAAAGAGAGGGCTTTGGATTCTTTGATCATGGAATGTTGTTCCAGGAAGAAAGATTGCTAGGAAGAGATGGGATCCACCTAATAAAGAGAGGGAAAAGCATCTTTGTAGGCAGGCTTGCTAACCTAGTGAGAAGGGCTTTAAACTAGGTTTTCCGGCAGATGGAGACTTAAGCCCTGAGGTAAGTGTGGAAGTGGGATACTGAGAGGAAACACAAGGAGAAGGGTGCAACAGAGGGGGCCTCCTGATTCATACTGAGAAAGTAGGGCAATCAGCTAGTTATCTTGGGTGCCTGTATACGAAGGCTGAGAAACAAGCAGAAAGGATTGGAAGTCCTGACAGTCATAGAATCATAGAATAACAGAAGATTAGGGTTGGAAGAGACCTCAGGAGGTCATCTAGTACAATCCCCTGCTCAAAGCAGGACCAATGCCATCTCAGTCAAGGAAGTATGATGTGATTGGAATAACAGAGACTTGGTGGGGTAACTCACATTACTGGAACATTGTCATGGATGGATATAAACTGTTCAGGAAGGACAGGCAGGGGAGAAAAGGTGGAGTTGCACTATTTGTAAGAGAGCAGTATGATTGCTCAGAGCTCCAGCATAAAACTGGAGAAAAGCCTGTTGAAAGTCTTTTAGTTAAGTTTCGCTGTGAGAGCAACAAGGGTGATGTTGTGGTGGGTGTCTGCTATAGACCACCAAACCAGGAGGATAAGGTAGATGAGGCTTTTTTCAGACAATTAACAGACGTTTCCAGGTCACAGGCCCTGGTTCTCATGGGGGACTTCAATTACCCTGACATCTGCTGGGAGAGCAAGGAAGTTTTTGGAGAGTGTTGGGGACAACTTCCTAGTGCAGGTGCTGGAGGAACCAATTAGGGCTGTGCTCCTCTTGACCTGCTGCTCAAAAACAGGGAAGAATTGGAAGGAGAAGTAGAAGTGGGTGACAACCTGAGCAGCAGTTTGCACCTATGTTTGTTTAAATAAGACCCAATTCTGCCATCCTGACTCCTGCTGAATGGTACCTACTTTCATGAGTAATCCCATAATGATACACTGGACATAGTTTTATTCCTGGCAAAGGTATTGTCATAAACAGATAGCTAAGGGTTAATGTCTCTTTCACCTGAAGCACCTGACCAAAGGACCAATCAGGAAACCGGATTTTTTCAACTTTGGGTGGAGGGAATTTTGTGTCTGAGGTCTTTGTCTGTCTGCCTGTTTTCTCTGAGCTTTGGAGAAGTAGTTTCTGCTTTCTAATCTTCTGTTTCTAAGTGTAAGGACAAAGAGATCAGATAGTAAGTTACATGGTTTCTTTTCTTTGGTATTTGCATGAATATAAGTGCTGGAGTGCTTTGATTTGTATTCTTTTTGAATAAGGCTGTTTATTCAATATTCTTTTAAGCAATTGACCCTGTATTTGTTACCTTAATACAGAGAGACCATTTTTATGTATTTTCTTTCTTTTTTATATAAAGCTTTCTTTTTAAAACCTGTTAAAGTTTTCTTTACTGGGAAATTTCAGGGAAATTGAGTCTGTACTCACCAGGGAATTGGTGGGAGGAAGAAATCAGGGGGAGATCTCTGTGTGTTGGATTTCCTAGCCTGATTTTGCATTCCCTCCGGATGAAGAGGAAAGTGCTTTTGTTTCCAGGACTGGGAACGGAGAGGGGGAGTCACTCTGTTTGGATTCACAGAGCTTGTGTCTGTGTATCTCTCCAGGAGCACCTGGAGGGGGGAAGGGAAAAAGGATTATTTCCCTTTGTTGTGAGACTCAAGGGATTTGGGTCTTGGGGTCCCCAGGGAAGGTTTTTCAGGGGGACCAGAGTGCCCCAAAACACTCTAAGTTTTTGGGTGGTGGCAGCAAGTACCAGGTCCAAGCTGGTAACTAAGTTTGGAGGTTTTCAGGCTAACCCCCATATTTTGGACGCTAAGGTCCAAATCTGGGACTAAAGTTATGACATGGTGGCAGCGGTGGGATAGAATCCAGAAGCCAGTAGGAATATTATATTTTTCTTTTCTCTGCTAGGGACTTTTTAGCAGAGAGGGTTTGGTTTTCAAAGAAACCAGAGAGAATTTTTTTTTCTGCTCTCTCTGGCAGTTTGTGGCTTGCATGTTAAGCAAGAAGCCATTACCAGACTGTTAAGGGTCTTTTGTCACACAATAGCCCTCCCATTAGGAGGCAAATACCAGCACTATATACATGCAAATAAAGTGGTTTTTCTAGTTTACGCTAGAGGAAGAAAAGGAAATAAGCACTGTTGCTAGGCAGACTTCAGGAGGCAACAGAGAACCTGCAGTTCTGAAGATAAACACCAGAGGGCACCCCAACACAAGAAAACAGAAATCATGTCTACCAAGACAAAAATGAGGGCCGAAGAACAAAACAAAGAAGCTGAACACAGGCGACAACTGGAAAAAAAACAAAAAAAGGTGGAGCTGAAAGAAAAGGAAGAAAGCATCAAACTGGCAGCCTACCAAAGAGAACAGGCAGCCAAAGAGGCAGCACACAAAAGAAAACTAGAAGAAGAAGAGGTGGCCCACCGAAGGAAACAAGAAGAAGAAGAGGCAGCCCACCGCCGAGACATGGAAAAATAACAAAAAGAGATGGAACTCCAGAGGGAAGCCCACCGACAGGCCATGGAATTAGAAAAGGCTAAGCAAAACACAGCCAACCCTAACAACCCTGCGCCAATTATCGTTCCACAGCACAGGAAATTTCCCACCTACAAGGCAGGGGATGACACCGAGGCCTTCTTGGAAAATTTTGAAAGAGCCTGTCTTGGGTACAACATCCCTGAAGACCAGTACATGATAGAATTGAGGCCACAGCTCAGTGGACCTTTAGCAGAGGTGGCAGCTGAAATGCCTAAGCAGCAAATGAACGACTATAAACTTTTTCAAACCAAGGCCAGATACAGGATGGGGATAACCCCAGATCATGCCCGTCGGCGTTTCAGAACCCAAAAGTGGAAACCAGATGTGTCATTTCCCAAACACGCCTACTACGTTGGGAAAAATTATGAGGCCTGGATATCAGGACACAATGTTAAAACCTTGGAAGAACTGCACCTCCTCATACAAATGGAGCAGTTTTTGGATGGTGTTCCTGAGGACATCACACGGTACATACAAGATGGAAAACCCAAAGATCTCGCTGAGGCGGGGGAGATTGGAGCCAGATGGATGGAAGTAGCAGAAAGCAAGAAAGCTACGGTCAAGGGGAACGAATACCCCAGGGGGCACACCGACCATAAACCTTACAACCGAGGACAGCCAAAGACCCCACATACAACCCAAGTCAAGCCACAGACGCCCTATTCTTCCACCTCACCAGTCTCCAGTAACTCACCTCGGCCCAGTGACCCATCAGATGGAAGATGCTTTAAGTGTAATGAACTGGGACATATCAAGGCCAACTGTCCCAAGAACACCATGCGAGTGCAATTCATTACACCACCATCACACCAAAGATCCCCAGGCCCAGATGCCTCTCAAATACCCTTGGAGCGAAGGGAAAATTTGAGAGTGGGCGGAAAGAAGGTTACTGCGTGGAAAGACACGGGGGCACAAGTGTCAGCTATCCACCAATCCTTCGTTGACCCCAAATTCATCAACCCAAAGGCCAAAGTGACAATTTACCCCTTCATGTCACAAGCTGTAGACTTGCCTACAGTTCAACTGCCTGTCCCAGTACAAAGGCTGGTCAGGAATGTGGACTTTTGCAGTCTATGACAATTATCCTATCCCCATGCTACTGGGAGAAGACTTGGCCAACCAGGTGAAGCGGGCCAAGAGAGTGGGAATGGTTACACGTAGCCAAACCAGGAAAGCTTCCAGACCCATTCCTGTTCCTGAACCGTCCACTGACGCCCCGTCTGGGTTACCAGAGACCCAGACAGAGGTAGTGGACCCGGATTCCATGCCAACCACTGAAACAGCCACAACACCTCCAGTCCCAGGCCTGGAACTGGAACACCAACCAGCACAAGCAAGTGCAACCACATCTTCAAACTCAAAGCCAGAGGGCGCCAGCGAGACAAAACTGGCAGAAGCAACAGACAGCCATACCCAAAAGGCTCAGCCAGAGCCTGAAATAACCTCAGGTGCACCAGCGGAGAGCGGTTCACCAGCAACGGAAACAACCCCATCACCTACATTGCTTCCAGAGGGACCAAGCCCAAGTCCACAGTCTGAGGAAGAACTGGTGACCCCAGCCTCAAGGGAACAGTTCCAGACTGAGCAGGAAGCAGATGACAGCCTTCAGAAAGCGTGGGCGGCGGCACGGAGCACCCCACCGCCTCTCAGCTCTTCTAATCGATCCCGGTTTGTTATAGACCAAGGACTTTTATACAAGGAGATTCTTTCTGGTGGACACCGGGAAGAATGGCAGCCGCAAAAACAGTTGGTGGTTCCAACTAAGTACCGGGGGAAGCTCTTAAGCTTAGCCCATGATCATCCCAGTGGCCATGCTGGGGTGAACAGAACCAAGGACCGGTTGGGGAAGTCCTTCCACTGGGAGGGGGTGGGCAAGGATGTTGCCAAGTATGTCCAGTCTTGTGAGGTATGCCAAAGAGTGGGTAAGCCTCAAGACCAGGTCAAGGCCCCTCTCCAGCCACTCCCCATAATTGAGGTCCCATTTCAGCGAGTAGCTGTGGATATTCTGGGTCCTTTCCCAAAAAAGACACCCAGAGGAAAGCAGTACGTACTGACTTTAGTGGACTTTGCTACCCGATGGCCGGAAGCAGTAGCTCTAGGCAACACCAGGGCTAACACTGTGTGCCTGGCCCTAACAGACATTTTTGCCAGGGTCGGTTGGCCCGCCGACATCCTTACTCATTCAGGATCTAATTTCCTGGCAGGGACTATGCAAAAACTGTGGAAAACTCATGGGGTGAATCACTTGGTTGCCACCCCGTACCACCATCAAACCAATGGCCTGGTGGAAAGGTTTAATGGAACTTTGGGGGCCATGATACGTAAATTCATCAACGAATACTCCAATAATTGAGACCTAGTGTTGCAGCACTTGCTGTTTGCCTACAGGGCTGTACCACATCCCAGTTTAGGGTTTTCACCATTTGAACTTGTGTATGGTCACGAGGTTAAGGGACCATTACAGTTGGTGAAGCAGCAATGGGAGGGGTTTACGCCTTCTCCAGGAACTAACATTCTGGACTTTGTAAGCAACCTACAAAGCACCCTCCGACACTCTTTAGCCCTTGCTAGAGAGAACCTAAAGAATGCTCAGGAAGAGCAAAAGGCCTGGTATGACAGACATGCCAGAGAATGTTCCTTCAAGGTAGGAGACCAGGTTATGGTCTTGAAGGCGCAACAGGCCCATAAGATGGAAGCATCATGGGAAGGGCCATTCACGGTCCAAGAGCGCCTGGGAACTGTAAATTACCTCATAGCATTTCCCAGTTCCTCACTAAAGCCTAGAGTGTACCATGTTAATTCTCTCAAGCCTTTCTATTCCAGAGACTTACAGGTTTGTCAGTTTACAGTCCAGGGAGATGATGCTGAGTGGCCTGACGGTGTCTACTACGACAGGAAAAAAGACGATGGCATGGAAGAGGTGAACCTCTCAACCACCCTGGAACGTCTGCAGCGGTGACAAATCAAGGAGCTGTGCACTAGCTTTGCCCCATTGTTCTCAGCCACCCCAGGATGGACTGAACGGGCATACCACTCCATTGATACAGGTAATGCTCACCCAATCAGAACCCCACCCTACCGGGTGTCTCCTCATGCCCAAGCTGCTATAGAACGGGAGATCCAGAACATGCTACAGATGGGTATAATCCGCTCATCTACCAGTGCATGGGCATCTCCAGTGGTTCTGGTACCCAAACCAGATGGGGAAATACGCTTTTGCCTGGACTACCGTAAGCTAAGTGCGGTAACTCGTCCGGACAACTATCCAATGCCATGCACCGATGAGCTATTGGAGAAGTTGGGACGTGCCCAGTTCATCTCTACCATAGACTTAACCAAGGGGTCCTGGCAAGTACCGCTAGATGAACCTGCCAAGGAGAGGTCAGCATTCGTCACCCATGCGGGGGTGTATGAATTCAATGTCCTTCCTTTCGGCCTTCGAAATGCACCCGCCACCTTCCAGAGGCTGGTAGATGGTCTACTAGTTGGACTGGGAGAATTTGCAGTCGCCTACCTCGATGATGTGGCCATTTCTTCAGACTCCTGGCCCGAACACCTACTACACCTGGAAAAGGTCTTTGAGCGCATCAGGCAGGCTGGACTAACTGTTAAGGCCAAAAAGTGTCAAATAGGCCAAAACAGAGTGACTTACCTGGGGCACCAGGTGGGTCGAGGAACCATAAACCCCCTACAGGCCAAGGTGGATGCTATCCAAAAGTGGCCTGTCCCACGGTCCAAAAAGCAGGTCCAATCCTTCTTAGGCTTGGCCGGATACTACAGGCGATTTGTACCACACTACAGCCAAATCGCTGCCCCACTGACCGACCTGACCAAAAAGACCCAGCCAAATGCAGTTAAGTGGACTGATCAGTGTCAAAAGGCCTTTACCCAGCTTAAGACGACACTGATGTCTGACCCTGTGCTCAGGGCCCCGGACTTTGACAAGCCATTCCTAGTAACCACGGATGCATCTGAGCGTGGTATAGGAGCAGTGCTCATGCAGGAAGCAACAGATCACAACTTCCATCCTGTCGTGTTTCTCAGCAAAAAACTGTCTGAGAGGGAAAGTCACTGGTCAGTCAGTGAAAAGGAATGCTATGCCATTGTGTACGCCCTGGAAAAGCTACGCCCATATGTTTGGGGACGGCGGTTCCAACTACAAACTGACCATGCTGCACTAAAGTGGCTTCATACTGCCAAGGGGAACAACAAGAAACTTCTTCGTTGGAGTTTAGCTCTTGACAGGTATATGTCAGGGATCGGCAACCTTTGGCACGCGGCCTGTCAGGGAAATCCGTGGTGAGCTGAGATGGTTTGTTTACCTTCAGTGTCTGCAGGTTCAGCTAATTGCAGCTCCCACTGGCCGCGGTTCACCATTCCAGGCCAATGGGGGCTGCAGGAAGTGGTGGTCAGCACATCCCTTGGCCCGCACCACTTCCCACTGCCCCCATTGGCCTGGAACAGCGAATCACAGCCAGTGGAAGCTGCGATTGGATGAACCTTTGGACACTGCAGGTAAACAAACTGTCCCAGCCTGTCAGTGGATTTCAATGATGGGCTGCATGCTAAAGGTTGCCGATACTAGTATATGTTAATAAAGGCTTTATGCATTCATGAAAAACTGCTCCTTGGAAGTAAATAGTTTGCTGGTTTTATTCATTCATATTAAGATCCCTTAACACTGCTCGGTGCCAATCATGGACAACTTACAGTGCAGAAGGCCATGTAGCATTATTTTTCATTTCCCTAATAACAATGTCACTATATAGTGAATCGTAATTCAACATTACTGCAGTAGGCCCATTCATAGGGAACAGAGATGAGTCACTAATAAATACCTTACATTTGATTTTTCTTGAATTAAATTATTATATCTGTAATTACGCCATAATGATTAGCTGATGGGGTGTAATGAAACATGTACTGTTATGTTTAATATCAAATTGATTGAGTCTGAGCAACTAGTACTCACCTGAGTCTTGTTGAGGCAATCAGAAAATATATCAAAGCTTACTTGGCTTCAAGGGAATCAGGAATATTAATAGGCATAGAATCATAGAATATCAGGATTGGAAAGGACCTCAGGAGGTCATCTAGTCCAACCCTCTGCTCAAAGCAGGACCAATCCCCATGTCCAGGACAAAATTAAATTTTGGAGGTCTTCCTTCAGAGAAATTTAGGAAATTTCAGACTCCAGATGGGGAAATTGATACTTCCTGTTTGCTTAAGGTGTTTAAAACAGGAAGATTTCCTGTTATAATATCCACTGCAGAGTTCTCGCTAAATAATAAATGGAGATATACCCATCTCCTAGAACTGGAAGGGACCCCAGAAGGTCATCAAGTCCAGCCCCTTGCCTTCACTAGCAGGACCAAGTACTGATTTTGCCCCAGATGGCCCCCTCAAAGATTGAACTCACAAATCTGAGTTTAGCAGGCCAATGCTCAAAACACTGAGCTATCCCTCACTAAAGCACTGTTACTGTACACCTGAAGTCACTGGGCAACCAGTGCTTACCATATTTTTAATCTGATGTATTCTGAGGCTTTTGATCTGCTGCTGTAAATTCAGTCTGATTTGTAATTTTTTACCTACCCATTTTTGGCTGTCCCTTACTCTGAGATCCAGGGCACTAACCTCAGTCCCCCACAGGAAAGTGCAACACATTGCTGTAAGACAAATGGGTGATTCCATTGCTGTCCTTTGAAATAGTACCTGAAGGTCTGCTTTCTTAAGTAGCTGAACAATACAATGCAATCCCAAAGAATGTCAACAGCCTAAAGAAAAATAAGGTCACTTTTCATATTCTCAATGAGTGAACATTTATTTCAATTGTATGGAAGTCACAGGTTTCAAATTGTTTCAGTTGCTTACTCAATGTATTGAAGAATGGAGCAGCATGTTCCATTCCCAGATATAGTAAAGATACAGTAACAATGAAATATCATGCCCTAGGTATAGCGAATAGGGTTATCAATTTCAGTACTGTAGATTTGTTTGGATTGTTATCTCTTGTAAAAGGTATCCTAATTCCCTGTAATCACAAGGAACACATTCTGTTCTTCTTGCTTTTTTCCTCCATACACACCATACTGCTATTATTAAAAATAATGGGTCAAATCTCAGTCTTTTACTGATTTCTTACAGAAGCAAAATATGTAAGCTAAAGGGGGTTTTACCTGAGTAAGGCCTGCATGGAAATGGAGGCTTTGGGTACTTTGGGATTTGGACCAGTAGTAATAAACTGTATGCTTCCGTGCAAAATAACAGGATGCAGTAGCATACCAGGAGCCAATTTCAAATCTAGTGGAACTCCACTGTGCTCAGTGGACTTGATATAGGATTTTGGCATAAAGTGTCTTTTAACAAGAGATGGCCATAAACTGCTCAGAAAATGTGAAGTGCTTCTGAACATTGAGGCACTTATCACCTACATCACTACCTGCCAAAGTAGTACTGAAGGAATTAACACATGCATGTTAAATAGAGCATGCAGGATTTCCCATTAGTACAGAAGCCAGATTCTTACCAGTACATTGCTCTGACACAAAAGTTGGTTATTCTTCATTGGAACTATGCTCTGTTAATCTGCACATGAGGTGGGCCTTTTGCATCGTACACCTGACAGTATATTTGAGGCAATACTTAGGTGGCTAATAAGAAAAAGATCAAATCTGTTTTTGTTTAAAAGTTGTGCATTTTGTAGAATTCAGGACTTTAAGCAATTCTCCAATGATGAGTCCTTTTGGTCAATAACTATATCAAAATGCTTTATTCAGATTCTGCAAAGTGCTATATAGACTCATAGACTCTAGGACTGGAAGGGACCTCGAGAGGTCATCGAGTCCAGTCCCCTGCCCTCATGGCAGGACCAAATACTGTCTAGACCATCCCTAATAGACATTTATCTAACCTACTCTTAAATATCTCCAGAGACGGAGATTCCACAACTTCCCTAGGCAATCTATTCCAGTGTTTAACTACCCTGACAGTTAGGAACTTTTTCCTAATGTCCAACCTAAATCTCCCTTGCTGCAGTTTAAGCCCATTGCTTCTTGTTCTATCATTGGAGGCTAAGGTGAACAAGTTTTCTCCCTCCTCCTGATGACACCCTTTTAGATACCTGAAAACTGCTATCATGTCCCCTCTCAGTCTTCTCTTTTCCAAACTAAACAAACCCAATTCCTTCAGCCTTCCTTCATAGGTCATGTTCTCAAGACCTTTAATCATTCTTGTTGCTCTTCTCTGGACCCTCTCCAATTTCTCCACATCTTTCTTGAAATGCGGTGCCCAGAACTGGACACAATACTCCAGTTGAGGCCTAACTAGCGCAGAGTAAAGCGGAAGAATGACTTCTCGTGTCTTGTTTACATATCTTAGCATGTAACCAATGACTTCTCGTGTCTTGTTTACATATCTTAGCATGTAACCAAACTTAAAGAAAGTTACCTCACATTAACTTGTCATTTTTATTTTCCCCACACATTTTTGGGTAGTGCTTGTGTAATGGTGACAGACCATGGTTGTTAGGGGGTGGGATTGAACTGGGGACCCTGGAGCTTAGTGCATGAGCTAAAAGCCATCTACTTGTTAGCTAAGGCTGTAGAGCAGACTCATTTTTAGCTCTCTTTCTAGGTGGTCTCAGTGCCACAAGCTGGGACAGAACACCACACCCAGAAGGTGTGTCGGTTAGATATTTCTCTTAGCTGAGGAAGTGCATCCAGAGCTTCAGAGACTTCCCAGCTGAAATCCTGGATGAGCCCCCACTTGTAATGCTGACAGAACCAGGTGGTTGGCAGGTGGGATAGAACTGAGGACCTCTGCAACTTACGGTATGTCTACACTACGAGATTATTCTGATTTTACATAAACTGGTTTTGTAAAACAGATTGTATAAAGTCGAGTACACGCGGCCACACTAAGCACATTAATTCAGTGGTGTGCATCCATGTACCGAGGCTAACGTCGATTTCTGAGGCGTTGCACTGTGGCTAGCTATCCCGTAGCTATCCCATAGTTCCCGCAGTCTCTCCTGCCCACTGGAATTCTGGGTTGAGATCCCAATGCATGATGGTGAAAAAAGATTGTCGCGGGTGATTCTGGGTAAATGTCGTCACTCATTCCTTCCTCCTTGAAAGTAATGGCAGACAATCATTTCGTGCCCTTTTCCCTGGATTACCCTGGCAGACGCCATAGCATAGCAACCATGGAGCCTGTTTTGCCTTTTGTCACTGTCACCGTATGTGTACTGGATGCCGCTGACAGAGGTGGTACTACAGCACTACACAACAGCATTTATTTGCCTTCGCAAGATAGCAGAGATGGTTATCAGTCGTTCTGTACCATCTGCCATGCCATTGTAAATTGGCAATGAGATGATGGTTATCAGTCGTTCTGTACCGTCTGCTGCTGTCATGGGTGCTCCTGGCTGACCTTTGCTGAGGTTGGCCGGGGGCGCAAAGACAAAAATGGGAATGACTCCCTGGGTCATTCCCTTCTTTATGTTGTATCTAAAAATAGAGTCAGTCCTGCCTAGAATATGGGGCAAGTGTACTAGAGAACCAGTGTACCAGAGAGCACAGCCTCTCCGTGTCAGATCCCACAGAAATGATGAGCTGCATGCCATTCTAGGGGGTGCCCCTGCAACAACCCCACCCATTGCTTCCCTCCTCCCCCAACCCTCCTGGGCTACCATTGCAGGGTCCCCCCATTTGTGTGATGAAGTAATAAAGAATGCAGGAATAAGAAACACTGACATTTTAGTAAGATAAAATGAGGGGGAGGCAGCCTCCAGCTGCTATGATAGTCCAGGCAGGACATTAAACGGTGGGGGGGAGAGGAGCCCAGCATCCCGCTGCTATGATAGTGCAGGCAGTACAGAATCTTTTCTTTAGACATGAAAGTGGGGGGAGGCTGATGGAGCTCAGCCCCCAGTTGCTATGATGAGGACGGTTACCAGCCATTCTGTACCATCTGCCGGGAATAACCGGGAGTCATTCCTATTTTTACCCATGCGCCCCCGGCCGACCTCACCTGAGGCCAGCCAGGAGCACTCATGGGATGATGACAAGGACAGCTACCAGTCCTTCTGCACCCTACAATCTGCCACCGGGGAGGAGAGGGGAGAGGATGCTGCTGTTCAGTGCTGCAGCATCCTGTCTACCAGCAGCATGCAGTAGACATAGAGTGCCATTGAAAAAAGTCAAGAAATGATTTTTTTCCCTTTTCTTTCACGGGGGGGAGGTGTTAAACTGACGAGCTATACCCTGAACCACCCCGGACAATGTGTTTGACCCTACAGGCATTGGGAGCTCAGCCAAGAATGCAAATATTTTTCGGAAACTGCGGTGACTGTGGGATAGCTGGAGTCCTCAGTACCCCCTCCCTCCCTCCATGAGCGTCCATTTGATTCTTTGGCTTTCTGTTACACTTGTCACACAGCACTGTGCTGTGGACTTTGTATCATAGCCTGGAGATTTTTTTCAAATGCTTTGGCATTTCGTCTTCTGTAACGGAGCTCTGATAGAACAGATTTCTCTCCCCATATAGCAATCAGATCCAGTATCTCCCGTATGATCCATGCTGGAGATCTTTTTGGATTTGGGACTGCATCGCCACCTGTGCTGATCAGAGCTTCACGCTGGGCAAACAGGAAATGCAATTCAAAAGTTTGCGGGGATTTTCCTGTCTACCTGGCCAGTGCATTTGAGTTCAGATTGCTTTCCAGAGCGGTCACAATGGTGCACTGTGGGATACCGCCCAGAGGCCAATACCGTCGATTTGCGGCCACACTAACCCTAATCCGACATGGCAATACCTATTTCAGCGCTACTCCTCTTGTCGGGGAGGAGTACAGAAACCAGTTTAAAGAGCCCTTTATATCAATATTAAGGGCTCTTTGTGTGGACGAGTGCAGGGTTAAATCGGTTTAATGCTGCTAAATTTGGTTTAAACACATAGTGTAGACCAGGCCTTAGTGCATGAGCCTCTATTGTATGAGCTAAAAGCCAACTATCTGTTAGCTAAAGCTGTAGAGCAGACTCATTTTATCTCTCTCTCTAAGTGGTCTCGGTGCCACTAGATGGACAGAACACCACATCCCAGAGGTATATGGGTTACACTTGCCTTATCGTTTGTTTAAGCTTTAACATGTGAGCCCCATGAAGTAGGCTAATTGTCTGTAACAAAGTTTATGTTTGAAATGCCAAACAAATAAAAAAGGGAGGAAACCACCACAAAAGAAGAAGTTGGGACAGACACATCTGTGGATCTTTTTCTCACAAATGCTTCCATTTCTTTTACTTCATCTGCCAATTTTCAGTTAGTGTAGGGCACACATAGCACAGCCACAACTTCGATAACATTCATTCTGTCTTTGGAGGTACTACTGGCCCAGAATTACTCCCCATTTTAGGGATAGGGAATATCTTTCAAGGTGATAAAACATTCCAAAAGTGAATGAACTTCCTGTCTGATCACTCTTCTTCTATTGCTTATTCTACTAGTAACTTGCTCAGCTACTCAGCTACTGAGAACTTCCAGTGGGCAGTAAGAGCTTTTTTCTCCTTCTTTGCTGGCGTGTGCTATGAAAGGGATTAGACTCACATAATTTGAAATAGCATCATAAATGAAAGAACTGGCAGCCACTAGTACAACATATTGTATGCCAGTAATCTGCACTCAACCAAAACTAGCTATCAGCATTTATAGCAATGACTGAAGAATCAAATAACTTGAGAGGGAAAGGAGAGAAGTTGGGAGAGTTGGCTCTGATTCAAATACTGATCCATTTATGGTGGAGCATTATTATTAGAGTAAGTGCCTGTAGACATAACAACATGATATCCTTCTGTGAAGTAATTTGGATAATTAAGTATCGCCTCCCTTGTTGCTCCCATTACATCTGGCAACTGATTGCAAACTCACTTGTAAATATAAACACAAAACCTCCAGAGAGGGTGTGGACACTGCAAATGACAGATGCAGACAGGTGTGTGCCACTCATGATCTTTGCACGGAGAGCATATCATAGATGGCAAATTCTTGATTCTTGGTGGTGCTGGAGTTGAATGTTAAAAAAAAATGATTCTAGACTGTAGCTGTTGGGTAGTAATTTAAAGAGTAATTCATTAAAGAGTACTAGTAATTAGAGAAGGCACCCAATCCACGCTATTTTGATTTACAGGTAGGTACCAGTTAGGAGTGGGTTTGGATACTCCAAGCACTCAAGTCAACTGAAATTTCAGTAGATGAGAACTTCTACTATTAACTAAGGTAAAGCGGAAAAAGAATGAGGCTTAATATAGGCACATATAGTAAAATATAACATTATTTTTAGTGTTCTGGGTAGTATCACAAAATACTTTATAGGGAAACGCACAGTATACTAGAGAATGAATATTTTGGTGACTAGATGTGTCTGATCAAGTTCTTCTCCCATACATAAAATTTGGTGCATGCTTTACACATTGGAATCAGGTGTTTTGATATTTTTTTGTGACACATTGAAAAGTGATTAGCTGTGCTCTGGCGTGAATTGAACATTTTCATTAAATGACAGAACATAATTATGCAGAGAAGGACATGAGTTGCTTTGGTTAACAAAATACATGCTAAATGTATTAAAACTAATGAAAATCACTTGGTCATTTCTTTAATTGCAATATGTCCAAAAAGACATTTGCTCATTGTAGGTCAAGCAGAAATTAATACCGTGAGAGAAAATGACCCAGCATCTCTATTTCTCTCGGTACAGCAACAAATTGCTGATAAAGTTGGGCTGGAATGGACATTTCTGCCAGGAAACTTTAAAACAGTGCTTAAATATCTCAGGATTTCAATTGAAATGAATGGTATGCTCAATTCAGAAAATGAAAATTCACAAATTAGAAGTTCTTAAACTCACAGATATATCAAAGGTCACAAAAGCTAATAGTATAGGAGAGCATACCATTAAATGCTGACAATACTGGTGTGTTAAAGCATTGGTGCAGACCACTTGTTGAAGAAAAGGTAACAGCAGGAGGCTGCTGAACTATCTGAAATACATATAGATATGCCTGAAATGCTTTAAATTGGCTAATAATTATCCACATTCTGAACATGATCTGAAAGCATCTTTTGGACGATCCTACTGCTTTTACTGGGTGAAATTCACCCCTGTATTGAAGGTCAGCATTACCTGGATCCTACTTAACTCCTCCATATAGGACTCAAGTGAGATTTAAGCAGGACATAGAACATGTGTGAATCCTTCACACCATGGATGCATTTCAGCCAAAGCGTGGAACTAGGGACACATTTTCTGCTGACTTAACTCCACTGAACCCCACCAACTGCACCTTGGTGTGGCTGATGGTTTCAAACTCTGATAAAATAAGGAACGTTCCTGGTGAAAAGCAGTCTCTGTAAGACACACCCCAAAATATTTGATGCTGACAAGAAGAAAACATTTTAAAGTTGGTTATTGAAATAGGAGATTGTGACCCTAAGCGCCTCTCAATGCCAGCTAGCAGAGGGTCCACTTTACTGTAACTCATATCAGGCCTGACATACTCACTCCCCCCAGCATACTGTTTGTCATCATATGTATCAAAAAGATGTCATATAACGTATCATTTAAACTGGTGACACGCTGGTCCTGAAAATTAGTGGTTGTATATAAAGCATTATGTATGTGTGCTGGAAGTATGTTCTTAAAAGATGGTTTGGAGGCAGTGAATGCATCAAGCCTCCTCTAGACAAAGGAATGTGGAATTACCTGTCTACTTGGCTGGATTATAGGCAGACAACAATGCAAGTATATTTACATATAAGGTAAAAAAATCAACCAAGCTAAAAAGCAGCAGCTTAGTGAGCACACTAGAGGATAAGTTTGCACCCCCAGGAAATCTTCCTGGCTATAGAAACAGACAATGGTCTTCGGAAAATACAAGGGGAAGCAAAAGATATTCTAGTTACTCATCACTTAGAGGACATAGGGAACAGTGCCCTCTGAACCTGTGAAAGTTGGCCTAGAGGATTAGAAATGCTATTAATTTGATGTAAGTGAGAAAAAAGCTTAGGCAAAGATTGTAACTTGCTAAAATTAAGTTTTGGTCAGTAGAAAACATGTTTTGTTTTGTTTTTTAACCATATGTGTATCTTTTTCTCTAGTTTGGTGTCATTTAAATCTCTGTTCTTTGTTAATAAACGTATTCTTAGTTTTACTGTAAAGAATCTCAGTGCTGTTATATTGAAGTAAAGTGTGAGTCCTCAGGCAGGCTGGTTTGTGCTCTATCTCTTTGGAGGCAGCAAACTTAATTTATGTGAATGTCCAGTGCAAGGTACTCGACACTGCCAGGAGATATCTCTGGAACTTAAGTTCAGTGATTGTTACCTGCCAGACAATGTTTAGACTGGCAGAGTCTCAAGGAGTTTAGTGGTGAAGCAGACAGACTGGTGTGGCAGGGACCTGACACAGTCTAATCTCCAGCAAAGTTCGCTCTTGCTGAGGCAGAGGGGAAACACAGTAGGTTACAGTTTTGGGTGTCCTGAAAGAATGTCACACAGATCAATGTTTCAACCATCAAAGATCTGGCAGATCATAACTATTGACTTGAAAACTGGGCACCAGTTTTCAGATCAGATTGACAGATAGGGATAAGACGGTCTTCAAGCTAAATTAAAAACATCTAATGTATTCAGGTCCTGGTGACAACAAATACTCAGAAGGAGTTGCCCTCATTATGACAAATTCTGTGGAAATAAAATCAGTCATCAATTGGGAGCCTATCATATATGTCAGACTCCAAACCAGATTCCTAAAGACATCAATCATTCAGTGCTATTTTCTGGCACAAGAACACAGCAATAAGAATAAAGATTAGTTCTATGATTGCCTCCAGAATGTGACTGACAGAATACCAAAACATGACTTACTCCTGGTAATTGGTGACTTTAATGCTGAAGTAGGTTGTAACAACAAAGGAATGAAAAGAGCAATGGGTAACCCTGTGTTGGTCATCAACCAAAATAATGAAAGAGTCATTGAATTTTGCTTGGTGTCTGATCTAATTTCCTCACAAAGAAATGTGGAATTTGCCAGATGCCATATTTGGATAAGCTCAAGATTTAGGTCTTCTGTCCAAGACGCAAGGCCATACCAAGCAACAGATATCAACAGTGATCACAATTTTTACCTTGCTAAACTGAAATTAATTTTTTTTTCAGTTTTAAAGAGAAAATGGTACAGAAAATCAATAATATAAAACTGAAAACAAAACAGTGCTGTGAGAAATTCCAGCTAGAACTAAGGAAGAGATGTGACACTGCCAGAGGCAGAGGATGATGATTGGACCTGAAGCAGTGCTCAGAGACAATATGATTCAGGCTGCAGCAGTGACAGCTGGATATCAGCATAGACACAGCAAGAACTGAGTAAGCCAAGAGATATGCTGTCTCACCAAGGAAAGAAAAAGATGCTGAACTCTTGAATCTAAAATCAACAAATTATTGGAGAAAGCAAAAGAAGAATACGAGAAAGCAGACAAAGCAGTGGGAAAAAATGCAAGGAAAGATCAGCGGAGGTATGTTTAAAGTTCTAGCATCTGAAGATAAAGCTACTGCTACAATAGGAAACCTTGGAGACATTTGGATTACAGTGGATGAGAAACTGGATATGAGTCATCAGTGTGCCCTCATTGCAAAGAAGGCCAATGGCATATTGGGCTGTATTAGTAAAAACATTGCCAGTAGATCGAAGGAAGTGATTATTCCCCTCTATTTGGCACTGGTGAGGCCACACCAGGAGTATTGAGTCCAGTTTTGGTTCCCCCACCACAGAAGGGATGTGGACAAATTGGAGAGAGTCCAGCAGAGGGCAACAAAAATGATTAAGGGACTGGGGAACATGACTTACAAGAAGAGGCTGAGAGAACTACAGTTATTTAGTCTGCAGAAGAAAAGAGTGAGGGGGGATTTGATAGCAGCCTTCAACTACCTCAAGGAGGTTTCCAAAGAGGATGGAGCTAGGCTGTTGTCAGTGGTGGCAGATGACAGAACAAGAAGCAATGATCTCAATTTGCAGTGGGGGAGGTCTAGGTTGGATATTAGGAAAAACTTTTTCATTAGGAAGGTGGTGAAGCACTGGAATGGGTTACCTAGGGAGGTGGTGGAATCTCCATCATTAGAGGTTCTTAAGGTCAGGCTTGACAAAGCCCTAGCTGGGATGATTTAGTTGGGGTTGGTCCTGCTTTAGCAGGGGGTTGGATTAGATGATCACCTGAGATCTCTTCCAACCCTAATATTCTATGATTCTATGATTTACTAAGTGTCTAAAACCCTGTGTGGAAATTTCAAAATAGGATGTGGATCAATTAAAAAAAAAGACGGGAAAATGCTTACAACTGAGGTAGAACAGATAAATAGATAGGCAGAGCATCTCAGATAGTCCCCAACAGAACCAGACCCACTTCAGCACCAGATGTCAATAAACATGCAACTCTGATCAATTTGATAGTCACATCAGTTCAATGCAGGTGTCAGAAGTACAGGCTGCAATCAAGAAGCTGAAAAATAACAAAGCAGTGGGAGATCATCAAATTACAGCAGAAATGCTAAGAAGCACTTGATACCATTCATCTTTATGAAACTGACAGGGCTATTCAATGAAGTTTGGGAAAAAGACTAGCGGAAACACGGATTCATTGTCAGAATACCCAAAGAGGAGGTGATCTTCGGGTATTTTGACTGAAGAGGAATCACCTTACTCTATGTTGTAGAGAAATCTTTCTGCTGTGTGATACTACACAAGGTGAAGCAGTGGGTGCAAATCTTAGAGAAGAAGAGACTGGATTCAGGCCCAACACATCCTGTGTAGGTCAGATATTCCCACCACGGACCATCACAGAAGCCTGCATAGAATGGCAAGCTTCCCTTATCATCAACATCATTGATATTCAAAAAGCCTTTGACAACATGCACAGACACAGATTGTGGAATATTCTTCAGTCCCAGAGAATCCCATCTACAGTTGTTAGCATCATTAAGGCATCGTACAGAGGTGTGAAATGCTGTGTAAAGGTGAACAACCAGACACAGTGGTTCAGCATAAAACAGGACTGCATTTTATCTCCACTGTCATTTGGTGTTGCCATAGACTGGGTACTGAAGAAATATGAGCAACATGAACACTAGTATAACATGGGTAGATGGCAAGTACCTAGAAGACCTAGACTTTACTGACAATATTATGTTACTGAGCAGCACCCCTGAAAAGTTACAAAAGAGACTACCTGGCAAAAATAGCAGGCAAGCAGGTCAGATTTAGTTATGCTTAAACAAATATTTTTGCAATTCAGACATCAAATTGTTACATCACATAAGAAGATGAAAATATCAAGAAAATAGAACAGTTCACCTACATTGGCAGCACTATATTGGCCAACAAAAACCTCAAAAAGGAATTGACATTAAGGATCAAAAAGGCATTCACAGCATTTATTGAACTTAACATATGGAAATCAAAGATATACAGTGCCAGAACAAAACTGACAATTTTAAATTCAAACATAATCTCAGTGATAACATATTGTTGCCAGAGTTGGAGCTGCACCAATACTTTAGACAGAAAACTAAACAGCTTCAAAAATAAGTTCCTCCTAAAGATTCTGGGCATTGTTGAAAAGATTTTACCACCAATGAAGGTATATGAGAAATCATCAACCAGTAACTTGTTTCCACTGTCAAGTATCAGAGGGGTAGCCATGTTAGTCTGGATCTGTAAAAGGCAACAGAGAGTCCTATGGCACCTTTAAGACTAACAGATGTATTAGAGCATAAGCTTTTGTGGGTAAATACCTACTTCGTCAGATGCATGACATATTCACCCACGAAAGCTTATGTTCCAATACATCTGTTAGTCTCAAAGGTGCCACAGGACTCTCTGTTGTTTGTTTCCACTGGAATCAGAAGGACACGTCAGACATATGTGAGACATGTACTCCAGATGATCAAACTTGTTTATTTTATAAATAAAAGTACATTTTCTGTCAACCAGCCTCAAACTCAACCTGCCCTCTGATCATCAGGCTTACTCTGTGTTAGGTACTTACATGGGGCAGGAAGGATGGCCTCAAAACCTGAAACTAATTTTGTTGCACAGGTCCATCTCCATTTATAACAAACAGGAGTTTAGCAGAGTAGTATCATATATATTATTGCTGTTTTGCAATAATATCAGATCTATTTGAATATGAAAAAAGCTTGCAGTGGAAGTTAAATAGGGGTCAAAAAGACATATCTGGAACAATTTAATCACTGACTTTTTGAGACTGAATAGCAGCTTCCATCCATCTTAATTATTTTTGAGACCATTTAGGCAATAGAAGCATGCCATAGGTAGTAGAATTAGTGGGAATTACAGAAGAAGCTTTTGATTTCATCACAAATGGTGCTTAATTGTAAATTAGATCTTTCTTTAATGGTTTAGGAAGTGAACCAATGGAACTAATGAAAACTCAACTCAGAGAAAAGTATTTGAGTTTTCTCACTAGAGAGTCTGGCTTAGTATAATAAAAGTCTTTTTTGACAGATGAAAGAATTGGCTGTGAATTGCCTAATCTGAAACAAATATTCATAATATTTGAAGCTACAGCTATGACTACAGGAAGACAAGTAAAAAAAGTCTTGATCTTTCATCTTAACAAAATTTCAAACATTTGTGGAAAGATGAACAGTAGCAGGGGAGAGTATGCTGTTCAGTACGTCTAGGGTTTGTATTTTATTATTTCTTATGGGACTGGAAACCTGCATATGAAGTTAAGAAAAAAGGGCTAAATTTTTCTGAGTGCCCAAGAAAGTTGAATTAGATAAAGACTGAATAGGATAAGGGTTTGGATAAATTGAAGTTGAAATATAAATCAGTACTTTTATTACCTCAAGCCAAAGTCTTCTAGAAAGCACACTGGTAAGTTTGTAAGGTAAAAGCAAATACTTGAGATAGATTCAAAATAACCAGTGGAGGAAGCACGACAGACATGAAACCTAGCATTTTCCAAATTGCCTAAGAAGTAGGTGAGAGGAGTGAAGTTGGAGATAAATGGGAGCTTAAAACAAAAACAAAACCTAGACTGTGGTTTCTTTTCTAATGTGCAAAACTAATAAGCATAGTAGGTTGGTAAGGCTAGAGGAAAATACATGTTCTGCAGGAAAGGAGAAAAGTTTAGCCAAACTTACAGATGTCCATTTAAAAATATACAGCAGTGGAATGGGCACACAGTTCCAAGTGACAGAAGCTAAGTGTTCTAAAGATGAGAACTTATAAATGTTATTAAATTTATTCCTTTTCTCCTTTCTGAAAATAGAAACAATCTCTCCTGCTCTTCCCAGCTCTGAAGAAGTGGTAGAATTAGTTTAAAAGGTATGGGTTTGAGGTTTTTTTTTATCTGTAGGTGGCAGCTGTATGTGAAGAATTTATTGAGGGTAAGATAAGTCAAGCTGATGAGATTTGCATTTAGTTCTTAAAACTGGTCATTCCAATCTATTTAGGTAGCAAGTTTCATGTCTAGTTCCAGCTTCTGTGAAAGTTATGTCTTGTATGAGTCTCCACTATTAGTCAAAAATTTCATTATTCCATATAAAAATAGCTGTCATGGGAGGCCATACTTATAGATGGAGAGGTAATCTCAGGTAAGTAAGGCCAGGAATGGCTTTGAAGATCAGGATGGAGACCTTGAACTGGACTGCATTCAATGGCAAACCAGTACAGAGAATAAAGCACTCAGCTTAGCTACCTTCTACCAGTCTCCCTTGCAACACAAATGGGTGGCAGTGTTTGTATCAGTGGGAGCCCTTTCAAGATGCATGAATTCATTCCTAGATATAAGGTGCAGTAATCATGCCTAGAGGTCATGACTGCATGAGACATAGGTATGTCTACCTAAGGATAAAAGCCCCATAACACATCCACTGCTCAACAGGGTCAGTTGACTCGGGCTTGGAGGGCTCACGCTGTGTAGCGGTTGGAGGGCTTGGAGGGGTTAAAATTGCTGTGTAGATGTTCAGGCTTTAGCTGGAGCCCAAGCTCTGGGACACTCCACCTTTGCAGGGTTCCAGAAGTTAGGCTTCAGCTTGAACCCGAATATCTACATAGTTATTTTTTAGCCCCAAAGCCTGAGTTAGCTGATCTGCGCCAGCCATGGGTTTTTTATCCCCATGTGGACATAGCCATAATGAACAGGCATGTTTCTGAAAGCACAAGGTGAAATCATCTGGCCAATTGCAGATGGAAGTGAAAATTTTGCTTTGCATGTCTATTTGGACTGGATGCACTGGTTGGATGTGGACTGCAGGAAGACTTAAGTGTCTGAGAGCAGATAACCTAAATAGGATATTATAGATGAGGTAAATTGTTCCCCCTCCTGACCATCATTACCTCAGTCTTGACTGGTTCCTCTTTTCAGTCTAGTGTTGTCTTAACTAAACACTGCGAATGCTGAGTGAGAGTTCCATTTATGTCTGATGTAAAGGAACTGAAGAGCTGAGTGTTATCTGCATACTATGGGCACATCAACCCCCCTTGTTTCACCAGCTTCATATAAATGTTCAATAATTGGAAGTAGAGGACTGACTCTTGTTGGATTCTATTGGTGACAGCTGTGGAGGTAGAGAAACAACTGCCCAGGACAAGCTTCTGGATGAAAATATTATAATTCCTAAATAGATATGTGTGCAGATTCTCATCTGTGTCCAGGATGTGGTGGGCACAGAGTAGAAGGTTGCTGCAAAGGAGCTGTTTGCAGCTTCCAGATACTGGGATTAGTACAATGGTGGCCTGATCACCAGCATAGTTTAGAGCTGACTCAGAGCTGCTCTAATCTATACCAGCTAGCTGTGCTCTCAAGGACCAATATTTCAGCTAGAAAATTTCTAAGAACTGTATTGCTCCAGCCATATCCCTTTTCTCCTGGTTATACACCTCTGTTGGGATTTAGAAGAGAAATGGTGTAGGAGCTGGTGTAGGGGAAATTCACCCATCCAGTTAAGCCACCTGTAATTATTGGGGCTGCTCAGTACACCACACCCTAGGCTTCCATCAGCATGCCAGATGTACCCCGATTCTAGTCAAACACAGTAGGTGATTCAGCAGCTAGGCCTTGTAACCCTAGTCGGTCCCAATAACCACTCAGACACATAGCTAAGTTACAGGGCATTTTACGAGGGCTGGCACGAACAGGAAAGGTTGCACCAAAAAAAAGGGAACAAAAAAACTTCAGACACAGACTTAAAGAGAAACAGTAGAACTAAAATTAATTTGCAAATTTAACACCACTAATTTGGGCTTGAATAGGGACTGGGAGTGGCTGGCTCATTACAAAAGCAGCTTTGCCTCTCCTGGAATTGACACCTCCTCATCTATTATTGGGAGTGAACTACATCCACCCTGATTGAATTGGCCCTGTCAACACTGGTTTTCCACTTCTGAGGTACTCCCTTCTCTTCATGTGTCATTATATAATGCCTGCATCTGTAACTTTCACTTCATGCATCTGAAGAAGTGAGGTTTTTTACCCATGAAAGCTTATTCCCAAATAAACCTGTTAGTCTTTAAGGTGCCACTGGACACCTTGTTGTTTTTGTGGAAAGGTTGCAGATACCCTAGGAACCTTAAACAGTTCAAAGAGAGCAATAGTTCTTGTTCTTTTTTGAGTCCCTGGGGAAGTCCAATCAAGAGTCATGGCTCTTGAGGCCTAATGCCTGAGTTGACCTCTCCAGTCCGGTCTCTATTACAAGCAAAGAGGCACATGCAGGTTTCCAGGACAGTTATTGTCTCTCCTGGGGCCCTGTTGCACTGGCTCTCTGGACAGCCGCTCCTGCTCCCCCCTAAATCTGTAAACCACTGCATCCTGCTGTAATGTTTGGCAGTTGCAGCTCTGCATTCAGTTCTTGGGGATTCCACTAAGAATTCTGATTCTGTCCAGTTCTCTGCTTGCCCTGTACTATGCCCTACTTCAGCTTCCTTGCAGCTCCTCGCTTGCTATGCACCCACCCCCACTGTCTTCCAAACAGAACCTCACCACTTCTTGGTTCAGAACCTTCTCCCTTACCTGGTCAGGAGAAAGGGGATGCAAAGAGGGTACGGGCTGATAGGAATTGTGATACTTTGCTTAGCAGATCCATCATACAGCTCTCCTAATTACTTTTCCTTGGCCAGAACAGCATAAAGCAACCAGGGCAGAGGGACAGTACTTCTCGGGTTTGCAGACTGGGATATGTTAGGTGCATTGTACTGTAGTGTTCTGTAAACTCTTTTCCTTGTAGCAAAAATATAGAGCATTAAAAGCTTTAATTAGACATGTGTCTCCTCAATAGTACCTTATGCCTGATCCTTTAGGGATTTTTTCAGAGAAGACTCCCCTTAAAGTCATTTTTTTTGGGTCTTCCCTATGAGTAAGAGTTGTTTTTATTTGATTTTCTGTTCCCATGGCAGCTCCCTCTTTCAGGTTGTGATATGAACTAGTTTCTCTTAGTGTCTGGCAAAACCCAACCATTGTTACCACCCTGGAAACAGTGTAAATCATTAACTTAATAAAAAGTCTTACAACCTTTAGGAGCAAGTGGTGACTCTTGTCTCTTTCACCATTCAGTGAGTTCTTGAGCCTGAAGGAAGCAGAAAACATATTATACTTGATCATATCTTCTACGCTAATTTCTGCTTTTTTCTGTACACTAATTAAAACAATAGCTCTTCATGCTCGATTTATCAATGTAGTAAAAACCAGCTTCAGTCAATTTCCTTTCTTTGGGAAAAGGTTTCTTGCTTGAATAATTTTTAATTATAATGAGCAAACTATTACAGAAACTGAAGGCTTTATTAAAGTACTATAGGATATAAAGCTCGATCTAAAATGTCAGCATCTCCATTCTGTATTGTACTTTCAATATTTGAAACAATATCAAAGCAGGCTGTGTCTTGACATGCAAGTTGTATGCTTGGACATAGCTTTTTATTTAATGGGCTTACATTTTATTAAGTTAAAGAGTTGTGAAAAATAATCCATTTGGATGCTGGTGATTCAGATGTTTATTGAGCAGTTTGATTAAAAACAACCAAAAAAACTAAAAAACATACCTAGCTCAAATAAAAGATTTTGTACTTATTGTGAACCAAGACATTTTAGTACTTTGGAGAAACCATCAAAATATTATAAAGCTTCAATATGTAGCAAATTCATCATTAAGATTAATTAATTTTCACCATTACTGTTATGAATTACACCCACAAAAGCAAATACATTTGCTGCAGCTCCGCCTTCGACTCATCCTGTTGTGACTTACCCGCATTTAAAATATATTATTTATTTGTTCACCTTTTTAATTACCTGTGCAACGATCTACCCAGTGCAAAAACTTTATTCTAAATCAAATAAAGAACAGAAGTTTCTCAGCCCCACAACATATTACTTGCCTAAAAGGGCATTTGGCACTCAAAAACTGGGCAGATAGATCATAGTAAGTAATTTTGCATTTTTCTGTTTGCAAGTTGCTCATGAACAGATGTCAAAGTTTCTTAAACTTTAGTTATTGCAAAACATTTCTTTGGGCTGTAGCTCATTTATGAGCATTTAATTGCAAACATTTCATATTCTGAATTCAAGAGATTTTAATTAGACCCATAAGGCACATGGCTGGTTTTGGGTCAGCTTTCCTGTTTGAATACTTGAGATTACAAGTCTGAAATTCACTTTCCAGGAACATTCCTGTGATATTAACTTAAAATTCATTGTGTCTGAAAGTCTTGCCAGCAAACCAGAATACGTGAGGAAAGAAAACTCAGGGATGCAAATATAGACAAGCAAGTTCAATTAATTCAAATGAATATTAATGGAAAACATTTTATATGCTCTGCTGTCAAATCAATCTCCTGCCCCAAGAGATGCCTGTGAAAACAGATGCATCTTTCAATGTGCCTGCTGGGTCACTATCACACCCTCTCATTTAAACCAGGGGACACTGAACAGAAGTGCTTCAGCTGATCCCAAATGCTGCAGTATGGCTGGAAGAGAGAGGTGCTTGGGTCCAGTAAAATCCTTAGGCAATCTTTGCCCAGTGCCCCTTTTTCTCCTTCCCATCCCTCCGTTTGAGCTGTTTCCTGGAAAGTAGCTTAGTACCTATCCCTCCTCTCTCAAAGCCTTTGGAAAAATGTAGAAGGTCCAACTGTTCTCCCTTCCCCATCTTCTAACTTGAAAGAGAGGCAGACAGATATTCACAGGTGACAGTGGGCTTAATCCAGAGATGCTGGACCGGACGTTGTCTGGCATGAAAGGGTAATAACAGAAACAGGAAAAAGGTTATTTTGATATTGACTCATCATGGTAAAATTATTAGCATTAGACATGCATTTGTTTCATTTTATTCTGATATTGTAAGATTGCTTCCCTATACTTGTATTGTCATGGGTTCATTTTACCCTTCTTGATTTACTAATATTCTCCACAGGCATATTCTGACATGGTCCATTTGAACATCAAAATCATCTCCATATATGTGCATTTACATCATTTTGAGATCTGTATGTTAACACTGAATCCTATTAAAGCGCTGTAAATAGCAAACTAGTGTCAATTTCAGAAAGCATTACGAAAAGTGTCTTGCACATTGACAGTAGCATTTTTTAATAGGTGCACATCTCATTCACTTCCAAACAACATTTTTATTCCAAAATACCAGAAGGGCTTATTCTACTTTAAATGAAGTCCTGGGATGTGATGAGTTCCCTTTGCTTCCATTTACTTCAGTGGAAATTGAAAATACTACTTTCAGCACCTCGGTAGAATCTGGCTCAGTATGTCTATCAGTTAAGTTATATATAAACTACTTTTCATTAAATATTGAAGACAAACCCAGTGTATGACTTTTTGGAAGAAAAAAGACAAGTGTGACTTAAAGGGGCTAAATCATTTTAATAAATGAAACTATAAATATCTCTCTCCTACACAAGCCATTTTAAAAGTCATCCCAATTCACTAGGAAATCATGAATATCAGGGTTGACTCTATATCAGAAATGTAAACAATGTTAACTGCAGCCCCATTAAAACCTACAGAACATATCTACGGTTAGACAGGTACAAATGAAAACAGTTCGGTCCTATAACTTTTTGTGAACAGCCAACCTGTTGGAGGGTTTCCCAATGATGACTTCATTATTTTTTCAAGGCTGGTGGAACAATTTTTATAGAGGAGGTGCTGAGAACCATTGAACCAAATTGTAAACCCTGTATATAATGGAAACCACTTCAAGCCAGGGGGTGCTGGAGCACCTCCACTACCAGCACCTATGTATTAGTTCTGACAAAAGGAGCAAATCTTGGACGTTTAATGGCCATTTTTCTTTAAATGAAAACAGCTTGAAATTATAGTCCATCCATTATTATTTGTGAAGTTCCATGTTAGTTAAGATAAAAAGATATATAGAATTCTAACAGGATGAAAAAAACCCAGATACATTACCTTTGAATGCAATAGATATTATAATATTTATATATTATTTATATATGGACAATGTTTATCACTATGTTGATAATGTTGATCACATGGTATTGTAGTTGTATAGTCCTCCATGCTGCTGATCTCATTATGGTGTTACTGCAAGCATATTGCTAGTGTCTCCATGTATTCTGTTTTCTTGTTATATGCTTATGTAAAAATTGGTATTATTTTAAAATGAGTGGTTCTGTAAAGCAAAATAAAAAAACCCTCACAACCCACAAAACTGTATGCACAGGGTGAGATCTTCAGCTGGTGTATTTCAGAGGAGCTCCACTGAAGTGAACCATGCTATTTAAACATAGTAGGATGAAGATACTATAGGGAAGTAGTATGATTTACAGCAGCAAGATATCCTATCCATATTATCATAAAGTTTAATGTGTCTCTTTTTGGATCTAAATAGCAAGTACTAATGTATTAAATAGAATCCCTACTGAACCAAACATGCAGCACTCCATAGAGATAAGACTCTTATAACTTTGTTGCTAGGGCAGAGCCCCCTTGTGGCCCTCCAGGGCACAAGTCACTATGCTGCAGGTCTCCATTGGTCTGTTTTGTCTCTTAGGGCACAACAACACTGCATTTAAAGACCTGTGGCTGGCCCGTGCCAGATGACTCAGGCTCTAGGCCTATTTAATTGCAGTGTAGACTTCTGGGCTTGGGCTGGAACCCAGGCTCTAGGACCATGAGAGGTGGGAGGGTCCCAGAGCTCTGGTTGCAGCCCAAGCCCAGAAGTCTACACCGCAATTAAACAGCCCCACAGCCCGGGCACCAGAAGCCCGAGTCAGCTGGCACAGGCAAGCCACAGGTTTTTATTTGCAGTGTAGACATACCCTTAGAGGTCCAAGTAGTGGTGCTTTGGTCTTTGATTCAAATCATCCTTCAGTCCTACCTCTCTTGGGTCATTGAAGTTCAAAGGTAGTCAGGAAGGAAAATAAAGAACTCAAAGCTAGGGTCATCCCACAAACCTTCAGTGGGGCTCCACCTTTGTATTCAGGGCTTATTTCCAAAACAGTGTGAGCTTCTGCAGATTCTCTTTCCAGGATTTGGTCATTCCTTCCAGAAGGGTTGATCCAACTGGCAAGCAATCTCCATCTCAGAGCTGCAGCCAAGCTTCTCCCCCACCAGGATACACAGAGCTTTGTTCTCCTTCCTGGTGAGCTCTGATATGACCTAGTCCCTTTCCTTTTATCTTCCCTCTTCACCCCTGATATTGGCTGCAGGTGGACTGGGGTCAGGGCTAACTGGGTCCACAGGCTTCCCCTAACCCTTTCATTGCCAGTGGGGAGCCTGTCAGCCTCCTTAACTCCTTCTTAGTGTTATGGAGCCTCTCGACTCCATCCAACTCACCCAGATCAATTATGCTGGGTGATTTCAATGCAAATGGAGATAACTTTTGAAGACTATTTCAGGATTTCTGGCCAATATGAAAAGGGCTGGTGCCAGGTTGTTTTTAGTTTAGCTTCTTACAGCTGGCCACAACAGATTTTTAATTAGGTCTGGTTTTGAAGGAAAGGGGATGAAATTCATGCCCTTGTCATAGACAGCCTATTACCTTTGCCAATTTGAAACTCCATGCAACTTTCTTACTGAAGGAAAAGACTTGTTTGGATGGTCATCAGGCTAATGGAGGCTGCTGGATGTAAGAGGGCTTTGAGGAACACTGCTGTTATGTTGCTTTGCTGGCAGATTTCTTCTGTCAGAATTTTAAATGACCTTTTGTTTTTGACAGTTTAGTTTCAGTTCTGATTTACCCACTGAATCCCCAGCGCTGTGTCCTCAAATACTGTAGGTATTCCTTAAAGGTCACGCATCTCCTCTTTGTCACTTCTGAGATCAGATGAGATCACAGCATGCAGCTGAACAGCTGCAAACATACAGATTTTACTTTTAGTGAGTCCAGAAAGTGGTACCACCTAGCACTGGATTTTTGTGTTTGGTTTTCTTTATTGGTATTAATTTCAGTTTAATTAAATATTGAAGTCATACAGTTGAATCCAGAACACTCTGAAATTACTTAAAGAGTCAAATCCCGCTCAATTTATTCTTGTAAATACTACCACTGATGTCAATGGGACTGTTTGCATGAGTAAGTTAAGCAGGAATTGGCTCAGAGTCTATGAACACAGGTGCTTAATCATTGAATTAGGAATATACAACTAGAAGATGGTAGATCTATCTAGGTAGAGAAAAAATTACTCACAAAAATAATTACTTCATTTATTGGCAAGTATGTCTATTGTTGTTCATCATTAGGTCATTAACCTTAACAATGTCAAACATAATCTTAACTATACACAATTTAACTACATTAGTGTGTGAGCTAATTACTAAGAGGACATTTCACTTGGAGGAGTTATTAATGCATTATTGGCTTCTCAGAAATGCAGCAATTCTCTAATGCACTGTGACACATCTAAAAAGGACTATTAGACATTAAGGAGAGATAACTAGGGAATGAGAGAGAGAAAGAGAAAGAGAGAGAAAGAGAGAGACCGTATATGAGCACAAACCTGCAGAGGTTCCAAGAAGCTGAGTGACAAAGAGCAGGACATGGGTATAGGCCACCTGATCTGTAAAAGCAAAAGTAATACCTTAAAGATCAAAGGTCACAGTTATATTAAGCCAAAGCAATCATTGTGCCTCAGGGGACCTTACATTTTTCTCAATCAGCTTATCTGGGAACAACACTTGTGTAGCCTTTCTGCTCTCATATTCTTTAGAAAAATGTTCTTTAGAAATATGTAGGCATTTTCTCTGTGTGTAAATATATACACACACAAGTAATTACCAGATGCCTCCTTTTCGTATTAAAACAATAGAAAACACAGTGGTCATTTGTGTGATGGGAGCAGCAGCTCTCACTAAATAGTTTCTGTCCTCTCTCAGGTCCCTCCTGAAAAGCACATATTTCACAAAGCCTCCAAGTTATGATGTCTCCAAGCCATTAAAAACACTTCAACTTTTATGCCATCAGCTAGTGCATTATGGTCTGAATTGTACTCCCTGTATCTGAATTGAAAACAACATGGGTATCAATCATATCATATATGCATCTGACGAAGTGGGTATTCACTCATGAAAGCTCATGCTCCAATACGTTTGTTAATCTATAAGGTGCCACAGGACTCTTTGCCGCATATCATATATGTAACCATAAAAATTGTGAATATTATCAGTGTGCAAAAAAAAAAAAAAAGGAATAGGGATTAGAACTAAGTAAATTTAATATCTTATTTGAGAAATGTCACCGTTTTTCTTTCCCTCATGTATTCTGTGAACACAATGCAATTTTTTTCATTATTAATTAATTTCTTTGTCAAATAATTCTTTGTCTGATGGTCTTTAGAAATGTTAATATTATCAGATATGCACTTCACACTGTAACTTAAATAATGAGTTTAACTAACAAACATAATATTAATTTTGAAAGGTTTATTTAAGACAAATTTTGGCATGGAACAGAAACAATACCGTGGCAACTCCCCTATGCTTCCTTTATGGTGGCTATAGGGCCAGAGACCATAAAGGGACAATAATGGCCAGCACAGGATTTCCCTGGCACAGAAACTGCAGCAAGAAGTCACATTTCTGTCTTCCCAGAAACCCTTTCGATGTAGGGGCCATGCCGGGGGGAATGGTTGTGTCAGAGAATGGTGTGAAAGGCTCCCTCTAGTGGGGAAAAGCTTCAGCAATGGAGCCATTTCCTGTTGCCTCCCACCTACCACCGACTTGCCTTGAGGCAGAGAAAAACTTCAGCAGCAGGGAGGCAGTGGGACTCTACACTGTTAAAATAGTGTAGACAGGGGAGCCATGTCTGTAATCTGCTCTCTAAGGAGTGCTTCACCATGTACCCTGCTAGGACGTGTGCAGTGTATGTACTCTACCACTGCCAAAAGGAATGTGCATTGTAGATGTACCCATTATTACACCAGCGGTAGCAGAGAAAACAAGAATTAAAGGATGCAATGCTGGCTTACAGTCACCTGGCCTTTGCCCTCCCTACCACATTCAAGTGTGAGCTATGGGCTGCACCTTTTAGGGGCACAACATAGAATTTCACCCTATGTGATGTATGTCCTGTAACTAACCAACAAAACATGAACTACAAATATGGCAATACAATCAAAATACATTGATAAAGTGTTACACTGTTTTTTAATTCATTTATCAAAACACACTTCCATTGCAGAGGCATACTATCCTTTTCAGGGTTCCTGTTTCATACTTCCCCCAAAAGGTAAGTAAAATAGTCCTGAAACAAACACAATAAAGGGACAGGTGGAGGACAGACAGAAGAAAATAAAGAACTTTTGCCACATTAGGACCCATCTCAAATACTCCTCTCCCTTTTCCTAATGTAATGGTTTACTTATACAGCATCCATAGGGAAGGACTTCATCATGGTGGAATTGCTTTCCACTAATACCTGACCTCTCATCCTTTTTAGAGCTGTGTGAATAACTGATTTTCAGCTGGTTGGCCTAACCAGGAAAAAATATTGAACTTTTTCATATTTGGAAATGTTTCATTCTACCTGAACCTAAACATTTCATTTCTGAGGGGTTTTTTTTAACCTTTAATTTAAAAAAAATAGAATTGATATAAAATCCAAAACAAAACGTTATTTCAAAATGAAAAGTCAAAATGTTTCATTTAAAAAAAGTGTTAAAACAAAATGTTTTGACATTTTTTCAGAATGTTTTGCTTCTTTGTTTGTTTCTACCAAAATTCCAGGAATTCCACACAATTTCACAAAATGCTTTCATTAACTTGAATCTGCATATTTCAGAGTGAAAAAAAAGTTGTCTGAAAAAATTCATCCAGCTCTAATATTTTTGTATATTCAAAATCCAATTAGGTGTATGCAAGACAACTGGAAAACAAAAAGACAATCACAAATGTTCTGAAATGTAAAAAAAACAACCTTTCCCTGCAAAAAAACAAGCAACACCCCTCCTTTATGCCCTCTCTCCTATCAAACTTATGATCTTCATTCTCAAGTCCCTTAACCAAATGGAAGGAAAAGCACATCAGAAATTAGTAAACCTTTGTTCATCGGTATTTAATTATACAAAGTCTTAAGGACTTCCCTGACATCCTTTCATGCCACATGGACATTTACAGTATTTGAAAGTAACTCAAACTTTCAGATAATTAGTGTTTGGATACGTGCAAAACAGATTGTGAAAAGTTACAAGGAGATCTCACAAAACTAAGTGACTGGGCAACAAAATGGCAAATGAAATTCAATGTTGATAAATGCAAAGTAATGTACACTGAAAAAACGCAATCCTAACTATACATATAAAATGATAGTTGTAAATTAGCAAGAAAGAGATCTTGGAGTCACTGTGGATAATTCTCTGAAAACATCCACTTGATATGCAGCAGCAGTCAAAAATGCGAACAGAAGGTTGGGAATCATTAGGAAAGGGATAGATAAGACAGAATATATCATATTGCATTCATATAAATGCATGGTATGCCCACATCTTGAATACTGCATGCAGACGTGGTCCCCCATCTCAAAAAGATATATTGGAATTGGAAAAGGTTCAGAAAAGGGCAACAAAAATAGGTAGGGATGTAGAACAGCTTCCATACAAGGAGAGATTAATAAAACTGGGACTTGGAAAAGAGATGACTAAAATGGGATAAGATAGAGGTCATAAAATCATGGCAGGTCTGGAGAAAGTATACAAGTAAGTGATATTTACTCCTCATAATACAAGAACTAGGGGTCACAAAATGAAATTAATATGCAGCAAGTTTAAAATAAAGACAAGGAAGTATTTCTTTACACAACACACAATCAACCTGTGGAACCATTTGCCAGAAGATGTTGCGAAGACCAAGACTATAACAGAGTTAAAATAAGAACTGGATATATTCAAGGAGGATGAGCCATTAGGATGAGCATGGATGCAAAATCATACTCTGAAGTGTCCCTAGCCTCTGTTTGCCAGAAAATGGGAATGGGCAACAGGGGATGGATCACTTGATAATTATCTGCTCTGTTCATTCCTTCTGAAGCAACTGGTATTGACCACTTTTGGAAGACAGGATACTGGGCTAGATAAAACACTGATCTGACCCAGTGTGGCTGTTCTTATGTTCTTATGCTATGAAATCTTAAGCTTCCCATAATATTTTTTTCTAGAAAAAGTTATTTTGTCATCTTCATAGAAGAATTTACATTCAGTTTTTTTCTGGTCTTATTTATGCAAGTAATGGGATGTAGGGTGGTCCTTGTCTGGGTCATTTAATATCCTGACTGCTTTGGCTTTGGCCAGAGAAGTGAGAACTGCTGTTTTCTGCTTTCATATACACAGCACTATCCATTGTTTTATATAAACGCCAAGTACATGAATTGAATCTACTGGCCTCAATTTTATTTCCTAGTGCCATAAAATTGTCAGATGCATAGAAAAACATAATCTGTTGAGCAATAGTCAACATGGTTTCTGTAAAGGGAAATCATGTCTTACTAATCTATTAGAGTTCTTTGAAGGGGTCAACAAACATGTGGACAAGGGAGATCCAGTGGACATAGTATACTTAGATTTCCAGAAAGCCTTTGACAAGGTCCCTCACCAAAGGCTCTTACGTAAATTAAGCTGTCATGGGATAAAAGAGAAGGTCCTTTCATGGATTGAGAACTGGTTAAAAGACAGAGAACAAAAGGTAGGAATTGATGGTAAATTCTCAGAATGGAGAGGGGTAACTAGTGGTGTTCCCCAAGGGTCAGTCCTAGGACCAATCCTATTCAATTTATTCATAAATTATCTGGAGAAAGGGGTAAACAGTGAGGTGGCAAAGTTTTCAGATGATACTAAACTGCTCAAGATAGTTAAGACCAAAGCAAACTGTGAAGAACTTCGAAAAGATCTCACAAAACTAAGTGATTGGGTAACAAAATGGCAAATGAAATTTAATGTGGATAAATGTAAAGTAATGCACATTGGAAAAAATAACCCCAACTATACATACAATATGATGGGGGTTAATTTAGCTACAAAGAGTCAGGAAAAAGATCTTGGAGTCATCGTGGACAGTTCTCTGAAGATGACCAAGCAGTGTGCAGAGGCGGTCAAAAAAGCAAACAGGATGTTAAGAATCATTAAAAAGGGGATAGAGAATAAGACTGAGAATATATTATTGCCCTTATATAAATCCATGGTACGCCCATATCTCTAATACTATGTACAGATGTGGTCTCCTCACTTCTTAAAAGATATACTGGCACTAGAAAAGGTTCAGAAAAGGACAACTAAAATGATTAGGGGTTTGGAGAGGGTCCCATATGAGGAAAGATTAAAGAGGCTCGGACTCTTCAGCTTGGAAAAGAGGAGACTAAGAGGGGATATGATAGAGGTATATAAAATCATGAGTGTTGTGGAGAAGGTGGATAAGGAAAAGTTATTTACTTATTCCCATAATACAAGAACTAGGGGTCATCAAAAGAAATTAATAGGCAGCAGGTTTAAAACAAATAAAAGGAAGTTTTTCTTCATGCAGCGCACAGTCAACTTGTGGAACTCCTTACCTGAGGAGGTTGCGAAGGCTAGGACTATAACAGCGTTTAAAAGAGAACTGGATAAATTCATGGTTGTTAAGTCCCTAAATGGCTATTAGCCAGGATGGGTAAGGAATGGTGTCCATAGTCTCTGTTTGTCAGAGGATGGAAATGGAGGCAGGAGAGAGATCACTTGATCATTGCCTGTTAGGTTCACTCCATCTGGGACACCTGGCATTGACCACTGTTGGTAGACAGATACTGGGATAGATGGAATCTTTGATCTGACCTGATACGGCCATTCTTATGTTCTTATGAACCATTCACCGCAGTTAATCATATGTATTTGTGTAGTGTAATTGGTGAAGGGTGTGTTCACTTACCCCTATCCATTTTACGTGATTAATTAACTCAAGGTATGTCTACATTACTCCCCGGATTGGCGGGTAGTGATCGATCCAGCGGGGTTTGATTTATCATGTCTAGTCTAGATGCGATAAATCGACTCCCGAGCCCTCTCCCATCGACTCCTGTACTCCATCGCCATGAGAGGCACAGGCAGAGTCAAAGGGGGAGTGGCAGCAGTCGACTTACTGTGTTGAAGAGTAAGGCAATCTAAGTACATTGACTTCAGAGATGTTAGAAGTTGCGTAACTTAGATCGATTTCCGCCTCCCACCCACTGTAGACCAGGACTCAGTGCTAGGGTGGGTGGGGTTAGGGAACTGCCATATTAAGTGCCCATACAACAATATTTTATATACATACTAAGATTGAGATATGTGTCAAGTGTCCCCAGAGAGAGGACTTTTCTGATACTAATGTATCCCCTCACCTACCTTCTATCTTTCTTTATCCTTCTTACTGCTACTTATGCTAATTTTGTATTCACTTTTTGCTTGTAATTGCTGTGATTTTACAACTCTCCTATTCATTCCTTACATTTCAAATACCCTCATTCTTAAACCTGTGAAATGATTATATTTCAGATGGTTGGGTGACCTATTCCAGAACGAATATGCCTGTTCATGCACAAATTCTCATCCATGTGAAAGTATGTGTGTCTGCGCATGTATAGTTGTATATACATGAATAAAAGCATCTCTCCAAACAATTGGGCAGACAAAGCTCAGTCCCAAGCCTGTTTACAACAAACAAACAAACAAACAGCACCCCTCCCGTCAAAATGCGGCAGTACAATCATTGTTAAATCAAATTGCTTCTCAGATTTGATGAACAAACATTCAGGAATAATTTTTCCAACTGTTTTCCTAATTCTGTAGAACAACATGAGGCAGATATTCTACTGTGAAAATATGAGCTTTTTTCATTTGCTGCTTGTTTCAAATGGAAATGTCTAAAAATTAGACAGAGAGAAAACCTTTTATTTCATTTCATTTCATTGCAATTTACAACATATATTGGAAACCCGTGATGACATACAAGTCAGTACACAAATGCACTTTTCCACAGCTTCACAAAACCATCCAATATTAAGAGGGAGATTTTTTTTCTCTCCAGCTACATTTTCTATACTTCTACTGATAACATTTATGGGGAAATTTATATCAGAGAATAAGAAATAAAAGGAGCTTCTCTCTCATCATTACATGTAAGTTAAGCACAAGTGATAGTCAAACATGGAGGTCTTAACCTTAAATCAGTACATTTATACAGCAAATGCTCTGTCACCACATTTCCCCCAATACACAGACTGGCTGATAGATAACTAAACATATGGCTTATTTATTTACCTCAGTGATTTTAATATTCTCAGTATCAGAGGGGTAGCCGTGTTAGTCTGGATCTGTAAAAGCAGCAAAGAGTCCTGTGGCACCTTATAAACTAACAGACGTATTGGAGCATTCTCAGGTTTGCCAATGTGGCATGTTGCATGAAGTTGCTGTTAATCATCTAGCAGGTAATTGCAGAACACCCTCCAAGTTTAAGTCATGAACCTAATCTTGACTTCCTCCTTCCAACAGAAGAATACTGTAATCCTGAGGGATGAATATAATGTGGCATGATAACTCTTTTCTCTGAAGAATAATGCACAGGGCAACTTGTGCTAGAAAAGCTGCACTGAGCAAGCTTTTGCTATAATGAAAATATGTGTTTTTTTCATGAAGCCGAGACTCTGTGTTGTGTCCCATATCCTTTAGTGCTTTATTTACTCTCCTTGACTAAGAAATGTGTTAGATCCTTGGATATGTATTTTATACTAATATCACCTTTAGCCCCTTAAGCTTCCCTAGGCGACTGCGTTTAGACTTGTCTCATATCTTGGGTCAACCATAGCTTGAAAGCACCTAACTCCTGGTTCATCCCTTTGACTGAGGCTCCTAGCTGAGGTTAAGTGTTGATCCTTCTACCTTCCCTCAGAGGTGGAATATTCCTTATTTCTACCCAGGACAGACTGTAAGGAATTATCTGAGACCATCTAAGAACCCCAAAGTGACTTAGAACTCACTTAAATACATCAGAAAAGACAAGATAGGGCGACCAGATAACGTGTGAAAAATTTGGATGGGGGTGCAGGGTAATAAGAGCGTGTATAAGAAAAAGCCCCAAATATCAGGACTGTCCCTATAAAATTGGGACATCTGGTCACCATAAGTCAAGATCAAATTAAATCCAAACCAGATGGTACCCAAAAAACACCTAGACCTTGTCCTGCAGCCAGACTCTAGTTATGGGGACAAAGTCAAATCAGAAAAGCCTCACATATATAACCCTTCTGCAAGGTGTCAATGGCAGCAAAAAGGGTTGGATTAATTTTCTTACAGGTTTCCTTAAAACCGTCTCAACCTCCTCCCAGAAACATGGGGAACTATATACACCATTCTGGACATTCCTGATGGGCAGTGCTTTCCCACTCACAAACACTGCGTCCAGGGGTTAAAACAAAGAGAACTTTATTAGGAGTAGAAAAAGGATGGTGGAGAGAATAGAAGGACTTTGGGAAAATCAGCAATTAATAGATCAATAAATGTTATGAGGTAAGACTTCCACCCCTCAGTGTGCATTAACCATAGTCCCAACCTCGGCTCACCAAGCACTTGTGGTGAATTGCAACCACTTCCCTCTTCCCCAGCTTCCTACTCAGTTAGCTGTCCTGGGTTGGAGAAATCTGCAGGCAGGGCAGTGCTACCTGTGGGCTTTACTACCTGAGCCAGCTGGGATGATTTAGCTTCAATTGCTGGGTAGAGAGGCCCACACCAGAGTCCTTTACTTAGGTTGCTACTCTCTGTGGCTTCAGCCCAAGCCACCTCAGTTCTGCCCTAGCTGCCTCTGCTTTACAACACCCACTGCCTGAAAACCACAGCCTCTTCTCAGTGCCATCTATCACCTTGAAGGTGCTGCCACCTGCACCGTGTACCAGTCATCACCTCAAGGCTGCCGCTGCTACTCTGCACCATCCATTAGCTCAAAGTCCCCCTCTGCTCTGCAGAGACCACTGTTTTGCAGCAGCCACAGCTCAGCTTTTTAGAAAGGGAAGAGTTATATCTAGCACTCTTTTACAGAGTCCTCACGGAGGGATTCCTCATAGACAGTAGGAAACTTCCCCTCTCTGCCCCACCTCTCTTTCCATCCTTTAACTCTGTCCAGGCTCCCTGGCTCCATGGAGCCTGACAGCAGCGTATGTCAGTGCAAACTCAGGAACGTTTGATTTCAGTGTCTTGTTCTTGTATTTCCCAACAGAATCAATAGCATTTGATTGCCCTCAAATTCAAAATTTTACTCTTTTTTTAACCCAAATGCTCCAAACTCCTGCTATATCATATTGTAGATCTTAATTCCTCCTTTATGCTCCATCTCTCCCCACCCCCATTTCTGTGGACTGACTCTCTCTCTCTCTCACACACAAAATGTGAGAAGAATATGCATGTGCACAATTCCCCCTAACTTATAAAGTGAAAGTGGCATCTATGCTTCTCAGAGCCTTTGAAGTCAGCATTAAAGCCCTTTGCATTAGCATTTTAGAGGTGGAATCCAAGACACACAGGGACAATTAATGTTTCTACAGGTGCACAATTTTGGGAATTGAATTCATCTGCCACTTCAATATTGTTTCAGAAGATTCTTTGAACTTGCATATACAATTAACTGCCTTTCCCCACACAATGTTTTTTCTCCTCCAGAGGCCCATTATTGTGCAGATAGTTTTTTGTACCTTAACCTAAATCAACATCTTTCCCACCCTCACAGCCCTGGGCATCCCTTGCTTAATTGTTAGGCAGTAGGTAAGTTTCATCCCATTATTGCTGTGCAGTAATTACCCCTATCTTCCAATATCACTTATTTCTCAGTAACCCCACTTCTTTCACGTATGATTTCCTTAATGACAGTATCCAATCTGTGATGGCTAAGGATACACAGGTTTATATGATGTTGTTTGTTTTCATATATATCTATAACTCTCTATATAAATATATGTATATATAGATATATATAGATAAATAATTTCCTTGTTTCATTAAATGAATTCAATTCAGAGAATACAGTGAAAAAATGCTAAAGACATCAAAAGGAAAATTGAAACAGTTGCCTGAGCACTATATCACCTTGAGTGCATTGTTGGTCACTTTACTTTTTGTCACTAATAACAACTGAATGACAATATGTGAATATGAATTCTAAAGAACACTGCATATTTTTCCCAAAAGACTATTTATCTGTGATGCACACTTGGTCCAGTATGTGATAACACACTGCTGTTCACTGCAGAGAGCTATGCTTCATTCCCAAATTGCTTCATTCAGCTCTAGGCATCTTTAATTCTCACATCCAGTTCCCCTGACCCTATTCCCATTCACTCCTTGGCCTCCTCTTGGTCATATTCTCCCACTTTTTCTTAGATCCTTTAGGTGTAGCAAGCTGTTGTAGTGGCATATTTCTGCCTCCCTCTGTTTCTCTAATTCCACAGCCTTTATTAAAATAGCTCAGTGCTGGCTTCTCTCTCCTGTATTTTACTGTCGTAAACTTATGTCCTTAGTTCTTTACACTGGTGCGATTACTGTGCTAAGACTTCATGTCTTCCCTTGTTTATTATCTGCACACACACTTGTGCTGTGTTATGTAACTGTTCTATTGATTAAACTGCTATACTGTGAAAAATACTTGTATTATATCATGAAGGTGGATTAACTGTGCTGTTTGATAATATCTGTGTCTTGCTTCATGATGAAGATTAGCTAGATTACGTTTATTTAATCTATTTGTGGCAATATTAGGGTTGTACCAAGCCTGTTTTCCTTTCCATCCCTTGCCTTGCCATCCTGAAACCACTTGTTTTTTCCCATTGTTTTGGTAATCTCTCATTCGCCCCATCACAGAAGGTCCAGTGAACAGCCCCAAAATCCTTCACATTTTCCACAAATGAGGGGCAAATTCTTGTGGTTGGGGAGAACTGACACAATTGTAGACAAAATGGGGTCTAATGAATAAAAGGATTAAAACTTAATGGGAATTTAGTACCACAAGAAATGTCTCTCAGTCTGAATGGTCTATTTTTTAAATAGAGTTATCAGATGTGTCAGCAATTCAACACATACCAACATATTCTCTGGGTGCCTTTAAAGTTTCAGTGTCATCAGTCTCATAGTAATAAATAATAAACTGCTTATACTGTCAAAAATGTCTCAATCATACAATGCTCTAAAGAGCCGATAAAGTTCCAAAGAAACAAAATTCCCCCCACACCTCAGACAAGTTTTTCCCTAAACTGACTGACAAAATCATCAGATATTTATCAGTCCTGATCAGGGTTCACTAACAGTCCTTACTAGCTGGTACTGTCTTCTGAATTGCACCATTTGCTCTCATTCCTGACAAGAATGGCCTTATGTGGTCTGTACTGTATTTGAGAATAATGGCATAGGAAAGACTATGTGAAAAGCACAAAAATAGAAAAAGAAAGTGTGGTGTGGTGTTTCTTATTTTGCTTTATTATAAAAATCAAGTTGAAAAGATTTTTCCTCCACAGGTGAAAAATGCCTTATATTAGGGGTGTTTGAGATCTGCATTCTGCATTTTTTGACTTGGACTCATCCCTATGTGGGTACCCACACACTGAGGGAGAGTGAAGAGGAGTTTAATATGGAAGATAATTTAGACCAGGGGTTGGCAACCTCTGGCACAAGGCTTGCCAGGGTAAGCACTCTGGCAGGCCGGGCCAGTTTGTTTTTCTGCCACTTCGGCAGGTTCGGTGGACCACGGCTTCCAATGGGGGCGGCGGGAAGCACCACAGGCCAATGGATGTGCTGGCCGTGGCTTCCCGCCTCCTACATTGGCCTGGGACGGCGAACTGTGCTCAGTGGAAGCCACGATCAGGTGAACCTGCCGATGCAGCAGGTAAACAAACTAGGTCGCGTGCCAGAGGTTGCCGACCCCTGGTTCAGACTATCTAATGTTTGACAGTACCTAGGAAGAAGAGATCTGGAAAAAGGTAATGCGTGAAAGAGCTAGGGCCAGATTCTGCTTTCTGCTTCTCCTCTCCAACTGCATTGAATTCAGTGGAGTCACATGCTGGGCAGATCCTCAGCTACAGCAGAGCTCTGTTCAGCATAGCTGTGAAAAGACAGATGGCACAGTTGACTTTAGGCACCTTTGTGTTCCCCTAAGCTCTGGGGCGGCTGTAGGCTGATTCTGAACCACACATAACTTAGAGCAGCCTCGGGACTGCTCTAAATTCTGCCTTTTTGCAATCAAGCTTTCAAGAGGCTGTTTCACAGTCAGAGAATATAGGAGGACAGTGCAGTCTGGCCTTGCTTCTTCTCACCACTGACATATATTGAATACTGAAGGTTGGGGAAGGGAGGTTGGAAGGTGGTGCTGCAGAGCTGGCAATTTCCACCATTAGAGCAACTTTTTGGCCCTGTGCTGAAGTCAGCACAGAATTTTTCCCATGCTATCATTTTACACTGCTTTTAAACAGGAATTTCTGGATCAGTTTCACTATGATGACAACAAAGCTGACTGACACCAAATGTGGATGTCAAGCCTTTACCAATAATTTGTAACTTAATAAACCAAATAAGCAGCCAAAATGGCAGCAGCCCTTTTGGCATTGTTTATGTGTCAGTTATGCATTTGCTTTAGATCCTGACTCCCTACTTATAGGAATTCTATACACATACGAATAGTGAAGTTTGTGGATTTCCTTCCACTATTCATTCATGTAAGTGAGAGAAGAACCAGACCACTGATGTTCTAAACATTATAAGCTAAAAGAAATATTGCATTTCTTATTTTGCTCTAACAGCATGTCTTTGAAGTTATATAAAATACAGAGGAGGAAATGGTCTCTGCACCTCAGAGATTATAATCTAAATTCCTCTTTTACTTATTACTTTTTAATTATTTTTGCCAGAGGCACTGAAGCAGTTTGCAACAACTATCAAACTAGCTTCAATTCCAAGATGCCCCACTCAGTCATTGGCATAATGATAACAATACATTTAATTTATTGGCCTATCTGCCATAACATGTTAGGCAACTAACAAAGAAAGTTAAAATCATTAAACACCAAACAAATCTATCTAACTAAATCATTGCACTTGGCCAAATTCTCTTGGAAATAAATTGTCTCTTAGTGTCATGTCATGCAAGAGGACTCCATGTTTCTTCCCCATGCCAGAGAGAGGACTGCCAGTACACCCAAAACTGCAGAAGGAAGGAAACAGCTGGTAACTTTGGCGAATTATTAAAGTCAGGAGACTTAACTACACTGGAACTTGATCTTGTAGTTAACTCAGATTTAGTGAAAAAAATTTAGTGAAAAATCACGCAGGTAAAACTCCCTTGAAAATCAACAGGTGTTTTGTCTGTGAAAAGCCTGAGCTACATTCTTCATAGTGTCTTACCATGAGTTGTCATTTGCACCTGTGCAAAACGAGAGAAAAATTCTACTGAATCAGAATGGTGGCAATTTACATCCACTTTCCACAAATGGAAATTACTACACAAGGTACAAGGCAGTTGACAATCAGACCTTTGGAAAAAGACTGCTGGGTTTAGTTTTTCTCACTGCTTCCTCTCTGAGAGGAATGAAGCTGACAGCTCCATAGCTCTTTTAAGGCTGCAGAAGAAGCCCCCACAGTTGCAAATAGCTTGCTCCTGATACTGTGAAACTCCACATTTATGACTAACTTCTGGTTTGAAAACAGAGCCCAGTTCACTAGGCTGTGCACTGGGAATCTCTACAGGGTCAGAGAAGAGGAATCTTTATTCTAAAGCTGCAGAGTGGCAGCAAAGCTTGTCCAAGGCTACTCCTAAATCCCATAGCTATTGTAGCTTGCATGGTTCTGGAGTCCCTACATCAGGGAGACCAGGGTCGGGGGAGACCAGGAGGAGGGTTTGAGTAGTAGTGTATCCACCATCCATCTGATCCCCAGCTTAGCTCCTCCCTTATCAGCCTGCACAATAGAACAGAGGTTCTCACAACAAATTTTTTGGAAGCCTCAGAATGTGGCCACCAACTCTTGCGGGTGGACGCTCTGATAATTTTTCCTAAAGAATGTACTTAACTTTAGGAAAAACAAATAAATATGCACATACACATGTTGAAGTGCCTGCCCATCTCTCTGTTTCTGCCTCTGATGGCCCTTCAGCAAAAGCCTGACTTAGGGAAGGTGTGTTGGAACTCACCAGCCTCCTGCAGAGTTCCAGGCTCTCCATGCCCCAGCGGGGTGTGAGTGGGAGTGGGAGTGGGAGTGGGAGAGCTGTCATTCTCCAGGGCACCCTGGAGAATGAACATCACAGCTGCCTCTACTGACAAGAGCCACCTCCGGCTCTAAGCACATTGGCTCCAGGTGTCTCCAGAGGTGCTGCCCAGAGCCCCTGAACAGGCTGCATGGTGCAGGGTGTTAAGCCCTGCTGGAGGTGCCAGCACAAACACCAAGGCGGTGCATCTTGCTGCCCTTGGTAAAACCTATTTAGGAGCAGCAGCTGTGCACTGCAGGGACGGGGCGCTGCTTTCTGAGAGGGGAGACTGAGGGCAAGGGGGGCTGTCCTGCCTGGGGGAGCCGTGACTTGAGCTGTTTGGGGGATGGTCAAACCTTTAAATTGTGCCCTCCATTATCAACATATACAGCTTGTGGGACAATGTTCCTCCCACTTCCTCCCAAGCTTTTGCTTTTGCAAAAAAAATCCTCTGGGAGCCGCGTTTGAGAAATGCTGCTCTAGAATGAACAGATTTACAGAGAACCTCACAGGACACAGCAGTACAATGTGCAAAGGGTGTGGGCCCACTGTTTGATACCCTAGCACTTTGCCCTCCTACCTATCTGCACTTCTTCTGATGATTTGGATTTATGCCCATGCTGTAACCCTAGCACGTGAATTACACTTGTGTAAACTGAGGGAGAATTAGATCCAATATCTCTACAATTCCAGTTAAACTGTTAATTGATGTTGGTGTATCTTGGTGCTTGGCACATAAATAACGGAAAACAATATGATATTAAGCACTAATTAAGTACAGAAGCCATTTTTTTCAATTTCATCCTACTGTAATGTAAAACCTTTGTGGCAACACTATTTAAGGAATTTACTCCCCAACTTCGCAATGACAGAGATTCAAGACTTATCCCTCACCTCCCTTTCTTGTTCTTCCTACCAAAGCAGACCAAATACATTGCCAAGACACAGATGATTAAACACTTTTGGCCAAGATCAGCCTCATCTCATCATGCCAATCACATAAATACAATGATGTTAGCAGTTATTCAATCTCTTAATTCAGGTCATGGCCTCTGTCGCGTTTATTCAAAGGAACCTGCTAAATGTCAATGTGGTTGGTATAAGTAGTCTGTTTGCAATTATGTAATACTGGTTTTTTTTAATACGTGAAATGATTATTTGGTTGCACTAAGCCATATTAATTACCAAGTGCCAACCACAGAGCATACAGTATTTTACCCATTTTATTAATGTATTTAACCATTTGCAATATTAAAAAAGCCCAATATTTGTGAGATTAAAATTCAAAATTAGAACATAAAAGCATGCTACCTATAGGTCAGTAGTAGAAATATATTTAGGGCTAGATTGTGACTTTGAATATAGGGAAGTAAAAAGATAGAATTTCTTCCCCCCACACACATATACACAATTATGTGGTTCTACATGGACCTGCAGAGTGATTCCTTATGCCTATTTACTTCATGAGTGGAGTTTTGACTCCACTTCCTTAGTTCCTGGTCTGCACGTGTCAGTCAATGTTAAGGAAGAGTTATAATATGCTGTTGGTTGAGACTAACAGTATATTACTAATCCTTGGGAGCAAGGGGTGTGCAGAGAAGGAATTGTGTTTTATGGGGCGGTGCAGATACACACTGGCCCTTAGTATAGGCTTTGTCCTTATGACAAAAAATATTCCCTGGCATATTCTTTATCTCCTTTATCTTTGTACAACTCCATTGACATCACTAAGGTTACATACATGTACATGAGGATAAACATTGGTCTAAGTTTTCCATGTGAAGCCTCTTTTAAAATATTCTGCTTTGGTTTCCTTTTTACAGAAATTGTAAGGGATCTATTTTAAGAGATTTTTTTAACTAAATATACACATCTTAGAACAATTGTAAAGGTGTCTGTGAGTTTTCTTCTGCCTCCAAGAAAGAGGTGCACAAAGAGTAGTCAGAATATACTGACTGAATCAGAGTCTCTGAGGGCACTGCGACTTTAGAGATTCAGAGCAGCTTTATGACCTCCAGGGGTTCTGGTGGACAGCATGCTTCATTGACAACCTGCCACAGAAAGTTCAACAGCTTGCCAGGGCTCAGAGGAAATGGACAATGGCCCTGCTCCCAGCCTGTTTGAATATCCAGATTGTGCTAATAACCATCCCCGTCTGCATCGAGGGACTGCTTGCTGTAACAATGAGTATAACTACACTGCAAATACAAACCCATAGCTGGCTCGTGCCAGCTGACTTGTGCTAGTGGGACAGTTTCATAGCAGTGTAGACTTTTGGGCTTGGGTGATGCCCAAGCTCTGGGACCTCCCCAACTCGCAGGGTCCTAGAGCCAGGGCTCAGGCCCAAGCCCAGAAGTCTACACTGCATTTAAACAGCCCCACAAGCCTGAGTCCCATGAGCCTGAGTCAGCTGGCACAGACTAGTCACAGGTGTCTAATTGCAGTGTAGATATACCCAATATTGCTAACTCCAGCACAGGAGTACTAGGCTGGAGTCTAGTGTGACTTTCCCAACCCAGAGCACCCAGTCTGGAGCAGCAGTGACGTGGCCCTGATCTAGAAGTCTAATTGTCATTGGCCCTGGAAACATAACAAATTCCTTCCTTATCACAATATCTATCTTCATCTCAAAGTAATACTGTTTACCAGATTGTCTTTCTTGGCTTTGTATGAGGAGAACTTTTACATGATCTCATAAGAACACAACAAGGGCCATACTGGGTCATACCAAAGATCCATCTAGCTCAGTATCCTGTCTTCTGACAGAGTCCAATGCCAGGGGACCCAGAGGGAATGAACAGAACAGGTAATCATCAAGTGATCCATCCATCACTCATTCCCAGCTTCTGGCAAACAGTGGCTAGGGACACCATCCCTGTCCATCTTGTCTAATAGCCATTGATGGACTTATTCTCCATGAACTTATCTAGTTCTTTTTGAACCCTGTTATAGTCTTGGCCTTCACAACATCCTCTGGCAAGGAGTTCCACAGGTTGACTGTGTGTTGTGTGAAGAAATACTTCCTTTTGTTTATTTTACTCCTACTGACTATTCATTTTATTTGGTGATCTCTAGTTCTTGTGTTATGAGAAGGAGTAAGTAACTCTTTATTTATTTTTGCTACACCAGCCATAATTGTATAGACCTCTATCTTATCCCCCCTTAGTCATCACTTTTCCAAGCTGAAAAGTCCCAGTTGTATTAATCTCTCCTCATATGGAAGCTATTCTATATCTCTCATCGCTTTTACCGTGCTTTTCTGAAACTTTTCAAATTCCAATATATAGTTTTTTTGAGATAGGATGACCACATCTGCACATAATATTCAAGATGTGGGCATACCACAGATTTTTATATAGGCAATAAGATATTTTCTGTGGTATTATCAATCCTTTTCTTAATTATTTCCAATGTTCTGCTGTCTTTTCTGACTGCCATTGCACATTGAGTGGAAATTTTCAGATAACTATCCACAATGACTCCAAGATCCCTTTCTTGAGTAGTAACAGCTAATTCAGACCCCATCATTTTATATATATAGTTGTGATTATGTTTTCCAGTGTGCATTATTTTGTATTTATCAATAGTGAAGTTCATCTGCCATTTTGTTGCCCAGTCACCCAGTTTTGTGAGATCCCTTTGTAGCTCTTTGCAGTCTGCTTTGGACTTAACTATCTTCAGTAGTTTTGTATCATCTGCAAATTTTACCCCTTTTTACCCCTCTTTCTAGATCATTTATGAATATGATGAATAATACTGGTCCCAGTACAGATCCCTGGGGGACACCACCATTTTCCTCTCACCATTCTGAAAACTGACCATTTATTCTTACCCTTTGTTTCCTATTTTTAATGAGTTACAGATCCATGAGAAGACTTTCCCTCTTATCGCATGAAAACTTACTTTGCTTAAGAGCCTTTGGTGAAGGAACTTGTCAAAGGTTTTCAGAAAATCTACATCCATTATATCCACTGGATCACCCTTGCCCACATGCTTGTTGACCCCCTCAAATAATTCTAGTACATTGGTAAGGCATGATTTCCCCTTACAAAAAACATGTTGACTCTTCCCCAACAAATTATGTTCATCTATGTTTCTGACAATTCTGTTCTTTATTATAGTTTCAACCAGTTTGCCCATTACTGAGTTCAGGCTTACAAGTCTGTAATTGATGGAATCACCTCTGGAGCCCTTTCTAAAAATTGGCGTCACATTAGCTATTCTCCAGTCATTTGATACAGAAGCTGATTAAAATGATAGGTTACAAACCACAGTTAGTAGTTCTGCAATTTTACATTTGAGTTCCTTCAGAACTCTTGAGTGAATACCATCTCGTCCTGGTAACTTATTACAGTTTAATTTATCAATTTGTTCAAAAACTTCCTCTAATGACACATCAATCTGAGACAGTTCCTCAGATTTGTCACCTAAAACGAAAGGCTCAGGTTTGGGAATCTTCTTCACATCTTCAGCTGTGAAGACTCATGCAAAGAATTCATTTAGGTTTTTCACAATGATCTTATCATTCTTGAGTGCTCCTGACATAACCTTAGTCCCAGATGTGGACCTTAGCATCCAAAATATGGGGGTTAGCATGAAAACCTCCAAGCTTAGTCACCAGCTTGGACCTGGTACTTGCTGCCACCACCCAAAAAATTAGAGTGTTTTGGGGCACTCTGGTCCCACTGAAAAACCTTCCCTGGGGACCCCAAGACCCAAATCCCTTGAGTCTCACAACAAAGGGAAATAATCCTTTTTCCCTCCCCCACCCTCCAGGTGCTCCTGAGAGATACACAGACACAAGCTCTGTGAATCCAAACAGAGTGACTCCCCCTCTCCGTTCCCGGTCCTGGAACAAAAAGGACTTTCCTATTCCCCCAGAGGGAATGCAAAATCAGGCTAGCCAATTCAACACACACCGATCTCCCCTGATTTCTTCCTCCCACCAATTCCCTGGTGAGTACAGACTCAATTTCCCTGAAGTAAAGAAAAACTTCAACAGGTCTTAAAAGACAGCTTTATATAAAAAAGAAAAAAAAATACAAATGGTCTCTCTGTATTAAGATGATACAATACAGGGTCAATTGCTTAAAAGAAATATGAATAACAGCCTTATTCAAAAAGAATACAAATCAAAGCACTCCAGCACTTATATTCATGCAAAATACCAAAGAAAGAAACCATATAACTTACTATCTGATCTCTTGGTCCTTACACTTAGAAACAGAAGACTAGAAAGTAGAAACTACTTCTCCAAAGCTCAGAGAAAGTAGGCAGCCAGAAAACAAAGACCCCAGACACACAATTCCCTCCACCCAAAGTTGAAAAAATCCGGTTTCCTGATTGGTCCTCTGGTCAGGTGCTCCAGGTGAAAGAGACATTAACCCTTAGCTATCTGTTTATGACACGCCCCCCAAATTGCAGACAGTGGGGAAGCTCACTGGCGGCGATTTCCTTCTAGAACTTGAAAATAAACAGATTAATACAACACATGCACCTTTACATATACTACTAAGTATATAACTAACAGACTGTTACATTTTAAGAACACTTTTTAACTACTGGATTCTGGGAAACTCTCACGGGAGAGTGCATCAGCAACTTTGTTAGAAGCTCCTGTGATGTGTGAATTTCAAAATCAAAATCTTGGAGAGCTAAACTCCAACGAAGAAAGTTTCTTGTTGTTCCCCTTGGCAGTATGAAGCACACTTTAGTGCAGCATGGTCAGTTTGTAGTTGAAACCGCCGTCCCCAAACATTATGGGCGTAGCTTTTCCAGGGCGTACACAATGGCATAGCCATTCCTTTTCACTGATGACCAGTGACTTTCCCTCTCAGACAGTTCTGCTGAGAAACACGACAGGATGGAAGTTGTGATATGTTGCTTCCTGCATGAGCACTGCTTCTATACCACGCTCAGATGCATCTGTGGTTACTAGGAATGGCTTGTCAAAGTCCGGGGCCCTGAGAACAGGGTCAGACATGAGCATCGCCTTAAGCTGGGTAAAGGCCTTTGACACTCATCAGTCACTAACGGCATTTGGATGGGTCTTTTTGGTCAGGTCGGTCAATGGGGCAGCGATTTGGCTGTAGTGTGGTACAAATCGCGGTAGTATCACGGCCAAGCTAAGAAGGATTGGACCTGTTTCTTTTGACCTTGGGACAGGCCACTGTGGATAGCATCCACTTGGCCTGTAGGGGGGTTTTATGGTTCCTCGACCCACTGGTGCCCCAGGTAAGTCACTCTGTTTTTGGCTATTGACACTTTTTGGCCTTAACAGGTAGTCCTGCCTGCCTGATGCGCTTCAAAGACCTTTTCCAGGTGTAGTCGGTGTTCGGGCCAGTGAGTCTGAAACAAATGGCACACATCATCGCGGTACGAACTGCAAATTCTCCCAGTCCAGCTTAGTAGACCATCTACCAGCCTCTGGAAGGTGGCGGGTGCATTTCGAAGGCCTAAAGGAAGGAACATTGAATTCATACACCCCGCATGGGTGGACGAATGCGACCTCTCCTTGGCAGGTTCATCTAGCGGTACTTGCCAGTACCCCTTGGTTAAGTCTATTGTAGAGATGAACTGGGCACGTCCCAACTTCTCCAATAGCTCATCGGTGCGTGGCATTGGATAGTTGTCCGGACGAGTTACCGCATTTAGCTTACGGTAGTCCACGCAAAAGCGTACTTCCCCATCTGGTTTGGGTACCAGAACCACTGGAGATGCCCATGCACTGGTAGATGAGCGGATTATACCCATCTGTAGCATGTTCTGGATCTCCCATTCTATAGCAGCTTGGGCATGAGGAGACACCCGGTAGGGTGGGGTTCTGATTGGGTGAGCATTACCTGTATCAATGGAGTGGTATGCCCGTTCAGTCCGTCCTGGGGTGGCTGAGAACAATGGGGCAAAGCTAGTGCACAGCTCCTTGATTTGTTGCCGCTGCAGACGTTCCAGGGTGGTTGAGAGGTTCACCTCTTCCACGCCACCGTCTTTTTTCCCGTTGTAGTAGACACCGTCAGGCCACTCAGCATCATCTTCCTGGACTGTAAACTGACAAACCTGTAAGTCTCTGGAATAGAAAGGCTTGAGAGAATTAACATGGTACACTTTAGGCTTTAGTGAGGAATTGGGAAATGCTATGAGGTAGTTTACAGCTCCCAGGCGCTCTTGGACCGTGAATGGCCCTTCCCATGATGCTTCCATCTTATGGGCCTGTTGCACCTTCAAGACCATAACCTGGTCTCCTACCTTGAAAGAACGTTCTCTGGCATGTCTGTCATACCAGGCCTTTTGCTCTTTCTGAGCATCCTTTAGGTTCTCTCTAGCAAGGGCTAAAGAGTGTTGGAGGGTGCTTTGTAGGTTGCTTACAAAGTCCAGAATGTAGGTTCCTGGAGAAGGCGTAAACCCCTCCCATTGCTGCTTCACCAACTGTAATGGCCCCTTAACCTCGTGACCATACACAAGTTCAAATGGTGAAAACCCTAAACTGCGATGTGGTACAGCCCCGTAGGCAAACAGCAACTGCTGCAACACTAGGTCCCAATTATTGGAGGAATTCGTGATGAATTTTCGTATCATGGCCCCCAAAGTCCATGAACCTTTCCACCAGGCCATGGTTTGATGGTGGTACGGGGTGGCAACCAAGTGATTCACCCCATGAGTTTCCCACAGTTTTTCCATGGTCCCTGCCAGGAAATTAGACCCTGAATCTGTAAGGATGTCAGAGGGCCAACCTACCCTGGCAAAGATGTCTGTTAGGGCCAGGCACACAGTGTTAGCCCTGGTGTTGCCTAGAGCTACTGCTTCTGGCCATCGGGTAGCAAAGTCCACTAAAGTCAGTACGTACTGCTTTCCTCTGGGCGTCTTTTTTGGGAAAGGGCCCAGAATATCCACAGCTACTCGTTGAAATGGGACCTCAATTATGGGGAGTGGCTGGAGAGGGGCCTTGACCTGGTCTTGAGGCTTACCCACTCTTTGGCATACCTCACAAGACCGGACATACTTGGCAACATCCTTGCCCATCCCCTCCCAGTGGAAGGACTTCCCCAACCGGTCCTTGGTTCTGTTCACCCCAGCATGGCCACTGGGATGATCATGGGCTAAGCTTAAGAGCTTCCCCCGGTACTTAGTTGGAACCACCAACTGTTTTTGCGGCTGCCATTCTTCCCGGTGTCCACCAGAAAGAATTTCCTTGTATAAAAGTCCTTGGTCTATAACAAACCGGGATCGATTAGAAGAGCTGAGAGGCGGTGGGGTGCTCCGTGCCGCCGCCCAAGCTTTCTGAAGGCTGTCATCTGCTTCCTGCTCAATCTGGAACTGTTCCCTTGAGGCTGGGATCACCAGTTCTTCCTCAGACTGTGGACTTGGGCTTGGTCCCTCTGGAAGCGATGTAGGTGATGGGGTTGTTTCCGTTACTGGTGAACCGCTCTCCGCTGGTGCACCTGAGGTTATTTCAGGCTCTGGCTGACCTTTTGGGTATGGCTGTCTTGTGCTTCTGCCAGTTCTGGCTCGCTGGCGCCCTCTGGCGTTGAGTTTGAAGATGGGGTTGCACTTGCTGGTGCTGGTAGCTGTTCCAGTTCCGGGCCTGGGACTGGAGATGCTGTGGCTGTTTCAGGGGTAGGCATGGAATCCGGGTCCACTACCTCGGTCTGGGTCTCTGGTAACACAGACGGGGCCTCTGTGGACGGCTCAGGAACAGGAATGGGTCTGGAAGCTTGCCTGGTTTGGCTACGGTAACCATTCCCACTCTCTTGGCCCGCCTCACCTGGTTGGCCAAGTCTTCCCCCAGTAGCATGGGGATAGGATAATTGTCATAGACTGCAAAAGTCCACATTCCTGATCAGCCTTTGTACTGGACAGGCAGTTCAGCTGTAGGCAAGTCTACAGCTTGTGACATGAAGGGGTAAATTGTCACTTTGGCCTTTGGGTTGATGAATTTGGGGTCAACGAAGGATTGGTGGATAGCTGACACTTGTGCCCCCGTGTCTCTCCACGCAGTAACCTTCTTTCCACCCACTCTCAAATTTTCCCTTCGCTCCAAGGGTATTTGAGAGGCATCCGGGCCTGGGGATCTTTGGTGTGATGGTGGTGTAATGAATTGCACTCGCATGGTGTTCTTGGGACAGTTGGCCTTGATATGTCCCAGTTCATTACACTTAAAGCATCTTCCATCTGATGGGTCACTGGGCCGAGGTGAGTTACCGGAGACTGGTGAGGTGGAAGGGTAGGGTGACTGTGGCTTTACTTGGGTGGTATGTGGGGTCTTTGGCTGTCCTCGGTTGTAGGGTTTATGGTCTGTGTGCCCCCTGGGGTAATCGTTCCCCTTGACAGTAGCTTTCTTGCTTTCTGCCAGTTCCATCCATTTGGCTCCAATCTCCCCCGCCTCAGCGATATCTTTGGGATTTTTATCTTGTATGTACCGTGTGATGTCTTCAGGAACACCATCCAAGAACTGCTCCATTTGTATGAGGAGGTTCAGTTCTTCCAAGGTTTGAATGTTGTTTCCTGTTATCCAGGCCTCATAGTTTTTTGCAATGTAGTAGGCGTGTTGGAAATGACACTTCTGGTTTCCACTTTGGGGTTCTAAAGCGCCGACGGCATGATCTGGTTATCCCCATCCTGTATCTGGCCTTGGTTGAAAAAGTTTTATATTCATTCATTTGCCTGCTTAGGCATTTCAGCTGCCACCTCTGCTAAAGGTCCACTGGAGTTGTGGCCTTAATCTACCATGTACTGGTCTTCGGGGATGCTGTTACCCAAGACAGGCTCTTTCAAAATTTTCCAAGAAGGCCTCGGTGTCATCACCTGCCTTGTAGGTGGGAAATTTCCTGTGCTGTGGAGCAATAATTGGCTGCCGGGTTGTTAGGGTTGGCTGGCACATGCCGCCCAGCTTTTGCCAACTCCAGTTCTGTTTTCTCTGTTTTTCCCTCTCTTCATACTCTTTTTGTGTTTTTCATTTCTTTTTGGTGTTTTTCCATTTCTTTTTGTTGTTTTTCCAGTCTCGGCGGGGGCCAAACTCTTCTTCTGCTTGTTTCCTTCGGTAGATCAAATCTTCTTCTTCTAGTTTTCTTGTGTGCTGCGTCTTTGATTTGTTCTTCTCTTTCTTTCATCTCCATTTGTCGCCTGTGTTCAGCTTCTTTGAATTGCTCTTCGGCCTTAATTTTTGCCTTGGTAGACATGGTTCCTGTTTTCTTGTGTTGGGATGCCCTCCTGTGTTTATCCTCTGAACTGCAGGTTCTCTGTTGCCTCCTGAAGTCTGCCTAGCAACAGTGCCTTTAGCTAATCTTCAATGTTAAGTAAACCTGAAAAACCACTTTATATGCATTTATATAGTGCTGGTATGACTCTCAATGGGAGTGCTATTGTGTGACAAAAGACTCGTGATTAGCCCTTACGACTTCTTGCTTAACATGCAAGCCACAAACTGCCAGAGAGAGCAGAAAAAAAAATTCTCTCTGGTTCCCTTTTAAAACCAAACTGTTTCTCTCTGCTAAAAAGCCCTTAGCAGAGAAAAGAAAAATATAATATTCCTACTGGCTTCTGGATTCTGTCTATCTCCCACCCGCTGCTACACCATGACATAACCTTAGTCCCAGATTTGGACCTTAGCGTCCAAAATATGGGGGTTAGCATGAAAACCTCCAGCTTAGTCACCAGCTTGGACCTGGTACTTGCTGCCACCACCCAAAAAATTAGAGTGTTTTGGGGCACTCTGGTCCCACTGAAAACCTTCCCTGGGGACCCCAAGACCCAAATCCCTTGAGTCTCACAACAAAGGGAAATAATCCTTTTTCCCTCCCCCCCCCCTCCAGGTGCTCCTGGAGAGATACACAGACACAAGCTCTGTGAATCCAAACAGAGTGACTCCCCCTCTCCGTTCCCGGTCCTGGAACAAAAAGGACTTTCCTATTCCCCCAGAGGGAATGCAAAATCAGGCTAGCCAATTCAACACACACCGATCTCCCCTGATTTCTTCCTCCCACCAATTCCCTGGTGAGTACAGACTCAATTTCCCTGAAGTAAAGAAAAACTTCAACAGGTCTTAAAAGAAAGCTTTATATAAAAAAGAAAGAAAAAATACAAATGGTCTCTCTGTATTAAGATGATACAATACAGGGTCAATTGCTTAAAAGAAATATGAATAAACAGCCTTATTCAAAAAGAATACAAATCAAAGCACTCCAGCACTTATATTCATGCAAATACCAAAGAAAAGAAACCATATAACTTACGATCTGATCTCTTGGTCATTACACTTAGAAACAGAAGACTAGAAAGTAGAAACTACTTCTCCAAAGCTCAGAGAAAGTAGGCAGCCAGAAAACAAAGACCCCAGACACACAATTCCCTCCACCCAAAGTTGAAAAAATCCGGTTTCCTGATTGGTCCTCTGGTCAGGTGCTCCAGGTAAAAGAGACATTAACCCTTAGCTATCTGTTTATGACAGCTCCTTTATCATCTCGGTTGTCCAGTGGCCTGACTGGTTATTTAGCAGACTTCCTGCTTCCTCTTTCAGATATATTTAATTTTTTTTTTTTGCTATTACTTTTTGAGTCTTTGGCTAGCTGTTCATATTCTTTTTTGGCCTTCCTAATTATATTTTTTTCATCTCACTTGCCAGAGTTTATGCTCCTTTCTATTTTCCTCTATAAACAGGTATTAGGGTTTCCTAGGCTACGTCCAGACTACCCGCCATATCGGCGGGTTAAAATCGATTGCTCGGGGATCGATATATTGCGTCTCATCTAGACGCGATATATCGATCCCCGAGCGCACTTATATCGATTCTGGAACTCCATCAACCCCAACGGAGTTGCGGAATCGACAGGGAGAGCCGCGAACATCGATCCCGCGCGGTGAGGACGGGTGAGTAATCCGATCTTAGATATTCGATTTCAGCTACGTTATTCACGTAGCTGAAGTTGCATATCTAAGATCGATTTCCCCCCGTAGTGTGGACCAGCCCCTAGTCTAGTCTTGATGAATTAAGGCGTAATATACATAGTGATGAAGAAGTAAAGGACAAATTCTACCTTACACCATAGCCGGAGTTAGAGAGAGTACCACGCCACAACCTATCGTCAGAGGAGACCTGAATGCCAAGGTCAGTAAGGACAAAACAAACAATGACAGAGCAATGGGAAGATGTGGGTGTAGCACAGACAGCTGCAGCTGCACAGGAGCCAGCAAACAGAGCTGTAAACAGGGGAGTTTCAGAGGGAGTTCTGTTGGAGGAGCAGGTTTTTGTAGTTTGTGAATTGTATTGTGTAGTGTGTGTGTGTGTGTGTGTGTGTGTGTGTGTGTGTGTGTGTGTGTGTGTGTAGGCTGCTAGGGACAGTGTGCTGGGAGAGCAGTGGAGCCCTGATTAGGGGTCGGAGCTTACCTGATTAGGGGTCCTATAAAAGTAGCCAGGCAGCGGCACAGACAGCTGCAGAGGCACAGGAGCCAGCAAACAGAGCTGTAAACAGGGGAGTTTCAGAGGGAGTTCTGTTGGAGGAGCAGGTTTATGTAGTTTGTGGATTGTGTTGTGTAGTGTGTGTGTGTGCGTGTGTGTGTGTGTGTGTGGAGGCTGCTAGGGGCAGTGTGCTGGGAGAGCAGTGGAGCCCTGATTAGGAGGAGGGGCTTACCTGATTAGGGGTCCTATAAAAATAGCCAGACAGCAGCACAGACAGCTGCAGCAGCACAGGAGCCAGCAAACAGAGCTGTAAACAGGGGAATTTCAGAGGGAAATTCCAGGGGGAGGTTGCGGGATAGACTAAGACAGAGGAACTGACAGGCTAGTTAAGGGATTGGGGGGTGGTCTGGTGCCTGCTGGGGGTTGTGTTGTGTTGTGTTCCGTGGACTTCCAGGCTTTAGGTTGGAAGGCTATGCCTGATACAGAGGTAGCACTGAAAGACACAATGAGGATGACTGGATGTGGAAGCTGCGGCATGTACATGATCCTGGAGGGGGTACCTGAAAAGAGTTTTGTCTGCATGAAGTGCTGCCTGATAGAGCTGATGGAAGAGAAGATCCAAGGACTGGAGATGCAGGTGCAAACTCTGGTTGAGTTTAGACAGGGGTTTGAGCAGATGATGGAGCACAGACACGAGGGGGCTGAAGGAATAAGCTCAGATGTGCAGATGGAAGCAGGACCAAATAATTCAGAGGAGAGACTGCTGGGTGAGGAAAGTGGATGGTGGAAGCATGTGACTAAGAGAACCAGGCAGAGGAAAAGACGGGCCAGTGAAGGAGAAATAGAACTCAGGAACAGGTTTGCAGAGTTGGAAAATGAAGAAGGGTCACAGCAGGTGGTCACTGAAGGAGAGAGGGCAAGGAAAAAGAGAAGAGCTGATAGTCCTACAAGAGGAGGGGAGGAGGCAACACCAAATATAAGCCCCAGGAGGATTGTAAGGGTGAATAGGAATTGAGAGGACTTGCAGCCAGTGGGTGCAGGGGATAGACTGGAGAATCACACTGTCACCAGGAAAAGGCAGGTGTACGTGACTGGAGACTCCTTACTGAGAAGAATAGACAGGCCTGTAACTAGAGCTGATCAGGAGAACAGAAGGGTGTGCTGTCTGCCGGGTGCTAAGATACAGGATGTGGACCTGAGGCTGAAAAGGATCCTAGCGGGAGCGGGAAAGAATCCATTGATTGTCCTTCATGTGGGAACAAATGATACAGCTAGATACTCTCTGGAATGTATCAAGAGAGACTATGCCAGACTGCGGAAGACGCTTAAGGAAATCGAGGCTCAGGTGATCTTCAGTGGGATTCTGCCGGTTCCTAGAGAAGGGCAACAAAGGTGTAACAAGATTATGGTGATCAACAGATGGCTCAGGCAGTGGTGCTATAAGGAGGGCTTTGGGATATACAGCCATTGGGAAGCATTTACAGACAGAAGACTGTTCTCTCAGGATGGACTTCACCTGAGCAAGGAGGGAAATAGACTTCTAGGATGGAGGATCGCTGAACTGATTAAGAGAGCTTTAAACTAGGAAGTTGGGGGAGACAATTGGGAGATGTCCAGGAGATCTCCACACCAGAATGTAACCTTGAGAGGGAAGTAAACAAAGTAAGAGGGGATACAGCCGTGGACAGAAGAATTGGCATAAGAAGGAAGGGTAATGTAGATAGCAGACTAACAGGTGATGCTGGTGGTAGAATGTCTGTGCCTAACAGGGTAAAGAATGTCAGTGAAGCCAAAGGGCAAAAATTAAGATGTCTGTATACTAATGCGAGGAGCCTAGGGAACAAAATGGAGGAACTAGAGCTACTGGTGCAGGAAGTGAAACCGGATATTATAGGAATAACAGAAACATGGTGGAATAGTAGTCATGACTGGAGTACAGGTATTGAAGGCTATGTGCTGTTTAGGAAAGACAGAAATAAAGGCAAAAGTGGTGGAGTAGCATTGTACATCAATGAGGAGGTTAACTGTAAAGAAATAAGAAGTGATGGAATGGACAAGACAGAGTCTGTCTGGGCAAAAATCACACTGGGAAAGAAAGCTACTAGAGCCTCCCCTGAGATAGTTCTTGGGGTGTGCTACAGATCGCCGGGATCTGATTTGGATATGGATAGAGACCTCTTTAATGTTTTTAAGGAAGTTAACACTAATGGGAAATGTGTGATCATGAGAGACTTTAACTTCCCAGATATAGACTGGAGGACAAGTGCTAGCAAGAATAATAGGGCTCAGATTTTTCTGGATGTGATAGCAGATGGATTTCTTCACCAAGTAGTTGAAGAACTGACAAGAGGGGATGCCATTTTAGATTTGGTTTTGGTGAGTATAAAGACCTCATAGAAGAAATGGTTGTAGGGGACAACCTTGGTTTGAGTGATCATGAGCTAATTCAGTTCAAACTAGATGGAAGGATAAACAAAAATAGATCTGGGACTAGGGTTTTTGACTTAAGGAAATTAGTTAGGGAAGTGGATTGGACTGAAGAACTTGTGGATCTAAATGCAGAGGAGGCCTGGAATTACTTTAAGTCGCAACTGCAGAAACTATCGGAAGCCTGCATCCCAAGAAAGAGGAAAAAAACCATAGGCAGGAGTTGTAGATCAAGCTGGATGAGCAAGCATCTCAGAGAGTGATTAAGAAAAAGCAGAAGGCCTACAAGGAGTGGAAGAAGGGTGGGATTAGCAAGGAAAACTACCTTAGTGAGGTCAGAACATGTAGGAATAAAGTGAGAAAGGCTAAAAGCCAAGTAGAGTTGGACCTTGCAAAGGGAATTAAAACCAATAGTAAAAGTTTCTATAGCCATATAAATAAGAAGAAAATAAAGAAAAAAGAAGTGGGACCGCTAAACACTGAGGATGGAGTGGAGATTAAGGATAACCTAGGCATGGCCCAATATCTAAATAAGTACTTTGCCTCAGTCTTTAATAAGGCTAATGAGGAGCTTAGGGATAATGGAAGGATGATAAACGGGAATGAGGATATGGAGGTGGATATTACCACATCTGAGGTAGAAGCCAAACCTGAACAGCTTAATGGGACAAAATCGGAGGGCCCAGACAATCTTCATCCAAGAATATTAAAGGAACTGGCACATGAAATTGCAAGCCCGTTAGCGAGAATTTTTAATGAATCAGTAAACTCAGGGGTTGTACCGTACGACTGGAGAATTGCTAACGTAGTTCCTATCTTAAAGAAAGGGAAAAAAAGTGATCTGAGTAACTATAGGCCTGTTAGTTTGACATCTGTAGTATGTGAGGTCTTGGAAAACAATTTTGAAAGAGAAAGTAGTTAAGGACATTGAGGTCAATGGTAATTGGGACAAATTACAACATGGTTTTACTAAAGGTAGATCGTGCCAAACCAACCTGATCTCCTTCTTTGAGAAGGTGACAGATTATTTAGACAAAGGAAATGCAGTAGATCTAATTTACCTCGATTTTAGTAAGGCATTTGACACGGTTCCACATGGGGAATCATTAGTTAAATTGGAAAAGATGGGGATCAATATGAAAATTGAAAGATGGATAAGGAACTGGTTAAAGGGGAGACTACAACAGGTAGTGCTGAAGGGTGAACTGTCAGGCTGGAAGGTGGTTTCTAGTGGAGTTCCTCAAGGACTGGTTTTGGGACCAATCTTATTTAACCTTTTTATTACTGACCTTGACACAAAAAGTGGGAATGTGCTAATAAAGTTTGTGCATGACACAAAAGCTGGGGGGTATTGCTAACACGGAGAAGGACCAGGATATCATACAGGAAGATCTGGATGACCTTGTAAACTGGAGTAATAGTAATAGGATGAAATTTAATAGTGAAAAGTGCAAGGTAATGCATTTAGGGATTAATAATAAAAATTTGTTATAAATTGGGGACACATCAGTTGGAAACAACAGAGGAGGAGAAGGACCTTGGAGTATTGGTTGATCACAGGATGACTATGAGCCGCCAATGTGATATGGCTGTTAAAAAAGCTAATGCGGTTTTAGGATGCATCAGGCGAAGTATTTCCAGCAAAGATAAGGAGGTCTTAGTACCGTTATATAAGGCACTGGTGAGACCTCACCTGGAATACTCTGTGCAGTTCTGGTCTCCCACATTTAAGAAGGATGAATTCAAACTGGAACAGGTTCAGAGACGGGCTACTAGGATGATCCAAGGAATGGAAAACCTGTCATATGAAAGGAGACTCAAAGAGCTTGGCTTGTTTAGACTAGCCAAAAGAAGGCTGAGGGGGGATATGCTTGCTCTTTATAAATATATCAGAGGAATTAATATTAGGGAGGGAGAGGAATTATTTAAGCTTAGTACCAATGTAGACACAAGAACGAATGGGTATAAACTGGACACTAGGAAGTTTAGACTTGAAATTAGACGAAGGTTTCTAACCATTAGAGGAGTGACGTTCCGGAACAGCCTTCCAAGGGGAGTAGTGGGAGCAAAAGACATATCTGGCTTTAAGACTAAGCTTGATAAGTTTATGGAAGGGATGGTATGATGGGATAGCTTAATTTTGGCAATTGATCTTTGATTATCAGCATATAAGTATGCCATGTGGGCGGTGATGGGATGTGGGATGGGATGGGATCTGAGTTACTGCAGAGAATTCTTTCCTGCAGGCTGGTGAGTCTTGCCCACATGCTCAGGGTTTAGCTGATAGCCATATTTGGGGTGGGAAGGAATTTTCCTCCAGGGCAGATTGGCAGAGGCCCTGGAGGTTTTTCACCTTCCCCTGCAGCATGGGGCATGGGTCACTTGCTGGTGGATTCTCTGCAGCTTGAGGTCTTCAAACCACAATTTGAGGACTTCAATAACTCAGACATAGGTTAGGGGTTTGTTATAGAAGTGGATGGGTAGGGTTCTGTGGCCTGCTTTGTGCAGGAGGTCAGACTAGATGATCACATTGGTCCTTTCTGATCTTAAAGTCTATGAGTTTATGAGGACCATGAATGCAAGTGGAGACAGGCTTGTTGATTTCTGTAATATGAATGACCTTGTGTTCTCCAAATGACAGAGATAAGAACCAGATTGACCATATCATGATCAATGGCAAATGACGATGCTCACTGACAGATGTGAAAGTGAGAAGGGGTGCAGTGACCACCACCTTGTGACAGCCTCCATCAAGCTAAAACTGAGAAGTGTGGGTCCACCAAACAAGGGACATAGACAGAAAGCCTTTGTTCTGCAGTTAAAGAACAGGTTTCAAGCACTTGCAGACCTTGATGAAGAGGAGAGGAATGCAGATGGGGAGATCAACAAGAAGTGAGACAAAGTAACAGCAATTTATAAAAAGAGCAGTGAAGCCTATCTAGGCTACAGGCAGAAGAGAAGGAAGGAGTGGATTATACCTAGCACATGGAATGCCATAGAAACCAGATGAGCGCTGAAGAAAAAAAATATATACACAAAATCCCAGAAGCTAAAGGACAAATACCATGAGCAGTATAGCAAGGTACACTGGGAGGTCAAATGCCTTGTGAGAGTGGACAAACGGCCTTATATTAATAATCTGGAAACACAAGCAAAGAATACAGCTGCTCACAGTGAACGAGGAACCATCTACAAAATGACGAGGCTTATCAGTGGTAAATGGCAGACACCAACAAACACTCTCATCAGGAACAAACAAGGACACCTACTAACATCGAGAAAAAACAAGACATGTCATGGACAGAGCATTTCAAAGAATTGCTGAACAGGGAGCCACCTAAACAGGAAGCAAACATCCAGGAGGCAGAAGAAGATCTTGATATCAACACAGGCACCTCAATTAAGGAAGAGATCATTCAAGCCATCAAATCTTTAAAAAATGGGAAAGCTCCTGGCAAGGATAACTTGAATGCAGAATAGTTCAAGATAAATCCTAAATTAGCAGCATTTATCCTGGCCCCGCTATTTACATCAGTCTGGGAAAGGGAAAAAGTGCCAGATGAGAGGACCAATGGGATTATAGTGAAGATACTAAAGAAAGGAACTCTCAGTGATTGAAATAACTGGAGTGGTATCACAATTTTATCTGTGCCAAGGAAAGTATTGTGTAAGATCATAGTCAAGCAAATATCAGAGGCAGTTGATAGCATTCTCAGATAAGAACAAGCTGGTTTTCAGAAAGGGCATGGATTCACAGAGCAGATCTTCTCTCTATGAAACATAATAGAACAGTGCTTAGAATGGCAATGGCAACTTTACATAAATTTCACAGACTTTGAGAAGGCTTTTGATAGAATTCACAGAACCAGCCTATGGCACATTCTGCAGGCATATAGAATTCTTTTCTGTATAATCAATGTCATCAAAAGCTTCTATTTCAACTTTACATGCAGTGTTGATCACAGTGAGCTCAGTTTTGAAGTCAAACCAGGAGTGCACCAGGGTGTGTCATGTCTGCAATCCTCTTCAGCATTGCCATCAACTGGGTAATGCAGCATACAACATAAAATATGCCAAGAGGCATTAAATGGGCACTTTTCTCATCCCTTGAAGACCTGGACTTCATAGAGGATATCACTGTCCTATTATATACACCATATACAAGAAAAAATAACTTGACTCAATGCATCCAGGCAGCAAATTGGTCTGAAAATCAACTGCAATAAGACAGATATCATGACCTTTAATATTTCCTCACCATCACCAGTATGGATAGAGGATTATGTTCTCACCAATATGGAAACATTCACATATTTGAGCAGCACCATCAGCTAGGATGGTGGAACAAGCTAGGACATCTGGAACAAAATCAATAAAGCCAGGAACACCTTCAGGAGCTTAAATACAGTCTGGAAATCATCAAAATACAGCACCAAAACCAAGCTCAAGATTTATCACAGCTGCGTACTTTCAACACTTTCAATAAAGAATCCAGTGGGGGGCAACAAAAATGATTAGGGGCTGGAGCACATGACTTATGAGGAGAGATTGAGAGAACTGGGATTATTTAGTCTGCAGAAGAGAAGAATGAGGAGGGGTTTGATAGCTACTTTCAACTACCTGAAAGGGAGTTCTAAAGAGGATGGATCTAGACTGTTCTCAGTGATATCAGGTGACAGAACAAGGAGTAATGGTCACAAGTTGCAGTGGGGGAGGTTTAGGTTGGATATTAGAGAAAAACTTTTTCACTAGAAGGGTGGTGAAGCACTGGAATGTGTTACCTAGGGAGGTGGTGGAATCTCCTTTCTTAGAGGTTTTTAAGGTCAGGCTTGACAAAGCCCTGGCTGGGATGATTTAGCTGGGGATTGGTCCTGCTTTGAGCAGGGGGTTGGACTAGATGACCTCCTAAGGTCCTTTGCAACCCGGATATTCTATGATTACTACTTTATAGTGCAGAATGCTGGAAATGAGAAAGTATGACATATCCAAACTGTCTTCATTCCATACAACCTACCTCAGAAAAATCCTCCCTATCTTTTGGCCCAGAACAATCTCAAACTAAGATCTATTAACACAGTGCAGCCAAGAGGATATGAGCACCATCATTGCCAGGAGGTATTGGAGATGGATTGGTCATGTGCTTCGGATGGAAACTGATTCCATCATCAGAGGTGCAATAAGATGGACACCTGAAGGCAAGTGAAAATGATGCCACCTGAAAACAACATGGCGAAGAGCCATGGAAGCCGAGCTGAAAAACCTGTGGCACAGATGCAGAACCATTGAAAGACCTGACAGAAACAGACAGGAGCGGAGGTGCTTTATCACTGCCCTAAATGCCAGAGGCGTAATAGAAAGATCATGGTCATGATGATGATACATAGAGAAAGTCCTGGCTCTTGACACTGGCCAAGACAGGCTCTTTGAGGAGTAGAAAACCTACTAAAGTTTGTGTGAGTTTGAAGTGACAAGCCCTAATTAACCTAGACCTCTCAAGTGTCACTGGGGGTTCTCTCTTCTTGCAAATCTCAGTGCAGAAAGGGGGAGTTTCCTTTGCTTTCCTTAGCTTGTTCTACCTTGCAGATCACTAATGGCTGCAGGAGCTGGACTCTTTCCCTTCCTAGAGATCTCAAGAGTAGAGCTGGCCAGAAAACTTTTTCTATCCAGTGAAAAATTCTAAGATTTCAAGAGAAAAAATCTGACATTTCTGAAGTGTTTCTTTCTCTATTTTTTTTTTCTGAATTTTTTTCTGATTTTGTTGAAACCAATATGACTGCACGAGTTTTGACAAAATAGCATTTTCTGATGGAAAACTGTTTGGACAAAATCTTTCTGACAAGCTGTACTCAGGAGATTTTCAGGGAATGGGGACCAAATGAGTAAAGGGGACATGTTGGGACGAGAATGTACCCCCTTCATCTGGATGTCCTGAGGTCTGCAAAAGGGGAAAAGCTACAGCAGGGGTCAGCAACCTCCGGCGCAAAGCTCGCCAAGGTAAGCACCCTGGCGGGCCGGGCTAGTTTGTTTACCTGCCACGTCAGCAGGTTCAGCCAACTGCAGCTCCCCCTGGCCACGGTTCACCGTTCCAGGCCAAGGGGGGCGTCGGAAAGTGGCGCGGGCAAGGGATGTGCTGGCTGCAGCTTTCTGCCACCCTCATTGGCCTAGGACGGCAAACCACAGCCAATAGGAGACGCTATCAGCTGAAACTGCCAATGCAGCATGTAAACAAACTGGCCCGGCCCGCCAAGGTGCTTACCCTGCTGAGTTGCATGCCAGTGGTTGCTGACCCCTGAGCTACAGTCATCTTTAAGAGACTTGCCAGCTAAAACGTAGGAAGATCATTGTGGTCCTACTCCATGTGAAGCTCTGAGGTAACGGTGAGCTTCCAATTAACCTAGGGCTCAGGAGTTGCAGTGACTCCTAACAAGCCTCCTAAACATCATGAGGGTTCATTCACTCTATTTTTTATTTTATTTTATGGTTTTAGGGTGCAACATTTTAAAACCTATTTACAATTTTACTTCAAATTTGGTAGAAAAATTCTACCTTGGTAACGTACCAAGTCTATCAATTTTAATGCTCTTATCACATTTTTACTGGATTAGAAAGAGAAAAGGGAGCAGGACTCTCAGCTGCAGCTTTAACTATGGAGCAAGTACCTTCTAGATTTCATACCTGATTCTCATTTACATTAAGGCCACTTTACACTGCTCTGATGTTCTCAGAATGAGAGTAAACTATATTTTCACTTATTTTGTGGCCCCTTTGCACTGATAGTCCACATCTACACTTGGAGCTAGGGATGTGATTCCCACTTTGAATAGACATGTGCTAGCTCTCATCATGCTAGCTTGTGAAACATAGTGATGTGGTCACAGTCACACAGGCAGTGGCAGTGGTAGTGGCAGCATGGGCTAGCCTCCTTGAGGATGCACCCATGGGGTCTGGGAGGGTTTCAGTGAGAGCTAGCACGAATACATCTGCTTGAAGTGAAAATCACAGCCCTAGCTTCAAGCATAGGCATACCCACAGAATGATTCAAAATGATCTTTGTGAGATTACAGATTATAATGTGGTCTGTTTTGGGGACTGTTTGCTGAGACAAGTATCCTACTAGGCAAGGCTGAGAGCTTACAAACGAGGCTGTGGCCTGCAATCCCTTGATCCATAACTCCATTAGGAGCCCATGACAAAGTTTAAACAGAAGTTTAAAAAGCCAGCTCCTAGGTGACCAGAGGAGTCAGCGAATAGAGGTGTTTAGAGAGGGAGTGAGAGGCACTGCTTCTAGATCCAGCTCTTGACACAGAGAGAGAACAAAACAGATGAGCAACCAAGGTGAGCGTCATGGTACAATTCCCCACTCTGAACCTTAGCGTCCAACAGATGGGGTACCAGCATGAATTCCTCTAAGCTCAATTACCAGCTTAGAACCTGTAGCGCTGCCACCAACCAGGAATCCCAGTGCCTGGTATGTTCTGGTCCCCCCGAAACCTTGCCCGGGGACCCCCAAGACCCAGACCCTCTGGATCATAACACAAGGAAAGTAAACCCTTTCCCTCACCGTTGCCTCTCCCAGGCTTTCCCCCCCGGATTACCCTGGAAGATCACTGTGATTCAAACTCCTTGAATCTTAAAACAGAGAGGAAAATGCACCTTCCCCCCTCCTTCTCTCTCCCCCCCCCCCAGATTCTCCCTGAGAGAGACAGTAATCCTAACACAGAGAGAAATTAACCTTTCTCTCCCCCTACCCTCCTTTCTCCCCACCAATTCCCTGGTGGATCCAGACCCCGTCCCCTGGGGTCTCTCCAGAATAAAAAAAACAATTAGGTTCTTAAACAAGAAACTTTTAATTAAAGAAAGAAAAAACAGTAAAAATTATCTTTGTAAATTTAAAAAATGGAATAGGTACAGGGTCTTTCAGCTATAGACACCGGGAATACCCTCCCAGCCTAAGTATACAAGTACAAATTAAAATCTTTTCAGCAAAATACCAATCTAAACTCCTTTCAGCCAAATACACATTTGAACTCCTTCCAACCAAATACACATTTGCAAATAAAGAAAACAATCATAAGCCTAACTTGCTCTATCTACCTAGTACTCACTATTCTGAACTTATAAGAGCCTGTATTGGAGAGAAACCTGGTTGCACGTCTGAGCCCCCAGAGTGAAAAACCACCAAAAACTAACAGCACACACAAAGCTTCCCTCTCTCAAGATTTGAAAGTATCCTGTCTTCTGATTTGTCCTCTGGTCAGGTGACAGCCAGGCTCACTGTTCTTGTTAACCCTTTCCAGGCAAAAGAGATATGAAGCACTTCTGTTCTATTAGCTCTTACTTATCTGTTCATGACAGTGAGTAAGGAGAGTTTGGCTCTAGTGAGAGTGCACTGGCAGGTGGAAGAGGCCAAGGAACTATAACCAGCAACAGAAAAGCTCCATAGAAAATAAACTTGGGGAGAGGAGGAAGGGGGAGGGGAAACAGTGCACCTAACAAACATACTCTAAATTTAGGTCAATAACCACTCCCCTGCCCCTCAAAAAAAAAAAAAAGAAAAAGAAAAAAAAGAAAATTCAAGAGTAAAAAGAATGCAGACAGCAGCAGAATAGGGGCTGTCCAGTTTATTGCACTGAATGCAGCATGTATGAGTACTTGCCTTGTGGGCAGGTGGCATATGTGTGCATTTGGTACAAGCAGCTCATGGCTCTCAGAGACAAAGTAGGGGCTCTTAAGATCAGAGTGGCTGAACTGGAGGAGGTAAGGGAGATATGCAGATAAAGAAGATTTTCAGGGACACAATACAGTGGCCCAGCATCCCCTGTGGCAGACTCTATCCTGTTAAGGAGAATGAAAGTCTTGGGGAAGGAGAATATCAAGCTGAAGTAGAGCGAAACAATATCATAAGTGGGACCCTCCCTCCACATGAAGTCATGGTATCCTCTTGTGCCCCTCCTGGAAACCCAGTTACTAGGAAGAGACAGGTTATAGTAATGGGGGATTTGATTATTAGAAATATAGAGAGTTGGATTTGGAATGTTTGGAAGAACTGCATTATAAATTCCCTGTCAGGTATGAAGATTTAGGTTCTCAAGTAACATCTATACAGACTTATCCTCAGTGCTGGGGGGTGAGGGGAGAACCAGTGGTCACAATACATGTAGGTACCAATGACATAGGAAAAGGTAGGAGAGAAGTCATGGATGCCAAATTTAGGCTGCTAGGTAAGTCCAGGATCTCCATGGTAGTGTTCTCTGAAATTCCTCCAGTTCCAAGTGCAGGGCAAGAAATACGGGCAGAACTATAGTGTCTCAAAGGATGGATAAAATGATGGTGTAGGGTGGAAGGTTTTAGGTTTATTAGAAACTGAAGAATGTTTTGGGAAAGTACGAGCCTATACAGGAAGGAGGATTCCACCTAAACCAAAACAGAACCAGGCTGCTGGCATGTAAACTTAACATGGTTGTAGAGGAATTTTTAAAGTAAGGGCTAGGGGAAAGCTAACTGATGCAGAGTAGCATATGGTTCAGCTGGGGGCATGCCTTAGGGATGCATTTATTAAAGGGAGACCTATATAGCCTGGTAAAGATGGTAAATAAATTGTTAAAGCACAGTAGGAGCTAGTGAGGAACAGTGAAATATAATAGAGTCTCCTTTAAATATCACACATGAAGGGAAGCAACTGAATATTGACAAAATGTACAAGTGCTTATATACAAATGCTGGAAGTCTAAATACTACGATGGATGAGTGCCTGGCATTACTACTGACTTTCTGATCAGGATGGTGAGAGTGAAAATCTCAGAGAGATTAGAGAGGCTGCAAAGGGAGAAAATCCAATAATAGCGGTGGTTTTCAACTATCCCCCCTATTGACTGAGTGTATGATGCCTCATGAAAGGATGCAGAGACAACACTTCTAGACTTCATAAATGACCGCTTCTTGGAGTGGCTTGCCCTGGAAACTACCAGGGGAAAGGCAATTTTTGATTTAGCTGAAGCACAGGATCTGGTCCAACAGGTGAATATCACTGAACTGCTTGGCAATAGAAATCATAATGTAAATAAATGTAACATATTTGTAGGTGGAAAAATGACAAAGAAATCCACCATAGTATCATTTAACTTCAAAAAGGAGAACTACACAAAAATGAGAAAGCTAGTTAAATGGCAATTAAAAGTAATAATCAAGAGTGAAATGTCTGGAAATTGCACGGGAACTATTTAAATACACCATAATAGAGGTTCAATTTAAATGTATACCTCAAGTAAAAAGAAACGGTAGAAGAAGAACAAAAAATGAAACCATAGCTAAACTGCAGAGTAAAATAGGAAGTTTGAAGCAAAAAATAATCCTTTTAAATACTGGAGGTCAAATCCTACTGAGGGAAATAGAAGGGAATATAAACTCTGGCAAGTCAAGAATAAAGTATAGTAAGGCAGGACAAGAAAGAATTGAAGAACAACTAGCTAACGACACAAACTAAGAGAATTATTTAATCACATCAGATACAGGAAGCCTGCCAAACAGTGAGTGGGGCTACTAAATGACTAAGGTTCTAAAGGAAGACAAAGACATTGTGGGAAAACTAAATGAATTTTTTTCATTTGCCTTTACTGCAGAGGATGCAGGGGGAGATACCCACATCTAAGCCATTCTTTTTAGGTGACAAACCTGAGGAACTGTCCCTGAGTGAGGTGTTTTTGAAGAAACTGATACATTTAACAGCAATAAGTCACCAGGACCAGATGGTAATCACCTAAAAGTTCCAAAGGAATTCAGATATGAAATTGCAGGGCTATTAACTGTGATATATAACTTATCACTTAAATCAGCCTCTGTACCAGATGACTGGAGGATAGCTGATGTAATTCCAATTTTTTAACAAGGCTTCAGAGTTAATCCTATCAATTATAGGCCAGTAAACCTAATTTCAGTTCCAAGCAAATTGACTGAAACTATAGTAAAGAACAGAATTATCAGACACATAGATGAACATGATTTGTTGGGGAAGAGTCAACATGTTTTTTGTAAAGGGAAATCATGCCTCACCAATTTACTAGACTGCTTTGAAAGAGTCAACGAGCATGTGGACAAGAATGATGCAGTTGATACAGTGTACTTGGACTTTCAGAAAGCCTTTGACAAGGTCCTGCAGGAAAGGCTCTTAAGCAAAGTAAGATGTCATAGGATAAGAGAGAAGGTCCTCTCATGGATCAGTAACTAGTTAAAAGATAGGAAATAAAGGAAAGGAATAAATGGTCAGTTTTCACAATGGAGAGAGGTAAATTGGGTCTCGCAAGGATCTATGCTATTCAACCTATTTCATAAATTATCTGGAAAAGGGAGGGAAACAGTGAGGTGGCAAAATTTGCAGACAATAAAAAATTATTTACTGCAAAGAGTTAAAGGAGGACCTCACTACATTCTGTGACTGGGCAACAAAATGGAAGATGATATTCAATGCAGATAAGTGCAAAGTTATGCACGTTGGAAAACAATATCCATTATACACAATATGATGATATCTAAATTAGCTGTTATCACTCATGAAAGATCTTGGAGTCATTGTGAATAGTTCTCTGATAATATCTGCTCAACGTGAAGCACCAGTAAAAAAAGCTAACAGAACGTTAGGAACCATTAGGTTGACCTGTGGAACTTGTTGCCATAGGATGCTAACACCAAAGGTATAACTGGCTTAAAAAAAGAATTAGATAAGTTTGTGGTGGATAGGTCTATCAGTGGCTCTGACTACTAAAAGCTGAGTCCTGACAGAGGATGGATCATTCAAAATTGCCTTGCTTTGTTTCAGAGGGGTAGCCGTGTTAGTCTGGATCTGTAAAAGCAGCCAAGAGTCCTCTGGCACCTTATAGACTAACAGATGTATTGGAGCATGAGCTTTCATGGGTGAATACCCACTTCATCGGATGCATGTAGTGGAAATTTCCAGAGGCAGGTATATATATATATGCAAGCAGGAATCAGGCTGGAAATAATGAGGTTAGTTCGATTAGGGAGGGTGAGGCCCTCTTCTAGCAGTTGAGGTGTGAACAGCAAGGGAGGAGAAACTGCTTTTGTAGTTGGCTAGCCATTCACATTCTTTGTTTAAGCCTAAATTGATGCTGTCAAATTTTCAGATGAACTGAATCTCAGCAGTTTCTCTTTGAAGTCTAGTCCTGAAGTTTTTTTGCTGCAGGATGGCTACCTTTAAATCTGCTATTGTGTCCAGGGAGATTGAAGTGTTCTCCTACAGGTTTTTGTATATTTCCATTCCTAATATCTGATTTGTGTCCATTTATCCTTTTACGTAGGACTGTCCAGTTTGGCCAATGTACATAGCAGAGGGGCATTGCTGGCATATGATGGCGTATATTACATTGGCGGACATGCAGGTGAATGAACTGGTGATGGTGTGGCTGATCTGTGATGGTGTCACTGGTGTCGATATGTGGGCAGAGTTGGCATCGAGTTTTGTTGCATGGATTGGTTCCTGAGTTGGAGTTACTATGGTGCGGTGTGTAGTTACTGGTGGGAATATGCTTCAGGTTGGCGAGTTGTCTGTGGGTGAGGACTGGCCTGCCACCTAAGGTCTGTGAAAGTGAGAAATCATTGTCCAGGATGGGTTGTAGATCTCTGATGATGCATTGGAGGGGTTTTAGCTGGGGACTATATGTGATGGCCAGTGGAGTTGGTTTCTTTCCTGGGCTTGTCTCGCAGTAGGAGTCTTCTGGGTACACATCTGGCTCTGTCGATCTGTTTCTTTATTTTCTCATGCTGGTATCATAGTTTTGAGAATGCTTGGTGAAGATTTTGTAGGTGTTGGTCTCTATCTGAGGGGTTGGAGCAGAAGCGGTTGTACCTCAGTGCTTGCTGTAGACAATGGATCGTGTGGTGTGTCTGGGATGGAAGCTGGAGGCATGAAGGTAGGCATAGCGGTCGGTGGTTAATATAGGGTGCTGTTAATGTGACCATCACTTATTTGCACCGTGATGTCTAGGAAGTGGACCTCCCATGTAGACTGGTCCAGGCTGAGGTCGATGGTGGGATAGAAGCTGTTGAAATTGTGGTGGAATTTTTCCAGAGTCTCCTCCCAATGAGTCCAGATGATGAAGCTGTCATCAATGTAGCATAGGGAGAGAAGGGACATGAGTGGACGAGAGCTGAGGAAGCGTTGTTCCAGGTCAGCTATAAAAATGTTGGCATATTGTGGGGCCATACAGGTGCCCATAGCGGTGCCACTGATCTGGAGGTATATACTGTCATCAAATTTGAAATAGTTGTGTGTGAGGATAAAGGCACAGAGCTCAGCAACCAGTTGTGCTGTGACATCAGCAGGAATACTGTTCCTGACACCTTGTATTCGATCTGTGTGTGGGATGTTTGTGTAGAGAGCCTCTACATCTGTGGTGGCTAGGATGGTGTTTTCTGGAAGGTCATCAATGCATTGTAGTTTTCTCAGGAAATCAGTGGTGTCACAGAGATAGCTGGGAGTGCTGGTGGCATAGGGTCTGAGTAGAGAGTCCACATATCCAGACAGTCCTTCAGTGAGAGTGCCAATGCCTGAGATGATGGGGCGTCTAGGATTTCCGGGTTTGTGAATCTTGGGTGGTAGATAAAATAACACTGGTCGGGGATGTAAGGGTATGTTGATTTGTTCCGATGTTAGTGTAGGGAGTGTCCTGAGTAGATGTTGCAGTTTCTTAAGGTATTCCTCAGTGGAATCTGAGGGAAGTGACCTATAGAATTTGGTATTGGAGAGTTGTCTGGCAGCCTCCTTTTTGTAGTCAGACCTATTCATGATGACAACAGCATTTCCTTTATCAGCCTCTTTGATTATAATGTCAGGGTGATTTCTGAGGCTGTGGATGGCATTGCATTCTGCACGACTTAGGTTATGAGGCAAGCGATGTTGTTTTTCCACAATTTCTGCCTGTGCATGTCGGTGGAAGTATTCTATGTATAGGTCCAAACTGTCATTTCGACCCTCAGGAGGAGTCCACGTGGAATTCATTTTCTTGTGCTGTTGGTGGGAGGGTATCTGTGTATCAGTGAGCTGTTCAGTGTTATCTTGAAAGTATTCTTTGAGTCAGAGATAGCGAAAGTAGGCTTCCAGATCGCCACAGAACTGTATCATGTTTATTCGGGTGGCAGGGCAGAAAGAGAGTCCCCGAGATTGGAGAGAATCTTCTGCTGGGCTGAGTGTGTGGTTGGATAGATTGATGATATTGCTGGGTCAGTTAGGGGTACCACTGTTGTGACCCCATGTGGCAGGTAGGATTTTAGATAGCTTGCAGTCCTTTTTCCTTTGTAGAGAAGTGAAGTGTGTAATGTAGATCTCCTGTCTTATTTTAGTGAAGTCCATTTGTACGAAAGTTTGGTTATTTATGAGAGTCTCCAGGTTGGAGAGCTCTTTTTTGATGTTTTCCTGTTTGCTGTATATCCTGGACAATGATCCATTACTTCTGTTAGTCTATAAGGTGCCACAGGATTCTTCACTTGTTTTGTTCATTCCCTTTGAAGTATCTGGCACTCTCCTCTTTCTGAAGACTGGATACTGGAGTATCTGACCCAGTATGGCCATTCTTGTGCTATCAGTGTAAATGAGAGTCAGGCTTTTAAAATTTAGTGGACATCAAAAGTGTCCCTCGAGATAAATAGTTACATCAGCTTTGTCTCAATAACTATTAGCTCACCGGAAAGTAAATCTTGATTTTTACCGTAACAGAAGATGGTATTACTTATTATTGGCATAAATATAAATGTAAACTATTAAATTAGTTATTGAGATAAAATAACCTGGTCACTTATGGTTGAATTCACTTATTTGTATAGACCTGCACAGGGCTTCCATACTACTTAATTCATGAATTAAGTATTTACATAGGGACAAAATGGTTCAGTAAGCCATACACAGGACTTTTGGATGTGGGCAGGGGAGTTGGCTAAACTAGCAGCTTCCTCGACATAAATTAGTTCATTGTATGAATGAGGTTAGCATATTGCCCTTTCCCCTCCCCTTTAAAACAGAAATTTAACTGAGTTTGATGACCAACATGATCTCAAAAAAGAGTTCTCTTCTCTATGCAATCGAGTTCTGTATCTAAAACTAAAACTAAACTCAATAGTGAGTGTGTTAAAACCTTTATCAGCAATTAAGGAAAAGAGGAAAGGGAAGGCAGTTGAGCTGATTCCTTTTGTCAAAATTTAGCCAAGATGATCAATTGCTAGTTACAAATGCCTCATACTTGAAGACTGGCAATAATAGAAGACAAAGTAAGATTTACTAACTAGGTACCTATTCAAATGTACTTAACACCTTCCCTTCACTCTACAGTCTACTTCATTCATATGAAGAGGTATGATACTCAAACATACAAAGGCTTCTGAGAGCAGGATTAATATATCTTTCAATATCCTACTTCCTCATGAGAACAGAAGAGACAAGCAGATCATAAGAGCCACTCTAAGTTTTCAGTTGGCTCCATGCTTGCAGTGGTTATCATTTTATAAGATTTGCTGCCTCTGTTTTGGGAAAGTAGATAACATTTTATTGTCCTCCCAATTCTGAACAATCTAACTTTTAATATAAATCCATTATTTTGAGCTTGTTTTCCTTGGCAGAGTAGCTGTATGAATAAGATTGTCAGTTATTTATTAACACAGGCGAACTGATTCTGTGTTATGTGTGCCAGGTCCTGAGCTGATGTAAAATCAGTATCGCCACATAGGGATCTATGTAGATATGTCAATTTACACCAGATGAGAATCTGGGCTAGTAGACCATTTCATGTAAGTAAGTTACACAACTGCTCAAGTGTTTTCAGGATTGAGGTTTTTCCTCTATATTCCCCAATGGCCTTTGCCAGCCTTCCCTTAGTATCAGATTATAAGAAGAAAATGCCTCATTCTAGCTCACAAAAATTGAGAACATTTCAAAATCTGTTTTCCAGTGCCTTTCCATGTTATAAAAAGGAATCAGGCATAAAACTATTCACAGGCCACTCCAGATCATTAAGGGTATGTTCCTTCTTGCATTGTCTGAAGTTGTGCAAGGTTGTCCGCTAAAAGAACTATAAATATTATATCACTCCAAGCACCATCAATCAAACTGAAGTATTATAAAATATTTCACTTACATCAAAGATCAAGTACATACAAAATCCCCTCTCTTGCACCAGGGTAAATCAGGAGCTGATGGAGTAACATCACTTTCAAAACTAGTGTCATGTTCTATTAGACTGCAGTTCTCTTCTGAAAAGCAGCTATGTAAAAAAAATCACTGTCCTGCTCAACAGAATTATTCCATGGACACATTCAAAATCCTATTTTCTTTAGCGACAACAACAACAAATTATTTCACTATTCCTGTTAGCCATTTTGACTTCATAGTGCTAAGAGAGTGTAAGTGGGATTCTGTTCCTTCTTGTTATGCTCCAACAGAAATGTTTACTAAGTTCTAAACCAGGGGTCAGCAACCTCTGGCACGCGGCTCACCAGAGTAAGCACTCTGGCAGGCCGGGCCAGTTCGTTTACCTCCCGCATCGGCAGGTTTGACTGATCGTGGCTCCCACAGGCTGTGATTCGCCATCCCAAGCCAATGGAGGTGGAGGGAAGCAGCGCAGGCGAGGGATGTGCTGGCCACTGCTTCCCGCCATCCCCATTGGCCTGGGACAGCGAAAAGTGGCCAGTGGGAGCAGCAATCGGCCGAACCTACCGACATGGCAGGTAAACAAACTGGCCCGGCCCGCCAGGGTGTTTACCCCGGTAAGCCACAGGTTGCTGACCCCTGTTCTAAACAGTTACTCCTGGGTGTAGCTCCATTGGAGACAATGGGATTGTACAGTTGTAACTGAGAGCATAATGTGACCATCAGTAGTTAAGATTCTGTAGAAGCTGCATGAAAAGAAGAAAAGCTCAATTTCCAGATCCTTTTTAAAGTTTTTTAAGGACAGCAGTAAGAAAAAGGATTTTGACTTATAAACAGAATGCATTTGGCTGTTAGTCGGCAATGAAGCTATACCAGTTCACAACTGCTGAGGATCTGGTCCTTGATCTGGAATCATTAAAAGACATGAAACTCTGTGATAGCTTTTTTAACATCAGTTTTCACAGTAGAATTGTATATTGAGTGGCTTAATAGTGTAGGCAAGAGAACCTGGAAAAAAACAGTAGCCATGGTTTCTGAGTACTAGCTCACAAAGACTGGATGCTTTTCTGTGGGTGGGGGAGACAGGTAGGGCCAGACCTTGCTTTCATTTACACCAATACTGTGCAAGGGAATTATTGAAAGAAAGGTAAGTTGAAGAAACGGGTTTTGAATTTAATTTAAAAGTTGTAAAATTCATGTTCATTCTTATTGCTTTGATTGAGACTATGAAACACTTTTACAACACAAGTTATCTTCTCAGCCCTCCTTTTGGTTGAGTGCTTTCTAGTTCTAGTGGACTGTAATAGCTGTTGCAGGAAGTCATGATTTGTGAAGAGAGAGACTTGGACCTTTTCCACTGAAGGATTTGAATATTAAGACTGAAACCATAAATTGGATTCTGTATTCAGTGGGATGCCATTGCACAGAGCAGACTACTGGGTGACATGTCCAGAGACCTGTGCTGCTGCATTTTGAAACTTTTCTTTAAGTGCCAGCTTGGCTTCATTCCCAGATATAATGAGTTGCAATATTTGAGTAAGGAGGTCACAGAACCTAGATCACAGTGGCTAGATCTACATCTCATAGGTTGGAGTTACTCCAGATTTACACTGAGTGTAAATGAAAGCAGAATCTGCCCCTCTTTCCTTTTCCTGTTATTGTAACTATATTGACAAATCATTTAATACATATTAAGAGGCTGCGTTTTGATTCCTGGTTGCCAGGTGTCCAGTTTTCAACTGGAACAACTGGTCAAAAAGGGACCCTGGTGGCTCTGGTCAACTCCGCATGCTGCCCCTGCTCCGAGCACCAGTTCTGCTGGGTCGGTGCCTGTGGGCAGAGGAAACGCGCACCGCGTGGAGTCACCTGGCAGCATCTCTGGTTTGGAGCCAAGGAATAAGTCATCACTTCCAGAGAGATGCTTGAGGTAAGTGCCACCCGGAGCACACACCCCAAACACTCTCCTGTGCCCTAACCCTCTGCCCCAGGTCAGAACCCCCTCCTGCACACTGAATCCCTTGGCCCCAGCCCAGAGCCCTCTCCTGCACCCTTAATCCCTCATCCATGGCCCCTCTCCAGAGCCCACACCCACAGCCATAGCCCTTACCCCCCTGCACTCCATCCCCCTGTCTCAATCCAGAGCCCCCTCTTTCACCCTGAATCCCTCTTTGATGACCCCACCCGATAGCCTGCACCCCCCAGCTGAGAGCCTTCACTCCCTCCCTCATCCCAAAACCCTGCCCCAGCCTGGAACCTCCTCCCATATGCTGAACCCCTCAATTCTGGCCCCATCCCAGAGCCCACACCTCCAGCTGGAACCTCCCCCCACTTCCTGCATCCCTACCTGCCCCAGCCTGGTAAAAATTAACAAGTGAGTGAGGGTGGGAAGAGTGAGCAACAGAAGGAGGGAGGATGGAGTGAGTGGGGGATGGGGCAATGGTGTTTGGTTTTATGCAATTAGAAAGTTGGCAACCCTATAAGAATGACCATACTGGGTCAAACCAAAGGTCAATCTAGCCCAATATCCTATCTTCTCACAGTGGCCAATGCCAGGTGCTTCTGAGGGAATGAACAGGTAATCATCAAGTGATCTATGTCCTGTCACCCATTCCCAGCTTCTGGCAAACAGAGGTTAGGGACACCATCCCTGCCAACCCTGACTAATAGCCAATGATGGACCTACCCTCCATGGACTTATCTTTTTTGAACCCTGTTATAGTCTTGACCTTCACAAAATTCTCTGGCAAAGCTTTCACATGTTGTTAGGTCTGTTTTCTAGAAACTGAGTTGAAATGTAGTTGTGTTTAACATAGCACTTTTAGCTGTTAATAAAACTGGAAAAGAGCTAGGTGTAAAAATATGAAGTGCTTTATTGTGGTTACTAATGTGAAAGAGGAAAGAAAAAACATCAAGCCATTATTTAAAAAACTTACATTTAAGCTGAAGTCTCGCTTGAATGGAAGGCTTTAAAAATCATACCCATGCAGTATATTTATAAAATAGTCAAATCGTTTTCTTTCCAATGTTAGAATACATGAATAGATTTAGACAAAACTACTTAATTCTTCCATATTTTATGACAAACCTCAGCAGCTGTCTAGTCTCCCCTGTGGTCTGATACTCAGCAGTCTAGCTCTCTGGAAGCACCAACTTCAGCAGGATGGTGTCTTATACATCTTGGTGTGAACTTGGTATGTAAGAAATGTGTAAGTATGACAGCACTAGAAACTAACATATTCAATTTATTCGCATAATAGGTGTGGCACAGCAGTGAAAGATCCTCCACTCTGCCTCAATGATATGTTTCATTCCTAATCTGGATGGTTAGAGTCCTTTGTTCTCGATGCTTATTTAATTCCTTGGCCTTCTTTGTTAAGAAGGGTGATGACTAGGACTAACCTGTTTTTTTTTAAAGTCACTTAAATTGGGCCCACAAATGTGTCAGTGTCTGCAATTAGACACCTATCTTAGCTAGTGCAAATGATTAATTGCACAGCAAGTGTTTGTTTGCGCATGCAATTGGCCATTTGAACATGCACCTTTTGTATGGATGTTTTGCTGTCCATTTTTAATTTGCCCTTTTGAAAATTTGCCTCCTGGTCTAGGTATTGAGCATTGTAAAAACCCCACTATTTACATGGGATTCTAAAGCCAGCACAAGCAGACAGATTTGAACCAATAACCTGGAGGTAAAAGGCTCTGTTTCTCATCAACGGATCTGAGATGGCCAATCCTCCAGGCTCTCTGGGACAAATTTTGCTCTCACATACACTGCAGCAAATCAGGAGTAACTTCCTTGATGTCAGTGTAAAACCATTTCAAGTGAGATCAGGATCAGGCCCTTGTAGAGCCCAATCTTTTAATCAGAGCCAGGCAGGGAGACACTGAGGTATATGCAGAGCCCTGCTGAAGACAATTGTATATATCACTATTAGATTTTACATTTTTTCATCAGTTCTTAGAGCAAATTCACAAGCATAGTGACAATCGAAAAAGCTAGTCCAGATTCTTTGACTCCTATAGAGTGACACAGATAAACACCAGCTGGCATCTGGCTCACTGTGCTTACTCAAAGAGAGTTTGAGAATTCATTTACAGCAGAGGATGGTGTTCTGATTAGGATATTACAATGTATCCTTCATAAACATGATGTATTTCATCAATATTAATGATAAGTCGAGGAGGTAATGTCTAGATCCAGATTAGTTTGGGGCCACATTTGGAGATTCAGGTAATAGACTGTATCAGATTATGAACTGAGGTCTGATTCAATGGCACTGAAAAAGAAAAATCAAAGAACTGCTGGTGAAAAACTCATAACTCTTTTTTTGAAGATTTCCTCCAGCTTGGGCTAAAATCTCATAAGCAGGAACTGGGACTGGGTCCCTTCTAATTTTGTGTCCAGTCAGAGATGAAAACTGTGGGGCAGGATTCATATCTGGAATTTTGATTCTGAAGCACACATGTAGCCTTTACTTTGAAAGAGTTCAGACTCAGGGTTTTGGCTCTGTCTCTCCTTCAACTAGTAATAATACACACCAGGAATGTCTACATTGCAATGAAACATCCACAGCTGTTTGTGTCAGCTGACTCTGGCTCACAAGGCTCGGGCTGTGGGGCTATAAAACTGCAATGTAGACATCTGGACTTGGGCTACAGACTGGGCTCTGGGACCCTCCTCACTTGCAGGGTCTCAGAGCCTGGGCTCCAGCCTAAGCCTAGATGTTGATATTGCAGTTTTTAGCCCTGCAGCCAGGCCCTGTGAGCCAGATTCAGCGGACATGGGCCAGCTGTGGATGTTTCATTGCAGTGTGGATATACTCAGTAGTCTCTCCCCTTAAATTAACAGAAGAAGCACTACATTTATTCTACATTTTAATAACTGAGGCTACAGGAAAACACACTACAGATCTGTTAGCATTTCTTTGCCCTATCACTTAAAATATACTGGCTCTTAAAATTGCTTTAAGATCTACATAAAATTGACAAGACCTTAGTTCTTGGGAGTATAATAGTGAGAGGAGAGCATAAAAGTAGCATTTTATCATTCGGAGTAAGTACCAGAGAGCCATGGTAGAATAGTTGGGATTTTGCATTTAGAGATGCAGATTACACTGTCAAATTTTGGCTTGAGCTTGACAATGGTAATTTTAATAGGTGTATGGTTTGCTGGTGACACAGGCAGTAAGGAGGGCATCACAAGATGTTTTAGGGACTCCTAAAAATGTTTCCTAACCTTACTTTGATTAATTGTATTTTTATAGCTGTGGAAGGAAGGAGAACAGCACTCCCACCTGGGACTGTCACAGTCACGAAGAGTTAGCTAGTAAATTTCTTCTGGAGCACTGATAGATAGAGGGAGCACTTTGGCTGCCTTTCACTGGTAAAGAATCTATTAGTGAGCATTTTTCACCTGGAACAGTTGCAGGCAATTCCACGACTGATGTGTACTGCTCCTTCGGAATGGATTATGGCAGTAACACTGACAGATCTTAGCCTACATTTGGCAGGGCCCTGTGAGAAGCAAGGTATATGGAGTCTCAGAGGTACATAAGGGCAGATTCTTTCCCATGATAGAACTGGGGAAACAGCTAGCACCATTGCTTGTGCAAGGGCTGTTCCCATAACCCCTCTAAAGCTTTTGGAAGCAGGCCAGAGCCCAGGACCCCCTGGCTATGCTGCCTCCCTTCTGATTTATCTTCCCTCATGTTTTGATCCATGCTTGCTCTGACCTGGCCTGCCCTTTTCCTTGTTTGCTCTCTGTGCCAAGCATAGAGGCCCCTCTGCTGAGGCAAAGGGGGTGCAGAGTAATGGTAAATTCTCTGAGTAAATTGTCACAGGGAAATTATCACTCATTTCTAGTATCAGACACTTGTCACCAGATGTTTGGGTCGGGCCATGAAAAGCTGAAGGCTTTTGTGGTTTAAGATGCTCCTCAAAGTGTGAGGGGTGAAAACAACAGAAGAAAAGGAAAATTTGTAGGCTGTGTTAAAACAGAGTGCCTATGTCACAATATCTCCCGAAGTGATGGCTCTTATATGGTCATATTACTGGCAGATGCCTAAGGCCAACCTTGAGAATTGGTTATAGTCAACATTTCTCCCTTTTATTTTTTCTTTTAATATTAATTATTTTAACTAAGAGAGCTAAGTTCCATTCATTTTAATCACCTCTTATATGGTTCATTGTTTTACAAATACTTGGTAAGACTTTTAAACATTGAACATAAAAATATCGTAAAAAATAAAATTCTCAGTGGCCTTGAATCTTTCATATACAATACATCCATCTTCTTTTCAGATAAAGAGCTTGGCAAGCCTATTTGCAGCAGCCTCATCAGCAAAGGGGAGTGGCCTCAGTCCACAGTCAAATCTAGTTGGAGGGTGGGCCTCAGTGATGTGTGACATTGTCTGTCTTTGGCCAAAGCCTCATGAGGGAGCCTCTTGCTGGCCTCAGATGAAAAGGCTGGCTACAAATTGACCGTGGCTCATTCAAAATCAGTTCAGAAGGGCTCATGAGCAGTGTGGCAAAACCAAAGAGGGAAATCAAATATACATTATACTGCATAACATTGTTGACATAAAGTATGGAAGCCATATGGTCAGGTTACTTGGTTGTGACTCAGGACATGGGGTTCTATACTTAGCTCTGCCATTGCTTTCTGTTTCTTTGCCACAGTTTACTATTCTATAAAATTATATATATAAATTATACCTCTCTCCTTCATAGACTGCTTAGAGATCTACAGCTGAAAAGCTAGACATACTTATTATAGATGTATCAGAAGATATACCTGTGATGGATTGATCCCTTAGGAAGCCACTTGATGTGCTAAGATATCACTGAGTCTACCTCTTCTGCCAGCATGGGCCCTCTTTAACCTGTCTTGCTAAGCCAGGCTTTTAAAATCTCCTCTAACACACACACAGGCAGGGCCACACCCAGCTGCAGATCAGCTCTGGGAAGACTCATCTTAAAGGATTTGCTCCAGCAATCAGATGTTCACCTCCCTTGGACTGCAGACCCAAGGATATATTATGAAATATGCCCCCACCCTCAATGTGGGGAGAGGTGTGCATACTTCCCCCCCCAGTTAAAAAATTATAGAAACTGGGTTATATTGTAAACAAAACAAATTTTATTAACTACAAAAGGCAGATTTTAAGTGGGAAAAGGGGTAGGAAATAGAACAAAGCAGATTACTAAGCAAATGAAATCAAACACGCAAACTAAACTAGTTTCACTAAAGACATTGGTTACGAATAGTATTTCTCACCCTAGATATTGTTGCAGGCAGTTTGCAAAAATTCTGTGGTTCAGAATTCCAGTTATATTCCTTTTCAGACTAGACCCCTGTCTCAGCCTGTACTCCCCCCTTGCCTTCAGTTTTTCTTCTTGGGCAGACAGGTCATGGAGAGGAGGAGTCTTGTTTGCCTTCCTCCCTACCCTTAAATAGGATTTACATAAGGCAGGAAGCCTTTGTTTCCCAAACTTGACTCCATCCCCCACCCACCCCTAAAGTGAAAGTTACAAGAAGTCCCACGTAATGTTTTAGTATCAGGTGACAAGACCACCTGACTGTATTATCACAGCATCCCTGAGTCAGTGGCAGTATGGAGTGTCCATAGGAAGTCTAAGCTTTTCACAGTCCATTTTCCCTCACTAATGGACCATCTGCCCTGTCTGGCTTTTCCATTGTTGTACCTGAAGTGTTAGCAGTGGGTGCCACCGAAAGTAGCATAGTTGAAATACAGATACATAGTCAACATTCCTAACTTCAGATACAGAAATGATACAGGCATCAAATTGAGTAATCAAATTCAGTAAATCCTAGCCTTTCCAATTATATCTCACATGAGCCATCTTGCATGAAATATATTTCAATTATGTCATATTCATATCCTAAGCACATTTTCATAAAGAATATGGAATGACATGTCACAGTACCACCATTTACTGTTTGAATGTACATTTAGAATAATAATCAGACTTTTAGAATAAAGTTATAAGGATGTTTAATAATCAGTTCCAGTTTGAATGAACGGTTTTCATAGAAAATTGCCTGCCCCTTCATAATCCACTTACGCAGGCACAGCCGGTCAGGTATTTCCTTACTTCTTTCCTTTCATTGGCTGTTACCATCAAACAAAGTCTGTCTTTCTTACAATTAATGGAACAGAAAAGTAGCACCAGCAGCGAGAGTACCATGTACAGCACCAGAGATGTAAAATTTGCCCTAATGCTTTTAACTGAGGTGCCTGTCAAGCTGAAGGCAAACTCACATTTTCAAAATGGCAAGATCAAACTCTTTCTCTGCAGCCATTTTTTTTAGGAATGCAGAAACAAATCAAAGATTTGTTCTGAAGCCACCAGGGCTTCTAAGCAAAGAGAATGTGGAGGAAAACTCCAGGTTCCACCATTTGTAGAAGATATGTTTAATAGGTGTTACTTTTCTGTAACTTCTTTAGCCCCAGTTCTGCAAACAGATAATCACATGCATAACTTTACTCTTATGCATAAATCCCATTGGCTTCAATGGGGCTGCATGTGTGAGTACAGTTATGCAAGTGCCTTGCTGTTTGCATCAGGGGGTGGGGGCTGGCTAAGATTGTAGTGAGGGCATTATTCAGTTGCAGGTCGTTTCCTATTTAGGAGATTACACATACAATTCTCACCTTTGGGGGCTGGTTCTGCTCTTGCTTACATCTTTTTACATCAGTATAAACTATGCAGGGCAAGACCCTCAGCTAGTGTAAATCGACCCAGCTGTATTGATTTCAAGGAGTTAAGTCAGTTTATATCGGGGTAGAGTCTATATCTGAAACAAAAATTCTGGACATGATTCTTCTCCACAGCCTCATACCTTGTGTAGTCATTTTGTCCAGTGCAGAGTGATTCTAATGGGAATATGAAACAGTCCCACATTAAGAACAGGGTGATGGAGAAATGGGCCTAAAATCCTCAGACTTTAAAGTCCTCAATCCTCCATTCCCACTTACATATAGACCAGGGATCAGCAACCTTCAGAATGTGACCCACCAGGGTAAGCACCCTGACAGGACGGGCCGATCTGTTTACCTGCCGCATCCCCAGGTTCGGCCATCACGGCTCCCACTGGCAGTGGTTCGCAGCTCCAGGCCAATGGTGGCTGCGGGAAGTGGTGCTGACTGAGGGATGTGCTGGCCATGGCTTCCCGCAGTCCCCATTGGACTGGAGCTGCGAACCACGGCCAGTGGGAGCTGCGATCAGCCGAATCTGCGGATGTGGCAGGTAAACAAACTGGCCTGGCCCACCAGGGTACTTACCCTAGTGGGCCACTTGCCAAAAGTTGCTGATCCCTGATATAGACAGACTGTACTGTAGCTACCATGATTCATCCTCCACAAACTGTAACAAAAGCATCAGGATGAAGGCACTGGGGAAATTTTCTGCTGTTTCATGCATGAAAGCTACCATGGGCTTTAAATTATTTCTCAGCATTGTTATTCTTCCAGGAAATTGCAAACAGTAGGTAGGCAACAAATTCAGGCCGTATAGTAACACTTCTTTAATAAGGGCCTGTGAATCTGGCTTTGTCCCATATGCTGCTTTGCGTCCAGGTGATTCTTGGCATAATCACCAGGTTTCATTATTGCTCATGTTTCTCGTCATGAATATAGGCTTGTTTGCAAAAGAAAACAAACAGTTTTCATCTATGCACAGCCCAAGGCCTAAATTTTGCATCTAGTTTGAAATAGCCTATGTCCGAGTATCAGACCCACAACAGTCTGATCTAAACCAACTCCAGGATATTGAGTGGTGAGGCCCTGTGAGAATGGTGCTGCTTTTTGTTAGCAGTATTAAAAATCTAAGGAAGACATATAGGCAAGGGCTGTTTGTGCCATTTTTTCTGATGTCACTGGCTTTGATAAAGGCTATCTTTTGTTTTCTTTCACAGGAGAAAGCCTAAAATGTTCACCACACCCCTTCCTTCATTTGCTTTTTATTGTATATTTACTTCTTTTATAAAGAAAAAAAAACCCTAAAATTCCAGTTTCCATTTTCCTGGTGCTAGAAATTGGATAAAAATACTTGACCATTTTGTCATTAAGTAAACAAATAAGAAGGATATATGTTAGGATTAGCATCACTTACATGACTTGCTAATAGTTCTGAAATACCCATACGAACACACGCTGTGTGAACTCTTCCTGGACTTGTGGCTGGTACCAGCCACAAGATTAAAACTCACCTGGTGAGAACATGTCACAGAAAATGGAATTTCCACCTTGATGTTCAGCTTTTCCTCCTCCTGAAGTCTGTGAAACTGAGGTGCTGTTTCCTTTGCCATTAGCCAATCCAAATAAGTTGACTTCTCCCTTTGACTGTTTCTGTGGGAGACTATCTGGCCCATTATGTTTCAAGTCTCATTGCTCCACCTCTTAAGTGTTAGAGATGGTTTGAAGATGTCTCTCTCCCTGAATGTACTGGGGTTTTCCAAACTGTCATGTTGAACAATAAGCAACGTCAGAGATTGAGAAATCCCGCAGTGCACTCTGGAGTATATTAGCTCCACAGCAGAGCTGAGAGAATAATCCATAACACGTAAGTTATTCGGTGAGTTCTCTTTATTCCTATTCACAAATATTCTCAGAATTGCTCATGTTTAGAAATGATTTGTGAATTTCTTCAGGTAATAATCCTTGGTCTGCAGGTTGTTTATAGCAGCTTGTTACAAAATACTCACCGTTTGCAATTCATGCTGTATTGGTTACTTCTATCAGTCAGGTTCATTGTGTCTCTTCCCTGGCTGGGTAGCTCATGTAACTCACTAATGCATTGAGAATTATTCCTTTTAGTCAAATATGAAACTCAAGATTCACCTGCTGCAAATTTTGGGCATGGAGAAGAACAAACAACTTTTTGCAATATTAGAAGTGTATGAATGTGTGGGAGATTGTTGGGATTATTTTGGAAATTCTTTCACCTTTCTCTAAAAAGACTATCAATAGCTTCTTGTCAAAACCACAGAAGAAGATTCACTGTGTCATGCTAATTTGATTTCCAGTAATAGATTAAGTTGTTTATTTTGAGTCAGTTCATAAATACAAGAACCAAAAGTCTTTCCTGATACCCCGACAAGTCCATGTGAACCAACCACATAGGTTCCTCTGGTCAGCTTTCTGCAGTTCCTCAATCTCAACATTCAGGCCTTCCCTGAATTCAGAGGTGCCAGATTAATTGAGGAACCCATGATGTGAAAGCCCAGAGCACACAAGATCTTGAATATAGCATCCATCTCAGACAGAAAGATAGTGCACCTAAGACCCCCTTACCACAAGGATAAAAGACTTATTGGGGCTGTGGGGAATGGAATGAACAAGGGACTCTTTGGAGAATTGAAGGCGTGGGAAGAGAAAGTTGATGAGAAAAAAAGATAAACTGAGGGTTGGGAGAAGGTTGATTTAGGGCAGGGGTTGGCAACCTGCTGGCCGCGGCTTCCCACCATCCCCATTGGCCTGGGATGGCGAACCACGGCTAGTGAGAGCCACAATCGCTGAACCTGCCGACGCGGCAGGTAAACAAACTGGCCTGACCCATCAGGGTGCTTACCCTGACGAGCTGCATGCCAGAGGTTACCGACTCCTGGTTTAGGGAAAGGAGGAGGAAGGATGAGACATGATAAACTTTGAATAAGCATCTGAATTTTTTATAGCTTACATGAATCCAAAACGCCAAACCTTTTGAGGTTTGTCTATTGCTTCTCTATGTTCCTAAATCTTATCCTATGATTTGTGAAAGCACTCCCAATTTAACTGTTGATGTTAAAAAGACAAACACAAATCAATATCTTGCTCTTTAGCTCATGGTAATTTATTTAGAAAAGTGCTGGGACCCCACCTGTCCCCTATTAATGTATAGTATAGCTTGTTGGCTGGAGATACAAACAATTACTCTCCATTTGATTTTTTCATATCTCTTTGCTGCTTGAGGACATTTGATTGTATTGAGAATGGCATATTAACAGTCATGTCAAAGATGACATCACAATAATACATTTGCTATATGTGATGTAGTATAAGCATTGGCAACATATCTGCAGAAGAATGTGCTACTCCTGGTGGAATTCTACACCAAAAAAATAAAAAAATTCTGCACACAATATTTTAAAATTCTGCAAAATTCTGCATATTTTATTTGTCAAAATAACACAATATAATCACACCAGTTTCAATTATTTTTTGTCATTTATTTAAAAATACCTCTCAACAACTATGTCTGTAACAATACAGACAGTCAAAAAGAGTGTGAACTTGGAGGGTTGTTGAGTATGGGTGGGAAACGTATGGAACAGGTTTTTTTGGGGGGAAGGATTGTTAGGGAGCTTTCCCCATGCAGATCCTGGCTGACCCCTAGCCTCTTCCATTCAGTCAGGCACATCTGCTCATGTCCCCATGTGTCTATGTGCCCTCACCCAGACACTCCCCTGTTCTTATGTCTCCCTGTCTCCCCTCCCTCTGTTCTCACTTCTCTGTGCTCCCACCCAGCCACCCTCTGTCCCCATGTGTATCTGCACCTCCCCCCCCGTGGCCCTGTACCTCCAGCCATTCAACCCCTGCCCCAGTCTGTCCACTAGTCCTTATGAGTCCCTGTCTGACTCCCCTCCCCAGCACCCCACACTGTCTGTGTCCCCATAGCCCATCTCTTGACCTGGCCTGACAAGCTCTGTGAAGTAGGCAGCTCTCTTTCTTCCCACGCTGGCCATAAGCTGTAACTTTGGTCTATCTCCACAGCACCCTCTTCATGGGCAAAAAGCGAATGGCAGCAACATTTTGGCAGCTTTTTTCTGCACAAAAAATTAGAAATCTGTGAGGCTCGATAAATATGCATGATGCAGTAGTGCAGAATTCCCCCAGGAGTAACTTGCAGATCATCTACATGATACTATCATCCTTTTCTATCCCTAGCTTGGTAACCAAAGTCTTTGCCCTTGCTAAACAGAAGAATGTTTGCAGTCAATCAAGTCCTTATAAATGTGTTAAGTTAACATTTTAAAGTTAACTCCTTTCAGTTGTTATTTGGGCAAAGTACTTTGAATATTTTAGCTAGTTATGTGTTACAAAAAGGGACTTTATAAGTAATAGCAAGAGAGATGGAGCAAGCTGCAGTAACTTGTAAGGAACATTGTCTAGTGGATTTAGAAAAGGCCTGGAAATTACATGATCCAGGTTATATTTATAACTCTACCACTGACTATATGTCCTTATGACAGACAGTTAACCCCTTTGTGTCTCAATTTCTTCTCTGCAAACTTAGCTGTTTACAGGTGGAAGCTGTTCCCTCTAACCATCTTTTATCTGATGATATACTTGGCTAGCAACCATCACTGATGGGTTGTCATAAAGGCTGGTTGAAAATTTTCCATCAAAAATTAGACAGGTTTTTTTTTTTTTACTAAATGAGGAGTATATTTTACTAAATTAGGGATTTATTAATGTGAAGGTGTCTATTTTCTTCAAAAAATGTTAATTTTTCATAAAGCACAACATTTGGTCTGAAAACCAAAAAGTTTCCAGATGTTTGGCAATCAGATTATTTTTCTGCTAAAAGTTGATAAAACTATAAATTTTCATTTTCATCATTTTTTTGCATAAAAAATACATTTTTTCCAGCTAGCTCTAGTTGTACTGCAGTTGCCAGAGATTGAAAGGAGTCCTACTGCTGAGGCCCTGATTCCTTTATGGAGGAGTTTGTAACTTTTGATATCTGGCTTTTCCCACCATGAACCCTGTTCTTCCTCCTCTATCATATCTGGCTTGGGGAGAAGGAACTTCTTGTACCTAGTACCATGGAAGTGGTGTCCTCATGTAGTTCTGTCTATGGGGATGCATCAAGGATGTCCCAGCTAGATGTCTCCACCAAATGCTTAATCATTTAATTATGATGAATGATCCTATTCTCAGTTGAGTGTGTTATATATAATACATAAAGATTTACACACACAAAACTGTGCAGCCTTAATAATATTCTATTAACAAAGTCAAGCACTCACAATTTAGGGAATACCAGAATGAAGGTTGATTGTACAACTTTAATCTGCTTGCCTTGTGCATACTCACTAGGATACAATCTTTAATTGCATGGTCATTTATTTTTTCCACAGGAATCCTGCCTCATTCAGCTCACGTGATGGAGCTGCTCTGGCAACAAATCAGCATTGTGAAGGAGACTGTAGACTGCAGGACAGTGGCTCATTCGTAGAGGAAGTTGGATAGCATGCAGTGGTTGAGGCAGGAGATAGCCGGAAAAGAAAGGATAGTTTCAGGGTTAAGTCAATTGAACCCGGAGAATAGGATTCTATCCCAGCATCTGCCAAAAAGTTCCTGTGTGTTGCTAGTCGAGTCCCTTAAACCAAAGTTTACATATTGATTGGGAGTCCAACTTGAGACCCTAGGATCTGATTTGCAGAAATGCTGAGAACTCAGTGCACTATGGGGACAACCTTAATGCTGGCATTTCTTAAGTGCTTGACTTTCCAGTCTTAATAATGGCTTTTCAATGTAGTTTGTGCACGCATACACACACACACACACATTTAACAGTAACAATTAAGAGACATTGAGATATCAGAAGCCAGATAATACTCAACTAGGTCAGAGTTAAGGTTGATATGTTGTGATAAAATATGCCAGTCTTTGTATTTGATAAGAAAAATATATTTGTTTATCATGTGCGAAGTGTCAGATTTCTGATGGGCTTAATTTTTCTTTTCCTTGCTTATAAATGCAAAGGCGTTATATATGATTTGATAGGCCAGTACATTGTTGTCACTTAGCAATCTTAAGTGGTTTTGACATAAAGATTTTGGAATAAAAATAAATATCTAAAAATGTATTTTAAAACTTCAGAAGTCACCAGAATAAGGAATACTAGCTACCAATAAAAGTGCCTGATTCAGTAGTCTTGGAACAATGAATAATTTCTCATGCATTTTTAAAGACTATTAAAAGAAAATTGCAGTGCCGACAAAACAAAAATGTCTCCATGTTCCAAAAGGCTTAGACGAGGGGAGGGGAGATTGCTTTGATGACTAAAGCAGCATAGAGCCATATATAAACACAAAATGAGATACTTAGATATTGGTTCTTAGGAGTTTATTGCAATGACTTCAGCGTGAATAATGAGTTTATTTATGTCATATTACCCAGAGTCTTTGTTTGGCAGAGAAGTCTGTTTGCTGAGGGAACTTTTGAGCTGGCACACCATATTTAGATAAACTTATTAAAAAATCAGGAAAAAATATTTTTATTTCTTACATACAAAGAAGAATATGTCAATCTCCCCAAAGAGTTCCATATCCCCAAAAGAACTGATGCAAGGAGCAAAAAAGAGACATCGTAACAATTATTTTTAGCAAAAGTTTAGTTGTCTGCACTTTAAGAAAGTTAGATTTTGTAACCAGTAGTATCTTGGCAAGACATAGCATCAGCCAAACAGCAAAGAGCAGCTATTTTATAATGCCAAGGGAGGAATAAAAATGTTATCGTTTGAAAGTTCTAAAGAGCCTTACTTTAATCTCTATGCAGTGTTTTTTGAAAAGCCAGAGCATCATGAAAAGGCGCAGTTCATTCGTAAAGATGGCTCTGTTAGCCAAAGAATTTCCCAAAGAGTTAGAAGAACAGTCTTAAAAGAGGGTGATTGCAATGGATCTGCTCTCAGCATTTCATCCATAGACATAAGAACATAAGAAAGGCCATACTGGGTCAGACCAATGGTACATCTTGCCCAGTATCCTGTCTTTGACAGTGGCCAGTGCCAGATACTTCAGACAAAATGAAGAGAACAGTGCATTTTTGAGTGATCTACCCTGTCATTCAGTCTCATCTTCTGTCAGTCATTTGGTAGACCAAATAGCTGAAAGTAATGTTATAATGAGTATAAGTGATTAAATGAGTATCTCAGTGAGGAAGGAGGTGGGTTTTTGTTTGTTTGTTTGTTTTTAAATCCTTGTGCTTGAGAAGCATTGTGCTTGTTTGATCTTACAGTACAATGTCAAAGTACCATGGGACAAATTCACCTAGCATTCTTGGCTTTATGAATGTTTAGATTGACATTTTGTTTTATAAATGCATTATAGGCCAGATCCTATAGTCTTTATGCTGGTACCACTCCCACTGTAAGCTGTGGGAGATATGTGCTCAGGGATTGAAGGATCTGAAGAATGTGTGTCATTAATAATGCACACATTAAGGCGTATGAGGTCTGATTGAAGTCTCCTATTGATTTTTATGGGTTTGGAGCAAGCCTATGGACACTCAAAAGACCCCCAAAGATCATTAACTACTACAATACCCAACTTACCTTTGTTTATGAAAGATTCATAGCCAGGAAACTTCCCTCACGTCTTTCCTACAAAAAGGAGTTATGCCTCCAAACTCAGTAGAAATTTACAACCAGGAACTGTTCTGAAGTTTGACTGGGCAGCGTTCAGCACCTTTACTCCTGGGAAAGAAATATATGCAGAAAACAAAGAAACAACATCTATGTGAGACTCACTTTATCTGTGAGACTCACTTTTTCTTTCCTTACTACCAATGTGGCCTCAGTCTCTGTGTATTTTAACAGAGGCAAGTGACACGTTCAGCAAATGGATGAGATATTGTACTCATATAACTGTCCACACCTGACAAATATTTGCATCTTCCTTTTCAAGTTAATCAGGAAAAAATCCAAGTGTGTTTGTTTTTGTTTTGATTTATGTAAAGGGAAGGAAAATTAGTGCATAGCATTGTTACATTAATTTCCATTTGTTTATTATTATTTTATTTGTTTTCCATTCTTTTCTTTCTTCTTTATTCACTTACAGCTAAATGATTTCTCTGAAGAGCAGCTGCAAGAACACATTCCTTTAAGGCCAAATACTGAACTCAGACGTGCATATGTACCTCTCATTGAATAGACACAATTTTTACTGACATGCACAGCCAGGGGCAGAGTTTGGCCCTTAGTTGTCAATTACTTCTTCACCAAAAATCACAAGAAACACATGGGACCAGATGTATCCCTAGTGTAACTGCATTTTCTTCAACTGACATCAGTGCAATTAAACCAGGAATGAACTTGAGCCATGATTTCAACTCTAAGAAGTATCTTTAGCAATTATTACTTCTGCTAATTCAGAAACATTTTCCGCAGTCTGCTGATTCTCCAAAGGCAGACTCTTTCCCTGTACTCTATGTCTGGCTGGGCTTATTTTTTGTTATATGAAAATAATTCACATATGGCTAAATTGTGGCTTTATCTATTTTTTTGTTAAACCTGACACCGTTTGTCTTTTCTATTTGGAATGTAAGCTTTTCAAAGCAGAGACTGTCTTTCACTAAGTATATGTATCGTATCTCACACAATGCATCCCTGATCTTAGTTGGTCTTTTAGATGGTACTATAACACACATGATATCTATCTTAGGACTCTTTATAGAGCCCATCTCCATAGAATCTAAGCATTGCCTTTATGTGATTTGCTGGGGCAGACCATTAACTGTGACAAAGGAGCATTTAGAGCTACTGGGCCAGAGGAAGCACGTTAGTAGATAAAAGCCATCTATGTATCTCCACCAACCGCCGCCCCTGCCACTGCTAGATATACTTTGAGCTGGCCTACTACCTGGCATAAAACTTCTGTGGCTTCCAAAGCCAGAAGTATCAGTCAAAAACCCAGGAAACAAATACCTTCTAAAAATGATTTTTGGTATTCTTATATCTCCCCCTTTCTCCTCCAAAGTCAAATTTCACGTCATGCAGCAATTGTATTTCATTGGCCAGTCTACATAGTTGCTAGACAACCTAAGAAAACCTGCAGTACCTCTTTACCCAGATTTATACAGTTTAAGTTGTTGAGTTTCTACCTGCTTCCTTTCCTTATCATCTATACAGCACTAGTAAAAATGACTCAGGCTGAGGTTGTTTCAAATATTATATCTTAAACCTTTTAAAGCCAATTTAAGCTTTTTTTAGCATGGCTTAAATAATAGCTCATCTTTTAAAAGTCTGGCATCCCCTTCCTCTGGGCCTTTTCAAGTGCTATATCTTTACAATAATATAATGACCAGGAGTTTAAAATTCTGAATGAGGCTCGCTGGAGAAACGTAGAATCTCATTATAGTTCCTTTAGAATTATACTCTGTTATTATAGCCATATATCCAAACATTCTGTTGACTTTTTCAGTGCTTCTCGGAACTGTCTAGACAGCTTTAGAGAGAAATCCATTTTTACTTCAAGGTCCTTTACTGAGTTTTCATGCTTCATTCTTTCAATTCATTTTATATATGTAGAAAAGTTTTATTTTTGCTAGAGTTGTTTTTAATCCATTTGCAAATATTACATCTGTGGTAGCAAGTAAACAGTATAGCTAAGATTCCTTTCATTATAAATCCCCCCACTCTTGGTTTCCAAAGATTACTTTCTGAAAAATTCACCTTTTGGGTAGAAAGTTTGTATGTTTGGTCCCAACAGAAATATGATGTTTTAAAAGTTTTAAGAAATTCAGATTTTTTTCTAGTGGAAGAGATACCTTGTTTGCATTAGAAGGAAATCTAAGAGCTTTTTGATACTTGGATAAATCAAAGATGCTTGAGCTTTTAGACTTCAGACTTCATAGGTCTCATAATTCTCACTAAGGTGAAGGAAAAAAAATCTAGGTCCAGAGTTTTAAAGAAAGTCAGGCTCCTGTGGCTTGATTTTGTAGACTGCAGAGCACCCACCAACTTCTATGAAAATAAGGGCACTTATAGAGGTGTCTAAATCTGGATATGGGAGCAGTCAATTCAGGTATTTCTTAGCGTCAGGGCAGTCTCTGCTCCCCTTCCTGGCAGGGATCCCATTCAAGTCCCTACTCATTATACCTATCCCCCAGCAGGGACCCCAGGTCTCTCTTGGGCTGGGAGACTTTCTTCTCTCCATGAGCTGGGGCCATTCAGAGCTCAGTTCTCAGCAGACTTCCCTCTACTCTACCATACAGGAACAACCTCCTTGGGTGCCAGGTCACAATACCACTCACTGAAATTTGGCCCAGCTGCCCCTCTGTATGTAGAGAGGGGTGGCTGGGTCAAATTTCAGAGACATTGTAATCCCACACTAGGTTGCACACCACACACTGAAATTTGACCTGGCCACCTCTCCATCCATAGAAAAAGGATCAAATTTTAGTGGTGTCGTGACCCTGTGCAGTAGGTTGCACATACATCACTCACTGAAAATTGGGCCACTGCCCTTCTGTCTGTATGGAGAGGCAACTACAGGGCAGGTGCAAGGATGTTTCATGCCCTAGGTGAAACTTCCACCTTGTGCCCCCCCAAGCCCTGTGGCAGCCCTCCTCCCTAAGGTGATCCCCCGGGGAAGCTCCTCCCAACACCCTGAGGCGCCCCTCCCATGGCAGCTCCTCCTAGCCCGAGGAGCCGTGCGGCAGCTCCCCGCCCCAGCTCACCTCTGCTTCGCATCCTCCCCGAGCATACCGTCGCCGCTCCACTTCCCCCGCCTCCCAAATCAGCAGTTTGGCACCGCAAGCCTGGGAGGGAGAGAAGCAGAGCAGGGTGGAGTGCTCAGGATAGCAGGCGGAGCAGAGGTGAGCTGGGGCGGGGAGTGGTTCCCCTGCGTGTTGTTCCCCTCCTTCTTGCTGCAGGTGGCCTTCCCAGTGCCCCCCTTCTCCAGGTCCCTCCGCCTAAATCCTGACGACAACAGGGGCGGCAAAAGATCCTGCAGCCACGGTCGCCACTGAAGGACCTGAAATGCTGCCCCTCAAATGCTAGCGCCCTAGGTGACTACTTCGGTCGCCTAATGGGTTGCACCGGCCCTGGGCAGCTGGGTCAAATTTCAGTAGCTTTGTACCACACAGCTGGAGCAAGACACCCGAAACAGCTGTGCTGCTTTGGTACAAGATTCTTGTAGGTTTGTAACTCCACTCGTCCCCTCCACTTGTTCCATGGCCTATGAGACTTTGACCCCCTTATTAAAGTCAGTGAATAGAAATCTAACTTTTGGCTTCCTTTTTTCAAAATCTTATCCTTGACTTATGAAGTCATAATTGTTTTAAAATGTATAGTAAGGCATAAGTGTGGGATTTTCAAAGTGCTCAACATTGATCTAACTCGCTCCCACAGAAGCCAGTAGCAGCACTCCTGTTAAGGTCAATAACAGCAGAATTAGGCCAACCCTGAGTGTTTTTGAAAAGCCTGCCTTTCACAGATGGAATACCTAGCTTTAAGCACTTACATAAAAGTAAGCTTATTCAGATGCTCGAAGAACTCATCTCTCCCATTTGTGTTGACAGGACTTGTGGGGGTTCAGCAACACTGAAAATAAGGTTGCTGATATGCAGAGGCCTAAATATAGCGTTAGGTGATTGACTCTACAATATTTCCAGTGCTAAATGTTTAAAAAATAGGAGTTCATCTCCAACAAGATTGTGAGACTGACTTAAAATTCATGAGCTCTTTAATACAACTTTGGCTTCTTTTCATTTGCCTTCTGGTTTTTGAACCTTTAGGTCACAGTCAGGAAACATTGTCAAGCTTTTCTCTGCAAATATGGGGTCTAGAAATTTACTATCTTAAAATGGAAGCTTAGATTCTCAGGTAATCACTTGTTTCCAGAAACTGGAGCTGTAACAAAGTATCAGATAATTACAAGACTTAAAATAAAATCATGAGAGCTGGCATTTAAGATGAAAAGATTTGGCCTAAATATTTTTATTTAGTTTTAAGTTGCACTACTGGTTCCAGCATTGTAAGAACTGTGAAATAAGTTGCAGAACTGAGTAGAGTTGGAAGTGGCTCCACTATTTGTGTTATCTATGGAATTTAATTTCTATAGCGTTGCTAAAAATATGAGCTGTGTAACTTCATAGCACTGCAGTTAGATTCCTGCCATCCCTTGCCCTCACTTTAACTAACCTGCAACAAAACACAGAAATTCAGAGCAAAAGGCTACATTGATGCGACATTCAAGTTGTGCATTTAAACACATCTCTAGATTAACTGTCCCAACGTCCAAAATCCTAGATCCAGCTAGAGGCTGATCCAGCTATAGCGCAGCAGATTCTGCAAAGAGCAGCAGGGGTGGCTGGCTCAAACCAGAGTGAATGATGCTGGGCCCTGGCTTTTGGTCCACCTACTTCTATCATACCCATGAACCATCAGAAGGCTTGCTAGTGCCCAATTGAAAATCTCTGTTCTACAGAGTTGGAGGCGGGTGTCATACTGAAGTTTTACCTACGGCAGCAGATTGTCTTGAGAGGCCTCTGGACCCAGCAAATAGCCTGAATATTGAAGTAAGTGAGGCTGAGGAAAGAGCTGCATCATACCAGCAGCTGCAGGATTTTAATTGCCTTGGCATTGCTGTGTGATTCCCACCTGCCCTAGCCCATGTGTGCTGATGGATCCCTACTTAGGTCCTAGTTCTGAAATGAAATGCATGCTGGGGGTCCTCTGTGCCTCCATTGACTTCAACATGTCTCTGCACGGAAGTGGGAGTCCACTTCCACAAATCTCATTGCAGGATTCAGGGCCTTTGCCAGTGACATGAACCACTTATATGCAGGTTCAGGCGTCATGCCTCTGTCCTATCCCCGGCAACATACTGGAACTTCAACAATTGCTATGCATTCATGAACTTCTGTGATTTGCTCCATATTATGCACATATTGTACCTGAGACCAAGATGAAAAATTCAGAATCCAGATTTTTACCACCCTATCTTTTCTTCTGTTCAAGGTTCAAAGGTATTCAGGTGCTCTCTTAAAACCAGTGAGAACGATTCTGGATTTATTTCCACTGACTTCCTGAAAACACAAGGCCAGTGCTGTCACTTTCCATAGTGTAAATCCAGAGTAACTCCTGTGACATCAGTGAGGTTACATTGGGGTAACAGAACAGAACAACTTGCTTAAAACCAAACAGTAGAAGAAGCCTAATTATACATCTTCTTTTCTCTCTCTTATGCAGACAAGAAGGACCAAGCCTCACTCTGTTCTTCAATATGTTTGGAAAGTAACATCTGATCCCAGAGTAATGTTCCTTCCCTCCCTGAACCCCACAGAAAAGTTCCATACAGGTTTGACGATCCACATCTAGAGAAGAATTTACAGGTGACAGAGATGGGATATGTGCTGAGAAAATTTGCTGAAAAGGAGTTTTGTGGAGTTCCCTGCTATTATGGACCCTCAGAAGTGCCACTAGTTTCCCTTCTGTCTCCTTACTTGACCAATGGTGTGCTGTAAGGAACCTCTGTGATTTCATCTGTTACATGGTATGTCACTGTTACTCTGCTAATATATGGTTATTTTTCCCTCTGTGTTGCTGGAAGAGATGTCGTCCCACAAGGGGCTCCTGTGATATCTTACAGCATTCACATTGCTAACTAACAATAAAAGTCACTCTTCTAAGCAATATTGCTGCTAACATCACCACTATCCTTGCAGCTGCTCTTTGTTCCTTTGATTGTATTTCTGCTTGTAGTAATAAACCCAGTTTTTGCTGGCTCAAAGTTATGATTAAGGCTCATAGTATCTGCCAGTGTAGATTGGCACAGCTCCATTGGCCCCAAGGTGATAGTCCTGAGAAATGAGATGGTCAGAGTATCATGATCATTCAAGGAAAGGGAAGGGAAATATATTTTTCTGCCTGTTCTTTTCCCTTACTTGTGCCAAAAAGGACATTTCAGGTTAACACAATTGGGAATTTGACAAATGTTTTCTATAGATTGGACAAAAATCAGAATATTTTTCCAAAATTCAAAGGGTTCTCATTTAGTATATGGAAGTACACCTCTACCCCAATATACCGTGGTCCTCGGGAGACAAAAAATCTCACCGCGTTATAGGTGAGACCACGTTATATCAAACTTGCCCCCCTCCCGTTCCTTGTTCCCTGACCGCACCCTCCAGAGACTCCTGTCCCTAATCATCCCCAGGACCGCACCCCCTACCCAACACCTCCGTCCTCTGACTGCTCCGATCCCTATCCACCCCCCCCACATGCCCCCTGACACGTACTCATTGGCAGCGGCGGGAAGCAGAGCAGCCTGGCCCCAGTCCACTCCACTCCACCAGCTCCCAGTAGCAGCGCTCCGCTTCCCACCGTCGATGAGCGTGAAGAGGCTGAGGAAAGGATGCCCCCTGTACTCACCGGTGATGGGGCCAGGCTGCTCCACTTCCACTGCTGCTAGTGAGTGCAGGGGGATCCCTTCCCTCAAACCCCCTCCCCAGAGCTACATGGTTGGGGCTGGGGAGAGGGAAGCAGAGCGGGCTGCTCCTGGACCCTGTTAATCCCCAGGGCCACTCTGGGACTGTGGGGCCCCCAAAAGTGCCCTCCCTCAGCTCCTGCCCCCCAGGCCCTGGGGGGAAGCCTCTGACTGCCCCCGAGACCCTCTGCCCCTTATCAAACTCCTCTGCTCTGGCCTGGCACGGCACCCATAACACGCTGCTCTGAGCAGCGTGTCAGAGCGTTACTACGTTGTATGCGAACCCGTGTTATATCGGGTCACATTATATTGGGGTAGAGGTGTATATTTAAATTTAAAAAGTGTAATTTCAAACATGTGTAGTGAAATGTAATAACTACATTTCTCCAATGCTGTTGCAAAATATTCACACTTATAATAATACAGGATCACTAAAGGCTGGAATCTGAGTTCCTTGGTCACACTGACTAGCACCTTATCCTCTGATTTCGCTGAGACTACCTGTGAAGAAAGGTACTTCTCTGCATGACTAAGGGGATCGGTTTCTGACACCATATGTTATCAAGCACAAAGACAGATCAGACACACAAATCATGGCTCCAGATCTGTATTATGCCAGTGTTCGGGATGCGCTAATCTGGGGGGTTAGTTCAGTGTCATCTCTACCATGCATTTATTGAGTGCAACGGAATTATCATGTATGTAGTAACTTGGAAATACTGTTTGCTATTGCATCATAATTTAATGGCTAATTTTATTACTAGCATTGTCAAAATGGCTATCATTTTGATGTATTTAAGTGCTAATGAGAGATAAAGACAAAGTGGCTACAATGATGGGATCTCATTTCCAGAGTTTATTCTCCCTCCATGCCATTTTCTGTTCGTTTTTTGGTAGTTCACAAAAAAAAAAAGATGAACAACTCTTTAACAATACTATTACCGACCAATTTCTTCCCAAGCCTCCTGATACCCATGATAAGCTGAATTTTAAATTTGAGTTCCTGTAGTCTAACTTGATTGCTAGCTATTTTTTTCTTTACTAATCCTGAAGCCATTAAACAGAATGGATAGATAACCATTAATGGAGTGTGTAGTTCTGTGCTCTCCTATGTAAAACAGCTTTAAGAAGTATGATTTGAATTTTGTTGGTAAAGATATCCTGAGGGCTAAAACAAACAAACAAGATCAGCATAGTGTCCTCATCTATTTACATAACTGTTGGCACTTTTCATTTTTCAACTTTATCTGTTCATATATAAAATCATTTTTTTTTCTACCTCCAAGGCAACATCAAATGATGAGAAATAAAATGTTCCTGGAAAATGGGACTATTAAATTCCTTGCTTGATGGGAGCTCTAACAGAAAGAATTCATTTACATGAAGCTTTTATTGATGTTTCATTGACTTGAAATAAAGAATTAGAGACAACAGAAATCAGTTAAATATGAATATTAAAGAGCTTCCATTGTTTTATTCAGGAGAAATGAAAATTCTTGACATTTCTGCTGAAAAAACTACAGAATGATACAGGAAGAGCCTTTAAATTAGCTTGCTCTTTCATAGTGACCTGCTGAACATCACAGGTGTGGGAACTATTTTGAGCCCTTTTTTTGAATATAATAATACCATCTGGTAGATAACTCTCAGATTATTACTTTTTTCCACATCAGCTCTGAGGAAGTCTTTAAAGACTTAGGATGTGTTTGGTGGTTGTTTTCCAAACACAATTTATATAGTTTTCTACCCCAGCTTTCCCAGGGTCATATTGTGTATTCTAGCTTAATCTGCGGATAGGGCAGGTAAACACATCGGCCCGACCCACCAGGGGCTTTCCCTCCAGGGCTTTCCCTGTTTGAGAAACCCTGGACTAAGGGTTTATACGGCAGAGGCAGCCTGAGCATTTTGCCTAGCAGGGACCTGATAGAAATGTGTTGTAGACTTTATGTTCCTCTTCCAGGCTGATTGGTTCCTTGGGTGTTACTATGAGAACTGCTTTAGAAAGCTGACTTTCAATGGGAGCTAGGCAATTTTTTTCTGACAAGTAGCTTTTTTGCTCAAAAATGCATGTTTGGTCAACACGAAACTATGTGCAAATTTGACATGAATTTTCCCAATAGTTTCAGTAACAATAAAAATAAACATAAATAGAAATCTGCCTAGATTCACAAAACAGTCAGAGCCACAGGTAATGATGGTGCCTGTGTCTCTTGTCCACCCTTCCCTCGGGCTTATAACTTTTAGCCCAGTGATTAAAGCATTCACCTGGGATGTGGCAAACCCAGTTCAAATTCCCACTGTGAAGCAGGGATATGAACCGGGCCGGTGCAACCATTTAAGCGACCTAGGTGGTCTTCTAGGGCACTAGGATTTGGGGAGCGCCATTTTCTTTGGCAGGGACCGCAGCAGCCGGATCTTAGGCCGCCCCGGTCATTGCTGGCATTTAGACGGAGGAAGCTGGGGCAGAGGAGCGTGGGGAGGGCCACCTACGGCAAGTAAGGGGGGGCGGCACACAGGGGAACTCCCTGTGCCAGCTCACTCCTGCCCCGTCTCAGCCCAAGCACACCGTGGCTGCTTCACTTCTCCCGCCTCCCAGGCTTGCGGCGCCAATCAGCTTAGGCACTGCAAGCCTGGGAGGCGAGAGAAGTGAAGCAGCGACAGCATGCTTGGGGTGGAGAGGGAGCAGGGGTGAGCTGGGGCGTGGGGGTGCCTCAGGGCGGAGGGTGGGAGGTGGGGAGCTGGTGCAAGAGGGGTGCTTCAGGGCAGAGGGAGGGAACTGCCATGGGGGGAGCACCTCAGGGTTGTGGTGCAGGGGGGGCGCAAGGTGGAACTATTGCCTAGGGCGCGAAACATCCTTGCACCAGCCCTGGATATGAACCCAGTATCCCCCATCCTAAGTGAGTGCCCCAACCAATGGGTGAAAAGCTATAAGAGGAGCACCACCACCTCTTCTTTCTCCTGGTCTTTTGTGACTCTAGACCTTTAAAGATGCCCAGAAACAAAATGCGTCTGATGAAGTGGGTATTCCCCAAGAAAGCTCATGCTCCAATACGTCTGTTAGTCTATAAGGTGCCAGAGGACTCCTGGTTGCTTTTTACAGAAAAAAATGGTTCTGTTTGAACAACATTTTTATTTTTATCCCAAACTGACTTTTTTGATTTGATGAAATTCAGAAGTTTGGTTCAACATGAACTAAATCTTTTATTTGCAATTTTTCAGAACTGCTAGTAATCCCCAAATCAGTCATTTGCCCAGCTCTGGTATCAATTTTATAGTGGGGCATGTTTTATTATGTCACATTTTTTATTAAAGAAAGCTCACTATGTTTTCTCGTGGAAAAATTACACTTTTCGTAGCCTCAACCTGTTTTTTCATCACATTAGATACTATACCCAGTGAAACCCTATTGGAATCACTGGAGTAATATGGGAGTCATAGAATCATAGAATATTAGGGTTGGAATCTAAGGAGGTCATCTAATCCAATCCCTTACTCAAAGCAGGACCAATACCAACTAAATCATCCCAGCCAAGGCTTTGAAACCAGTTCCAGCATCAAAGAGTCAAATTTTTCATTTCTTCTGGCCCAATTGTAGAAGGCCTACAGACCTTGCGTCTCTAGTAAGTTCTAAGAGGAAGGAAAGGAAGACATGTGACCACAATATCACAATATTTCTTCTTCCATGACATCTTCAGAGAATGTAGCCAACTGCATATATACATATTTTCAAAGGGGCATAGAAAAAAGAAAATTTCAGCTCCAGAAAGAGGGTTATATGGAAATAGGCGCTCTCAAGGCCTCTGTGGCCACCAAACTTTGGATTTATCCTACTACAAGCTCAAACAGGAATGGTACTAACATTTGTCTGTCTGCCAAATGTTAGTATCATCTAGAGGTTTTGCACAACGTTATTTAAACATTTGCAAATAATTAAGAGATCTCTCTTAACACAAATGTATGAAGCTGTGTAGCGAGGCGGTGTGGCTCCCCTCCCCCTCAGGGAGGGTCGAGCCCCGGCAGACCCCGTATACAAGCTGGCAGTATGGAGTTTCCACCAATTTTAGTATGCCATGCACAAAATTCACTCATGGTATAAACAACCTCACTCCATTATAATTATTTGTTTAACGCTTTTGTTTAGAGCAGAGTTTCTCAAAAAGGTGTCACCACTTGTATAGGGAAAGCTCCTGGCAGGCTGGGCCAATGTGCCCATGCCGCTTCCAGCAGCTCCCATTGGCCTGGAGCAGCGATCCGCAGCCAGTGGGAGCCATGATCCGCCAGACCTGCGGACGGGGCAGGTAAACAAATCGACCCAGCCCACCAGGGGCTTTCCCTACACAAGTGGTGACCTCTGTTTGAGAAACCCTGATTTAGAGCCATAGAGGTATGCTGAAGTCAATAGGGTTACCCTAGGAATGAATCTTACCCTATATGTATTTTCCCAGAGATTAAGGGTAAATTTCACTCCTGTGCAGAAAGCCAGCAAAAGGCCTACACACTTTGTAAACTCCTCTTAAATTTTCAGGCAGAGTTATTCAGCAGGTGGATCTAAAAAGAGCTACCAAGAAAGCTTTTTGTGCACTTGGATCCCCACAAGTACACGCAAAATAAAAAAGTCCTCCTGCATTTTCATATCCAAAGCACCTTGTCTGATTAACTTTCAGTGGGCTTGGTTTAGCAGGGAGAACTATATTTCATACACTGCATGATGCAGGACCTTTTTTCTTAATTATGTCCGATAGTTTATCCATCTTCTTATAAGGGTCTTCAAGGGAGTAAAAACAAACAGATTCCTTAGCAACAAAATGTGAGCTGAGTAAATTGAATTCTGTGCTGTGTTATAATAGCAGCAAAATGTCTCAATTCCTGCAATAAAATCTCCAAATTGCAGTAATCAAGAACATCAGAGAAGACGTGTAGGTCAAATGGTAACTTTATTCATGCGTAAAGCAGGCAAAGAGACCAATAAAAGTGAACATTAAAATACATAAATATTCTTTAAAAACAACATAGAACTTGTGCTTTCATATCTTGCAGTCCATGATAATTAACAGCTTAAATGAAAGCTCATTGCCACTCTTTTTTGCCACTCTTACTTATGTAGAATAGTTCATTACTTCACAGGTATCCCACTGAGATCATTGACTAACTCATGCAGTAAGATATTAATCAATGTGAACAAGGGTAAGAAAGCCAGCCTCTAAAATTTTTAGGAGCTAATAACATTAATCGCAGATGGAATTTCATTGAAAACAATGGAGTCATACTAGAGATGAATTTGGCCTGCATTTGCTATCCTATCTTACAATAAGGCACTAGTAAGAGCTATTGTGCCTGATCAGCTTCTTTCCCCTGCATGATTTATTTATTTATTTATTTTTGGCAGTAAAGTATTCTGTTTCTCTTAAATTGCTCCAGCTAACAGACATAATTGTCTGCTCCTGTCATTACAGCCCATACCTCTGAAGCTAGCCTGGCATTTGCCACTTCACTTCCTTGACTATCCACATCTCCTTTAATTGCCACCTGCCCTCCACTATTTCTCTCATCAACTTGCCCTTCTTCTTTATTGCTATTTTCACATCCTTTCATCTCTCTCAGCTTCAAGTCTGCTTCCATGCTTCCCTTATTCCTGGAAGGGTCTGTTTTTGGCCACCACACAACACCTCTGTCCTTCAAACTCCTCATTAAATCCTACTTTTCAGGCAATTCCAGTTCATTTTGTTTCATCCTCTGTGAATTATCCAATATGTTTTCCTTATTTTTATTATATTATTTATTATTTATTAAACTTTTGGGCAGGGACAGTGCCTCTATATATAGGTGCCATTTATGACTGAACTATATAAAGAGTAGATAAAACTAACTGGCCCGAATAATTTAAAGCAATCTCTGTATTTTCCTACTTCTACTTTGACCACTCTCCAGTACAGTCTCTATTCAAAACCCAAACAAAGACAAAAAGAAAATTGTTACTCAATTTAAAAATGAGTTCATGACTTCATTGTCTTGATCTGAATGTTATCCTACATTTCAGGAGCTCCACTGATACCACGCTTGGAGCAGCTGGAATTTTCCACTGGTTCAATCTCACACATATAATTTTTATGCCTATGCTTCCTGATGAAATTAATAGTTCATCTTAGGCTGGCCATGAATAGGGAGCCAAAGGAGCACATGGACATGAGCGCATGAAAATGGTTGGAATCTAAGAATCCAAATCTAATTTATAAAGGTTTTCTTAAAGGCTTTCTTAAATTTGAGCAGTAGATATTTTATTTAGAGAGTTTCTGATATTGTTACATTCAGCAGTTTATAATCTTAGAATAATGTGAATTAATTATATTCCAATTTAAAGATTTGTTCCATATTTTTTAGTTATTCTTTTATGTCTGAGGTGTTCTTTATTTTGTGAAGCTAGCAAAGAACTTCCTCAAGCAATTCCCTCCCCCCAATAACAAACATAATTAGCACACCTTCTTTAGACTTTATTTAACCAGACGTTCTTCTTTTGGTATCTTTATTTTCTATTTTTTTTTTAAATTCTCTACTGGGCTATAGATAATACCATCTTCAATCAACATACATGATATTTAAATATATATAAGCCATCAACTCTCATTTTTAAGTACATAGAAAGCAATAAACAATGTTTTTGAATGCCTATTAACAGTATAGCATATTAACTCTTCTTTTTCAGATTCTGAGGGTCACATTTCCCTTTTTATTACAGCAAGTGGAGAGTAACCACACCCAGCAGAATTTGCTATTGGAGTTTAGAAGCAGGGTAATCCTATCACCATGTCCTATGGATTCCTCTCTGAAATCCCACAGCAACACAGGTGAATGATCTCCATTGACATTTGGGAGCTGGTATAGGGTTAGGATGCAATGGATCTTGACTGCAGTGTGCATCATTACTCCATTAAAATTCCTGTGGATATCTGACCAAGAACATGATAATGACGAATACTCTTCTGCCAGTAGGGAAGAGAAGTCATTGGGGCGTGTGGATTGTCAAGAGATGCATGGAGCCCATAGGATGCATGTGGGGGGTAAGGCCAGAGTTCCCTAAATCCTCTGCCTCAACTATCATCTCTTAATGGTCACATTTCTACGGAGACCATGTGGAGGAAACTCTGGATTCAATCTCAAAATTTCTAGGGCCCTCTGTCTCCTTTTCTCTAGAACTTTCCAGAGGAAGTTACAAAATGGCCCCTTATCCCCCACAACCTTACGAGCACATGAGTTATTTCTGAAATCTGTCTACTTTGGGGTATCACTAGTGTAGATGAAGTCCCTGCCATTCCTTTGGCAATGTAATTCTCTACTGAAAAAGCATACACACCACAAACATGCCATGTTTGACACTAGACCAAAATCAATTCAAATAAGAGGTGGCTTTTACTTAAAAAAAAAAATTACATTCAGCCCCAGGGACTCCTTTGTTGGCTGGAATGGAGAAAAGATGGCAGTTGTGAGCAAGTCCCTGCTTTTGAAGATTTATTTTTGATTGAATATTTAAGAACTCCAAGAAGGTTTTGTAGTTTCCAAGAGTCAAGCTGTGGGCTTGTGAAGATCTCTGTTTAAGCTCAAAAGCTTGTCTCTTTCACCAACAGAAGTTGGTTCAATAAAAAAATGTTACTTGACCCACCTTGTCTACCTAATATTCTGGAACCAAAACAACTCTAACAACACTGCAAACACCTTTAAAATGACAGTTGTGGAACTTTAGCTTGCACATTCTGTTCCTGTTATTTAGGATCTTTTCCTTAGATGAAAAGTGCTGCCACTGGCTAGAACAGAAGTTCTAGTGGAAGCCATTTTGACATGATTTTATGCTCTGCTAACAAAGGTTAGTTAATGAACCAAAATAACCTGGGGAGATTGTCAAGAATTGAGGTTAGGGCATTGGGAGAGAGTAATGGCTTTTTGCCTGACTTACTGGTTTGCAGTTTGTTCTTTTACATTATGTTTAGTCTAGTTATGACTCAGTCAGAGCTGGATTCACAGCAGAGTGGCTGAAAGAAAAATCAATAACACAAAAAGAACAAACACTCAGAACTCTCCACTAATGACATAGCTCTTCCTAGAGATGCAAACTGAGCCCTCTAGTCAGGTCACAAGAGCTTCCTTTTCTTGGCCATGTTTAAGCTTTGAGATGGTAAAAAAATAAAGTAAAACACACACACACACATTAAACCCACACAAGCATACAAAATAACCCCACAAAAAAACACAAAAAAACCAACAACCCAACAACAAAAAAATTCTAAGCTGTACTGCATTATAATAAACACTGTCCTGATAGTATGCTCTGTTTGACAGAGATCAAACCAGAAATTAAGTCTTCAGGTTAAACCATGTGTATTCATTTTTAAACTGTTGAGGTGAAATCCTGGGAATTTTGCCATTGACTTCAGTGGGGCAGGGATTGCACTCTTGACCTTTTTCTTCTATAGCACAAGTCTTTTGGTATGCAAGATAAACCCCTACTTCCCTACAACCAAAATAAGTGTGCACAACAAATATTCTTTTGTATTTATAAGCTCTCTCACCACCTCTCATTATTCATTCTTTGTACTGCAGGAGCACTGAGACCTCAGACAATCCCATTGTTCAGAGTATCATACAGACAAACTAATAGTTCCAGTCCTACAAAGTTTACAGTTTAAGTAAGACTGCATAATATGCCAAAGATTTTCTATTGTGACTAATGATTGCAGGTGCCTAAGTGGAAGCATCATAGTGGACTTTGCTCTGCAGAGCATAGATACAACACTTTCTGAAAGTTAGTCCCTTTTATATTGTCTCAGTGTGGGTGCCCAAAAACTGAGGCACCCAAATATCTAGCAACTTCTGAAAGTTTTGACCCATGGATATATTTGTCAACGTATCATGTTCCCCATTGCTGAATACACTTGTAGATCTTTGCATTTTCTTCTTGGGAACCCAGTGCCTATTAAATTAAATAGCAACATAGATAACCTTTTGAAAGCATGGTAAAAGTGCTAGTTTTGCCTCCTCTCAGGCTGTCAAGCCATTTCCCACAATCCTAAATGTATGAGGCTTCCTATTCTCTTCCTTGATCAATTTCATGTTTTTTACAAAATGCGGAAAACATTTAGATGTGCTGTTTGGGGTCTTTTATTTGACACCTCCCTTTTTCTTCTCTTAGGACTGGATTGTGTTTTGTAACCACTGCTATGCTAGGCTGTATGGCGGTATATAGCTGGAGGCAATCTATCTTCTGAAGACTAGAAGGTGGAATGACTGAGGTTTCTGCAAGTTCACATATGGAGTAACACCTGTGACAGACATGGAACTGATACATAATAATATAAACACTGAGATGTAACCATTTTGGGAACATGAACTAGTCAGTGAGGGGAAGTTTCCGTATATTGGGATTATAATGCTTTCCCATGTGAGTGCATTGATCTAGTTCAATAGGGGGCCAAGGAAAGAACAAAGAAGAAAGCAGCACAATTGTCCCTGCTAAGGAACTACCTAGGAAACATTGAGAGCAATTACAAGACAATGTTTCTGTGCTCTGGGCCAAAGTGACACAGCTGTTCTGCCAGGCTGCGAGGCTAAGGATTAAAACAAATCCTTTTTGTAACCAGACCAACCACTAAAATATTAAAAAGTCTTCTGAGGAAGAGAATGGAAGTGAGTTGCAGGGATGTCCAAGGTGTTGCCAGTGAGTTCTGGCAGGGAGACAAGCCGACACGGAGACAGACTCTGCAGAGAGAGTTATAAAGGAACTAACTTTGCCAGGGTCCCCATGTGGCAGACGGCTAGATACATGGTAAGCAGGCACGCAGACAGTCATTTATTGATTTCAAGATGTGTTTTCTCTGCAACGCTATTGTTCTAAGTTAATGATACTTTGTTTAAAGGAGGCTGTCTGGTTACCACTTACCATTGCCATTGCCCCAGAGAGAACAGAGCTGCAGAGTCTGTCTGGTGAAGATGCTCTATGCTGACAAAGAGTCCAGGGCTCCCCACAGTGGCCCAGGCACCCTGAGTAGGTCTTACTACTGCCTAGATCCACCTTCTGGCCCAGCCAAGGAAAGGTGCATCTGGGGGAAGAAGAGGAGCCGGGGACCAGGCTTCATGGCAAGGGGGGCTAATGCCCACCTCAGCCCCCCACTCCCACCAGAAAGAGTCTGGGCACCACCCTTGAGCTTCAGGCAGGTGTGGAGTGATGCTGCAGGAAAACTGGGACAAATGCTGTGTCGGAGTCATTTAGTCTGGGACTTGAACTCTGCGTTTTGGGACTGTCCCGCCCAATTCAGGATGGATGGGCACCCTGCGCAGGTGATGGCTAAAGGCCTGAGACCTGGACGGGGGTGCACTTGACAAGATCAGGAGAGGTCAGAGGTGTGATTTACCCATTAACTGTCACACTGACTCTTTGTGATTTTATCACAGATCTCATTATATTTGATGTACGACAAACTCCCAGTTCCTGGAGGCAAGTGATTACATGAAAACCTCAGCACTTCCCTCCCCCATTTTTTTAATTATAAAAATTTACCAAATCAGAAGTTTCTATCCATCACAGCTGCAGAGAAAAAACTGGAAAATGTGACCCAAGTGTATCCTGACGGTTCAAACGTCAGAAGACAAAGTAGAAAGAACCAAACTTTTTTTTTTAAAGTTATGATTTTTAAAGGTAATCTCATTATTTTTGACAGTTTAGGGTTGCAGTGCTGCCTTCCACAGGGCACAGCAAATCTGCCTTTTAACATCCACCTCAACCAGCCAACTGTTGACGAAGGGGACCAAGAGCCTGGTGTCTTGTGTCACTAGCATCTGTGTGGATCTTCCTTTTGCAGAGTGAGCATGCAAGGCTAGCACTAAGCTGTAGTGTCAGGCTCCAAAAATACAGGAAAATATGACATAAGAAGAGTTTCACATTCTCTTTTTAAGGCTTTGGCCTTATTGCTAATACTATATTTCTAAGACTCTGGCTTCAGTTCACAGGGCCCACCCAACCCTGCTCCGGCCAATTTTCAGAGAAATAGACCTTGTTTTCACTCAGTGTTTGGCTTATGGAGGCCATTACTACCACCAAACTTTTGACAGCTGCCTGTCACTCATTATAAATCAAAATAGAAATAAGAAATCATAGTCTCTCCCAAGAGCCTCCCTCTGTTGACTGCAGTCCATTCTCCTGGCTGCTCAACAGGTTGTCTCAACTCTACCTTGGACTGGAAAAAGAATCTTTCCCTTCAAGAGACCTCTTTTTATTTAAATACCTGCCTTGCTGAACCCAGGTTAATGTTCCAATCAGTACGCTGACCTCCACTGTAAGGAATTAACGCCTTCACTGACTGCTCTTGTGAGTTATATACTCCCCATCATGTGAAGGGAGCGGGGGGCTTAGACTATCCTCTCTGTCACAGGAATTCAGGGAGGAAGAAGATTTGCCCTCACTGTTCTTTTTGTGCACTGACTCATGAGCTGCTAGAATATGGATTCTGGACTACCTGATTCACTTCAGAGGATGGTGCTCTTAATTATAGATAGTGTATGGCCTGCTGCTCAGTTCTTTCCCCTCACATTCCCTTTCATGCAGCCTGAGCTGAGGCATGCCTCACTCCTTACCCACTTCCATGCATCCTTTTGGAATACGAGGAGGACATGATGCTCTAATACTGATATTACGCTTCGTTTCAGCAGCTTTTATGGCTCCCTCGGTGACATTAAGTTTACATTTTCAATCAGTTTTCTGGAGCAATGTTTCCAAATTTGTTTAGATGATTCTTTTGCGCAAGCCTAATGAGCACAATCAAGTTTGTAACGGAAAGTGAATTTATGAGGCAAACAGCAGTCAGCTTATGAGTCCTGAGGAGCTTGTTTGGCCTTTTTGCCAGAGTTCAGCAGCAGGATGAAAATTTAGCTGAAGCTTGTACCCAGGTATGTGAAATTGTTTTCTTGCCATTGTATGCTTTAGCTTGTTTATTAAAACAACTTGTAGTGAACCTATCACTGTGCATCTGAATGAAACGTTAGCTTAAGAAAGAAAGAAAGAAAGAAAGAAAGAAAGAAAGAAAGAATGGTGCACACATCCCTCCTACTGAATAGCTGGAATAAAACTCTCCTGAAGTCAGCAGGCCCCATTCTCCTTCACCTTTTATCGTGTATAGTAATTCATACCTGTGAAAAGTGAATGTAAAATGCTACCAAGTGAGAATACTAGCATGACATCCACTTCACACACTTTGCTAAGCTGAATACAGAACACCTGGTAAAATTACTCGTATTCAAGTGACTTCAGCTGCAATCAATCAGAAATATGCTGCACAAACATATTTGTCTGGAGAGCAAGGATTCAGCCAGCAGCAGGAACTGCCAGTACTGATGTGAGGCGGGGAGACAGAAACTACGGGACAACTTGCCCGTTTTAAAGAAAAAGTCATAACACTTGCAGGAGGGCTTACATACAGGATTGTCCATTTAAAAATGGGACGTCTGGTCACCCTAATGAAGTGTCAGCTTCTTTTGTGCTACTCAAGGAGCACAAAGTGAATGGAGATGAGCATGTGTCCCTGTCTGATTCAGCCATCCTTTGCACATTCTATAGTACTCACTCATTTGACACTGCTAATGAAGTCAATGTGGGTATTATGATCAGCAGACCTGGGCCCTATATAATGTGCAAAGTGCAAATTACCATGAAAAAATGTAGAATAAAAGCTAACACACTGTGACAGTTATTTATTATGACAAATTTAAAGAATGCCCTTAGAAATAAATATTTGCTTGTTTGTTGTTACTACCATAACAAATCATAGTGTTATTAATTAAATTTAAAAGAATCATGTTTCTAAAGCCTAAATACTAGAAAAATTAAAATATTTCCTTATTAAGAGTTCTGTTTTTATTCAATCTCTTCCATAAAGATCTTAATGAAAGAGATAAAGATTGAGGGAAAGATAAGTAAGGTTAAAAACAAAAAAAAGGGGACAAATTAATTCATGTTTGGTGTGATATAGCTTGTAACAATTCAGCATGCTGAAATGTTTCATGCATTCCTTCTGAACAGTAAATCCAGAAACAGTGCAGTAAAAACCTGGTGTATAAGCCCAAGCTCAAAGTCAATTGTCCATTAGAATCAATATGAAAAACAAGTGAAAAGTGCAATTTGTGAAGTTCTTTGTAGAATCACAATGGCTGAGAAAGAGGAGAAAGGAAAAACATGGACGAAGCCCCAAGGAAAAGCAGAAGAACAGTATTTCTAGGAGAATTTTAAAAGACTTGGTAAGTAGTAAATTCTAACTTCAGATGCACACATGAGGACCGGCCCAATAAAGAAAATAACAGAACACCAGTAGCCATCACCTACAGCCCCCAACTAAAACCTCTCCAGCGCATCATCAAAGATCAACAACCTATCCTGAAAAATGATCCCTCACTCTCACAGATCTTGGGAGACAGGCCAGTCCTTGCTTATAAACAGACTCCCAACCTGAAGCAAATACTCACCAGCAACCGCACACTATACAACATAAACATTAACCCAGAAACCTATCCTTGCAACAAAGCCCGATGCCAGCTCTGTCCACATATCTATTCAAGTGACACCATCGTAGGACCTAATCACATCAGCCACGCCAACAGGGGCTCGTTCACCTGCACATCTACCAATGTGATATATGCCATCATGTGCCAGCAAAACCCCTTTGCCATATACATTGGCCAAACCACACAGTCTCTATGCGAAAGAATAAATGGACACAAATCTGACATCAGGAATCATAACATTCAAAAACCAGTGGGAGAACACTTCAACCTCTCTAACCACTCAGTGACAGACCTGAAAGTGGCAATTTGCAACAAAAAAATTTCAAAAACAGACTCCAAAGAGAGACTGCTGAACTCGATTTAATATGCAAATTAGATACAATTAACTCAGGCTTAAACAGAGACTGGGAATTACACTAATTGAATCTATTTCATATGTTAAATTCTCCTCACACCTTCTATGGGTTATCTTAATTATCACTTCAAAAGATTTTTTTTTCCTCCTGCTGATGATAGCTCATCTCAATTGATTAGACTCTTCCTGTTGGTATGCATACTTCCACCTTTTCATGTTCTCTGTATGTATAAATATCTCCTATCTGTGTGTTCCATTCCATGCATCCGAAGAAATGAGCTGTAGCTCACGAAAGCTCATGCTGAAATAAATTTGTTAGTCTCTAAGGTGCCAAAAGTACTCCTGTTCTTTTTACATGAGGATCCTGACTCCTCACTGCCTTTCAGCTTGTGTAGACATTTATAGCTGTACAAAGGAGAGTGAACCTCTAGCAGGTCACACACTATGAACTTTGAACAGGAATAAGTGACCACATGAGGTGAAGGGCAGTGCAGAATCCAGTCCATGGTTTCAGATAAAGTTAATGTGTATGATAAACATGATTATCCTTTCATTTACTTCTGGTGATTCACGAGTAACTCAACTGAAAAAAAAATGGTTCAAAAGCAGTTTGGGGCCGATGGTTCTCCATGGTTTCCGAAATTGTGTGAGGGCAGAATTTGGCTAAATATTTATATAGTACGGTCAGTCAGGGTGTCAAAAAGGAAGACTTAGGTCCAGACTTCAGTTGTGGTTGAAGGCCACAGTCAAAAGCGGCATTCACGTGATTCCAGACTGCCTGTGTTCTGGTCTACTCCTCTGGCACATGCCAGTGCCAAAGGCTCAAAGGGGCTAGAATGAGGAGTATGTTAGAATACAGACATGCTCCAGCTTTGCTCCCTTTACCAAACTGCTCCACTTACACAGGCAGCTGCATCTGAGAGCTGCTGCATTGACACCTGCCACGAGAGAATCCCCTTACCCAGGGTGATCCTCCAGTGGCCAACTATACTGGCTTTAAGGCTGATTCTGGCTGGCAGTGTGGTACAAAGTGGTCACAGTGAATGGTTGGATCTGGCCCTTAGTCCACCCAGGATATGATCATTCCAAGCCAAGTGTGCTATTTATCTTGGAGATTTTTCTCTGTTGATTTAATTAAACCCCAGGATCATAAACTCATGGAGCTTTCATCATTTTATTTATTTTTGTTTTTGAAAAAGCAAACTGGCTTGCCAGGTGAGTTTTCCCAAGCTCTCACAGCTCTTTGTCTTATTTTTTATTGCTTCCATAATTGCTCACAGGACGTATAATGTCTTTTGGCATAAATATATCAATTTTATGTTGGTGTGACATCTTTAAAATGAAAAACAGTCCCCACCTGGAAAAAAAAAATCCCTATTTCATTTTGCAAAGGGTGTTGGGCAAGAAAATCTCTAGTGTGTTTGTGGGAATACAAAACTAAACAACAGACATCAGTGCATGCAAAAGGGCCTTAATCAGATCAATGATATGAGACCTTCAGGGACTTGGAAGCCCCATGTCATCACTATGAAACTGGTAACCTATCCAAGGGGAGGTCAGTGCAGAACGCCAGGGAACATCAGCAACCACAAAATAGTCACTGTCTAAAATTAACCCATTTGCTCCATGGGCAAGAGTAGAAGAGCTATCAAGGAGATGGGAGCTGGTTTTCAAGAGTTCCTCGTGTCCTGGCAGGAAAATCTCTTGTGAGCTGAGAATAGAAAACCATCAAAACCAAAAATTAGCACAGCACTGTACATAGGGCTAAAGGATGAAGGGTCTTTTGGGGCACATGCTTTACCTATGCGCTGAGTAGTTTCTGCAGGCACAGGTCATCCCACGGTGCAAGGGAACAGAAACCTCCACTCAGTCTGTGGGTGACAGTGCAGAGAATTGCTGGGCAGGCAGGAAGTTCATTTAACAAAGCTGTATTCCTTCCCATTTCCACAGATCCCTATGATGAATCTGTCTCACAGTGTTCCAGTGGCTGAGCAGCTGCAGACATTTTTACAGGGCTAAGGACTGTAACAATCCTGTTGAGACTCCAGTGGGAGAAACACGAGCACGTCTAGTCTTACTATTTTACGGCTCCTACCCCAGGCATTGTACTCATGATCAGAGTCACAGTTCCCAGCACAGGGAAGGGCACCAGAGAGGGAATAGAGATTTTGTTTCTAGTGCACATCCAAGGAGCACAACTGGGGTCGTAATGGAAAATGGCTTTTATCCATTCAGAGCAGAGAGCTGGGCTTCTCAACTGCAGAGGCCAACGTGGGCTGAGTTGGAGAGGTGCAGGTTCAATGTACTCTGTGTAGGAAGTCAGACTGCAGAGAAGGGACTGAGAAAGAGTATGCATCTGGGCCATTGGACGCACCAGCCCAGAGGAGAGAGTGAAGGTGTAGTCTGTAGGTCTGAAGCATGCTGATCCACTAGTCAAAAGTCCCAGTGCAGCCATGATACAGCTCATGGACTTCTATAGTGTCTAGCAATATCTTGAACCACTTGTCAATGGGTGATGGTGTAGATTCCATCTCTCTCTATCCCCTTATATATGGCTTGTTTACCTGGTCTCTGCATATGGGACCACCATTTAATGTGGCTGTAAAAGGGTGCATACAACTTTCCTCCAGCACACAAGGACAATCTCTGAGCTCTGGGGAGTGCAGGGATCCAGGAGCAGATTGTTGAAAAGAGGGTGGGATGAGACATGCACCAATGCCTGCACCATCTACCACAGAGGTCAGTGGAGTAAGAGCAGCACCCCAGGAAGCAATCTTTTTCCATTGAATGGATGATGCAAATTGTGACTCTCTCATGCATAAGGGGCAGCTCTGGGAGAGATTGCCAGAGATACACTTTCATTGGTGCTTCTTCTTGGGTCAGGAGGCTCCAGAGTGCTCTCTATGAAGGTCTGTGTCTTAAAAACCACAATTTAGTCCTTCTGAGTAACTCAAAGAATTTGCATCCAAAACAGCATTATTATAATCTGCCATGTGCCTGCATATGTCAAAATAATTGCTGGGTTTTTTTCACTTTCTTTACTTTTCTATTTGAAATTGAGATACAGAATCTTTCCCAGACAGGGACAAATAAACATATAAATAAAACCCTTCACAATATTTTGACATGCACATTGTATAAAATGACATTGGCATGTTTTGTATTTTAAATATCATGAATATGGTCATTTAAAATCATGTTTTAAATAATCATATTAATACCATGAAATCTATACCTTAAAGATAAATACACTTGGAACATATGCTGTGAAATACATAACAGCTGTATTGAAAACATGCCTCCAGACACTCATCTGTAACAAATAGGTGCAGCTCCAGTGAAGTCAATGGAAATACACTGATTCACACCACTTCGGGCTTACATTATTTTTTCCATATTGGTCTTTTGTCCTGAAATCTAATACTAATGACAAGTGACAGAATAATTACTGTTCATGGTTTTTTAAGTGACATGAAATTCTGAACTGAAAACTCTATAGAGAAAAGAATGAATATCTACTAGGGGACTTCAATCCATTTGAATCAGGTTTAAGCATTTTAAGCCCCATGAAGTTTCTTTTTAGTTTGTTTGTTTATTTATTTATTTTTGGAAGTCTAAATTCCAAAAGGTTTTCTTTCTTTCTTTCCTTTTTTTTTGGCTTTGAAGGAGCTCACATCTCAGATAATCTCATAGAAGAGATAAAGCAGCAGTTCTGAAAAAGCTTGCAGAAGAAGGAAGAGTTGCAACGAATGACAAGGTGGGGACATTCCCTTTGATCCCCAGCTATTCTAATTCCTGTTCCATCTCTGTGACCTGTTTTAGTGACTTGAGGGTTTTCCTGCGTTTTCACATCGTCGCCTTCAATTTGCATAATGTAGAACTCCAGTAAAACATGGAGTAGGACAGGCTTAAATTAACCTTGTGAGGTGTGAGTTTCACTCTAGCTCATTAATTTCGAAGCACATGTAATTCTAATTCTGAACAGAGAGTAGATGCTTCCATCTGCAACAATAAACTTCAATAAAAAATGACACTTTAATACAGATGCTGGATCTGCTAAAATGAGATTTTAATTCTAGCTTCGGTTGACATCTTACATACAAGAAACCTAAATATTACAACCTAATCATTAGGCTATGCCACAACATACTTACCGATACTGAAAATCTTATCAAATTATAATGTTCAGGATAGGAAATATGTTTTCATTTAGTGAAATCTAATCTCCACTACCTAGGTCCTTTAGTGTGGTCTCTGTTGTGGTTTTATCTCATAGGAAGATTCTTTTGTGTCCTTGAAGCTTGTTGTAGGCCAGTAGTTCATCTAAATAAAGTTCACTACCACTTGAACATAAATCAACATATGTTTATGACCCATGGAAAATTGTCCTGGAACAGTATCTTGGTAAATTAAAGATATAATTCTCTGTTGCTTTCACCTTTGCTGAGTTTGAAAGCATTTTCTGTGCTTGCATGGTGTTGCTCTAAGTTACAGTAAACACCCTGCTCCATGGGTCATTAACATAATAATGCCATATTAAACTACAGCAATTTGTCCCACTAAACAATTTCACTATATTCAAGGGAAACATTGGCACATGAGATTCAGCTGCTCTGACTGAATATATTTATTGATTTCAGTTTATAAAAGTGCTAATAGTGTACCTACCCATGTGCCATAGGAGCCCATGATATAATTTAAAAATATATCATCTTATGTCTAACGACTTAAAAGAAACAATCACAGAACTCCATACCCCTCAGACAATTCCCTATCCTAACAATTACTACTTGTCATCAATTTTCAAATGCCCCAGAATAAAGAAGCACTTTGAAATACATGAAAAAAATAATTTCAGACACTAAGAGGCCATAAAAATCTAACAACATCCTCTCACAAACAACAATGAAGGTCACATTTTCCAAGGGATGTGTGCTTGATTTAGGTACATACGGTCTCTGTGTTATATGGGACACACACTACCAAAATTTTGCTTCTAAAATTCTCATTAAAATGATATTACATGAATCCAGTCATATCAGTCCTTTTCCACCCAGGTTTCTCCCTCAGCTGGTTATTTCTCTCAAATGTCAACCCTTGATTAGTAAGGGCAAAATTCTCCTTTTCAGTTTCCGGGTTAGATCTTGATTTTGATATTCCCAATATGTCCTGATTTTCCAGTATTGCTTCTCACATGTGTTGGGAGAAGGGACTATTAGATTCAAGCTTTTCCAGGAGAATGCAAAAGCAGACTTGTAAGGTAGGGGGTGGAATAGGATGTGTTCATAAAATTAAAGTCCTGTATCTTACTGCATACTTGAAAGGAGAAGGAATTAATTTCAATACAAAAAGAAAAAGAACAAATATGGCTTGGCACTTACTGGTTGTGAATCCCAAGGAAAGATAGGATCTTCCCTCCAACCCAGAGGTAGGCACCTAACTCACTCTGGGTACATCTACAAAGTAATTAAATATTTGTGGCTGGCCTGAGTCAGCACATTTGGGCTCATCGGGCTTGGGAGGCAGCGCTGTAAAATTGCTCGGGCTTTGGGCTCAGGCTGGAGTCTTAGCTCTGGGACTCCATGAGGGAGGAGAGCCCTAGCTCCAGCCTGAGCCCAACTTTCTACATAGTAATTTTTAGCAGCCCATTCTCATTGAGTCTAAGTGAGCTGGCCTGGGCCAGCCACAGCCATGCTGCAGATCTCTCATTACAGTGTAGATATTCTCTTTGAATGTGGGGCTTAAGCTACAGGGAAGATCAACAAAGATGCCCGAGCTTGGCTTAAATGTGAGGGAGCTGCCAGCAGGTCTTTCTCTGGCTCCTTGTCTCTTGGGACTTACTTCTGGCTTTGGACCACCAGAGCCTGGATCTGTTAATCTTCCAGACACACTCATAAGCCTGGGGATTTAGGAAGGTGGTAGGAAGATACTCCTGGGACAGGGCCGGGACCCTCTAGAGGATTTTGAGGAAGTGGGTCAGGTATAGGGATAGGAATTATGAGTATGACCGTAAATAAGGAATTCCACCTGGAATTCTTGTCAACTTGAAGGATTTTGAATATTGTAAGGAGGCTCAGAGCATGCTGAAGGGGAACTTCTTGCTGCCGCATGATTATATATAGAGACGAATACATGCAAGGACAATACATATGCTTTATTTTGTGTTAAAGTAAAAAAAATGTGCACCCAATCATGGCCTGGAGAGTCTCCAGGCCCTGGCCCTAGTACATTAACTTGTAGAGTTCTTTCCACATGCAGCAATTGAGGAAGGGCTTTGTGCAGTACCAGGGAGGAGACATCTTCCCCACTTTGAACCACATTGGATAGTTCCACTCACTATTAATAATAATCCCACTTCTTATTCATTATTAGGGTTGCACTAGTGCCTAGAGACCCCTCATATTTTGGCCCTATTGTGCTAGGCACTGCACAAACATACACATAAGAGCTTATAACCTAAATGGACAAGGCTAACCAGTGTTGTGAGGGAAAAAAGGCACAGAGAGGGGAAATGACTCACTTAAGGTCACCGAGAACATCAGTGGCAGATCTGGGAATAGGATCCATGTCTCCTAAATTTTAATCCAGTGCCCTATTCCCTGGACCATGCTGCCCCAAAAGCCCCTTGCTCTTAATAACCAGAGGGGAAAAGCTTCGTCACAGCTGTTAGTTTTAGACTGCCCTCATGCTCCTGTATCCAAAGAAAACCATGTCCCTGATGTCAGTATCATTTAATAGTCTTAGGAAGATAGTGACAGAAATACATCACATTGCTTCTAAAGCCTCAGAAAAGAAGGAAAAAATGCATTTTTTGTAAGTAGCATTGCCTGAAGCTACCTTTGTGGTAGCAATAATGTGAGTGGCACTGGAGTATAGTTGTAGGGAACAACTTTTGCAGTTGATTAAATGCCTCTGCTCCAAAAAAAAATGGCCATGTATTGCTTTATCTGCTTCAGCTCAATAGACATTCTCCTTTAAATAGAACAGAGGTCAGTTCTGGAAAATGTGATGCTCAAACCTTCACATTTTAAGTAGAAACTCTTGACAGAAAGTGTTTTTCCCCTATTATGGCAGATACTAATATTTTGTCTCAATGCTCCAGATTATCATCATTTAGAACTAAGATGATATAAGAGGACAGGGCAAGTTGATAGGGAAGGACTCAGTGTATCTTTAGCTATTCATTTTTCCAATACATTTGGGGTTTTTGGCATCTACGCAGTCAGGCTGTGATTTGTTGTTTTGGATGGGATTTAAATATTATTGAAAACCCATTAGTAACAGTTAGAAATACTTTTCATAGCTATAAAAAGTTAGATGGATTTATGGCGAGCACATTTCCACTGCAGTGTATGGGAACTTATATCTATATTGGGTATTAATAATAGTCATCATAATACAATATGTGCTGTTAAAATTAGGAATGTATTTATATGCTGTAGAGACTATGGTTAACATAAGGGAAGGAAAAAGGTCATTTAGGATATAAAATAGGTTCTAATCTTAGAAAAATATAATGCCAGTCTATATCACACAAGTTTCTATGTCCTTGGGTCAAGGTCTGTTATTAAGTACTCTTACCATTAAAAATATGTAGATTAAATGGTATTTATTATTCTAGGGTGGAAGTCTAATGGCATATAGTATATGGTCACTTTTGTGTGTGTGTTTTACTGTTAATGTAATTGTGTTCAGAGTTCTTGTTTGAATCTCAGACATAATATCAGACATTTTATAGCCTACCTAAAAGTACCTGCTTTCTGGATGTGATGTGAATAACTATGAAGATGAATTAGGAGTGTTCCAGCAAAACACTAAGAAATCTTACTTTACAGAACAGCTCTAAACTTAAAGGGACATGTTATAGTTTTTCATTTTTTCTATGATCAGCAAATGCTTCCATGCAATATACAGTATTATGTGGTGCTGAGTAGCTGGATGGAATGGATCTATTCAAGCAACTGGACACAGGTGAAAGTAAATCAAATAACTTACGGGTCATGAGGCACAAAACACTCTAGAAAGATGAAGTCCAAAACAAAGTGGCACTAAATATTTTATCTTGCTTGCACTGTGCTATAAATGGTTTGAGTCTTAAATTTAAGACTATAACATTTATTGATGCTGCAACAACAGGCTGTGAAAAGCACACAGTCAGGATTATATTGAGCCCTTATTCCTCTATTTAGTAGCTTTGGGGCTGTCAGGATTTGGGGTTTTGTTTGTTTATTGTTTGTTTTTAATTTTTAGTAGGAATAGATGGGTTTTGAAGTAAGTATCCTGCTTTAGTAACTGCAAGTATCCAATGTGTCTATACCTAATAGATTGTCTGGTACCCAACACACTGCAGAGAATATGTTTGGTTCAAATAGCTACTATAAGCTTCAAGATACCAGCATGATGGCTTATTTATACATATACTGCTAGTTGCAAAAATTCTAAGGGAAACATGGAGATGTTTGAAAATGTTACTAGGTGTCAAACCATGTTTGCCTTTTTAAGCCTTTAAAGGGGGAATGCTCAACTACTGGACCTAAATATTCTGAAACTTATTCATTACCTCACTCTATTTGCCAAAGCATTAATCAGTCTGTCCTGTTCTCTCAAAGTCACAAGCTTCAATAAACACATTATCTTAGCAAATACTTGTGATGCATAGATACTCCATGAAGCCAGCTTTGTCAGTATTGGCTAAAATTCTCTTGCTTCCCAAATTAAAATAATAATAAAACTATTTTCCTAGTTTACATAAACATTATCCTGTTTTAACAATGCACAATGAAATATAAAAAAAAATGCAAACCCTATGGGAGCAGATCCTCACATGCTTGCTCATGTTGAATAGTGTATTAAGAAGAGGTAGATAGGAAACGGATTTCCTGTCTGACTTGTCTCACAAGGGTTTTTCAGATTTAGAAAATTTTCCCTATCCCAAATCAGGACAAAATTAAAAAATAAAAATCTTTAACATTTTTGTGAATCAATAATCCAAATAAAAAAAGCAAAGAAAATCCAGGTCAAGTCAATCAAAAGGTTTCATGTCAATATTTCACAGTGTTTCATTTTGATTTTGATCTTTGAAAATTCTTTACCACCTCCCTTTTTTAAAACTATAAATTAACAAAAAAGTTTCAAAAACTAAAAGTCATTTTGAACTAGAAAACACAACTTTTCATTTCGAAAATATTGACAAGACATTGACAATTTTGAAACTTTTCAAATCAGGAGATTCTTTAAAACCAGACCTTTCCAACAAAGATTTGGTTTTGATGAATAACCATTTTCTGACAAAAATATTTCACTAGAAAATTCCCAACCATCTCTAATCCCAAAACCAGATTACAAAGCTGTTTAGGGGACTAAAAACATAGATTAGCACCTAGTGAGATTCACAAGCAGGCCTAAGTATATTAGGTAATAACTCCTGTGCTTAGGTGCTTTTGTAAAGCTGATTAGGTATCTATCTGCACCATTAGGCACCTAAACACCTTTGTAAATTTGGCCCTTACTGTCCAAATTGTCCCACTGATTTCAACCAAATAAATAAGAATGACAGAATATGGCCCAGAATTACCCCTCCATGTGGTATAAAAGAACACACTGTGATAATTCAGTCATGAGCTCTATGGATGAAAAGCACAGTTGCCAACTTTCACGCGGTAAATAAGCACCCTGACTTTCACAATAAGCCAAAAATCAAGCTAATCTCATTTCAAAACAAGGCCAAAACAAGACAATCCTTAAGAATCCCAACACTCTATGTGATTAGATCCCCCGGGTGTGCAGTCTGGGACTGTGGTGGGCCCATTGTGCACCCTGACTCTCTCCTGCTCTTGCCCCTCCTTGCCTCTTGCACCTGCTTGCCCCCCCCCCCGCACCTGTTTGCCGGGAGCCAATCAAAAAAAAGAAGCAACAAGCTACAACAAGCTACAAGCTACAAGCCAAACAAGCAACAAATTACAAGCCAAATAAGCACCTCACAAGCCAATTAAGCCAAAAACAAGTCTAATTTCTGTGTTTTTTTCCCACCGGTTTGGCACATCTGATGGAAAGTGCTGTATAAGTGCTAGGTATTAATGATTACTAATTATGAATCAGCCTCACCACAGCAAACTATACAGCAGCCAGTCAAACTAGCACCTTACCAGAAAAAAAAAATCTACATATGAGAAAATAAAGTATACCAACTTCTCTATTACAAAACTACATGGAATTGTGCACAGTAAATTTGGCCCTTTTTCAAAAATGTACCATAGCCCTGAAGATTATTGGAATATTCATATGACATGTGTGGAAAGGGATTTTGGAATATATGATAAGTCAAAGCAGCTAGCGTCTCCCTAAAAGGATGAATTTGAGAGACATTTAAATAGCTCAGCCAGCTTTATACAGTGGAGCACAGAAAGATGGTTTATATAGCTACAGACCTATTATGCCTTTGGTTTCTCTATACCACACATTTAAGTTTCTGAGGAGTCTGACTTCTGGGACAGCTGCCATTAGATGCGGCAAAGCTGAAGTCACACACCACACTCTTTCATGGGGACTATACTTCTATTCTTCCTGGCTTCCTCTAAAGGAAAAAGTAATTCAAACTGAAACTATATGATCACTCTTTTCTGTGCAGAAGCAGAACAGTCAGGGAAGACAATGAGGAAGGACAGGCAAGCAGGCAGACAAATCAAAGCCTACATTCTGCCCAGGGTTGTGCATGTGAAGTCTTTGAAGTAAATGTGAGTTCCATGTAAAGTATTAAGAGCAGGATACAGTCCATAAGGTTACATTTCAAGCAGTTTGCCTGACTATTAAGAAATGCAGCCGTACAATACTAGAACATTGAATATTCTTCCATAGGTTTAGTTTTGTAGTAAAATGCATTGTGTTCTGATTGTCTTAGAATTATTCACTCAACTCCAAATTATAGAATGACCTGTAAAGATGCATCTGTGCACAGTACAGATATATATAATTCATGATAAGTTCCGGTACCAGTGAGCCTGCACCCTTCATTGGAAATCTTTGTGTATTTCTATCACCTACTAAGTTCTTTAGCTGGCAACGGTATAATGTCAGCCTGAATCAAGCACAGCAAGGGACAAGTAACAGTTACTAAAAAATGAATTACACTCCTGACAGACTACTGCACCACAGAGCAAAGCTGAGAGATACTGAGGGGATGTGACTATAGCTGCAATTATATTTTTTTTAGAGAAATAATTTATTTTGACCCAAAATTGAAATTTTGGTTGACTCATTAATTTGACACAAATAGTTTTGGCCAGTCACAAAATTGCTAGAAGAGAATAAGTGGGGCTGCTAGTGTTACCTTTTACCTTGCTAATGTTTAACCTAGTGGTTTAGGTAGTCATCTAGCAGATACAAAACCCATGTTTGATTCCTTTCTCTGTAGCAAATTCAAAATTGACTTTCTTATTTCACCACATTTTCACATTTAGTATTACCCAAACAGAAATTTTCTTTCAATTTTTCAGAACTACCACCAAACTGAAACATCAGTTATTCACACAGCTCTACTTGTGGATATTCAAACATAGTATTACCTCTCGTGGCCATTCCTGTACAGTTAATTTCAATGCACACTGTACAGTGCCATTTGGGGAATCTTCAAAAAAGATACTAGTAAACTCAAGAATAACTCTTGAAATAATATAGAGTAGTTAGACTTAAGTTACATGAATAAGAGTTTGGAAAGAACATTGGGAGTTTGCTTAACTATGACATTCCTGCCCAGCCCCTGAACTCCTGGCCTAGGAGGCATGACCCCTCCCCCACTGCTCTCCCCCCTCCACAGCCTCAGCTCACTGTGCCTCCAGCAATGAGCTCCTGGGGCAGTGCAGCTGCAGAGCCCGGTCTGACCCAGTGCTCTTTGCTGCGCGGTGCGTGGCTGTCTCCAGGGGGGCCATCAGGGAACAGGGAGGCCATCAGGGAATGGGGGGGTTGGATGGGCCCGGAGTCTGAGGGGGCTGTCAGGGGGCCAGAAGTGGGGGGTGGGTGGATAGGGGGTGGGGATCAGGCCACGCCCTCCTCCCCAACTGGCCCTCCATACAACTTCCAAAACCCGATGCGGCCCTCAGACCGAAAAGTTTTCCTGCCTCTGTTCTAAAGGATACTGCCCTCAGTTTGCAAGTTTGTTTTGAATATAATCAGACTTTTCAGCATGGATACCCAGAGGACACAGTATGAGTCAGAGACTAAAAGGGAGTGGCTTATGTTAAATATCTCAAAGGAAAAATAAATGTGCAATAAAGAGAACAATCCCATACACAATACAGTAAACATAGCACTGGGGATAAGGGGAAACTTTGGAAGGTTCAGACTTCAGATTCATTTTGCAGAAACACCCCAGAATTTGACCATTTCTCCAGACTCCATCTGAACTATCCAATGCTCTCTGTGGTCTGCAAAGTTGCATTGGAACTCTTGTCGGAACAGGTTCTGCTTTCCTATTTCAGCACTTCCAGTTCTAGTTCCAACACATCCTAAAGCTGCAGTGGTGCACCAAGAGGAAAAAATTATTGGGAAGTTTGCTAACTTGAACTTCTTTAAAGCTTTTGAGCTGCGATAAGGATAGATTTCTTATTTAAAGTGAACTGGTTCACCCATCCCTAATTAGAGAGTAAGTGCAGATTGAAGACTGAGAAATATTCAATACAGAGTTTGCATTGACACTAGTGAAATGAGGGCCAGTTTGAACACTGTACCTGAATGTATTGGTAAAGCTAGAGGGTGAGATCTTTACCACCGCTCTGGCCCTTTAACACTAGGTAAAAAGGTAGGAGTTGTTTAAGGGGGCTGCTAAAGGCCCAAGATCTGTCTGGGGCAGAATTCTCTTATCACATGAGCTGAGGAAGGCTTTTCTCTGAGGATCCTCTTGTAAGATACATTTATGAAAGATTATGATTTGGAGAAGCTCCCTCATAAGGGATAGTGTTGTGGGTGTGGAAATTTGGAGGCGAGGGTTGGGGACACAGCATGGCTCACTACAGAAGTTCTCCAGTTTGTTTTATTAAAAATTTATTCCTTTCTCATTGACTGGTTTATCATTTAATGAACCCCAAGATCATTAAGCCTCTTACCAACCCTAGCATAAGAGGTAAATCAGGGTGTGAGTAAGAGCATGTTGTGGACAGGGCCACAGTACCCAGTGCTGTGGAGATCCTTGACAGCACTGTGACCTATAGGGCTAACCAGGAAACTGTTGTAATTTCAAGATACCCCCAAGGTTGTTTGATATTTGTCAGGGGCCATTCCCAAATCAGAGCCCATTATGGGGAGGCCACAATAATGGCTTAAAATCATTACAACCTCTACTTCCTGTTGGGCTGAGTTCTTGCCAAGAACTTCTTGGTGTGAATTTCCTAAGAAGAGACAGACCTGCAATGTATTACCATCATTTTCATTTGTATCACACTTGTATCTAGAGGCCCAAACCAATATTGAGGCCCTCTTCATGCCCTTTCACCTTGCCAAAACATAGTGAGAGACAGTCTCAGCCCCAAAGAGTTGATGATCTAAATTGACAATTCAGACAATGGGTGGGAGGAGAAGCAGAGGCAGAGGCAGTTGAAATGACTTGCTGAAAGTCACACAGTAGGGGGACATTTTCATCAGGGCTGTGCAAAGAATTAATTAAGATCTTTGAAATCAGGTGAACTTGGATTCTGCTGTGAAGTGTGGGGAAAAAAATAACAGCCTATGTCTATGAATATTCATGGCATGAAGTGATGTTTACACACTCCTAGGCTCACTAATCCCTCACTCTCTCCACAGACAGGCACCCCAGTCAAATGGCCAACATGTCAGGCTCTGAGGGACAGGCAACTTTGTTTTAAATATCTTCTGAGGAGTCTGGGGCAAAGGCCTGAGGCCTGACCATTCTCTTCTGAGGCTGAATGATTTCTTTCCAGAGTGTTTTGGTGGCACAGGTTGGCTGTACTCAGGGTCTTTGGTGAGGGTCACCAGGGAACAGTAATTGCAAGCAAATCCTAAAGCACCTTTGGGAGGGTCGAAGCAGGAAACTCCACCTCCTAAATCAGCAGTCAGAGCTGGGAAACGCTCCTGCATCTGACAGCAAGTGTTGCTACACTTAGCCCAAGGACATAGATGCTCTTCAATCCATGGCCTAACAGCTCTCTCTTCAAGAGAGTGTACGGATGGATGGTGGTGATTATTGGAGATTTTGGTTCTATAGATTTAGAATCTCCAAGCAAACCTATGAAACTTCACCCACTGACACTTGCTGCAAACAGAGTCTGCAGGGTATTGTTGGTGTAGGGAAATGGAAAACCCTAATTTTTGCTTAAAGGAGGTTTAAAGGCTCACTAGCTCTGTGAAACAGTTTGAATAGAAGAGACAACAAAATAAAACTTGTTCATGACATTTTATTTTGGAGTCTATTTTTCATTTTACATCTTACAGCTTCCTCTTACTGACTGTTTCAAGATTGGATGTTTGCTACTTTCTCCAGAATTTTTTTTCTGACTCATTTTTGTTTGCTCTGTCTTTTTCTCTATATTTTTTTCCCTTTTATCCTTGCAAAATTCTACATAGGGCAAGAAATTGTTTTTGATGGATAAGTAAAATATCATTTTTTCAGTGTCATCAATGATCATGGAAAAAGACAGATAAATAGATTTTGTGCTTGGGCTGGTAAGTCATCATGGCAGTTTTGCAAGGCTGAAGCATTTACTTTAGCCACTAGTCTTGCTGATTCCTCTGCTTGTTCTGGTATTTTTCTCTTTTCTGTGCCATTTGGAAAATACTATTTTTACCTCTTTTTTCCTCCCTAGAACAAATCAGCAGTTTTGCTTCATTTGGTACAGCTATTAATTTCAGAGAATAATTTGGAATTGAGTTGCCTGTTGTGTGCTCTCCAGATTTCAAAATAAAATAAATCCCTACAATTTCACATAATACGAGAGCCCACATAGATATTCCAACAGAATTGTTCATAGTGGTTTCTCCTCTTGTGAGTTCTAAGTAGAGTTTCATCTAAATTTATGTACATGTAGCATACCAAAATGAGGTGTTTTTTTTCATTAGCAGTTTATCACCTCTCTGTTTCTTCTTGCAGTAAATACAGCATTGCATATAGTATACAATAAAATAAAGATGTATAAATGAAGCACAATGAGCTGAAGCATATTAGCTGGTGTTTGGGGAGAAAATAAGAACAATATTATGGTGACACTACAACAAGAGTTGCACGTAAAAAGCACTAATCAAACATTACATTTTCTATTAAGTGCTTCCTGTCTCATATAGCACACCACACAGCATGAGTTTTTTTACAATGAGCAAACAACAATAATGGATCAGAAAAGGAGCAATCACGTTTAAGTGAGAGTTGAACATCCTAGTTCAAGGTACTCCCACTTTTGTTAGTAAGTGTGAGAAGCATCTCAGACTTTATTCTGTGTCCCATTATTATTTATATTGGTTTTACAGTAGCATTTAGAGGCTCACTGTGATTGGAGACCCATTCCTTGGGGCACTGTACAAAACCACACCAACTCAAAGACCTTGCTCCAAAGGACTAACAATCTAAACAAACAAGATAAATAAAGTCCATACCATAGTTACACCCATTTCAGTGAGTGCTAAGGGAGCCTGATTGACACACCCAAGGAAGTCTGTGATAGAGTTGAGAATTGAACCTAGCTTTACTGCACCTCACTCTAGATCCTCATGCACAAGCCCATCCGTTGACTCGTGGGGAAGGTCCCCTAGGTTTGCAGAATTGGCAATCTTTTCACGAAGTCAAGGTAAATTAGGTAATATCTTTTATTGGATTAACTTCTGTTGGCGAAAGAGAAGTTTGTGAGCTATGCAGAGCTTGTCTACAGCTCTGGGAAATGTACATTTCCCAGGTATCTTTCCCAGACATGAAGAAGAGTGCTGTGTAAATTCACAAGCTTCTGTTGGTGAACAATACAAGTTGCTCAAATAAAAGATATTATGTCACCTACCTTGTCCCTCTAATATACTGGGACCAACACAGGTACAATAACATTGCAAATAATCTTTATGTGTGAGAAATAGGAAATTTATCCAGTCAATGATATATTTTAAGATGAAATATAGCTGGCTACTTTGTGAAGTCCTACAATGACCGGGTCAGATATCTAGATGCCATGAGTCAGTGGTTCTCAACCAAGGGTATGCTGTACCCCTATGGGTATGCAGAGGTCTTCCAGGGCATACATCAACTCATCTAGATTTTTGCCTAGTTTTATAAAAATCATTAGCAAAGTCCATATAAACTAAAATTTCATACAATTACTTGTTTATACTGCTCTATATACTACAAACTGAAATGTAAATACAACATTCATATTCCAATTGATTTATTTTATAATTATATCATAAAAATGAAAAAAGTAAGCAATTTTTCAGTAATAGTGTGCTGTGACGCTTTTGCATTTTTGTGTCTGATTTTGTAAGCAAGTAGTTTTTAAAGCAAGATGAAACTTGGGGTATGTGAGGCAAATCAGTCTCCTGAAAAGGGTACAGTAGTCTGGAAAGGTTGAGAACCACTGCTATGAGTTATGAGTAAATTTAGCTTTTCTTCATTCTTAATAAAGCTGTTGTTGTCACATTCACTTTGGGGATTTTGATTCTGATTCTCAATGTTCATGATATTTTCACATTCTTGTTTGAGTTTCACTTTCCTTGTGGCTTCAGAAGAAAAACTGAACATATCTCCACCACATTCATTTACTTTTACAGCACTTTTTAGTTTGTAGGAACAACCTGCATTAGCTGTTTCACAGGGAAAGTAGATTCAGGTTTTTGACTCTCTTTTTTTAAATGTTCAAGTTGTACCTCACACACTGTGGGTGTTGTTTATACTACAGAAACTGACCACCACTGACATCAGGGTCCTAGTCCTGCACCACTAAAAATCAGTGAAGGGAATGGGAGTTTTGCCATTCAATAGGCACCAGGTGTCAAATATGGAACTGCCCTTCTGCTGCTGAGCCTAGTTAGCATTGAAACAATTATGTCAAGTATGGCAGTTTCTGCAGTGTAGACAGGCCCCTAGACATGATATTATTGATGTAGTCAATACTACAGCACAATTAGTGTAAAATATTCTGATACCAATGAAGCTGCAATTCAAGAATAAAATAAAATCACATCATTCCCTTCTGCTCAACTTCAGGCTACGGAATGATTGGAAATTGAGTGTACAGAAGGAAATACACAAACTCTTGCACTTCTGCAGTATTGTCAATTAATCACAAAGTTCAGTTGATCATAACCTCAGGCAAAATCAGGGCTAAGAATCCATGAATCTTTTCTGGAGAAGTTCTGTCATAGCTTCTTTAGGGCAGGTCTACACTTAAAATGCTGCATTAGCACAGCTGTCCAACTGTAGAGCTTTAATGAAGATGCTCAATGCCAATGAGAGACAACTTTTCCATTGGCATAATTAATCACCTTGCCAAAAGGCAGTAGCAGTGTTGATGGGAGTTGCTCTCCTGATGACATAGTGTAGCTTACATGGTGGGTTAGGCTGGTATAACTAAGTTGCTGAGGGGTGTGAAAAAACCACACCCATGAGCAAAGTAGTTTTACTAATACAGGTCTGTAGTGTAGATGAGATCTTACTAAGAGCATAGAACAGGAGTCGGCAACCTCTGGCATGTGGCTCGCCAGGGTAAGCACCTTGACGGGCTGGGCCAGTTTGTTTATCTGCCGTGTCTGCAGGTTTGGCGGACCGTGGCTCCCGCTGGCTGCAGTTCGCCGTCCCAGGCCAATGGAAGTGGTGGGAAGCTGTGTCCCGCACATCCCTCACCAACGCCGCTTCCCGCTGCCCCCATTGGCCTGGGACGGCGAACCACGGCCAGTGGGAGCCACGGTCCGCTGAACCTGCCAATGCGGTAGGCAAACAAACTGGCCTGGCCTACCAGGGTGCTTACCTTGATGAGCCGCATGCCAAAGGTTGCTGACCCCCGGCATAGAATGTGAATAGACATTTAGGGTGGGATCTGCATCATATGACTCTGTATTTCACAGCAAAGACTGGGGTGATTTAAGGACTGTGTGTCAGTTATCAGATTAAAGGTTCAGCGGATAGCAAGCCTTTACAATTTTCGCTCTACACTGCTTCCTGATTATATAATAACACTGCACTTCTATAACACCTTCCATCAAAGGATGACAAAAGTTTTTTATAAACATTAATGAATTTTGCCTCTCAGTAGACCTATAAAGTACGGATATGTTATTTCCATTTTAAAAATGGTTAAAAAAAAGATAGAGAGAAAGAGGCTAAGATAAAAGGTTCAAATATCGTTAACTACATTTAGTTAGCAATTTGGCATAAATGACCTAATTTTCAAAAGTGAAGAAAGACTGTAGATCATATTGATTTCAAAAGATCTGCTGGAAACTAGCTTATTAATTTAGGAACCTACAGTTAGACATAGGTACCTAATTTTAAGTACCTGATCTTGAAAAATTTGGCCTTAATCTCTCTCTGTCTTAATACTTGCTTAAGTAATTTGTCCACTATCAACCAGTGAGTTAGTAATAGAACAAAGAATAGAACAGATATCCTGACTTCTAGCCCTGTGTTTATAAAGTAGAATTCAGCAGCTTGTCACTCCCAGCCCCATGCTCCTACCCATAAGCCACATTTCTTTCCAACCGTTTTTGATAACTAAACTCCAAATGAATCCCTTCAGTGCACAAGGCATTCACTTATGGCAGCTGTAGGCCCCGTAGCAGCAAATCAGATCTTGACTGAAATTTACCTACGTGCATTCTAAGCATGTAATCCTGGAATGCACAGTGCACTTGCTATTCAAGCCTATGTGCCTGAGAAGTGCAGGCCCTTCAGTGCCAATGAGAGGTACTGGAGTCATGGATGCTCAGCATCTCTCAGGCTCTGGTTCCTCGTGATAGCTTGCTAAGAAGAAATAAAAAATGGAATTGTTCTTCAAAAGCAGCAACTTTTTCTAGGTCTTTAGATGTTTAGATTCCAGCTAATGGTACCCAACTATTATCCATTAAATTATAAAGTGTAAAACTAAATTACTCTATCAGACAATTATTAACTATGATATCATTAAAACAACCCTCCCCACATCTACCTTCCGAAACAAAACAAAACAAAACAAAAACCCTCGATCAGTAAAAAAAAAATAAATCTCTAGTGTCAAGCTCTCTATAGATCAAATTCTGCCAGTTTTACAGTAGAATTGGACCCTTATTGCTTAGGACAGGTGACAGTTTATAGATTATCTCTTTAAGAGCGTCGTTAAGGGTAATTTTCTTTGTAAAATAGCCTGTCGGGATCTAAATATTGTGGCATTTATTCACAGCCCTTCATTTTTGGCTCCCAAAAGAAGCCTCAGAAGACACTGTACAATGTCTCCTAGAGTTCCAGATGGCAATGGGATGATAGCAATTTAAAGAGCATAGCATATTATCCTCACTATTAGTGAGTGCACAGGGGTACAGAGACTTGGTTCTGCCTATACTCCTTGCTTCTCCTTATGCTCTTATGCAGATTTGATAATGAGCGTCAGGTGAAAGAGTCCCGCTTTCTCTATGTGACCACATAAGGCCTAGCCACCGTAGAACCCTGTTTTGTCAATATGGCTCACTACCAGTGCTATTTTCTAGTGCAGCAGCACTACCGCCTTACCTGTTACTGTTAGACATTATTTTGTCAATATGGCTCACTACCAGTGCTATTTTCTAGTGCAGCAGCACTACTGCCTTTCCTGTTACTGTTGGACATTATTTTGAATTGCCATCTGAATGTGTTATCAGCTACAACATGGGTCAGATGCATTGGCATTAGCTGGCTTTTCAACAATGCTCCGACTTGACCAGTAAACCTGACAACCAAATTATGGCTGCTTGGCTTTGAGTCTGGCCTCACATTTCCACTCATAAAGGCAATTCTGACCCAATCCTCAGATTTTCAAATAGTTCCAGGTTTCCTAGACAAGAAGATTTTTTCCCACATCAGTTCTAATGCTAAGTTTTAGCCAGTAGCAATTTTTTACAACAGAAGAAATATCCCCAGAAAAAATGGAACCAGTGACAGCCTAATAATTATAGCAGTGCTAGAATGTGCTGTTGTAACATGCCTTTATAGTGGAGCTAGGGAAGTATGTTCCATAGCAAATTGCATTTTCATGAATACCAAATATTTGGGGATAATTACTGCAAGGCATTTGGATGCCTGAGGGCTCAATACTTCGTGAAAGGGAGTTACAGTGAAAAACAGACAAGGAACAGCCACACATTGTTCAAGGCCATTTGTATCTATCATTCTTCAAAATGCTCAGTTCTAAATTACTCTTAAAAACAACTTGAAAGGGTCTTTTAACCTTTGTGAAATCTAAAGAGTGTTAAACATAAAATAATAACTGCTTTTTTTGTTTTACAAGCAGCGTCCACATTCCAGGGCCATATTTAGCAATAAAATTTAAAATTTCAGAGCTGAGACACTTGTTTAAAGAGAGCCAAAACCACAAGTGAGAGCATTTTCTAAAGTTACTCCACTGTTTCTACATTCTCTTGCTGACAAAAGGGACAGGTAAAGATTTGCAAGTGCTGAAGCATTTGATTACGCTCAGAGCTACTGAATACAGCCATATTTATCAGCTTTCATAATTTCTCTGTCAAAGCACAATTGAATAATCTCCGTGGGAACTGACAGCTCCTACACAAGCCTCCTCTCCTCATTCGTATATATTATCTTAATCCTGTATTATTGTATTTTCTTCCTTTATTGAGGCATTCCAAGATCTAAGTCCATTTCTCTGTTATTTCAGGTGGTATCTGCATCTAATGGTGGTCCTATGCAATTTCCTATGTTGTGTCTTCCCTTGTTACAAATTCATCTTAGTCTGATGTTAACTGTCAAATTATCTTGTAAGAGATGGATCAAAGGGCGCTGATTTATTTTTGCATGTCCAACCCCCTAGTTAACTGGTGACCATGCTATTTTGGATATTGTTGATCCCAGAAATAACACATTATCCCTGAAAATGTGTCTGACTTATGCTGTGACAACACTGTCACCAGACAAGTGCCTTCTAGAGCTGGCACTTTCAGGAATGACTCAAAATTTCCCATAATGCCAAGCAGTGTGAAGTTCAGTGTAAGGGATACCTGCACATACTAAAAGGATTAATTTCACCCAACATTTTGTCACTCCTTTTGGAGTTGCCTTTTCTATGTCTCTCCTTTTAGTGATGTTTATGAGGGGGTTTTTAAGCCATTCTTGAAACTGCCAGTTTCAAGAGGCACAAAGACTGGTAACAGTGGTTTCATAGGATGAGTCAGTCATGTAAGTTTCATGATCATTCAGGAAGGTTACAACATTGCTGGGAGCAATGATATCAAAGGCATCAATCAATAGGCAAAATGCATTACTAAAATTAGTCATTTTGGTTTTTAGTATTAGTAGTATTTTGTTAAATACAGTGGAGGTGCACAGTACTTAACAAAACTAGAGAAAGGGAGATTCTCACATCCTCAAAGGCATTTAAGCATCTAACTCCCTGTTACATGTCTGGACAGGTGTCCCCTCCTGGCAGCTCCCAGATTGCTGTGAAGAGAACCATACATGGAATCCCTCACTTGCTGGCTGCCCTCAGTCTGAACAGGCTTCAGCACTGTTTATTCCCTTATCCTCAATGCTAGATTTCCTGGGCACCAATTTTGTTTATTACTCTGTCATAGAGCTGACCTGTCATAGGTCCCCAAGACCAGTTCTGATCCTCGAGATACTCCAGTAGCTTAAACCCAGCCTCTTGCAGAACTCCACCCCAAGATGTGCGCCTTCTGGTTTTCCTCTTCAAGAGGCCACATGGTAAGTGTAGCATGAAGCATGCAGACAGGCTTTGCACATAATTCTAACAGCAATGCTCTTTACTTAAGAAATAAAGCAGAAGAGAGAACAGATCATTTAGAAAATAAAAAAGACACAAGAGAACACAAATCATTTAGAAAACCACACACACCATGAATGTAATGCCCCTCACTAGTTTACTCTTCCTTTGGGAATTCTTTGGGGTCCATTTGTGCTCAGGAAGGCAGAGTTCACCCTGTCTAATCTGGTTCTTATATGCAGTTCTTAGTTTGAGAGAGAGCAAATAGCCAAACATCAAAGAAATCAGCTCCTGTCCTTTTCTAACCTTCCAGACCCTCTGTCAAGTGACCTCCTAGTCAGTCCCAACAGGTAAAGTCATTGCATCTTCCCAGTTAAACCAGTTCCTCTAGACATGGGCCAGACTTTTGTCTAGTGAAATTGCATTTCAGTGGTCAAGCACTTAAGCCAATAATCCATTTTGTTTTGGGTTTTTTTGGACTCTTTGACACCCACCTTTGGAATTCTAGTCTCACACAGAGACAAAAGCACAACAGAGAAGACAAACAAACTCCATTTTGAATGTAGAGGTAACTTGGTAAAGATATATACAGAGAATTCACAATCTCATACAGAATTCATAAACTATACAGACAGATTCCCCAAATCACCACACTTCCATTATTTTCAAAGAAAGTTGGGCACCTACATGCCTTTGAAGATCTGGGCTGGAACATCTGTTCGAAAGAGTTTACAATATAAGGACCTGAGCTTTACTCGCTCAAATAGTCCTCCCTCATTTGAGTAATCCCATGAATCTCCAGGAAACTATTCAAGTAAGGAAGGGCTACTCACATGAATTAGGATTTGCAAGATCAAGCTTCAAGTTACATTAAAAACAGAAAGAGGGTATGACAACATAGTGGTGGGCTGTGAATTGGCTGTTATATACTTTCCCATTAGATAAACTAGTGTTATTAATAGGACTGTCTACTGATGCCAACTGAAACAATTAGTTTATTTGTTTTCTTTGGGCTAGAATTTAAATATTTAGAATCTCAACATTTGGTACAATTCATCATTATGTGCCTTTAAGTACTGAAAGATTTGATATATTTGAAATTTGACTTTTCCATGTTCTTCTGTTCAAGTGGCGCAATACATTTCCATAGTCTCAAGAAGCTAGAATCTTGAAATTTTATGCATTCAATCAGAGTTCAAACCCTACTCATCCAACTGAGTGAAGAAACTGTACCATATACCTTTTTGAGTTAACAGCTAGCACAGCCCTAATTGAAAATACTGATTACTTATTACTATACTTAATATTTTAATTAATGTACTGAATGCTCATAGAAAACTGATCAATTCATTATGAAAAATAAATAAAAACCATGCTAAATAAATTCAAACAAGTAAATTTGAGAAGAAAGGGAGAGTAAATTTGAAAAAAAATATTGCTATTTTTATTGTGTACTGTAAAGTGCTTTTTTATTGTTCTGTTTGTCTTTAATATTTTCTCTTATGTGTCACCCTTAAGCTCCTTTTTAGGTATATTGCTATTAAAGAATTTAGGGTATGATCTTCCTCCCACTGGGTGTAAAATGTGTCCTTTTATTTCTGGAAAAAATTATTATGAAAGAAGCACAATCTCTTATACGTAGTAAAATAAACATAGGCATGATATAATTATCTGCTGTTGAGATTCTACAGTGTTCACCACAGGATAAACTTTCGCTGAAGTTAAAATAAATAAAAATAAAAAGAGGTACAATAAGTAGCCGTAGATGCAATGTAGTCAGATGCTTCAGCATTTGAACACTCAGAAACATTTTTCATGGTTAAGAAATCTCATCTTAATAAAATTATCTCTATTTTTTTAAGTTATTTGTTCCTTATAATTAACCCCCTTTGACCATCCTCTGAAGTCTATTAACAGTGTACAATCAAGTTCTTAAACAAACAACAGCAAATGTACCATGCCTAGAGAGTGGAGAGTAGGACCATTCAGTGTAATTGGACTGGAATATTACTACCATTCTCAGTGTATTAACTTTCTCTTCTGTTGGCAGGTTGCTACTAGTTCACTGATCTATGTTATTTTCCATTTTCTAAAACACCACGAGTGTGTTCTTTATACCAAGGAGATTTAATCAGAGAAAATTGTGCCACAGAGTATAATTGACTATCTATAAGGATGACAGTCAGTGCATATGATAATTTTTACAAATGACTACCCATGATGTTGTGGAATAAAGAAATTAAGGCTAACGTGGTGAGATACTTATCTAAAATCAACTGAATATACATTTTATTGTCTAAGTGCTGAGTTTGTTATTAAGCAACAATGAAGTAATCAATAGAAATGCACTATTCTAAATGAAGATTAGAGAAATCAATCATTTTTATTTCAAAGTAAGTTGATGCCAACCCGAAGATGTCATCAATGCTATTGTCAGGCCTCACTGTTGTCACATATATAATGACTGTCTCACTTCAGAGGGAAAAAAAAAAGCTTTATTGTTTGGATATTCAAAGTCAGCTCTTGAATTTTCCATCTAAGAGCCTGATCCAAAATCCATTGAAGTCAGTGGAGAGATTCACATTGACCTCAAAGCGCTTTGGATGAGTACCTGCCAGCTCAGTGATTTGTTTTAGGTTATAGCAGAGATTGGCAACCTTTGGCACATGGCCTGTCAGGGAGATCTGCTGGCGGGCTGGGCCAGTTTGATTACCTGCAGCATAAGCAGGTTTGGCCGATCGCAGCTCTCACTGGCCGCAGTTCGCCATTCCAGGCCAGTGAGGGCTGCAGAAAGCGATGTGGGCTGAGGGATGTGCTGGCCACCACTTCCCGCAGCCCCCATTGTCCTGGAACTAAAAGTTGTTAGTACCTTGGTTACAAAAGTATTTCACTATCCAATTGAAGTTAATAGCAGAACAATTTAAGTCTAGTCCCTTGGCAACGCTTTTACAATCATCATCAAACCAATAACATTGAAGTCTTGATGACGTTGTCAGATTGCAGAAGCAGTGATGGAGTGGACAGTTGCTTCTTCTTAATGCTGTATTATGACTTCTTTGATCTTGGTCTTCTGTCTGATGTTTACTTGCTTGCATAAGATAAGACAGGGTTTCTCTAACAGGGGTCACCGCTTCTGTAGGGAAAGCCCCTGGAGGGCCAAGCCGGTGTGTTTACCTGCCCCGTCCACAGGTCTGACCAATCGCAGCTCCCACTGGCCACTGATCACTACTTCGGGCCAATGGGAGTTGCTGGAAGTGGCAGCCAGTACATCCCTCAGCCTGTGCCACTTCCAGCAGCCCCCATTGGCCCGGAGCAACGATCAGTGGCCAGTGGGAGCCATGGTCGGGAGGACCTGCAGACGGGGCAGGTAAACACACCAGCCCGGCCCCCCAGAGGCTTTCCCTGCAGAAGCGGCAACCCCTGTTTGAGAAACCCTGAAGTAATCCTACTTCGGTTTAAGAAGGCTGTCTGTTCAATGTACACAACTGGTCACAGTCTTCTGAAGAGAAGATCTTCAGGGAAAAAAACCTAGATACTGTAGCCTTACACCCAGTCTAGAAATAGATTAGCTAAATTCTAATTCTAGATAGATAAAATCATGAGACTTGACACTTGAGGGTATGCACCAGAGATGCCAGAAAGGGGCCAGAGGTGCAGTTAGCTCTGTAGCTGTTGTCAGAGTTCAGGGAAAATACATGTGTAGTTCTCAATGGAGCAGCAAGAGCATCCATTCCCACCTCTCTTAGGTGGAGACATGTGTCTCTCTCCCTTCTGATGTGGTATCTCCAGGTTGAACAGTTTCCTGCCTTCACTGTATTATTCTCAGCAAAATACAGTCTTTTTGCTTCCTTTTGAGAGACTAACAACAGTGTAACTACACACAGTTAAGCTATCACACAGCTCTTTTTTACGCAAGCTTATTTATTCTTATAATGAATGCACCATAGAGAAAACCTATTAAAAACAATTAAAGAATCTACATACATAATAATAAGCTTACCAGAGATCACCCCTACTCCGACATGGACTCTGGTAGGAGTAATCCTTCGATTTGTCTATGGTCACAAGTGCCTCAGCTCAGAATTAGCATCCTCATGAAAAGTTTAGACCATCCTTCATATAGTTTAAGTAGGGTTGCCCAGTTTTTGACTGGAAAGTCCAGTTGAAAGGGGGCCTATAGGATGTCCAGTAAGAAGTACTGACCGGATACCAAAAGTCTGGTCACCACCTGCAGAACTGCCAGAACAAGGGGCTTGCTGCCTGAAAACACCACTATCAGCCTGCCCGATTTCCTGCCATCCTAGCTGGTGACATGGTGACCAGGAAGGGCCAGACCAGGGAGCAGAGAAGAATGCGGGGGGAGAGGCAGCGGGCCATCAATCTGCATCATCCCCTTCTAAGCCGGGGCTGCTGCCTACCTGGATCTTGTGAGCAGGCAAGCAGGTAGACTCCACATCAGCTCCCAATCTGGCTCTGCAGGTGGCAGATGAGTCATGAGGGAAAGGAAATGAGTAAGTGATGGGGCGAGTGAGCAACTTCGGAGAGGGGAGCGAGCAATGGGAGTGAGGGGCCTGTAGTGTCTAGTTTTAAGAAATTGGAAAGTTGGCAACCCTAAGTTCAAGGGTTCTTTGATTTGGAGTTTCCAGTAGCAAGTAGTCAGTAGACAGGCCCTAACTTCAAAAGGCCTCGCAAGTATCTCCTAGGAAACCCATTTCACATGTATTGTTCCAAACAATTCTTTGAAGTTCCTAACATTTATATTAGTCATGCCTCTAGAAAAGTTACATACAATCCTGCAATAATACATTCTTTCATTTTCCATACAATGGATCTCTAAGGGAGTGGTCAGAAAACTTTGGCATGCGGCTCGCCAGGGTAAACACCATGGTGGGTTTGGCTGGATTTTTTACCTGCCGCATCTGCAAGTTCGGCTGATTGAGGCTCCCGCTGGTCGCGGTTCTCCACTCCAGGCCAATGGGGGCGGCAGGAAGTGGCATGGGCCGAGGGATGTGCTGGCTACTGCTTCCTGCTGCCCCCATTAGCCTGAAGCAGTGAACCATGGCCAGTGGGAGCCGTGATTGGCCGAACCTGCGGATGAGGCAGGTAAACAAACTGGCCAGGCCCACCTGGCGAGCTATGTGCCAAAGGTTGCCAATCCCTGCTCTAAGGTATTAAACCTGATTCAATAAGGTTTAACTTAAATCAATAAAAATTTATACAGAATATTGAAGGAAATTATTATCTGCCACACCTGGACACCCTTCTCTGTCCATACTCTTACTAAAGGTGGAAGTCACATCTCTTTTAGGGACATGGCTGAATTCAAATACAAATCAGTCACCTTTTCATTGGCTTCATGGGATTTTCTTGGAAGTAACTTTATGAACACAGAATCTGCTAATGCACATGCAGAGGACTGTAAATGTTATACTTACGCTTTTGCATATTGCTTTTGTCTTTGTGGTAGGACATTCTCAGGACCTCTTTAAAGATTAATTCTCTCTTTTATTCAGTTAATTTTCTGAGCTATCCCTTTAAGTCCATCAGGATTTAGTAGATGAAATTCTCTCCTACATGAATCCAAGCACTCCTATTTTCAATATAAAAGTCTTTGAGCTTTCAGAATAGTATTTTTAAACGTAAATGATTTTTAAGGACAGTCTTTAAACATGAATAGTCATTAAAGAAGGCACTCTCCTCTTTTTAACAATCCTTGATTCTAGTCTTTCTGAGCTGGGTAAGGAGGTTACTGAAACTTTGCCAAATATTTAATTAGTTCCCCAGTTAATATAAATATTTGATACTCAAATGACTTCTTATAGTAGTAAGAATTGTAGCAATATCATTTGATTCCAGAATGGTACATAAAACATCTCACTATTCACATGGTATCAGTAAGTTATTACCTTAGATGCAAAACATTTGCAAATTAATATCACAAAAGAAGCTGTGACTGAGAGTCCACACTGAGATTCTCAATTTGGGCAAACTGCAAAGAATAGGGCAGAAGATCTCCAAAACTGGTTTAGTCTACTAATTAGATTTACCAAGCCAGTAACAAAACAGCTTCTGTAATACTTTTCTGATGACCAGGAAGCTAAAATACAGTTCCCTCTAAGCAATATAGCCTTTGGCTCTCATCCAGACAGCCAAGTCTATATGGTGAGGGTTATTCAAAACCTTATTCACCATATTTAAAGTTCTTCCAATCTCAAGAGACACATTACTTACTGGGTCAATGAATATTTCAGAGCTTACCCAAATACACACTTACAGCCAATTTTATTAATTAATCTAAGGTTTATTTAACAAAGAAAAGAAAAGAAAGAGAGTTACTTTGGTTAAAAGATCAATATACATACAGATATGAATAAAGTTATTCAGTCAGTATCATAGCAGAAATGGTGAGGGTGCTGGTTTGTAAAAGTCCTTCTAGAATCAGTTCAACAGGTTATAGTCCAATAGACAGTTCAAGTGTAGAGTTTTTTCAAATTCTTCCATGAGAATTTGGAGGGATAATCCATAGCTCACTTTACAGTTCTCTAGCAAGCTGAGAGCATCCTGACAGCAAACATCACAGCCGGGGCCTTTCTGGATGAAGAATAGGGAGTGTATATTGTTGCTTTGAAGCTAAACTTCTATTTCTTATGTATACACAGGTAAACTAGTGGTATTTAACACAAGGTAATTATGCATTCAAACTATCGAGGTATTCCATTATGGCTCAGACATTTTAAGATGAAGACAAAGTACGGTAAGTAATACTATTTCCTGAAATATCTTACATCTTTGATTTTAAGGTTAACTGAACCATTGGCATGCATAATATAATGTAGCTAAGACACAAAAGTGAATTAGTATCTACCAGCTAATCTGGTTACATTGTTAACTTCTAACAAGACATAGGTAAACACAGACAAATACAATTAGTATCTACCTCTAATTCTATAACAATACAAGTTTACATTTCAAAGAATTTAGTCTACTTAACATGACTTTGATATGTAGCTACAAGAAATGGCTTTGTTTGCCATTTCAGTACTTCTTGAATATGTCCTTAAAGGTCGATTTTGGGTCATTCAGCCTGCTGGCCATTTAACTTTCTCTGGCTCAGTGTCACAGAAGCTTCTAGCATTTCAAATATTTAAGAGATAAACAGATTTTGACCTTAAAATGGAAACAAGAAGTTTAGAAATAAACATTTCCAACTACAATATTTTCCTTAAAGTTAAATGAATGAAGACTTAAATCAGGGGTGGGCAAACTTTTTGGTCTGAGGCTGCATTGGGCTTTGGAAATTGTAAGGAGGGCTGGTTAGGGGAGGGATGTGTGGCCTGTCCCCCTATCGACTCCCACACACATTTCTGAGCCCCTGACTGCCCCCCCAGATTCCTGGCCCATCCAACCCCCCCTATTCCCTGATGGCCCTCCTGGAACCCCTGCCCCATCCACCCCCCTGCTCCCAGTCCCCAACCCCCCCGGGACCTCTGCCCCTGACTGCCCCCTGCCACCCCATGCAACTCCTCCTCTACTTCCTGACTCCCCCCCAGGACCCCTGTGCCATCCAACCACCTTTTCTCCCTGTCTCCTGACTACTTCTGGAACCCCTGCCCCTGACTGCCTGCAACCCCATCCAATTCCTCCTCTCATTCCTGACTGCTCCCCTGGGACCCTTGCCCCATCCACACACACCCTGCTCCCTGTCCCCGACCCCTCCGGGACCCCTTCCCATGACTGCCTCCCACCACCCCATCCAACCCCCCCTCTTCCTGACTGCCCCGTGGGACTCCTGCCCCATTCAACCCCTGTTCCCTGCCCTCTGACTGGCCTGACCCCTATCACACCCCCACCCCCTGCCCACCACCCCAAACTCCCCTGTCCTCTATCCAACCCCCACTATCCCCTGCCCCCAGCTCCCTGCGCCCTGCTTGGAGCACTGGTGGCTGGTGGCACTGTAGCAGGGCCGCCCAGCTGGAGCCAGCCATGCACCATGCAGCAGAGAGCACCGGGTCAGGCTGCAGCTCTGCAGCTGCGCTGCCCCAGGAGCTCACAGCTCCGTCACTCAGAGCATTGTGTTGGCGGTGCAGTGAGCTGAGGCTGCAGGAGAGAGGGGATGGGGGGGAGGGGATGGGGCCCAGCCTCTCGGGCCAGAAGCTCAGGGGCCGGGTAGGAGGGTCCGGTGGGCTGGATGTGGCCCTCAGGCCATAGTTTGCCCATCTCTGACTTAAATCTTTATAAGAAAAGATACAAGGTGGGTGAGGTAATATCTTTTATTTGACTAACTTCTGTTGGTAAAAGACATGAGCTTACAAAGTTCTTCTTCACAGCTGAAATGTACTGTCACAGCTAACTACAAGGTAGAACAGATTGTTTAGCATAAGTAGTTAACACATATTTCAAGGGACCAGTCAAGATGAAGTGACCCGTTAACATCCTTCCACTCATGGAGTGGAGGGGGGAAGGAAAGGCAGGAAAAGTCAGCTGTTGGGGGAGTTTGCTAATGGGTTATAGATTGCTGTAAAGAGCCATAAATCCAGTGTCTCTATTCAGTCCTTGATATTTAATTTGTAGAAAAGTTATGAATTTAAGCTCCCAGTCTTGTCTTTTCAAAGTGTTGTACACTTTTCCTTTGAGGATGATGACTGATAGGTCAGATATGAGTGATTGCTTTGTGAAAAGCGTTTACCCACAGGTGATGGGGTGTTTTTTGTCTTTTATCATTTTTCTTTGTGAGTTCGTTCAATGGCGTAGAGATTGTCTGGTTTAACCCACATAATTGCTGTTTGTTGGGACATTTAGTGAACTGGATGAGGTATATTACATGTTGCTATAGGCATGTCTAGGATCCATGGATCTTGAAAGGTGTGTTATGGGGCAGGGTGTGGGGATTGATCATTATAGCAGTGGAAATATGTCTGTAGGTTTTGCATCTGTTATTGTGGCAGGGTCTGAGTTGGTGTGTTCTTGTCTGTGGGAAAGTTGCTTCTGGCATTGAGCTTGAAGAGGCTGGGGTTTTTATGAAGGTCAGAAGATGAGATTCAGGAAACACTTCTTTCAGGATGCAGTCCTCATCAAGAATGGGTTGTAGTTGTTTGATGATATCCTGTATGGGTTCCAGTGTGCCATGGTAGGTGACAACTGCAAGTGTGCAGTTAAGAGGGGGTTTTATATCTGTACTGAAGCAGGTTCTCTCTGGGTATTTAGGTGATCCATTCAACGAAGAAATCAGTTTCTCTGGTGGAGTGTCATTTGATGAAGGTAGTTTTGTGTGTGTTAAGGTGTATATTCCAGACTTCCTCTTCCGAGCATATTCTACCAGGCACTCAAATACCACAGAATATGCTCTGATGAGCAAGACCAGGATATACACCAAACTAATTATCTTGACAACTTCTAAAAAGAGAGAGGTGTCCTGTTTTTTGAGAAGACACTCCCATTTGACTTTTAATCAAACATTTCCCTAGATTACAATCTATAAGAGCTTCACTCACAATTCTCAATTAAAATTTCTCCCAAACAATCTGTGCAAGGCAGCATTCACAACAACTAATATTGAAATATTTCTTTCTAATATGGCATAAAACTATATAGACTATTAAAGCAAAAATGAAATTCTAAAGCTGCATTACAACCTGTGCAATCAGACCTAGAGGTGATAAGTACAGATTTATGGCCAAGGAGAGGCATTCTCCTTGAAGATTTTTGTGCCTGTCACTTGCTGGGAGAAAACAGATATTTGCTAGGAATTCCTTTAACTAGTCTGAACATTTCATTTAATAAAATAAGCAATGAAAATATAAGCATGTAATCTATTATTCTCCATTCATCATATGTATTCAAATAATGACAAATATTTCCTAAAATTCAGAAAAGGCAAAGATAGGTTTATAATAACATAAAATCGAATTTATTATAATTTTATTAATAACCATTTTGCATCAGTTTGGAGGCCTATCCCCTACATCAACCTGTACTGAGATCAAAGTAAAAAGATTCTTAACTCGCCCTTATTTTGAACCTGAACCTGTCACATAGTCTTAGCAATTACAGTTGTCTCCTGTGCTTGATTTCCAAGAGAGAAGTACATTTACTTGAAAGATTTGCACAGGATCTTCAGAACCAGAGAATGAGATACTTGGTCCAGAGTCTGAACCAGTGTATCTCCAAAGTTGTTAGATTGTAATTGTTAGGCTTTTGGACTAGTCCTTTAAATATCATTTTAATATTGCACTACTTCCTTCAAGAGAATCTCCTTGCACGATCCATTTTTAGTCACAAGGTCAGCTGTTGAAAAGTTTGGTAAAAAAAAGTATGGTAGTGAGCTTGCTGCTATTAATTGCTGCAGGCTCTTAAGCAATTTATGACTTGCTTTTTATCAATTAATCAGTGTATATTTTCATATATTTTATCTCTTTAAAAAAGCTGGATTTTATTTATTAACATCTACTTGCTTTGAAAGGGGTGATCGTTTGGGATCCTACTAATTTATCCACCTCCCTAAATTAAATTGCATTTGCTCCTGTGTTTGCAAGTATATTTTTTCTTTCTTTTTATGACCTGAGTTCAGCATTTAATTTATAGTTGACTTATGTTTTTAGCATACTCTACCTACAAGACCCGTGCTGCTAACTGGTTTGATGTTTTCAAAAGAGTCATTGATTTTTTTATAACAGTTACAGTACATTTAAACCAAGACCTGAGTGATACCCGCTTGCTTGTATGTGAATATGCAATATGGGTACTCAAAAGTAATGGCAGTTAGTAATGGGCAAACTCTAAAAGATTCAGAAGTTTGGTTCAATTCTGATAAGTATACAAATCTTTGCAGGCTTATCTGAACTTTGAATCCCTGAGGTCTGCAAAAATTGGGTCTGGAAAGTTTTTGAGAGCAGATTTTCTTCCTGGTGCCAGATGGACTAGAAATAGAGTGAAAACAGCTTTTCTTATAATATTTTAGTACTTCCTCTTCCTTTCCTATATAGAACCAGAAAATGCAGAGGAAAGCAAAATTAATGGTAATAATGACAACAAATAAAACCTGAGCTAGTGAACAGGAGCGGCAAATGGGAGATTTGCAAGGGAGTTGAGACAGGAAGCATAAGAGCCAACACACCTAACATTCTCTAAACTTAGGTCAATAACCATACCCCCCAAAACAAACAATATTCCTCTCCCCCACGCCCCAAAAAAGCTGCAAGAGTAAAAAAATACAGGCAGAAGTCCATCAGCAGAGTGGGAACTATCTAGTTTATTACACTGCATGCAGCATGTATGATTACCTGCCTTGTGAGCATGTGGCATGTGTTCAGTGTAAGGAGCTCATGGCCCTCTGAGGCTGAGTATGGGCTCTTGAGACCAAAGTGGCTGAACTGGAGAAACTAAGGCAGACAGAACAGTCACAGATGATACTTTCTGGCATACTTCCAGTCTGAAAGCCTCTGTACCGTTGGGGAGGATGAAAGTTTCGGGGAAATAGATTAAATTGGAGCTGAGGGAAATAATCCTGTAGTTGGGACCCTTCTTCTAGATGATGTCATGGTATCCTCTTGCAGTGAGGATTCCTTTCTTGGGGATACCAGTTATTGGGAAGAGACAGATAATTGTAATACAGGATTAAATCATTAGAAATATAGATCGCTGGGCTTCTGACAATGGGGAGAACTGCATAGTAAACTGTTTGTCTGGTGTAAAGGTTGCAGATCTTCCAAGACAGCTAGACAGAACTTATACGCAGTGCTGGGGAGAAGCAGGTGGTCATGGTACATATAGGTACCAATGACATAAGGAAAGTTAGGAAAGAGGTCCTGGAGGCCAAATTTAGGCTTCCAGATAAGGGATTAATTCACCTTCATAGTTGCAGTCTATTTTATCTGTCAGTGTTTCTCAAACTGGGGTCACCATATGTGTAGGGAAAGACCCTGGCAGACAGGGCTGATTTGTTTACCTGCCCTGTCCACAGGTCCGGCTGATCGTGGCTCCCACTGGCTGTGTTCACCGCTGCAGACCAATGGGAGCTGCTGGAAGTGGTGGCCAGTAAGTCCCTCAGCCGGCACTGCTTCAAGCAGCTCCCATTGGCCTGGAGCAGCGAAGCGCGGATCCACCGGACCTGCGGAAGGGGCAGGTAAACAAACCAGCCCAGCCCGGCAGGGGCCTTTCCTACACAAGCGGCAACCCCAGTTTGAGAAACACTGATCTATGTTATGTGAAAAGGAAAGATTGAGCCTGTTGATTTCATGTTATTCAAATAACACAGGACAATTAGCTTGGAACTACCTTCATTCTTTACTGCAGAAACATATATATCCCTACTCATATTCCTGCATAAGCCAGTAAGAAAAGGGTCAAGATTCTAGCTATGCAGAATGTTTGAGAATCACAGTTTTACAATCCCATTACAGGATTTAAAATCTTTCTAGTTAAGAGTGATCCATTGACCTATTTCTCTTCTCAATTAATGAAGTCATCTCAAAAGAAGGATACCATTTCCTTTTTTTTTTTAAATTAGTTATTGTGAAGAAAATCTTGAAGAATGTGCTTACAAATAGGTGGAAGGTAAAGGAACTAAATTAAATATTTGCTTTGATTTCTCTTTCCCTATTTTCTGGGAATAGATTCTTTAGGGAGATCAGTAGATATTAAAATCAATGCTTATTTATCTAAAATATATTGTATATGTTTCCTCAGGTTTAATAATTAGAGTACATTGCTGATTAATTGTGCTTTTAACTTCTTTGCTATGTAATAAGAGGTTTCATAATAATTTTGTGCTTGGCTAGTGAACAGTAATTGTGCTTCTGACCTTTTCTGTTAATCTAAAGGTCTTCTGCATTCATAGATTCAAAGGCCAAAAGGGACTATTGCAATCATCTAGTCCAACCTCCCATATAACATGCAGTGTAGAACTCCCCAGAAAATCATCCAATCTTGATTTAGAAGCTGTCAGTGATAGATACGCCTCTACAACCCTTGGTAAATTATTCCAATGGTTAATTCTTTCCCAGTTAAAAAAATATGCCTTATTATCAGTCTGAATTTGTCTAGTTTCAACTTCCAGCCATTGGATCATATCATACTTTTCTCTGCTAGATTGAAGAGCCCATTGTTAAATATTTGTTTCCTATGTAGATACTTATAGTCTGTAATCAAGTCATCCTTTAATCTTCTCTTTGTTAAAATAAATAGATTAAGCTTGCGAGTTTATCAATGTAAGGCATGTTTTCTAATCCTTTAGTAAACCTCATGGCTCTTCTCTGACCCCTCTCCAATTTATCAACTTCCTTCTTGAATCGTGGGCACCACAATTGGACGTTGTATTCCAGAAGCAGACACACCAGTGCCAAGTAAAAAAAAACAAAAAAACAACCTTTTTATTTCTACTCTAGATTCCCCTGTTTATGCATTCCAGGATCTCATTAGCTCTTTTGGCCACTGTGTCACAGTGAGAGTTCATGTTCAGCTGCTTATCCACCACAACCCCAGCTCTTTTCAGAATCCCTGCTTCTCAGGGAAAAAGAAAAAAATCTTCTTATTGTTCTTAATCTCCTGCTCATAGATTTCTCCTTTGCTTCCCTTATCATTTTCCAAATGTCTGATTTATAGTCATTACTATATTTGAAGGATACATGGAGGAGAATGTTGGCTTTGTAAATGTTTAGCCACATCATGCATATGGTGCAAACCCCTCTGTATGAACACTGTGTTTGAGAGAGAAACTGGTTGGGGTGCAGACAGAGCCAAGAAGCATTGCTGTTCTCAGCATCATTCACTGGGAAAGGGAATAAAGATGACATTACATTGTTGTGGATATTAATGCATGGGATTCAGCATGGGATAGGAATGCACATTCATGGTGGAGAACCCAATAGCAGCATAGTAAGAGAGCGAGGTGTGCTATTAGTGAGGAGCGTGGCAGTCTCCTGCTCCATAGGTCTCATCTGCAGGCTTTGGGTCTGCTCGTTCCTGGATTCCGAGCCTATTTGGGGTTAACAGGCCCAACCCAACTAAAGACTGATACTCCAGGGATGGCACTTGTTACCACATCACAGTGTCAGAGAGCCAGCTGCAGTAGGGCCAGTCTCATAACAACACATTGGAAACAGCTGATCCTAGCAGGGGCTTACTGATTGATTTCACTTATGGATTGATTGAGGGCATGCTACTACTTAACTCAGAAACAGGCAGAGCTCACTGACTGCTCAACACATTCCATGCTTGCAGCAGTGTTTGGTCCTGCTTTCTGCACCTGCCTTGGGCTCTTGCCCTGCTTGCTCTCATGTCTGCTTCAGCCCCTGCCTTTTTATATCTTAACATTCCTGGCTGGGACCCTGGCTTTGCTTCCTGACCGTGTGTCCATTTCACCCATTGGCTATGGCATTCAGCCTCTGCTTCCTGGCTCTGACCTGCTCTCGACTACACTTCCAGGTGTCTTCTGGTCGTGATCCTTTACTCTGCTCTAACCTTTAGGCCTGGTTATCCCCAAGGCTCCGATCATTAGATCCAACTGCTCACGTCCTGGTCATGTCCCTGACACACAGTAAAGTTTCCTCCCTCACAGAAGAGAATATTCAGGGCCAGATCTGCAATCACATCTCACTCCACATAGTGGGGCAAAATCTTGTAACTGGGCCAGCTGAAAGCCACTTTTAAAATAATATAACCCAATATTTCAATTTTCTGCTCATGGGTAGTTCTGGTCTAGAAAGTGGTAGCTGCATATTCAGCAAGTCTGTCCCCTGTGTGCATTCAGAATCATAACTGTTCATGTTAGTGACAAAAGGTGTTACTGCTTTTTACTCCTTTTAGCCCTGGTGAGCCAACTCAGCTGAGAGAGTCAGTGCTTTTATTATGCAACATCAGATAGCTTCCCTTCAGTGTCACCTGTGTAAACCCACCTTCTGCCATTGGTTTATAGAGATGTTACTGAGAGTTTAATCTGAAAACAAGAGAGGTTAAACAGTTTTCACTAAGAGCAAAATTTGCCCGGTAGAACTGGTGATAATGAAAGAACTCACTTTGATGATCAGAGATGAATCTGGGGGATTGGAAGTAAGAAAAACATCATTTTATATTTTATATAGGCATCACTGATAGACTAAACACTCAACCCCATGCATCCATTTCCACTGTCACTTTTCACTTGTCACTGTAAGTATGGCCGACGTTCTTTGTTCCTAGATGTACACATTTACATTTAGTTGTATTAAAACACATACTGTTTGCTTGTGCCCATTTTACCAAGTGATCCAGATAACTTTGAAACAGTGACCTGTCCTCTTCATTAGTTACAGCTCTCCCAATTTTTGTGTCGTCTGTAAATTTCCAGTGATATTTTGCTTTCTTCCTGATCGTTGATAAAAATGTTAAATAGGACTAGGGTCAAAACTGTTTCCTGCAGGACCTCTCTTAAAACACGTCTGCTTGGTGACAATTCCCCATTCAGGATTACATTTTGAGTCCTAATTAGCTAGTTTTGGATCCATTTAATGTATGACATGGTAATTTTATATAGTTCTAGTCAGGGGCGGCTCTAGGTATTTTGCCCCCCCAAGCACGGCAGGCAGGCTGCCTTCGGTGGCATGCCTGCAGGAGGTCTGCCAAAGCCGCAGGACCAGCGGACCCTCCGTAGGCATGCCGCCAAAGGCAGCTTGCCTGCTGCCCTCGCGGTGACCAGCGGAGCGCTCCTCTGCTGCTTGCTGCCCCAGGCACGCGCTTGGCATGCTTGTGCCTGGAGCCACTCCTGGTTCTAATATTTTAATCAAAATGTCTTGTGGTACCAAGTAAAGTGCCTTAGAGAAGTCTATTATGTTAACACCATTACCTAAATAGAGAAGTCTCTGCCAAGGAAGGTGATGATAGTTCTTTCATATATGAGTATCTATCACTTCCATTCAAGATGTTTTGTATGTCTAATTTGTCAAAAACATAATTTGCTAGTTTGTACCAGTAAGCTTATATGTGTGCAATTGCAAATTCTTCACCTCTGTAACTAACTATCCCTCCTGGAGTAGTTAGAGATGTGCAGGAGCTGAACTCAACTCAAAATCTCTGGTTTAAAATCCATATGTAGTATTTGCAAGATTGATACATGCACCTAGACCTTGTAACTACGGGTTCCAAACCTATCCTATTGTAGAGCTCTTAGAATGTTCACTATTTTTTACTCATAGTGACCCAAACACAGCTTGCAGTTCTAGATACATTACCTCACAGCTCAGTTTTAACCACATGAACAAAAGTGTGATGTAGATTCAGGGATCTTGAAGAACAACAACATATTAACATAATAAGAAGAATTAATAATGATATGGAGAGTCTTTATAAGAGGATCACAAGAAGTTTAGAAACACTTTTTTACTGAACTTGCCTTTGTAAAGCAAGTGTATACAGTATTATGCTCCACTCAGAGGTGAAAATAAGCCGATATGGTCTGGTATGGCATACCAGCAAGAGCTGGTACACCGTTCCTGACTGGACCGGCTACCCTAGCGGTGATTTAAAGGGCCCAGAGCTCCAGCCACTGTGGGGCGCCCCAGGCCCTTTAAATCACCGCTGGAGCACTGGCAGCCGGGCTCAGGTGGGGATTTAAAGGGCTTGGAGCTCCAGCCGCTGCGAGAAGCCCCGGGCCCTTTAAAGTACCACTGCCTGAGCTCTGGCAGTGGGGCTTGAGTGGTGCTTTAGAGACCCTGGAGCTCCCCACAGCGGCCGGAGCCTCTGGCCCTTTAAATCACCACCGGAGCCCGGCAGCCATGCTTGGGCGGGGATTTAAAAGGCCCAGTGCTCCTGCCGCTGCGGGGAGCCCCAGGCCCTTTAAATCACTGCCAGAGCTCCAGCGGCAGGGCTCTGGTGGCATTTTAAAGGGCCCGGAGCTCCATGGCAGCTGGAGTCCTGGGACCTTTATTTTGCCCCTGAGCCTCGGGGCTTCCAGCCGCCTCTGCAGCTGGTAGCTCCAGGGTGATTTAAAGGCCCTGGGGCTCTCAGCCACAGCCGGAGCCCCAGGGACTTTAAATCTTTAAAGGCCCCACCTCTTTCAGTTGAGACCACCCCTCTTCCAGTTGAGGTCATGCCCCTACTCAGGACTCCGATGTACCGGTAAGTCCTTTCAGTTACTTTCACCCCTGTCTCCACTCTGCCACTGGGGAAACAGAGAGGCTAAATGAGTGGGTAGTTAGTGACAGCATTGGACCTATCTATCTTTCTGTTTGTCTGCATGCTCGCCTAAAGTAGCTATCCATAAAAGAAATGTCCAATTTTCCTTTTGCAATTAGACAAAGTTATGGTGATGGATGGCTGCCACATAGGCCTTGGGGCATAGATGAATTGTTTAATATTGAACAAAGCCATGTTTATTACAGAAGAGTTCTGACTGACAGATAGCTTCTTCCTACTCAATAAGGGCCTGATCTAAAGCCCACTGGAGCCAATGAGAGTCTTGCTATTAACTTCAGTGAGATTCAGCTCAGATTCTAGCACAGAACAGAGACTGTTAAATTGGTAGCCATAGACTTTGGGCCTAAACTAAGCTATGACTCATTGCTGGCATTGCAATGCCGGGTTGGGCATCGGAACTACATATCTACATTCACATTGTATTGAAGCAATGTCACTATAATCCAGTGCCATTTTGTTATACGGTAATACGAGAGCAAAGATACAGCATTTCTGGTATTGTTTTTTTTTCCTAAGGTCACATTATTACTTTGTGTAGTTTAAGTTTCATTATGAATAGATAAATTCTATGCTACAAAATCCTGCTGCATAACATCAATTAAATATGAATTTTATTGAAACTGAATCAAGACAAGAACAAAACCACTGTGGATTATGTTCTTCTTTAATTTGAAGGTAATAAAACTGTGATACTCTGTAACTGTTATCAGTGTTTCATTTTAACTTGCTTCCATGCCTAATTTAATAAAAAAAATACTAATTTTGCTATAAGCCTTTATAAAATATTTTCCATATGTCGTGCATCTTTTAAAAAACTTGGCTACATTATAGGTGATCATTTCTATGTTTAACAAATGAGAAAGGTTTGTAGATGCATATGGGAGCTGATGCTAGGAAATGCTACTTTCGCATCCTTTCCTGTTCCGTGCTTATATTTTTAATGCACTTTGTTTATACAATCCGAAACTGCCTTACATTTTACTGAATTCATATCCCTTTTCTAGCTCATGTCTGGTTTGTTTACCTGCTGCATCCACAGGTTCGGCTGATCACGGTGCACACTGGCCACAGTTCGCCACTCTAGGCCAATGAGAGCTTCTGAAAGTGGCACAGCCGAGGGACGTACTGGTTGCCGCTTCCCGCAGTTCCCATTGGCCTGGAGCAGTGAATCGCAGCCAATGGGAGCCACCATCAGCTGGACCTGGGGATGCGGCAGGTAAACAAACTGGCCCGGTCCGCTAGGGGCTTTCCTTACGCAAGCAACGTCCCAAGTTTGGTAAACATTGAACTATAGCATTAGGACAGCAAGAGTTACCACTAATCTCCACGTGGGCTAGCCCCAAGGAGGAAAAAGAAATGTGGGGAACACCTTTCCTAAATGTTAAAGACAGATTTACACATTTTCAGTAGTGAATTAACTGAGCTGTAGTATGATTCAAAATAGAACACAAAATTACTTTCCAAATGTTCCAGTTCTCTTCAATTGAAGGAAGTCTATGGTAGGGAATGTTAGCATATTGTGTAAAAAGCAATATAACAAGCCCAGACAAGCACAATCCCAAGAGCTAAGTCAGTTAATAAAGGTCATGACAATTTCAATCAGAATCATTTGCTAGCAGTTTCATTCTCCCTATGTAGCTTCTGTGAACTACAATGTATTTTGCTAGTTACATATGTCAAAAAAGATATTCCAGCCACACCTTTAACAGCACAAATGAAGGGGGAAATGGACTAATGTTCCATTAAAATGCTCCTAGTCACTAAATCTGTATATTTTAGCAGATTTTACTGTGAGGCACTGAACTGGAAAATAAATAAATAAATAAATAAATAAATAGTGATAAAAGAAAAGATTAATCGGCTCCTGTACATTGTCCAGACTTTCTGGGTAAGGATAATTGCATAGAACTCCAAAGTGTTGGGCAGACTGTTCTATGGTGTGCTATTTTGGAATCATGAAATCAAATGCACTGGCTACTGTTCAATGAGTAGAGCAGAGAGCTCAATGCTAGATTCACTGCCAAATGTATCCAAATAATGTGTTTTCTAGACCAATTGATCTAGGATGCCTTCTCTAAGTCACCTCTCTATGCTTTTGCCTACCCTTTCCCCTACAGCTGGCTCAGCCTTTCTCCTCTCCTGTGACAAGTGAACAAACAGCCCTTACCACCCCTCTTTAAAATCCACCTTTGGCAGCTAGCATCCCACCACTCATCTTCACCTCCCATTGCCATGTCTGCACCCAGTCATGGGGCTGGGTAGAAAAAATAAATAATATAAATGGCAAAATAACTAAAACACCAAAACAAAAAGAAAGCAAGTCACATCAAATGATTGTAGATCCAATCTGCAAATGTAAATAATACTCTTCCAAGGGCATATCCTCCTCTTCTGTAAACCCTCTATCTTCCCTAGACCTTATGGTTTGTTGGATTTACTTGATGTGGTTCCACTTACTTTTAAAATTCTTGGGTGAAATCCTGTCCCCCTGAAGTTACTGAAAAAAATCCCATTGACTTTAATGGGGCCAGGATTTTACTTCTTTTTTTCATATAGAATGTCTGCAAAGCAGTGCGTGTGTTATGATGACAAATATAGGGGAAAAAAAGCATCATTATAACTTCTTCATAATCAAATATATTTGGTTTTGTTCCTTGTACATGTTGTGGTGACTGCAGTGAAAGAATTATTGAATTTGAATGGTTGACTGTGAAGAAGGGTGTCTACAGTGAGTCATGTAGGCATTTGTGTTAGGATAACATGAAGCAGTGTGCAAAGAATGGTAAAATGCATCCATGCAGCTGCCCTCCATTATTACTACTTCTTGACCCTATCATTTCATACTATCAGATTTTCTCAGAAAATTGGGGCTAACCCACACTGCAAGTGCTGCACTACATTAATCAATATCTGAGCTTTGAATGCACAAGTACATTTGTTCTAATAATACCAGATTTAGAGCCAAGCTTCCAGATTAAAATCTTTCTCAGTGTGATCCTAAGCAAACATAAAGCTGCTCAGCAATATAATATAGCTGTGACAAATAACTGACTAGGAACACAGAATACTGGGTTAGCTGCAACCGTGAATGTGATTAAAGTTTTTCTGGAAACCACCGATACGAGCCCACTTACATTTTGAAGTCTGGAATCTTTAAGCCTATGCAGCTGGGCGATTTGGAATACCCTATCTTTGGTTTTCATGATGGCTTCCATTTGTTACAATGTGACTGGCCTTTTACCAACATTAAAGCTTCTTTGGAGCATTCTGCTGTTGGTTTTTTACAGTTCACAATGTTATCACTGCCAGAAGCACCTCTGGGTTCTGTCCATTTGACACATACTCAAGTCACAGGAGATCTAGTAGACTAAGCATGGACCCAGATGCTCCTGAGTTCTACTCATGGCACAGCCACTGGCTTTCTGTGTGGCTTCAAGTCAGTTTTTGCACTTCTTTTTGTCTCAGTCCCCCCATCTGTGAAATGGAAATCATAGCACATTCTTACCTACTTCACAAGCGTATTTCAGAGTTGATCAGTTATATCATTAGTTGGAACAATAGTAAGTATAATTATGAAGTATATGGTCCTATGATGCTTTACAGAGAAATAACTTTAAAGCAACAAACAAACTCACAAAAAAAGAAGAGAAAAAGTAAGATAGGACGAAAATGGGGGACAAAGGGAAATGGGTTTCAGGCTGCAGTAAAATCATGTGCTTGTTTAGCATTTTATGCACACATCTTCATGATTTTGCTTTTGCTCAAAACATTTTATTTGCTACTTCGAAGCCACAGTTGATTTTTAATTGCTTGTTTGTTTTATAGCTGTGGCAGATTTTAGTGGACAGCCTGGTTGAAAAATGCAATTGGGCCCCCTTGCCTGTCAAGTAAACAGAGGGGAGTGGTGCTCCAGCAGCATACTAACCCTCTGGTCTCAGAATAAAGCTGGCCTAGGATAGCTCATCAGATTCTCTCTAGACTGATTCAATCTCTGCCCTACCAGCCCCTTACCCTTCACAGCAGTTCCTTGGATATGCCTCCATGAATTGCTTCACCTTTGGTGAAACAGCATATTTTGACCAAAACAAAACAGTCAAAAATGTTCCATACAGCTCTAGTTTGTATGTAATTTTGAATGTAGTTTGTTCTTGCAGTTATTTCTCTCCAAAAAGGTACAAGAGACTCACTGACGTATGGTAGGAACTTTGCTATTGTTAATCCATTTTACATGGAAGGCACTCAGATACTACGGTAATGAGTGGTAATATAAAACCCTAAAACAGACAGATACATAAAACTAGTTATTGTAATCAGATCTTTTGCCTCAGACAGATCTGATTCTCTTTTCCTGTCTATGGTCACATTTTTTATTCTTTTTTTTAGCTTAGGAGATATTTCTATATTTTTTGACATTTCGAGTCTCATTGTTAGATGTACCGTACAAATTTATTTCTGGTACAGTCTGTATTATGGTACATCCTGTATCTCATGCACATTTTGAAATCTTGCCTCTGACTACGTAATGCAAACTAATGCTTATCAAAAAGGAGTTCCTGTTAAGAGAAAAAAATCAGTCGTGAAACATAGGTTGTTATACTCAGTTCAAGTCTTGATCCTCTTATAAATTCTCTAATTCTGGTTCACTGAGAAGAGATTAACTGAACCAGTGGGAATTACATTTAAAATACTTATGAGCTTAATTAATGAAGGAAAGATATATCACATTTGTGGTTAAATAGTTCACTGGGGTTTATTTAGGAATGCTTTGTCATCCTAAATGCCTTGCCTGTCTGAAATTACTTTTATAATCAAATGATGCTAACTATTTTAACTTAACCTTAGCAACTAATATTTAAATAGCCCTATGATGCCAGTTAGGGCATAATTTTACCTTGTTTACTGCTGGAGTTAATATTTCATTAATATATTGTATAGCAGCAAGTACAATCTCAGACCTAAATCTCATTCTACTGTTTATTCACCAAATTCAGTGTTATATTTACAGTTTTCATTGACAGAAAAAAGAAATCATCTGAGAACTTGCAGTTTGATTTTACGGAAATTTTCAAATATTATGGTATAATTAAGTTTTCCTTTTAAAATCTAGTATTTCTGATAAGTTTTCATATATGCTTGGGGTTGCCAACTTTGTAACTGCACAAAATTTAACCCCCTTGCCCCGCCTCCTCCCTTCCCCCTTCCCTGAGGTTCTGCCCCTTTCCTACCCCTGCCCTACCCCGAGGCACCACCCCCGATCACTCCATTCCTCCTTCCTCTGTCATTCACTCTCCCCCACCCTCACTCGCTCATTTTCACCAGACTGGGGCAGGGGGTTGGAGTGCGGGAGGAGGTGAGGCCAGAAATGAGGGATTCATGGCATAGGAGGGGACTCTGGGCTGGGGAAGGGGGTTGGGATGTGTGAGGGGCTACCAGCTCTGGGCTGGGGGGTGCTGGCTCTGGGATGAGGTCAGGGATGAGGGGTTTGGGGTGAAGAAGGGGGCTCTGGGCTGGGGCCGAGGGGTTTGGAGTGCAGGACGGGGTTCTGAGCTGGGACAGGGGGTTGGGGCATGGGAGGGAGTTTAGGATGCAGGCTCTGGGATGTAGTTTGGGTGCAGGAGGGGGCTAAGGGATGGGATAGGGGGTTGGAGTAAGGGAGTGGGCGAGGGCTCTGGGTGGCACTTACCTAGGGCGACTCCTGGAGGCAGCGACATGTCCCTTGCCTCTGAGGGGGAAGCAAAGCAAGGCAGCTCTGCATGGTGTGCGCTGCCTCCACCCACAGGCACTGCCTCCAGAGCTCTCACTGGCCATGGTTCCTGGCCAATGGGAGCTGTAGAGCCTGTGCTCAGGGTGGAAACAGTGCATGGAGATCTCCAGGCGGCACCTCTGCCTAGGAGCTGAGAGACATGTCACTGCTTCCGAGGAACTGCATGGAGCCAGGTAGGAAGCCTGCCTTACCCCCCGCTTTACTGCTGACCACACCAGAGCTGCCAGAGTCCCTTTTCGACTGGTGTTCCAGTCAAAAACTGGACACATGACGACCCTATTTATGCTGTGGGCCTATTTAAATGAATACTTTCAATTAGAATATCCCAATATGTCATACTAACAGTTTTTATTAACTCACTGAATCTCAGTCACAGTTACACTTTCAGATCAATGAAACCAGTGCTTCTCCAAACATACAATACATGCAATACAAATAAAATGTTAGTGTTCACCTGGTAACAAAGCACTTTGCCTTGTCACAGAAGAAAAGCAGGAGCATTTTTTTTAATACTTCCCTTCTCTTCTTCCCCTCCCCCACTCTGGGTCTCTAAAGCTGATGTTGGCAGAAATACAGCTGAAGTGAACATGTACCCATGTAGAGTTGAGAATTCTGCTGGGTTCCACTGAACATTTATATTTGCAGAGAGTTGAACTGGATTTTAGCCACCCAACTCCCATTTTGCCTTGCCCCTTGGAAAATTTTCAAGGTCATGTCATGGTGGTAAGTAGCATTACCTCTTGCCAGGAGCAACATGAAACTGCTAAGTATGCGACAACATAAATTATCTTTTATAAAAGCATGTTTATTGATGTCATCTATTGGAAAGTTGTTCTGAAACTTCCTCAGAGCAGCTTTGGATTAATTACCATTAGAAAACAATAGAATTTGCCTATATTTTCTTTTAAGAGATTAAAGACATCAGCTTGTGAGGTGCTGTATGCCTCTTGGAAGATGCTGAGTAACCTAAAGTCCCACTGAAATCAAATCTCTTATTGAAGAGACAGCAAAGAATCCTGTGGCACCTTATAGACTAACAGATGTTTTGAAGCATGAGCTTTCATGGGTGAATACCCACTTTGTCAGATGCATGTCTGTATTCACCCACGAAAGCTCATGCTTCAAAACGTCTGTTAATCTATAAAGTGACACAGGATTCTTTGCTGCTTTTCCAGATCCAGACTAACATGGCTACCCCTCTGATTATTGAAGAGAGACTTTCAACATCTAAAAGAATTGGACCCTAAGATATGGTATCTTAAAATACACCAAATACTTTCTTAAGGTTTAGTATAAATATCATTAAATCCAAGGAGTGAGTTTCTGATCTAGCTCCAATTGCATATCCCATTAGGACAAAGACATTCTATTTTTAGTGTTAATTCAATGTGCTTAAGATTTAGGGTCTATGTCTGTAAATAATTATAATGTTACAGTTTTACATGAGTGAATCCAGCATTTCCAATGTGGACAGTTAGCAAATGATATAGTACAAATGGAATGAGCTATCTTAAAGTCACTCTAAAAATGGAGGCGAAAATTGGCAGCAGCTTTTTTATCATGAGGACTGCAGGAACAATAAAAATATTGTAAGTAAAGATATAGTGCTAATACAGTGCATAGCATGCACAATAGAGACCCAAATTTAACCTAGTATTTCTTGCCTCTCTGTGAACACGCCATCCATTTTGCTGCTGTCCATTAGTAAATATTCTTATCCGGCATCCACTGTATAGCCAAACTGATAGTAGCTTTCTCCTTTTCATTCAAATGTACTAATTCACTTGTCCAAAGCTGAGCTGCTATGATTTCTTTTTAAGTAAGTGAATATAAAATTATTCCATATACAAATCCATTATCAGAATGCATATATTTTATCTCAAATAAACACACTTTAAAAATGAAAATATTTGAAAATCAACTTTGATGAAGATGAAGTGCCAGCAATGTACTTGATTCTGCACACAGTGTAAAATACACAGTCCCTAGCAGAATAGGCAACGTGCATGTAGAAGATCAAAGACGGGAATGACATGACATTATGATGATTTCTACAATTATCATTTATCTTCCAGGATCCAAATTCAAGATTCTTTGTATTTTTTTTTGTTTGCTTTTTATTTATTTATTTATTTTGTGCTGCAGTTGATGTAATATGGCTGCAACTGAAATTGTAGTAAAGGATATAGAGGATGCAGCACCTAACATTGTGCTAAATCAGTGCTGTCATCAGTTGAAGAAGATACATGAAGTTCTGCATTCAGGTTTTGGTAGCAAAGGAACATCTTTTCACCTTTCATTATAGCTATTGTAACACAGTATCACACACTGTGTTATTACATTCTGTCACCTGATAAGCTGGTTACAAGGCACTGCAATGCAATGTGACACAAGGCAACAACTAACAAGATCATAATCTAGGTAGTTTGTAACTGCCACAGCCGGGTTTTCAGTGAAGGCTTCAGATTAACATTTTCAGATGTAGGTACCTAATGTTGGGTACCTAAATTCACATTACAAAACCACATCAGATAACTTATTCTTTTTTATTAAGTCACAAGAGGGGCCATTTTTAGGCCCTGATCTAGGAAAGCATCCCAGTTCAGACTCAAATACTAGGATGTGCTAAATTGCTTTCTTGATTTGGCCCCTATAGTTGCAAAGGGGAATTGTGCCATAGACTTTAGGTACAAGCTTTTAAGTTAATATCACCTTTTCAAGCATTACTTATAAGGATGTTAACATTAAGCACAGGATTATTTCCAATCATTTTCAGATCTGAGTGTCTATTTGAGTCACTCAAAGCCAGATTCTGGCAAACTTAATCCCACTGAATACTCCTGGGGTGGTCCATTTGTGGAGGGAGGTGATATTTGTGATAATCATGAGCATTAACATTTAACCCTTACATTGATTAATTTTTATGATAAAACATGTTCGTCCAAACCTCACATGTGGATATAAAAGAAGTCAAAGGTAAAATAAATAAACAACAATTACCCCCACTCCTCCACATTGGCATATATTTCATTCATTTCAGAAAAAACATGTGTCATGTTTTATACTAATGTGTTCTAATATCAATTCTTTTTTGGTTCTCTTAGACCTAAATTTCAAAGCTATTAAAATATATTTCATTAAAAAAATAGCAGTACCCAAATTAAGTGCTCTTTCCCTTTAACTATAATAGCATCATTAGTAAGATTTTGACCCTTTAACTTGTATGATTGCATTATTACAGACTGTGCGACAATTCCTCTCTAATGGATGTCTAGTAGATAATGGAGTGGTGTCGATAAAGACAGTTCGGTCCATATAAAGAAGCAAGTCCTTGTGAGGAATGGAAACAGTCCATGTGATAATGGAATAGTCCATATTAAGGGTTTCTTTCAGCCTGTGTGTGTGTAACTACTGAGCGAAAATAGGTCTCAATTTTAGCTGGTTAATGGGAAAAAAAATCTACTGACTCTGGAACTGTGTGCTAATTCTTTGACCTGTTTCCAATATATTTACACTGCACAGATATCCAATTACTAAAGAGTTTTATTTATTTAAAGGCTTTAAGCACTAAACTTACACTAGGTTCTTTGTAAAAGGAGCAAAGAATCCTATGGCATCTTATAGACTAACAGACTTTTGGAGCATGAGCTTTCGTGAGTGAATACCCACTTCGTCGGATGAATGACATGCATCCGATGAAGTGGGTATTCACCCACAAAAGCTCATGCTTCAAAACATCTGTTAGTCTATAAGATGCCACAGGATTCTTTGCTGCTTGTACAGATTCAGACTAACACTGCTACCCCTCTGATACTAGTTTCTTTGTATAACTTCTCATAAGCTTGCACAAGAATTACAGTCTGAACTGATTCCAAGACTAACAAGAAAGTTGTGATTCCCATCAATCAATCAGCATTAAATATAAAAACAAGGCAATTATTAAGGAGTTGAATGTAAAGTTTCTGAACTCAGTAGGAACAAGTCTGTCACTAGACTAGTACTTATTGTATGCCTGAGATGAAATACTTTATAACTTCATTCTTATTTAAATTAAGGGTTAGACCCTCACCCCTACTCTGACCCTTTTGGCAGCATAAAAGGGCTGGGAATGAAAATAAGGAGCTCTAAATTTTCTGGTATTAATAGAGGGAGGGCTCCCTTGGCAAAAGTATGGTGGAAGACAGCTGTAAGCCTGTCTTTGATGACCCCTCCATCAGCCCTTGTGTAGAGGATGTGCTGTGAGAGGGGCTGAAACATGGAGTGCTATAGAGATTCTGGGCAGCACGGTGTCCCATCAGGGGGCTACAACAAACTGCTATAACTTAGGCCCCAAAACTGTCTAAGTTACTTGAGGGGCCACTCTAGAGCAGCATAGGAGAAGGAAGCAAAGCCACCTTAGCTGCCCATTTCCCTTGGGCCAAGAGTGCTGTGTTGCACTGCTGTGTCACCACAGGAGTCTCCCAGGGAAGGAACCCAGAGACATAATTTCCTCTTTACTCCAGGGAAAATAATTTATTGGCTTAAATGAAAGTTAAATTATTACCTCCTCTGAGTCAACTCAGCTCTGGGAACTGCTATGTTGAGCTGGGGATGGAACTAAATCTCTGCCCATTCCTTGCCACTACCTGGCCGCTTGCTTCAAGAGGTGGAAAGTATAAGTGGCCATGCAGTACCCCTGATTGCCTCAAGGTAAGTCTAGGTAGACTATGCAGGAGTACTGGCAAGACTGGGAGAACTTGTTATAACTGGTTTTGGATTTTTTATTTGAAGTGGAAATTAGAAAGCAATTTCCTCTAACATGAATTTGAAAACTCACATGAACTTGAAAACTCATTGTCATATATATTGTAAACTATCACTGTATTACATAGACAACAGATTGTGTCTCTTAAATCCTGGAGTTTCATCTTTTCCTTACCTAGAAAAAATAAAGTAGTATTTCAAGCCCCAGTCACACATTATTAATGTTTTTCTCATCACATGGGCTAATCCGAGCTTGACTGTGAAATGTGGCTTTGCAGTTGGCAGGCCCTTAGTGTGGTTGAACTGCAGAGTAATAAATCCAGCACTATTATGCCAAAAATAATGCCAGAGAGACAATTAAGTGTTAATTCATCAGACTGGCATCAGGAAATAGATGACTTCTAACTAAAAAAAACACACAACAAGAAAAAAAGCGCCTAGCCCTGGATCCATTATCCCTGGACAATGCCGTGAGTCAGATGTCAGTAGAGTTTAGTTGATCTAATGCTTATATTACACTAATACATTACCTGTGTGCTATCAATTTCATGATGTCTTAGTGTAATACACTGCAAAGGAAGAAGGGGAAAACGGTAGTCCTTTGAATGATTTTATTCTCTGGTTGTGGAGTAAAGATGATGAACAGGATTTCCCCATTCAGGACTACTTGCCAGTCTTACTGTCTCTACTGTGTGACAGAATTCCTGAATACAAACTCTGCAATCTAAGCTCAGTGTAAGCATGTTAATGGAGACCTTTTCCTGGACACTGAAAAATCCATAGACCTTGCCATGCTATCACAGGGAAATCAAAAACTCTCTAGGAAACTATATCCACAATGACAGACATTTTCCTGGGAACATAAGTTTCTCCCCAATCCATTCACTTAAGGTAGTATAACAGATGGTAACCCTAACCTAAGTAAAATGGATACAGAAGCAGTCTAGTGTGGATAATTACAAAGCAAGATTTAGATGTCTAAATCAGCTTGTTTTTCTTTTTTAAATGAACTGACAGCCATCAGACATTTTATTTTTTACTCTCACCTTCATTCATAACTAGAATTTATTTTGGATAGCTGATTTCCCCCCCCCCCACTGGGACTATTAAATAACAAAATTGTAAATCACAACAATCTTATCAAGGGTTTCAACATATGTACTTCCTGGTGCAAGTAGAGGGAGGTTTAAGTTATGTTTATGTAAACCCTTCCCTGAGGGTTAACACAAGCTTCCTCCCTGGTGTTTGTTAATTTCAGAGACTTCTCTTCTCCTCATAGGGGGCTGGGTCTTGGGTTCTTTGTTCTGATGCTTTATGTGTCCACCCAAGGTAACCCCCCTCATTGTGCCTACGACACGAGGGGTGCTATCCCTCAGAAAGATAACTAATATTATTACTCTTAACAAAGAGTATAACCCAGTATATAAACAACAAAATACATTAATACAAACCCCAATAACTGAAATATATATAAAAATATATCTGTCTAACATATCTGTATAACGTTATTGGGGTCAGGAAAAAAGAGAGGCTCTAACTTTAGGGAAGGAAAGGGACAAGATTAACTAAAAGACAGATGTAACAGATTCCCCACCTCTCAACATTCATAACAAAACCATAAACCCCAGCTCCCTCCCTAGCACCTTCCCAGGCAGATGGAATACCTAGGATGAGCCCGGGGATGGGTGTAGCAGTGCAGCAAAATTTGGTCGGTTAAAGAAAAGAAAAGGTCCCTCTTGCAGCATTTTCACCCCTGAGTGGGGTAGGGTTCTCCTTTGGCTCCCTGAAGCCCTGTGGTGGTCTCAGGTGGCTCTTGGTAGCCAGTGTTGGGTTAGATCTCTGCCTCTCTGGACACTGCTCTCTGAAGGACTAGAATTGTCTAACCATGCATTAGATACCACAGCAGTTTGAAGTCTCCCTCTGTGGGGAGTGGGAGTTAAGCAGAGACTTAGTGAGCTGCATTCCTTTTTTCACAGCTCCAAACTCAAAAGCTCTAAAAATGAAACTAAAACTAGTCCTTTTGTCTCTGAGTCAGGCTTTTTCGTCCCACTGAGGGATTGAGCAATCCTGGCTCTTCATTGGCCTCGCATACTGTTGGTATAAATCACCCCATCTCCATCAGAAACATCTGTATTAGTTTCAGCAGGAGTTTCTAGTCTTTTTGTTCTCCCCCCTTCCCAGACTCTAAGTAGGATAGTATTTGGTGCCTGGAGGCTCTACAGCCATTGTTTTGTGCTCTGTATATAACCCTTCTGTCAGCTGGAGTTGGCAGCAACAAGAGTCGGGTTCCTTTTCAACACTATAACACAGAACAGGCTAGAGCTCCCACCAAGTAACCTGGAATAATTACACACCATCCCTTGGGCGCTTGTAAGAGGCAATACTTCCATTCTCACAAGCACAGAGTCAAAGTGTAAAAATACATTTTTAATAAAAAGGGAGAAAGTTACCCAGCATTAACTTGGGAAAACACCACAAGCAGGATTCATAAACATACTTTGGAGAGTGTCCTTTTGCCTCAAGTTCTTAAGTCCAGCAACCAAAAGTTTCTTTAATGTGCCCTTCCCTTCTCTCTCTACCACATCCCACTCACAGTAGTTGTTCTTGGTCAATGAAGACCAAGAGTTCAGAGATTTATTTGATGAGTTCACATCCCAATCTGCCTGGAGGGAAGGAGAGGAAGAAAGGCACCTTGCTCACTCCACTGTCCAGTAGCTTTTTTTGACATCGGCCGTGCTGTGCACAGCTCCACCGGCCATGCACCACTCTGCACCATCTGGGATGGCTTGGGGTCCCACCACTTAACACAGCTCTCAGTGATTTCAGCTCTGTTTGTCTGCAACTAGATACTCTGCTGAGTCTTAATCAGCTCTTTTATTACACAACAGAGAGAGGAATGAGCCATGTGATATACTGATGGGTAGAATGCCTCAATCTCTCTTATTGAAGCTGTTGTTCTGTGGCTATGTCTACATTTAGAGCTGGGGGGGATTCCCAGCTCATGTACACATACTCACACTAGCACTTCTTGAGCTAGCTCACCATAAATAGTCGTGTAGCCGCAGTAGCACAGGCAGTCGTGGCATGGATTAGCTGACCCAGTAGAAAACCTACTGGGCCTCATGAGTATGTACTCAAGCAGTTAACCCACGCTGCCACTCACCACTGCCTGTGCTGTGGCAGTGACACTATTATTTTTAGCATACTAGCTTCTTGAGAGCTAGCATGAGTATGTCTGACTGACTTGGGAACCACATCCCTAGCTCCAAGTACAGACATAGCCTCAAAGCAACAGCTTCAACTGGAGAGATTGAAGGAGTCCCACATCCAATAGCTAAGTGGTTAGAGCATTTCTGAGAAGTGAGAGACCCCTATTAACATCTTTCCCCCCACCTCTGGAAGAGGTGAGAATCAAACCTGGCGCTCCCACATGCCAGGTGAGTATTCTAACCACTAGACTTAAAACTATAAAGTGAAAATCACTATCAACCCCTCCTCTTCCACCTATTTGGCATGGACAGAGGCAGGCACATAATCAATTCTACAAGAAATTCCTAAGGCATCTGAGACACCTGACTGTAGGCAGCTAGTTCCTGTTCATGGAACACATGCGGAGATAGATGCCTCCATGAAGCCAGATCAGAAATGCCTATATCCGAGAGCAGGTGGGGCTTAGGCCACACCTTTGTCATCAGCACCCCCCATTAGATAGTTTAGGCAGCTCCCCTCCAGCATGCTGGTTTTTTGTGGATTGCATTGGAAGTGAAGGAGTACCATATAGGTCCTGGTGCCCTGTTTAATCACTTGGACATGGGCTGTATTTGAAACAGGTCTAGTTTAAAGTTAACAGCATGTCCATTGAATCATCAGTCTGCTTTCTCTCTTCTCTCTTGTTATTGTTCATTCCCCATTCTATACTTTGGATATTTCCTACTTTCCAGTTTGCCAGTACAGTTAGCTTATCACTACATAATGCACTCTGGCTTAGTCAGAAAGTAAATCTTGGCTATTTTAATGAGAGAGACTTGTTAAAACACTTGGATCACCCATGTAATCTCATGGAAATCCAGCAATCATATGCTGTATTAAATAAATCCGTAGCTGAAAGTGGTTGAATTACAGACTTACATGAACCACAAGAAATTGCAATGCTGTTTGCTGGATGTAGAACTGAAATACCTCATCTTGCACTGTTAGGTTGTTGCCTTCTAAATCATTGTGGCCGATGACAAATACAGACGTGGAGCCCACTGACTGAGTTCAAGCTCAAAGCACCTAGCTTTAAAAGATAAATAATTCACCTGACTTTTGGAGCAAGAGACTAACTAACTTAAATAGTCATTGTGACAAATTGTGAACAACATCCTGTTTAAAAGAAAAAATGTAAATTATATTAAATTTTATAATATCTAGCTCTTACACAGTACTTTTCATTGGTAGATCTGAAAGCACTTCACAATGTTTAATTGATGTACCTCACAGCCCTCTTGGGAGGTAGGGAAGTGCTCTTCTTCCTGTTTTACAGATGGGGAATTGAGACACAGGGAGACTGAGTGATTTGCCGAAAGCCACATATGAAGTCTGTCACAGACCAGGGAGTTGAACTCCAGGTCTCCCAAGTCCATGGCTAGCGTGCTACTCACTGAACCATGTTTTGCATACTTTGCTAATTGCTGCAGTAAAGTAGCTAATGGGCAAGTCACAAACACCATAAATACAAGACATTTCAGTGTAATTCATTTTTCCTGGTTATAAGTCTGATCCAAAGCCCTCTGAAGTAAAGTGGGTGGCATTAAAAGGTCAATATTCATTTACAGTTATCATATAGCGGTAGCCATATCTATAATAAGAAATAATTGCAGTATCTCAAATATCACAGTCTGTTGTAATGGTTGGTAAAGTTGACAACTGAGGTAACCACTGTTCCTGTATTGTGGTATTTATATACCGACATACACTGGGTCAAATTCTCAGGTGGTGTAAATTAGTTAAATCAATGAAACCATGCTGATTAATGCCTTTTCTAAATCTGGCCAATTATTTCTTTAAATATCTTATGTGGTTGTTCGTACTTTTACAAGTTTAATAATTGCATGAAGGCAAGTCTGACTGTTCTCAGTGCTAACAGAAGTAGGACCTGATCCAAAACTCTTTGAAATGAATAGAAATACTCTTTGTTATCAGTGAGCTTTGAATCAGGCCCCAGCATGCCTTGTGGAGTTAGGGAATGTGAGCATTCAGATGCTAAATCACACTTTGGGTCAGAAGGACAAAGAGGTCTAGGAACAGAAATAAAGTGTAATTCATGAAGGATTGACTAATTTACCCATGGGAACTTCTTATACCCTACAGCAGGGAAGTGTGTATAAACGGTATTGCCACTTCTAAATTATAATATTTTGAAATTTATGGGACAAAACCTTTCTTCATTTTTCTAACTATCAACTGATCTGTGCAGGTAATTGCTATTTTTCTCCTGATGAAATTGGCACGGATACTAGAAGTGAATGTGGAGCTGCTCTACTATCCTCTCAGAGGTATGATGTAAAAATTATCACCCCAACACTGTCATGCACCCATTTATACAGCAGAACAGAAGAGCAAACTCAAGAATGACTGATATTGTGAAAAGAGTCAGTTTAGCTTAGCTAGCTACAGTGATGTGTGTTAGTGGATTAAAGCAACCTACTAGAATTCAGCACAAAACCTCTGCTAAGTTGTCAGCATAATATTGGGATGTACTGCATTGAATAAAATATGGTGGGTGTGCTGCATATGAGGCATTTTCAGTGTGTTTTTGTTGCTTATTAATAGGTTTTTCTGACAATGTTGGACAAGACTACAAGATTTTTATGGTTTTCTGGATGAATTTTCCTCTCTGTCCTGGATATACTGGCATGAATATAAGTATTAACAACTACATGTTACTAAATGAATATAAGACATGGTCCTCTGCATATTATCACTGCACTATGTGTATATAACTCATCCCAATAATAAAATATTCTCACAGCAAGCATTACTGGGGCTGCAACACCACATACTAACCAGACTGTAGTGATTGCTCATACAAACTAGAGTTTGCTTGCTCCATAACAGAGTCAATAAATCTTATATCATCACTTCAGTGATTCTGCTTTTATGACGGTAGTTATGGGTACTAGAAACTAAATGTGTTAATATAAATTTAAGCAATACACTCACAAAAATATACACAATAGGAAGTTTAATTAGTCAAAAGATAAAAAGAAGAAGTGTCCATCTTATTAAGAAAGATGTGATCTAAGAAATTTAATAGCTCACTTGGGATTTTGGTCATTTGGCTTTCTAACCACTATCAACTCCAGTACTGCACTTAGGCAAAATTAGGCAACTCATTATCCACAGCTTATTTGCTCTATGAATTTGCCGATGAATAATACAGATGCACAAAACCATTAAAACAATACAGTATGCTGCAATAATGTCAAAGACTTCAGCTTACTTATTGTTACTTCATTGTCCACTGATTCAGTATAACCAGTAATAATATTAGTAACATTCATGTTATTCTTAGTAGTATATCTGTAGGGTTTACAAAATAAGCAATAACAGTAGTAGATTGCAGCTAGTAGAGCAAGGGTCGGCAACCTCTGGCACGCGGATCACCAGGGTAAGCACCCTGGCAGGCTGGGCCAGTTTGTTTACCTGCTGTGTCAGCAGGTTCGGCCAATCGCGGCTCCCACTGGCTACAGTTCCCCGTCCCAGGCCAATGGCGGTGGCAGGAAGCCATGGCCAGCACATCCCTCACCCATGCCGCTTTCTACCACCCCCATTGGCCTGGGATGGCGAACTGTGGCCAATGGGAGGTAAACAAACTGGCTAGGCCTGCCAAGGTACTTACCCTGGCAAGCCGTGTGCCAGAAGTTGCCGACCCCTGCTGTACACTATTTTCATAGTTTTAGCTTTCAGATTTGGGTTTCAGAGTAAAAAATCTACTAAGCTGCATTAGATTGCTCACACCTCTAAGATATTATTTCAAGATGTCATCAGACTCAGGCAGAACTCTCTGCATTCATCTGTTATACTTGCACCACATATTCCAGTGTATCTCCACAGCTATGTGAGTGTAGTTCAGAGGTTGGCAACCTCTGGCACTCGGCTTTCCAGGGTAAGCACACTGGCAGGTCGAGCCAGTTTGTTTACCTGCTGCATCTGCAAGTTCAGCCGATCGCAGCTCCCACTGGCCGTGGTTCGCCGTCCCAGGCAAATGGGGGTAGCAGAAAGCAGCACGGGTGAGGGATGTGCTGGCCGGGGCTTCCCGCCACCCCTATTGGCCTGGGACAGTGAACTGCGGCCAGTGAGAGAGCGATTGGTCTAACCGGCCAACGTGACGGATAAGCAAACTGGCCAAGCCCACCAGGGTACTTACCCTGGTGAGCCATGTGCCAGAAGTTGCCGACCCCTGGTGTAGTTAGTCGTTGGCTGCATGTGTGTTCTCTCTCTGTGCTGCACTAGCTCTGGCCAGATAGCCCATTCAGCAGGCTCCAATTGACCTGCCCAATAAGAATACAAGACTTGGTTTAGTAGTGAAGGCATCAGGTCAAGTTTATTGTCAACAAAGAAGGCATCAGGTCAAGTTTATTGTCAACAGATCAATGTCTATGGTTACAATAGCACATCTATGCCTACTGCAATAGACTCAGGTCATGGAATGACGGGACTTTCCATTCCCTCCTTGGCTGGCCAAAGACATGCCCTCTGAGATCCCTCTTTAAACACCAATACAAACAAGTTTTGTATTGCCTTTCTGATAGGGATAGTTACCACCCTTTGCCTTGTATGTGTTGGTTCAATCAAAACATCTCTGTCCACCACACTGTAATTTGATCTTTAAGAAGGGGTCCTTATGTCCTTGTATCATCTTTAGGGAATGTGTTCATACCATACTTGGTATCAGGGTGTTCTGGTAGCACCCTTCTCGAATGTGTTTGCCTACTGCTTCTCAGGAATATGCATGGTTTTGCAATACCAGATCCATTCTTGCCAGTTGGTGGGATCAAGCAGACATGTTTTATAACAGGGTCTGACTTCTGCTCACAGCCTGATGTTTGCTATCTTTGGTTTATATTAGCCAGGTGTTATGGTGCACCCCATAAGGCTTTATGGAAATATGCTTATGAATATATATATGACATAACTGGAATATGTTTTATGCTACATATGCCATGTAACATATCTCTGTAAAGGTTATGATCTACTGAATCTATTCATCCTATTTGTATGCATGTGTCATTGTTGGATTCAAAGTTAAGAATATTGGCTGTGTTCTTGCTTGATTTCTAAGTAGCCTTAGTAAAGCATTTGGTCAGCTTCTTGAGAAAGGAATGTGCAAATTAAGTGCCCAATCAAGAAACACTTAAAGGAAGGCTCCAATCACATAAGTCTACCTGAAGATGTTCAGGGTAGCATGTAAACAATTGCTGATGCCTGTAAAAACTGAGTCATGCATGAACATGTGACTTGCCCATGTGACTCCAAAACTCTGTCTTGGAGCTGGACTTTGCATAGGAGAGAGGAGGTGGTCTTCACCCACAAGAGAAAGTCTATTTAAACTCCTGTGAGACCCTTCCATTTGGTCTTCTGCTGGCTCTCCACCCCCAAGGATACCTGAAAGAAACTGGAACAAAGGATAGTAACTGCAGGGGGTGTGAGTTATTGCTGGACCAAGACTAGAAAAATACTAGTCTGTAAAAGGAAGCTTACTGGAATTCCTTTCAGGATGAGATTTTATCTGTAGTCAGTTTTATTACTGTATTAGGCTTGGATTTGCATATTTTATTTTATTTTACTTGGTAATTCACTTTGCTCTGTCTGTTACTACTTGGAACCACTTAAATCCTGCTTTCTGTATTGAATAAAATCACTTTTTACTTAATAATTAACACAGAGTATGTATTAATACCTGATGGGGGGAAGCTGTGCATATCTCTCTATCAGTGTTATAGAGGGCAAACAATGTATGAGTTTACCCTGTATAAGCTTTATACATGGTCAAACGGATTTATTTGGGGTTTGGACCCCATTGGGAGTTGGGCATCTGAGCGTTAGAGACAGGAACACTTCTTAAGCAGCTTTCAATTAAGCCTACAGCTGTTAGGGGACCAGGTTCAGATCTTGGTCTGGGTTTGCAGCAAGCTAGTGAGTCTGGCTCAAAACAGGCAGGGCACTGAAGTCCCAAGCTGCCAGGGCAGGAAAGCAGGGGCAGAAATAGTCTTGGCACATTGGTTGGCAGTTCCTAAGGGGGTTTCTGTGATCCAACGCATCACACAAGGCTTAACTACTTTAGTTCAGGCCTCAGGCCTCATGCCGGGCCTCTTGTACAAGGCCTCATGTCTCAGACATTCTTTCTATTACATTGGGCTAGAACTATTTACAATGTAAGGTACCAAATTCTGTAGCAAATTCTGCAGGTAAATTATGTGGCCATAGAATAAATGAGGCCCTTGTATCATATAAAAGGTATTATATCATTTTTCATAAAGGTATGCCTTGAGAAGGTGCTTCTCATAGGTCTATAGAGCTACTATTGTTTGCTATTCTTACCATGGCATTGAAATCAGTCTGCCTTTCAAGAGAGGGATCTTCTCTAAGCATATACAGAAGTGAAGCTCTCAAAGTGATCATCTGCATTAGCATATAATTGTGTTTATAGCCATTGGTGGATCAGGAAGAAAATATTAAATATAGATGCATTATTAACACAAACATATTTTCATTTCCTCATTAAGATATGAAAATCAGCTTTTGGGAGGATGAAAGTCTTCTTCACCAGATGGGAAAACATAAGTATTGGTTTAAGGGTGCCCATTGCATTTGTAAACATTATTATTTGATCTAAAAACAAATCACATCTCAGGCTGCTATCATTAAAAAAAAAGCCACCACAGTCCTTCCTTCTCTATCTTTTTTACATTAAATTATGCTGTTTACAGATAATACTATATGCTTCACAGGCCGTGAAAAGATTGATGGATGAAAAACTCCACCAAGTGCTTTATCAGCTGCATGCCTGCCTTTAAATGTAGCCCAGCAAACATGAGCTATAGTCTATACAAATAACGGTAATTCATTTCAGAGAAAAGTCTGTTGGGAAGAAAATGTCATAGTTCACTTTATGAGAAAAATAAATAATTTGTGAAGAAGCAATGGTCTCACTTACACAGAGGCAAATAACTGATGTTACTCAATTTAACATAAATTTTGAGTGTAGAACACTTTGACTAATGTCAACATCTGAAGACTCACCGACTTTAACGCATCATCAAACTACATCATCTTTATAAACATTCCTTCAGATGAAAGCTTGGATATGGGGTGTGATGCAGTGTTCACCTCACACCAGCCCTGAAAGAGTTAAGGAAGTTGAGGAAAGGACCAATAAGTGAGATAGGCCACAGGAGGGGTTTAAGCTGGAGAAGCAACCCTTGATTAGTAGATGGAACCCAGCTGAGCAGGTGTGGTCTGGGCTAATATAAAGCCAGGAAACTAGCAACAAAAAATTGGCTGCAGTGAGAAGTTTGCAGTCACTCTCTATGCAGTAAAGAGAGAAGGATGGAACTGAGCAAAAGAGTAGGAGACAGGCCCTGAGGGAAAGGTATGGCAGAAGAGAGAAGCGTGGGGAAGAAAGCCTGTGGGAGGTAGAGCAGGAAGCAGCCCAGGGAGGATGGAGCAGACCTTGACTACATGTAGTAGGGTTCCTGGGCTGGAACCTGGAGTATGGGTGGGCCCAGGTTCCCCTACGAACTACTTATGGAGTGGCATTGATAGGACAGCGGATGCAGTGAGACACTATACCTTAGAAGTGGAAACCACATAGCGACCTGGCTGAATCACGAAGAGGAAGTTGAAGCTCCTGGAGTGAGACAGTCTGCCGAGTGAGAGAGAGGACAATGGGTGGAGACCCTGCAAGGGGAGGTGTTGGACCTGGAAGAGAGATAATCCCAGGACAGACAGGAAAACATGCCACCTGCAGTGAGTTCATATTCCATGCCATGGGGTCCTACACCATGCCAGGAATGCTAGCAGACCTGGATGCTATCAAAGCAGTAGAAGAGAGGAATTTCTAAACTCTCCACCAGAAAGGCCCTAAATCCAAACTTTCAAATCTCAGGATTATCAGTAAAATCATCCTGATTTTTGCTAGGTCTGCAATCTGTTAAGATCATGGCTACAAGGGGGAAAAGAAGTAGTGTAGCATTTAGCCATCCTAAACTGCGTAGGGCTTTATACGTTAGACTTGAGACCCTTAAGTTTTCAAAGAAGCACAAATGAAACCGAAGCAGTCTTTGAACATTTGGAACTGTATGCTTTCTGCAGCTCACACCTCTAAACAGGCAGGTTGCCATTGGCTATAGTTTCAAAAAGGCTTTCCGAGGTAGGCTCAAGTAAAAAGAATATTGCAGACTGTGACTCTAGCCATGTGAGGAAGATATGGGCTGTTTGCCCAGTATTTGACACTGCAATCGATTGCATAGGAAGGAGATTAAAGGGGATGGGTAATGAGTAGGGCCCCACCAAATCCGTGGCCGTGAAAAACGCATCACAGATAATGAAATCTGGTCTTTTGTGTACTTTTATCCTATACAATCCAGATTTCATGGGGGAGACCAGTGTTTGTCAAACTGGAGGTCCCAACCCAAAGGTGGTTATGGGGGGGATGGGTTCAAGGCAATTATAGGGGGGATGAGTATTGCCACCTTTATTTCTGCACTGCTTTCAGTGCTGGAAAGTGACATATCCTGGTGAGAGCCCAGCTTTGAAGGCAGTGCCACAGCCAGCATCAGCACAGAAGTAAAGGTGGCAATACCATACCATGACTCTCTTATTTCTGCGCTGCTGCTGGTGGCAGTGCTGCCTTCAGAGCTGGACTCCCAGCCAGGAGCTGCAGACCTTCCTGCAGACGGGAGGTTCCTGGAGGTGGGTCTGACCAGGCCCCAGCAGTGGCCTCTGCAAGGAAAGAGGAAGTCCCATCCCTCACCAGCCTACCCAGGAGCAGCAGCTGGAGCCTGGCATATGGTAGGAGCCCTCAGCCATGGCACCCCCAGACCAGCTCCGGGCCCAGCATGCTGGTACTTTAGGGTTAAGAGGGCCTTGGTGTGTGTATGTGTGTGTGCGTGTATAGGATTACCATGGAACCCATCCCCAAACATAGCACTCTGGGCAGTCACCCACGTCGCCCAGCTGTAAGGCTGGCCCTGCCCCCCTCCAAAAAAAATGAGGACCCCTTCATACAATGCCACCTTCACTTCTATGCTGCTGCTGGTGGCAGTAGCTTGCCGGCCATCCAGCTCTGAAGGCAGCACTGCTGCCAGCAACAGCGCAGAAGTCGGGATGGCAATACTCTGACCCCCAACACACACAGTAGCCTTGCGATCCCCCTCCCCACAGACCCACTTTTGGGTTGGGACTCCAAGGTTACAACGCCATGAAATTTCAGATTTACGTATCTGAAACCATGACATTGAGGATTTTAAAAATTTTATGACCATGAAACTGACAAAAATCAATGGTGAATTTGGCAGGGCTCTGGCTCCATCCTGCCATTCCCAAGCCATTATAGTTGACTGAGCATGCAGCAAGCGGTTCCAAAAAAGGAGGTGAAATAATTTTGCTTCTCCTCAGAGCGAAGCTGGAAAAGGGAAGAAATTGTGATTCTGAGTCCCAGTTCATTGTCTGAGCTACTTTTGGAGCATTGCAGCTATGAGACAGCCTTTACTCTGGGCAGATTATAAAACTGTAAGCTATCCATTTGTGATTTGTGCATCTGCTTTACATTATGAACAGTTAGTAATTTGTTAATATATTAATTAACATATTCTATCTCAGGAGTCACCAACCTCTGGCATGCAGCTTGGTAATCCTATACACGCACACACACATACACACACCAAGGCCCTCTTAACCCTAAAGTACCAGCATGCTGGGCCCGGAGCTGGTCTGGGGGTGCCATGGCTGAGGGCTCCTACCATATGCCAGGCTCCAGCTGCTGCTCCTGGGTAGGCTGGTGAGGGATGGGACTTCCTCTTTCCTTGCAGAGGCCACTGCTGGGGCCTGGTCAGACCCACCTCCAGGAACCTCCCGTCTGCAGGAAGGTTACCTGCCGCGTTGGCAGGTTTGGCTGATCCTGGCTCCCACTGGCCGTGGTTTGCCGTCCAGGCCAATGGGGGTGGCAGGAAGCTGCAACCAGCACATTGCTTGCCCGCGCCACTTCCCGCAGTTCCCATTGGCCTGGGATGGCGAACCGCAGCCAGTGGGAGCCGCAGTCTTCCGAACCTGCCAACGCGGGAGGTAAACAGACTGGCCCAGCTCGCCAGGGTGCTTACCCTGGCGAGCCATGTGCCAAAGGTTGCCAACCCCTGTTCTATCTCATTAAGTAGTAGTGTTTAGTGAACTAATATACTAATGAACTAAAACTGCATGGTTAATACCTAAACATTAAATTCAAAATATATTCAGTATAAATACATATTAGCGCATTTAATGTATATAATACTGCACATTCTTAGGAACTAAGCACTGCAAAGTCTTGCCTTCTCAATGCATGTGTGTGACTAATGCTGATGGGACCATAAATTAAAATTAACTCATTTATATCACAGAATTAAGTGAAATTAGAATCCAAGCTGCATCATAAATATATCAGGGAATATTATAATAAGAAGACCTTAACAGAGTGAAGTGAGTTTTGTGTAGTCTTTGTACTTTTAATAACTATGATGTTGGTTTGGTGGGACAGAAGGGGGAGAAATAGCACCTTGAACTTCACAATAAGTTATCCTCAGTGTAAAGGGACCCTCCACTATCTAGAGCAGGGATCGGAAAACTATGGCACGCGGCCCATCAGGGAAATCCACTGGCCGGTCGGGATGGATTGTTTACCTGCAGCATCCGCAGGTTTGGCCGATGGAGGGATGTGCTGTCCGCCACTTCCTGCAGCCCCTATTGGCCTGGAACAGTGAACCACGGCCAGTGGGAGCTGCAATCAGCCGAACCTGCACATGCTGCAGGTAAACAAACTGTCCTGGCCCGCCAGTGGATTTCCATGACTGGCTGTGTGCCAAAGGTTGCTGATCCCTGGCCAAGAGGCTGATGTGTGAGTGTCAAACACATACACAAAGATCAAGCTCAGCTAATGCCTTCCTCACATCTACCCACCAGCACATGGCAGTTAAGTCTCAAGACCCTGCATCTTCTCTTACTGGTCTTCGTAAATTAACCCCAATGGTCAATTTTCTAATAACAGCCAGAATTCAGCTGGAAGAATTGCCTCTTGCTCTCGTCTCCATGCAGCATGACATGATACAGCTGGAGCTGTATCTTCTAGCAGCACCTCTAAGGCTCCTCCATTCACATCCTGCTTCTGAATCCTTAGGTTTCACTCAGTGCTACTGCAACTGCCTCTCCGGCCGCTGTCAATATCAGCCTGATCCTGCCACCTTGCTCACCTCTTCTCCACCATTAGCCCTCCTTCAGCTTAAAGCAGCTGCTGCTGCAGTTTGGCTCAGGCCAGTTTCTCCAACACCACGTGCAGCTTGACACCATAGTAGCTACCGAGGGAGTCATAGGTTGCAATACTCCGAGGTTATAGGACAACCATCTTCAACTGACGGCCAATGGGCCATGGCCTCCAGGCCCAGTTTTTTATGCTGAGAAACCACCCCCTTCCAGGACTGAACCAGGAACCTGCCTGCCAGTGGTCAAAACTTCTCCTTCTGAGCTTTCAGTAACTAAATTATGGCCAAATTCTGCTGTCAATGAGACTGGTAAATCTGGAGAAAGCTGACTGAAGTCAGTGGCATTATTCCAGATTAATACCAGTGTCAGTGAGAACAGAATTCGGCCATTACTAATAACAGGTCAGATTGCTAACACAGGCATATAGTGGTGGGAGTGGGTTTAAAGAGTCTTCTGCCCCCATTTGGCATGCCCTGTGTGAAGGCCAAGTTGAACTACCCTCAAATGAGTGGAGGAATTTTGCCCCATCAGTATTAAACATGGGTCCATGGCACCTCAAAGAGGATGAGTAATGTGCAGTAGGAGGACTACAATGTCCTCCCCAGAAGGATGCTGCAGTGGGTGCATCCCCTTGGCATGCTTGAGTTGTTCAGGGAAGCCAAATTCCTCCTGGGTCTTCCCATCTGGTGATGTGTCTGTACATTGCTCCTTATGTGGCCATATAAACTGGTAGACTTTATTCTTTCTAGACAAGGTTTAAGGTCAGTGGACTTTAGAGTAAGAACGAAAGGCTCTGGGCCATAATATCTTTAAAAAATTCATTTAAAATGTAATTATTGGGATTTTCCACAGCCAGATTAACAAATGCAGACTCCATCTGTCTACAGTTCTGATGTCTGCTAAGTAAGATCCCTGGAGCCAGTTTCAGTCATTCAGGAAAGGAAATTCTTTTTTTCCTAGGCATGGATATTGGACTGCTGCCTCTGGCAACACCTATAATCAAGCATAGAAGATAAAGGTGTGCCAAGATGTAACCAGCATTCCATAGAAATGACAGGTTTCTGCTGTAAATTCATCAGTCAATCAGCATATATGATTTCCCTGTTTGAAGCTATCTTATTTTATTTCATTTCTCCGTGTGCTGCTTTCACAATGCTGGGTATTCAAGAGGTCTGAGGAATAGAGTTTCTCTTTGATGGAATGTTCCAATAGGAGAGTGTTTCATGTTTTGGTAGTGGACTCTGAGATGGGGTACAGGGCAGACTCCATGTAGCTACCATCTCATGACTGGGGCCTGGAATGGGGAGTCACAATGAAAGCAAAATTGGGAAGAAAAAATGTACAGGAATGAAGACAGGTAAGAATGTAAAAAAGCAATATCTAAAAAACACAAGTACAGAGCCAGTGGGCTGGCACATGGTTGAAGGCAGATAGAGTAGGAGGTGTCCATCCTCTAATCCATACCCAGAGGAGACACCACTGGAACAATGTTGGAGAACATAATTCCAGTGAGGGTAATCCCCCCCCTCCACAATAACAAAGATTCATATAGTTTATGCTAAATACATGAAGAGACAACATAAATGCTCTACATTTGTCTGAGATTTCATTATTCTGTATATATATTTATTGTGTGATATATATAATGGCTGCTATTTCCAAAGAAGCCTGTAGAAATTGGGGGGCAAAATTCCCATTGAATTTCAACTTCCTTAGGCTCCTTTGAATAAATTCCCAGGCAATGTTATGTTGGCAGAGTGCTGAATAATCAGGATGGTCTCTTAAAATAATGCTATTATTATTTTCTTTTCCTTGCACAAAAAACATTTTATAAATGCATTTAAGCGATAAAAGGAGGTGTTACTTGCTAGTCTATCTTCTCAATGCCTTAATTGAATAATTACATAAAATATTATTTATTTTCTAAAGGCAATAAAGTTTTCCTGTATACAATTTTCAGTGTCACTGCTTTAAAGGAGAACTTAGCTATTATCTCTGAAAGCTGAAGTTGCAATTAATGGATTGAAAATGCAAAGGAATTTCATCCAGAGGAGGTGGCAAACTAAACAGATCAGACGTTTCAGTCATGTAAACATAACTCTCACTGCAGTCAGTGGAGTTACTTCCAATTTACACCAGTGTAACTGAGATGAGAATATGCCTCTTAGTTTTTATGCCCCAGCCCACTGCATGAGACTAGAACTGCTTGAAATGTTTCTAATTTGTTATAATTTATGAGCAATCTGACAAGGCAGCAACTGACAACGGCTGGGGGATGAATTCATAAATCTCACAAATATCTAATCAAATATTCTTTTTCAACAGGCTCATGTGTTCAGCTGATTGAAGGGTGTTCCATAAAATTTATTGGTGTGGCAGTTTTCTCTCCTACTCATGTTCTGCAGCTGCTGTAAAAAGAGAGCCTTAAATCTGTGTTCCGCAGGCCATACCATGTTACAGGGGGAGATGAGAATTTTGAAACTGGATGTTATGAGGACTCTTGTTTTGGACCAGATTACAACTTCTTCCTCACACTGGTAGGCAATTATTCATGTAACTCATCTGGCTGACTAGAGTGGAACTACCCTTTGTGAATAAATGCTCATCAGTGCAATAAAGGATTCACAGTCTGGCCCTAACAAATAAAGAAGCCAATTCTCTTTGATGTTGTGCTACCCACCAGTTGATTACTATTAAATTGTCTAAACAAAATGATTGATATGCTCTTTCCTGAGCAAAGAAGAATCACTTTGCATACTAATACTGTCTTGTGTGTACCTTCTAGAAAATGCTTTGGTTTATTTATGAAGGGTGAAGAATTTTCAGCATTCTTTAAGAAAGTTCATTAGAATTGTCTGTGTTATGATTACTAACTTTCCATAATGCTTCTAAGATTTTCCACAATGCTTCTAGTGTTAAACGAACAACATCTATGAATTTACTGGGTGATTCTGCAGTAAGTGACCAAAATATTATAACTTACATTAATATTATCTCAAAGAGGATGGGATAGAAATAGTGGAGTTCCAAGGTGAATTACCACAATTGTTAAAGACATGGAAAGGCTTTTATATAAAGAACCTCTGAATAGGTTAATATTGCTCAGTTTAGAGAGGAAATGAATATGGAACAACAGGACAGAGGGATACCAAATAAGTGTACAAAAGATCAATTACGCATTCCTATTTGCTCTCCTGAAATGCAAAACTGAGGGCTTTTAAGTGAAACTGAAAGGGAATAAGTTTAAAACTAATTAACAGAAATACTATTTTTACAACTCATCACCACAAAATACAGTGAAGTCAAGAGCTTAGTATACATAGAGTAACTTCATATATCCAAATAAAATGGGATGTGATGGGTGTGATGACATATAAAATCAATATTGATAAATAGATTTCAGATAAGGGAACCTATTGATATATTGACCCAAAATTGAGGACATTAACTCATTTCAGATAAAAAAAAAACAAAGCAACAAACAAACAAAAGGGTCCTCCAAATCCATAGGAGCTACTCACACGAGTAAAGTTACTTATAGGTGCTTGCATTTGCAAGTTAGGCCCTAGCATTGGATAGCCAAGATTCAGGTAAGTGAGGTTGCTATAGCTATATCTGTATCTGTATACACAGACCAGGGTTTTCAAAATCATTTTTGGTGCCCCAGTTTTTTGGATATCCAACATGAGACAGCTTAAAGGGCTCTGTTTCTCAAGAAGAGTTGATCACTACCTTCTGAAAATCAGGCCGCATTAACAGGTCTGCCTTTGGCATGGAAAAGTTGTGGCATCCAAAATCACTTGTCATTTCTGAAAATTTTGACCACCTTCTATATATACTGTCTATATATACTGCAAGTAACTATATATACTGTCTATTAACATGACTTCTTGGATAACCTTTACAAATAAAATTGCAACAAGTTGAGATTGGCTTCAATTGGATGTCAGAAATAAAATGCGCCTGAACATTTTGTTTATTCAGTTTGGAATCTAAGCTCCTAGGAATGATTCTTCCTCTGTGTTTTAACCCTGATGAAGTAGAAAAAAAAATGGTATATTTTCACAATGTGGAAGAGATAAATGTGGGAATGTTAATCAGTGAAAGCAGAGTTCATTTTGGGACATACAGTGCTGGTGTCTTCACATTCCAACTTTCTGCAGAAAGGAAATATTTTTAATAATAGGAACTCAATATTCTTCATTGTAATTCACCTTGCATAACAGAAAATGTTCTGCAAGACAGGAGGAATTTTAGGACTCCACAAATTGCAGTCCATCTCCCTTATTTGTCCTTTGTCTTGTCTTCTTTTTTTCCTTTCTCATCTACTTTCTCCCACTCACTGTCAGAAAGGGCCATCCAATGATTTAGCAAAGCACCATACAACAAAACACCTACTGGGGACAAGCAGTTCCAATGAATGCTTTTAAGGGAGAGTGTTTAAAAGCCAAGAGTTACACAATCTGAATGTGAAATTTTTACACCAAAGAGTTGGAGCTGATCTGCCCTAAAAATAGATATCCTCATTAACCATTTGCTGCTTTGCCAAAGATAATCTTTATTATAGGAAGATAGCTATACCGACATTACAACATATTATGATGCATACTACAGTGGCACCTATAGGTCACAACCTTAATTGGACCCCTCTGTGCTATGCACTGTGCAAACACATAATGAGAGACCTTCCATGCTCTAAAGCTTTTACTGTCTAAATAGTCAAGACAGATAAAGGGTGGGAAGGGAGGTGCCCAAGTCACACAGCAGGTGAGTGGCATAGCCAGGAATAGGACCCTCACTCTCAATTCAGTGCCCTGTGCACTAGACACAGAATAAATGATATCTGCTGGTATAAATGTTCTGTATATATTTACACAGGAATGCTGCTTATACATCACTGAAGAAGTTGTGCTGTGCTGAGCTTTCATGAGAGGGGAAAAGGAAAAACAATGGGAGAAAGAGAAGTAAGAAATGAAAGGTGGGCTGTAGAGCTAAATGGACTACACTTTCTCTAGTGTCTCATTTTCATTTTGGGGATGCTGGTCCTGAGCCTAAACCAAACCCTGGTTATGAGAAACTGCCTGAATGTTAAAGGACTCTGAACCCAGATCTAGATCAGAATGTTATGGTTGTTCCTTTTCTATACAATGGGCTGAAGGAAAATACTGGCTCTGAACATCTCTATACTCCAGCAAATTAATTAGGGGCATGCAAAGACTGATTTTTGTCACTGTATGTCAGTCAAAAACTCAAAGATTGGTAATTATTTTGTAAAACTTTTCTCTGACTTAGTACTGAACTAAGTCTTGATAACTACTCAGCATCTGCAACTCCCACTGAAGTCAATGAAGAAAATTCTGAAGTTTTTTCTTCCAACACTTCTCTCTTAGGGGAAAATCCCCAGGTTCATATGCGTTATTCAAGAAAAGCTGCCTTTTAAGTGCTTGGGAGTTTAATTTTTTTATTATTATTATTATTATTTTTTTAAATATCCTAAATAAGAAAAGGGTAAGGACAATTGATGTCAAAGAGAGGTTTGCATAAGTAATAACTGAGGTCCTGCTTGTTGTTGGCCCTTGACAGGCACGCAAGTGGGCAGTGGATGAACAACAGGCACACAAAGAGATCCCTCCCCTTTCACTATGCCATGAAAAGGACTGTCCTTTTGTTCCCTGAGTGTGAGAGCTGCTCAAAGCTTATGCCCCAGTGGTATTAGCAATCACAAAAGGGGCAAGGGTAAGAGTAGAACCATGACCCCTCAGCGCCATCCAGCAGAGATCAGCCACCATAGGAAGATGGTGAGAACATGCTGTATATACACCCTTTACAAATGGGAGACTTGCTTTTCCACCCTGTGCTCCCTGGGGGCCCAGGAGCGCTGTATGAGTCAGAATTCAGTGCAATGCAGCCACTCCATGTGGGCTGTAGCTTTCAGCCGAAACCTGGCCCTGAACAAGGACTTTAAGATACACACACTTTCTCAGAAAAAGCAAATCAGAATCTTGTCAATTTTCACTAAATTACCAGACATATTTCATTAGTTGAAGGAAGTATTTTAGCTCACATGTACAATTTGCTTCAGAGTCAGAGGCAGTTTTTTTTTTTGGGGGGGGGGGGAGGGGAGAGGATATGAGAGTGCACATACATTTCCTTTGAAACTGAAACAATTTCCTTTTCTTTTCCAATAAAAAATCCATTTACTTTGTTTTCAGGGTGGAAGTGAGATGTTCTAAATCACTCAGGCAATTGCTTCAGTCAAGCAAGCTTGAGAAGCAGCAAAGCATCAGCCCCCTCTGGCCCTAACTTTTCTTTTCTATTGTAGGGGGGATGGGCTCCCTTCAGTTTTAGCTATTCACTTAGGACTAGATTGTGCTTGGCACTAACATGGCTGATTCTCCATCCTCAGCAGGGCCTCCTTAAGGCTTCCCAGAGCTTGAGATGGGATCCACAGCACTGCAGAGCCCCTGTGCAGCCCAGGATGAAGTTGGAAGGGAGGAGAGTAAGGAAGACATGCCCTCTTCCCTCTCTGCTGACCAGAGGGAGCATGCTGTGGCTTAGAAAGGCCTGACATAGACCTCCTGCAGCTGCCTGTTCAGGCAAGAGCAGTTCTGGAGAAATGCACCTCAGAAAGATGTCACTGAGACACAACCTTCCCAGGATAGCTCCTGTGGCAGTGCAGTGCCATAATCGAGCCCTTCCATTTTGGCATCTGTTTTTCTATGTTTCCATGATTTATTCAGACTTTTATAGTCAAATGGGGTCTGGTTATCCCTTCAAGTTCTCCTTGAAGCACACCCTGGGCCACTATCTGCTTGCGGCTTCCTGCACTTCTAAAACAAGAATTGCGGTTTCCAATGCTGCTCTCGCTCAGCCTCAGACACTTTCTCAACACGCTATTTAGATATTTTTCCTCATTGTGGTTTCCACTGGTGCTCCTCATTTATCCCACCCTCTTTTTAATAAAGCAGTTCTACAGAGCACTGCTTGTCTGCAAGTTCCCATCTGGCACTGTATGCACAGGTTCTCCTGGGTATCTTTAGGGCTGACTTATCTGCTGGCCAACGTGTTCAGAGAGTTAGATGCTAAATTAGTCCTGTGACTCCTTCCTGCTTTAATAGAAATAAAATTTGAATACAAACTTATTTGTATGTTTATGTGTGTCTCTAGTCTTGGCCTTGTACAGAGTGAACAAACTCGCCCAGGGGACCTACCTGAGGACTGGGGAGATGGATTCTTCTCAACATGGCAGCAGAGCTTGGAACAGGAGCTGTAGCCTTTCTGTGGCTGTAGCCTTTCTGTGGCTGTTACAACTTGTAAGCTTTATCTGTAGCTATAATGCTTTCATCCCAAAACCTGAGGCCAGTCACTGGCTATGTGTCTACTGCTCCTGTGGCCCACACTCACATCAGTGGAAGGCTGCTGCCAGGTGTGCCCCTTGTATGGAGCAATGCAGAGCATGGGTCACAGGTTACATGAAGTGCCAGGTCTGTATACAAGGCTGCTCTGTGCTAATAGTTCTTTCAGTAGTGCTGATCGATCATTTTTTAGCTACCAATGGCATTTAGGTGGGGGGTCTTTCTAGTAGCAAAAGAAGTCTGTTATTGTTGGTGTAATAAACCATAGAGTATGTATAATATTGCCTTGTCCTCACACTTGCTATTATAGTCTCAATTTGCTGGAGGACTCTGATTTTAACATGTTGTTTTTTTCCTCTGCAGTTCTGGCTACAGGAGATTGAAACATTAGAAAAACCAAGGCCACAATTTTGAAAAATGAGGGTCTAAAGTTAGATTCCTAAGTCCATATTTAGGCACCTAAATAATTTGCCTGAATCTCACACGTACTTTTCACCACTCAGCTTCCTCTGGTGATGGGTACCAATATAAGAACCTAGACAGTTCTGTCTCACCGTGGCTATGATTTTTCTGGGAAGGAAAAGAGAGATATTGGTGTGCCCTCACATGGTATAAAATCTCACTCACTGATATTCCCTTAAGAAGAAGCCAGTGGAGAATTTGATTTAGTGTTTACAAGGATTGATAGGTGTGACTTCCCTACATTTTGTAATTGTAAGGCAAATCTCAGCAGCTTAGGGATTTCTTTGATGGATAAGCATCTGAACATTGGGATGCACATTCACGCCTTATACTAACTATTTCAACATGGGCAGCAGATATAAGAGGCTAGGGGAGGCTAAGCCTTCCCAAACGTGAAGTGGTGCATCTCCCTCTGGAGATGTGCGGGCCTGTCATCTTTGGAGTGCCATTGCTGGAAGGGCACCTGGGTTGTAGTCCCACCCATGTTCTGCCCCAAGCCTCTGCTCCCACTTGTCCTCTTACCCCATGGTCCCGCCTGTGCTCCAGGTCTTCCACTGAGTGGCAGAAGCTTAATGGAGGGAGAGAAGAAGCATGAGTTGCAGGGGGCCTCAGGGGAGGGGGTCCAAGCGGAGTGAGCAGCAAGCCCGGGGGCAGAGAGGCACAAGTGGTGTGCTAGGGATGGCCACAGGGAAGGGGGCCATGCGAGAGCAGGGCCTGGGGCAGAGTGGGAGTGAAGTGGGGTGGGGTCTCTGGGATAGGAGGCTGAGAAAGGGTGGGCCTCAGAGTGGAGCAAGGGGCAGGACCAAGATCTGGGTGCCGGTGGAGACCCCCCAACACTTCTAGGAAATTTCCGGCACTAACGCCCAGCCTCCCCAAATGTGGGGGTCATGCGCTGCCCATGTACTTCAATCTTGTTGTCCTGTGAAACTAAGCTAGAGATAAAGAGAGACTAGTCTCTCTCACAAAACATTGTGTATTTCCTGTTCTAGATGGGACTCCTAAGTAATGTGAGAACGGTGTTTCTAATGATATTTTGAGTGGATCTCCACTTCCAGTGTCAGCTAGAGTAGGAACTAAAGGTGGAATGTTCCATTAAAATAGTTAACCAAAACTGGTTGGACATAAGGGATGATCAAAGATTGGGTTTGTTCTTATTTTACATTTCCAGCTTGCTTTCACCTCATTGTAAGTCCACTCAAAGCTATTTCTCAGACTCCACTTCAGTGACAACTGTCTGCAGCCAGTTTTTGTTGGTCCAAAAAAAAAATGTGTTGTTTTTTTTCAGAAAGACTCTCTCTCTCTCTCTCTGACAAATTTTAAGCCACCTGCTACATTAAACTTATTAGCCTAAAAAGGTATCCAGTTACCCAGTTACAACAAGGTTAAAGTTGTAGTGTGGATGGGATGTATCCATATCTCCGTAAATGGATTATAACACTTGACCTGCTTTAGTTTACTGAATCTGGCAGTTCCTTGACTGTGTGCTCCCTTCAAAATTCCTTAGCAGTCTGACTTTGAATGTGGCTAATAAGACATTTATTTTCTCTCCAACTATTTGTTGCAGCATTTTTATGGATGTGTGTCAAAATATTCTGCTTTCATGTTGTTGCTCCCCTTAAAAAAAGCCAGTTCTGAACACATTTGACATTTTGCAGGCTAGGAATCTGAATGTTTCAGTTCAGATTATTTAAGCTGGTTATATTTCAGCATGTTCTCTTTTTTATGCTTAGAACTATTGCCCAGCTCTTAAGCTGTATCAGTCAAGGAGTTCAGTTTTACACTGATAAATTAAAAATTAAAAAAAAAAAAAGCGAGTGGCATGCAAATTTCCAACTCCTTCCATCATTTATATTGTTGCTTTTACATTTCTATATTCAGCTACCACTGTTATTTGAATATAGTACATTCTGGATAACAGAACACTGAAATATATATTTTTTAAGACTAGAGAGATGATGATAGAGAGATAGAAATATTATTGGAACAGCAAGATGGAATGGCATGCAATAAGATTTTTTTGTAATTGCTTCTAAGTTGTTTGTCACTTATACATGATTTTCCTAAGCAGCTCAAAGACACTCTCACACACTCAGATAGACACTCTCACATCACTGAGCAAGTATATAATGGCAGTGATAGAAAGGAAGACTTCACTATTCTATTCCCTGACAGTACTTGCCCTGGGCATGCTGTCTTTCTGTCTCACTTTCTTTCTTTAAGCACAGACAAATTCAACATTTTTTTAACAGTCTGTTTTGTAATGTGTCCACACAAGTCTGAATATCTCTGTCTAGTCAAACATACAAATCATATTCAGACCGCAATTTATTTTTTTAAAGATAGACCATTCACATTAATTCATGTTATTCTTCCTAATAATATTAATCACGATTGCTATTGCAACTAATTAGATAAGATTGTTATTCTGAGCAGCAGCATCTCCTTACAGTACCATTCCAGATGTTGTTGCAAAGATAACAAACACCATGGCAGGAAATATGTCATCAGTGTCATTTCCAGCATGGTTAATAATGGTCCAATCTTGCTTCTACTGAAGCTGGTGGCCAAATTTCCATTGGGATCAGGATATAAATTTCTAAAGTCCCTTGCACGGATAATATACTTCTCTTAATACAATAAATACATTTTGGTCGAATTAGATAACCACCTTGAAATGTTATCAGTCATTTTATCCCTGAAATATAAGGTGATAAAAAAGTTATTATTCAAGAACCCACAGCAGCATGGAGTGCAGATTAATTTTTCCTGTAATGTTGAAACCACGGGGTGCAGGTAACAAAGTATATTTCACTATGCTGCTGCACTAATCCCCATGAACCCCAAATCAGGGGATTAAAGATGAATTATTTCACATTGGAGTAAAAGGAGCTTTAATTTCTTTTCTTTGTTTTTTGGTCCTGTAAACAATTTTAGTGGCAACAAGGAAGCTGAGTCTGAGTAAACAGAATAGATTTCAGGTTTCTTGTGTATACAGAAGAAAGCTAAAGTTAGAAAGCAGTATGAGACTACAGGAGCACCTGTGGAGCAAAGTTGTGGAAACCATGGTGATAGCAATACCCTTATCTTAAAGAGACGTCCACTGAACACAGAGAATTTACGTTTTGATTCATCTATGAACTTAAGAGAAAAAAACAATTTTATAAAAAAGTAATGTGACATTTAAAAAAATGGTCCAAGTGGATTTAATTTTGCTGTGATTAAAATGTATGTGCTCCCTTATGATTAAAGCATAGACAATAATATCTTGTTATTACTTCTAATTATTTTAACTACTTGTTAAGCATCTTAAGATGCTCGGTTTGTAGTTTATTCTCAAATACCTCTTTGAAAATGAGTTCTCAGGAAAAACAGAGTATAATTAATAAACAGCCTGTATCAAGGGTCTCTGGCTCCATCTTGTGGTCTGTTGTGTTGCTTCACCCTGAAAAACAACAATTTTTTTTAAAGCAGCAAAGACTATGGATGAAATTCTAGCTGCACTGAATTCAAGGAAGTTTACTTTACTTTTATTGTTTTGGCATCGACTTCATTGCAGCCAAGATTTCACCCTATGTTTCTGTACAGGAATGAACTGGCTTTTCTTTGGAAACCTTTATATTGCTCAACTGTGTATAGCTATATAAGATTACTATAAATTTCTAAAAGCTTTGGGCATGAAACCTTAAAACTGGTCCAAAACCTGTTTTGTGTTTCACTTTTTGTCTCCTCAGGGTTTAAGTAAAGGCTTTTTTTTTCTAAAATATTATACGAGTACAATATGCAGTTGTACACACAACTGTAAATTAAACAATGGGAACTAACAAATGTCACAATAGCTCATTTTCCTTACACAAATGCTTATTTTGAAGCCAGGGTGGGTGCATAAGCACATTTTATTAGAACAAGTTAGATTACATTTAGACCAATTTTAAAAATGTAGCCTTAAAAATTTAAAGTATCTCTTCTGGGTTCTGTTAAATCCATAGCCTGATTCCCCTCAGGAAATTCAGCCTTAAATATTGCTTGGCCTCTGTAATCAAACATTGTAAGCCTGCATTATTCTGGCTTTCTGGGATTTGTGGAAAGAGGTTCTGTTCAATTTGCTGCCCAGCCAATCTAGCAGGACACATGACTCACTGAGGGGTAATATTTTGAAAATGAGCTGTCCAAGTAGTTCCTCTATATAGGAATAGGAAAATATAAGGAATTTATGTAGACTCATCAGCGTGGAAAATACTTGAGTGCTTACTGTTGTTAGGTGACAAAAATACAAAGATAGAACAGTAGATCCTGAAATAAGTAGCTGACTTTTAGACTGAATTATTGGTAGCATTTTAATACTGGAACTTCCCTTTATTATTCCGTTCTTTTATTCAGAAAGACACTGGCAGTAATGGGCTGTGAGGCTGAGTTAAGTATATCTGTTACAGCTGCAAGGGGTCCATAATGAATGAAAACTTTCACTCCTGATTTATTAAGCTTTCATGGGAACATCTGCCCTAAAATCAATCTCCCTTGCTTTTTCCCTTCTTGGCTGCTTACAGTGCTAAAGAAGTTGTATTTTTTTAGCTGAAAGGCAGTGCTAAGCTTCACTACTTAAATATATGCCTGATATGTGGTTCACATCAAACTAGCCTAACCTCCTCACTGAGCAATAGAGATAACAGCTGAGAGGATGTGGCCTTTTGACTACTTTCCACTGTTGACTGTCAAGAGGCTGATTTTATGGGCCCATTCTTTGAGCAGAGTGTCTGAACATTGCCAGCAGGCACCACAAGACTTCAATAATCTATAGTGCCTGCCAAATTCTATTAGCTTGCCCAGTATATGCTAAGATACCTTTACCATAAAATAATAGCATACAAGAGAAGGGCTTTTTCAGTTTTCACATTTAGAAGAAAAATCATACCTCCTCTATTAGCAAAGTAGTGCCTGTGCTTTTGCCTTTTCAGCTTAGTGTTACCCTTTCTTATGATTAATGTCCTTTGGTGGTAGTTGTTGCTTAGCCATCTCCTATATTGTAAGGAGGTGGAGTGGCCTCCATTTGACGCTGACAGGAAGGAACCACTCCCCGCTCCCTGGTGAGTGGAGCCAGGCTTGGCCTGCCCCTTGTGCCAGAAGCAGAGGGACAGAACAGGAAGTATAAGAGGCAGGACCTCCAGCTCAGTTGAGGGAGAGCCATGGAAAGAGTTGGATGCCTCTGCCTTGCTGCTGAACCAGTGATTGAGTTGTCCCAATCCCCTGCCTCTTGAGAAATACTCAGAGGAGCTGCCACCTGGCAAATACCCCAAGGAGATGCAGGAACTGCTGGCTGTTGAGTATTCCAAGGAGCCTAAGGGATCATGAGCAACAAAATCCTACAAACAGGTAGAGGTAGAAAGTAGCCCAAGGAAACCAGATATTAGTCCAGTTGTGTTGCTGAAACAACTGTTATCATGTTTGATAGGATCCCCATCACTGTTAGGGCCCTGGGCTGGGACCCAGTGGAGTAGGGTGGGCTTGGGTCCTCCTACCCCCTGCTACCAACTCCACCCTTGTGTGGGAGCCTACCCATCTTAGGCGGGATGGCCTGTATTTGGATGTTGTCTGCCCCAGCCAGAGAACTGGCAACAGACTGCTATTGCTCTGCCCTGCCCAGAGGGCTGAGCCTGATTGTGGTGGTTGTCTGCCCCAGCCTGGAGCTGGGTTGAAGACTGCCAATTGCCCTGTCTAGAGGGGCTAGGTCTCTAGACTCTTTACTGATTTACTGTGCTAATCCCCTGTTGAGTGGCATAGTGAAGTGGAGTGGCCTTCCTCTGACATTAACAGGGAGGAACCACTTGAATCCACTACACACATACTTATTCTATTGTTTTTATATGTGCTTGGCAAATATTTACATCTCCTTCTCTCTAAATACCTTTTGTAAGGGTTTGCTTTCTTTTTACTAGAGTTGGGATCAAGATGATGTCTTAATCCCTTCCCTTCTCTCCCACCTCAACAAAATGTGGAGGTGCTCAGATCCAGAGTTTTGTTTAGGGCCCATCTCTATTTTTAATGCCACTTATATTTCCAGTAAGAACAATCCCGGATATATGTCTTCAGTATAGAAGAGTTATGTGGCACACCAAGAATCATCAAGAACTTCAGACCAGCTGGTATCCTGAATGACAGTGGCATACAATTTCTGTGCCATCTAAATCTCCCTTCCTGAGGCTGAGTTCAAAACTCTGTCCAGTTTAACTGTCATAAAATACAGCCAGGCCCTTACATCAGAGAAGATGGAAGGTACTAAGTGAATTCTAGTTGGGGCAGGCTCTGTCCTCACTGAGTGAATCCATGGAGAGACTGAAAGTAGCCACCTAGTCAAAAGCCTACAATATGGTACCTACAGTACGGAGCTCTGTCTGGGAGAAGACACAGGGGAGACCATGATGATGATGATGATGATACTCTCCTCAAGCAATCCAAGGGGAGGGAGACCCTTCCCCCATTAACATTTTGGTTTTCCTGATCCCTTCCTCTCCCCATGCTGGATGTAATACAGTCCTAAGGCTTAGAAACTACTGCTGCCATTGAAGCAAAGGAAGTGAGAAAAAGTGGAATCAGCTGGAGCTTGTTAATGAGTTTCTTGTCTTCCATTGCTTCTCCTCAGATAGGAACAGTTCCTCTAAACCAGGGGTTCCCAAACTTGGTTTGTGGCTTGTTCAGGGTAAGCCCCTTGTGGGCCGCAAGACGCTTTGTCTACCTGAGTGTCCATAGGTACATCCACTCGCAGGTCCCAGTAGCTGTGGTTCGCTCTTCCTTACAAACAATAGAACAGAACAGTGCACAGCTATTACCAATAGCTCATTTCCTTGTGTACTGAAAATTTAACTAAAACAGCAAATTAAGTGTGACAGGTGGCTGGCAGGGTAAGAACAAAGGTTGGAAAAAGATCTATAGTGAGAACTCAGAGAAGAGAGGGTTTTTTTCTTTTTGTGAAAAAGTGAAAGAAGGACAAAAAGCACCTTTTTTTCTCTCGAACAAAACAGCAAAATAAAGAGTTCTGTTTAATTAGTTAAAATCATTGTCTGTAGACGTAAAGTACTTTACACCAAAGTACAAAGAATTATTGTGCTTTTCTAAAATCTGATTATGTAAAGAGGACATTTGTAACTATTGCACATAGTCATGTTTGATTTACTTTCCATCAGTGCACCTTCCACAGTCTTTTGAGGAAAAATGCATTCCTTCACCTTCCAGCTTCTATTTGCATTCTTTTAATCCATGAATTCTGATAAATGCAAGGACCCACTTCCCTTAAGAAAATGCAGCTCTAGGCATTGCTGTAGGGTATGTCCTCTAAATAGGTCAGTTATGTAGCTAAGTCATTCTTGATGCATTCCCCAAGGAGAAGATATAATGAATTAATGTTCTTCTATTACCATTAACCCTGTACACGCTTCTGATCTACATTTGATATTAGTTCAAGGTCATGGGGGAGAAACCTGCAGTGGCTACCAATTTGTTTATTGTAGATGTTGTCTTCACCATAAGGCACCTCATGAGATTTAAGATGGGGGCATGGGTTGCTGGGGAGGCCTAGATGCATAATGCAGTAATATCCCAGTTTTAGGAACCACTGTGATACATAAAACTCTGCCAAACTCAGTGGTGCCTGAACTAATATGCTGATGTGGGGCTCCCTCAGTCTCTCCTGTTGATGCTGTTGCACCCTGGATAAATAATCAAAAATTCAGGGGAGCAGGATTCTGGGTCTTCCACCTCCCTGGTGAGTGCTCTAACTGTAGCCATACACTCCGACCCCCCATCCCCATTTGCTCTTTTGAGTGCAGTCTGCATAGTTTCTATTATGCTGTTACAAAACCACAAGCAGCAGCGGAAACTCACCAGTGATGTTAGATGCTTCCTTAAAGCTGTATTGCTGTATATTACCAATTGTATTCATGCTTATGAACCTGTAATCCAGGGGTGTCCAACCTGTGGCTCCAGAGCCCCATGCAGCTCTTCAGAAGTTAATATGCGGCTCCTTGTATAGGCACCGACTCCAGGGCTGTAGCTACAGGCACCAATTTTCCAATGTGCCGGGGGGTGCTCACTGCTCAATCTCTGGCTCTGCCATGGGCCCTGTCCCCACTCCAACCCTCCCCATCCCCTCTCCTGAGTTTGCTATGCCCTCGCTCCTCCTGCCTCCTGAGCCTCCAAGAAACAGCAGATCTGGAGGAGGGAGAGGGAGGCACTGATCGGGAGGGCTGCTGGTGGGTGGGAGGTGCTATCTTTCCCCATTCATTATATAGGAGATTAGGTGCCTAACTCAGGCTTAGTGAATCACAGTGATTTTCTAGATATCAAACTCGTTGTGTGCATCCAGGCCAAAATGAATTGGCAATAAAAGCAAACAAACAAACAAAAAAAAACCCACTTCCAGCAATTGATGGTGTTTTTCTTCTGGTCTCTTGCCGGAGAAGACTCTGATGGAGTCTTGCCTCCCTTTTCTGGTTTATGATCCAGATGAGCTCCTACTCTATTTCCAAACAACTAAAGGAGCTATTTTAGGCTGCTCTGTATTCATTTCACGTGTCCACAGATGTCCATGCCCATAACTTCATGCAAATCTTGTTTCTTAAAGAGAGCACTGTTCCCCTCTGCTGTTATTGTCCATTTTTATCTTAACATAACATCTTTTCAGGTTGAAATTTAATTCAACAGACCCTAGTTTTTGTCCAGTCAGACTATCATGCCCCAACTATACCTCCTTTTCAGTTTTTGTTAATTGTCCTCCTTTTCTAATGTTGGAAACCTGGAAACTCTTCTTTAGGCTTTGCTGCTTCACAGAAATTAATTCTAAATTGACATTTGATAGAAATATATCTATGTTCCATGTCATCTTCATATTGCCCAAGGTCCCCTTTGCCCTACAGGAGAATATCTATATTTAGTTTAATCTATGTTCCCTTCCCCCCGATGTAGTGATTCTGGGCCTCTACAAAGTGTCCTGACCTAGCTCTTCAGTTATCTCCCTGTGCAAGGAAAAGGCCTGGGTAGAGACTGTTGAATCGTGGAAGTCAATGAATGGCTACACAGGTGGTGCTGGAGAGAAGGCTTTGGATTCTTTGACCATGGGATGGTGTTCCAAGAAGGAAAAGTGCTAGGCAGAGATGGGCTCCACCTAACGAAGAGAGGGAAGAGCATCTTCGCAAGCAGGCTGGCTAACCTAGTGAGGAGGGCTTTAAACTAGGTTCACCGGGGGAAGGAGACCAAAGCCCTGAAGTAAGTGGGGAAATGAGATACCTGGAGGAAGCATGAGCAGGGGAGTGCAAGAGAAGAGGACTCCTGTCTCATACTGAGAAAACGGGATGATCAGAGAGTTACTTTAAGTGCCTATACACAAATGCAAGAAGCCTGGGAAACAAGCAGGGAGAACTGGAAGTCCTGGCACAGTCAAGGAATTATGATGTGATTGGAATAAGAGAAATTTGGTGGGATTACTCACATGACTGGAGTACTGTCATGGATGGATATAAACTGTTCAGGAAGGACAGGCAAGGCAAAAAGATGGAGGAGTTGCACTGTATGTAAGAGAGCAGTCTGACTGCTCAGAGTTCCAGTATAAACTGCAGAAAAACCTGAGAGTCTCTGGATTAAGTTTAGAAGTGGCAATTGGGGGAGGTCCTGGATGACTGGAAAAAGGCTACTGTAGTTCCCATCTTTAAAAAAGGGAAGGAGGAGGATCCAGGGAGCTACAGGTCAGTCAGTCTCACCTCAGTTCCTGGAAAAATCATAGAGCAGGTCCTCAAGTAATCAATTCTGAAGCATTTAGAGGAGAGAAAAGTGATCAGGAACAGTCAGCATGGATTATCCAACTGCAAATCATGCCTGACTAATCTAAGTGCCTTCTATGAGGAGATAACTGGCGCTGTGGATGAGAAGAAAGCAGTGGATGTGTTATTCCTTGACTTTAGCAAAGCTTTTGATATGGTCTCCCACAGTATTCTTGCCAGCAAGTTAAAGAAGTATGGGCTGGATGAATAGACTTTAAGGTGAATAGAAAGCTGGCTAGATTGTCGGGCTCAACAGGTAGTGATCAAAGGCTCCATGTCTAGTTGGCAGCCAGTATCAAGCGGAGTGCCCCAAAGGTCAGCCCTGGGGCCAGTTTTGTTCAATATCTTCATTAATGATCTCAAGGATGGCGTGGACTGCACCCTCAGCAAGTTTTCAGCTGACACTAAACTGGGAGGTGTGGTAGATACTCTGGTGGGTAGGGATAGGATACAGAGGCATCTAAACAAATTAAAGGATTGAGCTAAAAGAAACCTGATGAGGTTCAACAAGGACAAGTGCAGAGTCCTGCACTAAGGATGGAAGAATCCCATGCACTGCTACAGACTAGGGGCTGAATGGCTAGGCAGCTGTTCTGCAGAAAAGGACCTAGGGGTTACAGTGGATAAGAAGCTGGATATGAGTAGACAGTGTGCCCTTTTTGCCAAGAAGGCTAACGGCATTTTGGGCGATGTAAGTAGGGTCATTGCCAGCAGATTGAGGGACATGATCATTCCCCTCTATTTAACATTGGTGAGGCCTCATCCGGAGTACTGTGTCCAGTTTTAGGCCCCACACTACAAGAAGGATATGAAAAAATAGAAAAGAGTCAGGCAGAGGGCAATAAAAATTTTTAGAGTGCTGGAGCACATGACTTATGAGGAGATGCTGAGGGAACTGGGATTGTTTAGTCTGCAGAAGAGAAGAATGAGGGGGGATTTGATAATTGCTTTCAACTACCTGACGGGGGTTCCAAAGAGGATGGATCTAGACTGTTCTCAATGGTACCAGATGATGGAACAAGAAGTAATGGTCTCAAATTGCAGTGAGGGAGGTTTAGGTTGGATATTAGGAAAAAGTTTTACACTAGAAGGTGGTGAAGCACTGGAATGGGTTACCTAGGGAGGTGGTGGAATCTTCTTCCCTAGAGGATTTTAAGGTCAGGCTTGACAAAGCCCTGGCTGGGATGATTTAGTTGGGAATTGGTCCTGCTTTGAGCAGGGGATTGGATTAGATGTCCTCCTGAGGTCCTTCTAGCCCTGATATTCTATGATCTCTGCTCTTCTCTTCTCTTTTAGGACTAATATATAAAGGTGCTGAGCACCTTCCATACTAAGCATCCACAGCTTTTGAAGTCAGTGGGAATGGAGAGTGTTCTTCACCCTACAGGAGGAATCCAGTACCTTGCACCTTAATTATCAATCAGTCCTTACTACTGTCCTCTTCAGCAGTTTCTCAGTCTGGACTCCTGACTAGAGATGTCAAGTGAATCAGAGGTGTGATAAACCGTGACTTAACCGCACAGGCTCCATTTTTGTAGAACTATCAAGCTGTATATATATAGAAAAAAAAACAAAAAAACAAAAAAAAATCTGTAATTTAAGAGATCAATCTTTTTAATATGTGATAAAGTCCATTAGCTCAATTACCACGCTATGGTAACTATGTGAATGTCAACTTTTTAACTGTAATTACTGTGCATCTTTTCTGTCCCATTCTTCCTGGTGTATAACAGTGTTTCTAGTAATGAACACTGTGATACACAAAATGACCCTGCAAATAAAAACAAAATAACATTGTTACCAAATTTTGGCCCAATCCTTCACTGACTTTCCAGGACTCAGACAGCAGCAGCTCAAACAACAACATAATGAGCACAGGATAAATATGCCTAAATAGGTGAACAGATAGGGAATTAAACTCTCAACAATAGTTAATGAGAGTTTGGCACTGAGTAAGGACTACAATTAAAATATTCTCACATGCTTAAACACAAACATATTCTTAAGTGCTTTGTTGAATAAGGGCCTATCTGAGAACATTTCTATATCATTCGTATCATCCCTATGGCATTGCAATCAAATTTTCCCAGTTCAGTCATAGGTACCAGAGACCTTGCACTTGATTATCTACCTTTCTTGTGCCTGCAAAAAGAGACTATACCCAAACCTTTATATAAATTTACTCCTCAAAATCTTTTTAGTATAAAGTAGTCTTATGTTAGCAATATGGCAACTGCTGCTATTATTATAGCTTGTGAAGTTAAACTGGTATCCTATTAAAACTAGTATGGGTTAATTTCCGATGGTATTAATAGGGGAATAAGGAATTTATCTCTGGGATAATTAAGTTAAGGATGTTTCTATGGGACTACCCAGACAGGGAAAAACTGATGAATTGTCTTGTTTGAAGCAATAATGTGTATTGCTATGGTTCCTAAATACTTAGGTCCAGATCCTAAAACATCCATTGACACACATAGAAGTTAAGAATTTAAATATTCTTGAAAATCTGGACCTTACTACTTCTTCCTTCCATTCTAACCAAACTGTTTTTGCCACACCAAAGGCTGACATGAAAACAAAAGGAAGTTGAGGGATTATTAAAGAAAGCAAAAATGAAAACCAAAAATCCAGTCTACTGCTTCCAATAGAGATTGGTGTTCACTCTAGTAAAAGCATTCCGCTTAGAAACTTGATTCTATGGAAAAAAAGCATTTATTCTGAATGATGTAGTAAGCAAATCAATTCAGACTTAAGTACATCTAATTAGAGTTAGGTCATTTGCAACATTCAAAGGCAATGTTTCAAGTGCTCAGTATAATTTACTAATGCAGTTTTATTAGGAATAAAGTCTGTTTAATTAGGAAGATAAATTATTCCAAGCTGTGATCAGCTAAAGATCAAATCAAGTCATTATCAAAGCACATCGAATACAAAACATATATTTGTGTGGCAAAATTCAGAATTATTAGGGCATGCTTCTACTTTCTCTTTTTGAATTAAGTATAAAAATATTACAAAGTATTAATTATTTAACAGCAGAGATATGACATTCTTCCATTGCGGAAATAAAGACAGCTGTAGGAAGTTATCAGAAATGCATGGCTACTGTAGGTTGCAGATATCTCATTCAAAATGGTCACTGTTTCACACATTTGCAAATCTCATTAGAAAGAGCAATGATTTATATAGTAATAAGAAAGGGTGATCGTATACTAAATCATTACATATGAGATAGAATATGGTAATGATTCTCTGAAATATTTTAAAGTATATTATATTAAAAGGTCATATTTCCAAGCTTTTTTTTCTGCAACTATGAGGTCTAGAAACTTTTTAAATGAAACTTGAGATTGTCACATAATCACATGACTCTAAAGTTCATAGACAAATATTGAGAGACTTGTTAGAGTTGACAACATGGAAGTATCACTCATCCAGTTAGCTTAATAAGAGCCTTATCCTGTGACCAGTTGTTTATCCATCAACTCTGAAGTCATTAAAATATAAATACCACAGAGGAATGGTGATTTTGAATGCCAAGTTTTTTGGGTGCCCAATCTGATGTACCTTAAAGGGACTTGATTTTCAGAAAGTACTAAGGTTCAGATTCACAACAGTACTCAGATGCCTAAAACCCATATTTAAGTTCCTAAACTGGATTCTTGGCACTTAAGTTTCAGTTTTGACTCCATTATGAAGCACAAAACTCCTGCCAAGCCCTATAGGTGACTACACTCACTGAGCACCTAAATTTTCAGAGTAAGAGAACCGTAGGTGCCCATGTTTCTGTCTCTGGGCACGTGCACTGCTACCTTCCTCTAGACAGCCAGATGTCTATTTTCTGCCTCAGCCTCAGAGTGATTTATACACCAGGGGAAGATAGGTGGCTGCCTAAGTCATGTGTGGGGACCAATATGGTAGGCATGCTCAGAGGCTGCCTATGGGATCAGGCTCCATTCATAATCTGGCTATAGGGGGAGGTGGTGGTACTGCTTATAATTTTGAGCCCAGTAATTGATTACAGTACTCACATGGGATGTGGGAGAACCACGTTCAATTCCACCCTCTCTGCTGGAGGGGGAGAAAGGATTTGACGGTGAATGCTCTAACCACTGGACTATGGGATATTCTGATGTATGGCTCCCTCAGTCTCTCCTGTTGAAGCTGTTTCACTGTGGATGAATACTTAAATAGTCATTCAGCCAGAGAAGGGGAATGACTCTGTAGCCCAGTGGTCAGGGTGCTCACCTGGGAAACCCCAATTCTCTGCACCACTTTCATTTGTTATGCAGAATGCAACAGCTTCCAGAGGAGAGATTGAGGGAGTATCATCAGAATATCTCATAGTCCAGTAGTTACAGCACTCACCTGAGATGAGGGAGGCCCCCTCTTCAAATCCTTTCTCCCTTTCTGGCAGAGAGAGGAGAATTGAATCTGGGTCTCCCACATACCATATGAGTGCTGTAAACAATGGACTCAAAGTTATAAAATAGACAGAGGCAGCAGCACCACCACCTCTTCCTCCTTCTGGTATTGCCACTTTGTGTGTAATGAGGCAAGTGTCTAACTTATTAGTTCAAGAATGCCTTAGGCATCTATACTGACTGATTTCAGACAGTTGGCTCCTGTCCATAGCTTGCTAAGCAGATATAGATACTTCTCTGCAGCCCAGATTTAGACATGAATCTCTGTGAGGGGGCATGGTTTAGCACATACCCTTTTCACTGATTGCTTCCACTTGCTAGCTTCAGCAGTTCCCCACCTACCATGTTGGCTTTTGTAGATTGCATTTGAAGGTAGCTGTCTCTCTCTATTCATGGTATAGGGAACAGTGACGGGGTGCTAACCCCACAAAAGGCCTGGAGAGGTTGAAGTGCCCAGGCAGGCCAATTAGCTGCCCAGGCTCCACCTGAAGGAGCCAGGGAGCCAGCCATGAATTGGAAATGGGCTCAGCAGGGAGGAGCAGGAGGGGCCTGTGGGATTAACACCTAGTGGTGTTTGACTGGCCTGGCAGAGGTTTTTTTATGGATTTGCCAGTTCCCAAAAAAATAATGTAATCTTCTGTCGTTTTTTTTTATGTGGGTCTAAATATTTACATTATTATCACAATACACTGGGATCTCTAAAGTTAAAAGTTTCTGTGTCCAGCTCAAGATACTACAGTGTTCCCACTTCTGCAGTTTAATAGGCAGCAGGTTTAAAACAAATAAAAGGAAGTTCTTCTTCATGCAGCGCACAGTCAACTTGTGGAACTCCTTACCTGAGGAGGTTGTGAAGGTTAGAACTATAACAGTGTTTAAAAGAGAACTGGATAAATTCATGGTGGTTAAGTCCATAAATGGCTGTTAGCCAGGATGGGTAAGGAATGGTGTCCCTAGCCTCTGTTTGTCAGAGGATGGAGATGGATGGCAGGAGAGTGATCACTTGATCATTGCCTGTTAGGTTCACTCCCTCTGGGGCACCTGGCACTGGCCACTGTCAGTGGACAGATACTGGGCTAGATGGACCTTTGGTCTGACCCGGTATGGCCGTTCTTATGTTCTTATGTTATAAGTAATAACAGATAAAAACTGTTGTATGTGTATATGGGGGTGAGGAGAGAGGATTTGAGTCATGCGAGAGTGAGAAGACATGCAAGGCATATTAAATAATGGAAGATCAGGGTAATGGTGGAATTGATCCTAATACACTCCTGGGAAAAAAACACTCACATCGGAAACGGCACATTCAATGACAAGTGACTAAATGAAGCAGACTACAAAAGGCTGGCTAGCAAAATGTGCTGATAAAACAAATGCCTGTTTGTTATCAATGATTTTAATCAATGTTACTTATGTGTTCTCTCTCTAGATACTGTAAGTGGCTATTTAAGGATGTGGGCTGTGGAGTTGCCTTGTGGTTGGGATTGAGGTGGGCTTGCCTTGTTGTGTGTTGGAAAAACAACAAGGAATCCAGTGGCACCTTAAAGACTAACAGATTTATTTAGGCATAAGCTTTTGTGGTTAAAAAAACACTTCTTCAGTTTTGTGTTGGGATACTGTTTGTTTTGCATTTCAGAGGTGGTAACCCTAGGAGCTTGTTTAAAGCCCAGAAGCTGTGATCAGTGAGAGGTTGCAAGGAAGTAGTCTACAGTCCCTGGGAGGAGGGAGCTTGGTCTGGCAAATCCAGATGGGGGAGGAAGCCAGATAAGTAGATAGAAGCCCAGGGAAACAGCAGCAAGTGGTAGGACCATACAGACCTTGTCTGTTTGTCATAGGGTCCCTGGGCTGGAACCCAGTGTAGCAGGAGGGCCTGGATTCTCCTAACAGCCACCAGGAAGTGGTACAGGGCTTTAGAGATGGCAACCAGACAACTGGTCTGAAAGGACTTTGATTTCCCTGGAAGGGGAGGACCTTAGTGATCTGGCTGCAGGCCAAACCACGAACAAGAAGCTGCAGTTCTGGGAATGAGAGGGACCACAGTGTGAAAGAGATAATGGGAAGAGACACAGCCAGAGGAGGGCAATGCCTGGCAAGAGCTAATCCCCAGAGCGTCCAGAAGGAGGCATCCCTTGCGTTGAGTAGACCCTGTGACAGGAACCTAACACAGCTTTGTGGATCACAGTGTTGTTCCTGTGATTTTTTTATGAGACTAAAAGTTAGAATTGCAATGCTGAGTGTCACAGCATCTAAGTCTCTTTGTGGATCCCACCCTTAGTGGAAATGAAGTCTCTTTAAGGTGTCTTAAGTTGGGCATGTCTCCACTTTTGTGCCTGCACCCTGTGTTTAGGCTAGTATAATAAAGAGTCTCCCACACATTCTTTTGCTGGATCACCCAAGTGTCTTTATTGACAGCATTCGTGCAGTTCCTCCCAACAGCTAGCGCCCCACAGACCCTCTCCAGTGTCTCCCGCCTTTGAGACTTCCCTCTTTAGTAAGGAAACAGCAATAATACTCTCCTGTCTCCTCTCAGTATAGCCTCCTCACTGAGGTTTGTTCAGAGTTTTTATAGCCCTCCTGTGCCTCAGCCCAGCTGTCAGCACTCAGCTCAGCATGTTCCTCTGAGCCAGCCCTGATTAGGGCTTGCAGCTGGGCTCACTGCTGAATACCTGTGTCTCTACCCTGGCCTCCTGACCAGAGAGCAGACTGCAGCCAGCATTTTGGCAGGGCTTTAAAGAGGATTTTACCCCTGCCCTGCCACAAGGCACCAAAAAAGCATTAGTCAGTTTTGAAGAGTTGGCCTAGTGTATTTCCTTCCTTCCTGCCTTCCTTCCTCCATGTATTTGTCCCCCTTTAATATGAGGACTCTATTAAATATTCATACTACTTAATTTAAAATATAACTTGGTGCCAGTATGTACAGTTGGACTAACCTGGTTTACTCTCTGCCCCTTAGGTTATACTTGATTATTGGTGTTTTAGGGCATGATGCCCGTGCATAAAGTATGTTTGTGTGGGAGGGTAACAGACCAAAAAATCCCAAGAAAACACTAAAATCAAGCCAGGTCCTCAAGGGCACACATTAAAAATAGTCTTTTCAAAGCTGTTGTTTCCAGATTATGATAGCTCCACTTCATCTTTTTTCAGACCGATTTAAGCATTGATGAGTGCCAGAATCAAAATACTCAACGCCTCACAGGTTTAGGCTCTTACTGAGATGACTGGATGAGTCCTATATTAGTGCCAAATCTCATACATCTCAAAATATCTGGCATTTTTCTTAAAGCCCCAGCTTCTGGAGTCATGTGATTTTGTCAGACTCTTAGCATCTTTTAAAAAAAAGTGAGTTTCAAGACCTCATAGTTTCAGAGAAAAGTTTGAAAATGTGATCTTTAAAGGCTCAAAAGCCAGAAAGCAAATAAAAAGAGCCCACAATGTATTTAAGTGTCATGAATTTTAGCCCATCACTCATGATTGTTGAACAATTGAAGTTGGCAGTAAGATTGGATTATTTTGACTAAGATTTTTTCCCCCAGCCTCAGGAATTATTCTCCAGAAATAACATTTTCAAAAGTGTATGTCATTTACTGCTTTTGAAAAATTCATCTTATTATAACAATAAATCATATATTGTAGGAATTAAAAATAATAATAATAATAGGAGATATACCTATCTCCTAGAACTGGAAGGGACCTTAAAAGGTCATTAAGTCCAGCTTCTGCCTTCACTAGCAGGACCAAGTACTGATGTTTGCCCCAGATCCTTAAGTGGTTCTCTCAAGGATTGAACTCACAACTTTAGATTTAGCAGGCCAATGCTCAAATTGCTGAGCTATCCCTCCCCACAATTATTCCCCACTTATTTTAGAGAAGTTCTTATACAAGAAGTCAGACCGGATCTTCACAATGGTCCCTTCTGGCATTGGAGTCCATGAATCCTAGGTGTTTTTGCTGCAGCAGTCTTGTTTATGCTTTGTCAAGAGACAGACATGTTAGCTTCACTGTTATACTGGGACATTAGTGACTGTGTTGTTTTGTTTCAGGCCTAACAGATTATTTTTATTTTATCTTTTCAGAAATTATGTCTAACATTCTCAACTTATATACAAGTTGATCAGGAGGTCATGCAAAACTACAAATTGTAACTGTATTAATCTTGTATTTAAATTAAAGTATAGTACTTAGTGATTGCAGCTACATAATGAGTTCCTAAGGAGGATTAGGATGTATTGCGTATACCTCAATGTCAATACCTCTGGAATATTAAGAAGCAGTATTGATGAGATCCAAAAGGCATCCCACATAGCCCTCTTTAGTCAGAAAAATGGTGGTTGACATGTTGGAATGAAAGGAAGAAAGTTTAACACTTTAACCAGATTTCCTCAGGGTTGTGATGTGGCTACACTAGCTACTTGTGGACGTAATCTAAAAAGGAAAAAGACTGAATGCCTAGACTTTGTTTCTTCTTTCTAATCATAGAATCATAGAAGATTATGGTTGGAAGAGACCTCAGGAGGTCATCTAGTCCAGTATCTAATCTTCTTTCACCACTATCTCACCAACTTGAAAGCAACTCCAAAGAAATCAAAATTTGTTACTGTGGATTTAGAAGAGTTTTGTGTTCTTCATTCACTTCCAAGTGGAAAAGGTATCCACATAAGAAAACTACAACTGGTACTAAAAGCCAACTTTGTTCGGTATCTTAAAAAAAAGGTCAAGTTTGTAGGGTAACTTCCACCAGTGTATTCAGGGCTAGTGCACAGCCCCACAACAAGTAGGAGTGAAGGCCTTCTTCTACCTCTTGTTAACATTTATTTGGAGGGGTGAGATGGAGGAGCAGAGGATGACACTGGTGGAGCAACTATGCAGAGGTTACTCTATGTTCCCTAGGTCTTAGACAGGGTTACTATTCCAGCCTATAAACTGGAATGGGAAGTGGGATTGCACTTCAGTGCAGCCCCCTAATCTTGCGTTATGAGGTTGAATTTCAACTCTTCAAACTTTCATTGTCATAAAGCTAAATTAATGGGTATTTATGCCAATGAAGTGACTTAATGCCTATATTTGCAGCCCTATTTTTTGTGGCCTGGATCAGAGTGAATGACACTTATACTGGTATTTTTGCACCTGCAGTTTGGCTGCCACCCAAATCTGAGTAGTTCCACAGTTTCTTCCTACCTGAGTGTAGCCAAAAATCTGGGAGTCAGAAGGGAAGTTCTTCAATGATTGCTTGGTTTTACCTCAGCAAATTATGAAGCATATGCAAAAATGCAGCTGTGAGGGGGCTTGCAGTGACGCCAGCTTTATCTTCATACCTGCCAATCCAGTATTTATCACATTTCTACACTGGGATATACAGAAAATTAACAGAAAACAATTTTGCCATAAATTTGTACATTTGTTTATTAGATTTTTTATTTTATATTATTTGATTTTTTTTACTCACTCTGAAAACCAGGTGAGTCTACAGAAACATGCAAAAGCTATGATCTCAGGTTTCCCTGCAAAAGAACTTTCAGCCTCACTTCTGCACTGCTCTTCTTTCAGGGCAGTTAAAAAATCTTTATGCTCTCTGCAGTTATTCAAGGAAGATCTGCTACCACAGTTGCTCTGTATAGAAGAACTTCCATTTGCAATTATTATCTAGCTAAAATTTCAGTCATTGGGAGGATTTTATTGCAGTAGAACTGTGGATCCACAGCTCTGATTATAATTACACCTTAGCTCTGGTTCTATGTTTAGGGGATAGTTAGCTTCAGAAGGTTAATATTGTGTAGGTTACTTGCCACCTAATGACAAGAAAAGCTTAGCAGTCTTTTGTTCAAGCTCATTTAACTTTTCTGCTTGTAAGGTTTCACTCAGAAATCTGCAAAATAAGCAGTGGCAGCCAGTTACTCAAGTTAAGTGGGGAGTGAAGATGCATCATTTACTCTTTGGCCTTCATTAGGTTTGATCCGTATGTCTCTGGAAGATGGTAGAAAAACTGTAGGCTGCCAAAGGATAAAGAGGGGGAGGGGAAAGTCAAGATACATCCAGTCATTGTAAGGCCAAAATGGGAATGGAGATTCAAGTTGGGGAGATTTTCAGTGGCACAGAGGAAAATTAAGTGTCCAACTCTTATTAACTTTCAGTGGGAGAGGACATCCTCATTGTCCTTTGTGCCTCCCTGTAACCGCATGGTACTAACCCCTGCAACACCTCCTGGGAATTAGCTCTCCAGCCATCAGAGAGCCCTCTGCAGGCCACTGCCCTGCTTTCACCAGGATCCCATGTCCCTCCTGACCCAGTACCCCTTGCATGCCAGGGTGCTGCCCCCTGGCAGTACACCCCAGGGAACCCCCACCTCCTATCCCCACCTCATCTCAGTCATAGGCTACTTCCAGTCACCAACTAGCCCCCGTTCCCTGGGGCAGACTGTAGTATAAGTCACTCATCACAGATAAGGTTAGGTTTGAACCTGCTGCCTCTACCTATAGCGGAGCTGCCCTTCTGTAGCCCTAGTACCCTCTAATGAGCCCTTACTTCAGTCTGCAGCTCTGCTAGGCTGGAGCTTCCCAGCTCCCTAGCCCTTCCCCAGTGCTGCTTCACCCTTGGTACCTTCGTCAGCTCCCCAGGCAGCCTGGTCCCTCCCTTTCCAAAGGCTAGAGAGCAAGCCTCAGAGCATTTGGCTCACAGTCCTTTTATAAGGACCAGCTGTGTTCTGTTTGGGGCGTGACCCCAGCTGAGGCTGCTTCCCCAATCACAGCCCTCTCCTGGGATGTTCTAAGCCCTTTTAGGCAGGAGCGGGGCTACCACCCTGCTACACTCCCCTTTTACCCCACCAAGCCAAAAGGTACCATAGGTTAAAGCAAAGATAATAGAATTGCAATGAAGAACTCCTGTGATCAAGCTGTACAAACTGCTTTGTTGTCAGGTGTTGGGCAAATAAAGCCAAAATAAGGGTTCCACTAACCTTACAAGATGCATGTGACCAGGTTATTGGAAAAAAACAACCAAACAATAAACACCATGTGCTATTGCACTGTATTATTTCAAAAAACCATCAGCTTGATCCTCAGCTGGAATAAGTCTACAGAAATTTACACCAACTGAGAATGTGGCCAAATATGTGATTGTGTAATGAAGGACTATATAGACTGCTTCTGCACCAGGATCCATTAGCTCAGTCCCTTACATCTTTACAGATTCCTGCCACAGAGGTAGGTTACAGTGGGCTACACATGAATATCCCACTGCAGAACTGGAGCTTATATCAGTATACTGCATCTATGCCAGAGGCAGTATGAAGATTGAATATGAAACCATCAAAGGGACAGCATCTGACTATGCAGTTTAACCTTGCAATGTTAACATTCTCTTTTTTTTTTTTTTTTTAGTGGAAGTTGCTCATAAAGAAGTTGCACAGTTCTAAAATTTTAGGGTGTCATAAACAGATAGTTAAGGGTTAACGCCTCTTTTACCTGTAAAGGGTTAAGAAGTTTACCTAGCCTAGCTGACACCTGACCAGAGGAACCAATGGGGGAACAAGATATTTCAAAAGGAAGGAGGGAAGTTTCCTTTGTTTAGTCAGTTTCAGTTTCAGCTGGAGTGAAGAAGATCAAGGAACCAGCCTCTTAACAGAGTAGTAAGTTTTAGAAAGAAATAAATAGGTTTATGTTTATTTTCTTTTGTGACTTGTCTTGGTGCCATTAAGGGAATTATCAAATTGGGTATTCTTGTGTGTATTAAGATTTTTGCCCAGGGGAACATCCTGTGTTTTCAATCTATTGTCTGTGAGATTAGCTGATATGCTGTCCCCTAGAGATTTTTTTTCTCTTTCTTTTACCTTTCTTTTCTGTAATTAAAAGCCTTCTTTTTAAGAACCTGATTTTTTCCCTGTTTTTTTTTTAGATCCAAGGGAATTGGATCTGGACTCACTAGGGATTGGTGGGGGGAAAAGGGAGGGGGAAGGAGTAATTCTTCCTTGTTTTTGAGATCCAAGGGAATTGGATCTGGACTCACCAGGGAATTGGTGGAGGAGTCTCTCAAGGCTACCCAGGGAGGGGAAGGTTTTGGGGGGAAAGGGAGTGATCCAGGTATTCAGAAATTCTGGATGGTGGCAGCGAAACCAGATCTAAGCTGGTAATTAGGCTTAGAAGTGTCCATGCAGTTCCCCACATCTGTACCCTAAAGTTCAGAGTAGGGGTAAGAACTATGACATAGGGAAAAAAAAAACATGGCATGCCATTATACTGAATGAGAAGCAGTGTGCAATCCTGTAACTAAATATTATATTGCAATGCATATGTATAAGAGTGTACGTGCCATCTTGCCTTTTGGCATTTCATGACTTTTGTATGCTTCACAATGCAACTTGAAAAATCTCATAATATAGCTGCCTATTTGATTTGTTGGTGTGTAAAAGGAGCTGCATTCACAAAAGAATTAAGGTGCCTAACTGCCACGTTAGGCACCTAAATCCAGAATCAGACTCCACTGGGATTCACAAAACCCCACTCAGCTGCCCCTGAAAACCGTAGGTGCCTAAATTTTTACTGTAAGTTTCCTAGGTATCTATGTTTCTGCTTCCAAGTATGTTCATTGCATCCTCATGCCAGGCACCGTAGTGCCTAAACCTCAGATCGGTGCAGGAACCAGGGAAAGATAGGCAATTGCCTTCCTGACTCACCTGCAGGGCCCAATCCCGGAAAAGTGCTCAGAGCTCACCTACTGTACTGAGCACCTGTAGGTGAGGTTATACAAAACACAGAGTGAGGAGAGGAACTTCCCTCATAACTGCAGTGACCAGATGTCATGTGGGTGGGGGCAGGGGAACAAGAGAAAGCAAAAGAGGTTAAGTGTGCACAAGAATGAGAATGATTCAGTAGCTCAGTGGTTAAAGCACTCATCTGAGAGCTGGGAGACCCAAGATCCAGTTCCCCTGCTCTAATGACTTTTAAAAATTATCGTGCCACAGTGCACCAGGCTGAACAGGAGAGATGAAGGGTTACCTAAATCAGAATATCTGACTGGCTGGACACTTGCCTAAGATGGCAAATCCTGTCTCCCCTTCAGGCAGAGTGGGTACTTAAACCAGCAGTCTCCCAGATCCCAGGTAAGTGCACTAGCCACTGAGATAAAAGTTGAGGGAAATTGTCCTCCTTCATTCCCTCTCCCAACCCAGCTTCTTGCTAAAACAATAGATGCCTCACTCAAAGAGAGGGCTTACAGTTGAGAATCCCACAGCACCGTCCTGCCTGCTGATCACATTGATCTTTTAGTTCAGGAGTCTGCAACCCCTGGCACATGGCTCGCCAGGGTAAGTACCCTGGTGGGCCAGGCCAGTTTGTTTACCTGCTGTGGTGAGAGGTTTGGCCAATCGTGGCTCCCTCTGGCCGCTGTTCGCCGTCCCAGGCCATTAGGGGTGGCAGAAAGCTGCGGCCAGCACATACCTCGCCTGTGCCACTTCCCGCAGCCCCCATTGGCCTGGGACGGTGACCAGTGGCCAGTGGGAGCTGCTGACGTGGTGGGTAAACAAACTGACCCGGCCCACCAGGGTGCTCACCCTGGCGAGTCGCATACCAGAGGTTGTCAACCCCTGTTTTAGGTTATTGCAATTTTCTCCCCAGTGCGCTGAGGTCAGGGACTGGTTATGGCCTGCTGTCTGCCAATTGTTTAGGAAGCAACATGTGCCCTTGTAGTCATGCTCAGAGAGCAAGCACTGAGCCCCCGATAAGTACAGTTATCCCTGGCCCTAACACAGGGCAGTCAACTGGAGAGGGAGAGGGAGAGGTTTCTTCCATTCTCTGGGTACCTGTATAAAGCCAGTTAACCTGGCTCTGTTGCTGAGGAAGGAAGACTGAGAAGTGCTCAAATACTATAGTAATGGGGGCCTGTCACTGGCTTGCCTGAGCCAGTGGGTGTCTCACACAGCGAGCTCACCTAGTTATCAATAGTCCAACCAAGGTCTAGCTCAGGTTGGCCTGCATGGACCTTGCACTCACAGAGAGTAAATCAAAATGTCTCTCAGTGCTGATGTCTAGTGTGAGTTCTAATTTTGAGTTCTGGCAGCCCTGGAAAGAGTATCATCCTGATGACTTAGAAAGGTATATTTAAAAAAGGGGAACTTTTGTTGCTGACTTATTATGGTGAGAGCTGATTGAAA